>NW_027204937.1:4356212-4986212 GCF_024711535.1 Dipodomys merriami
CCCAATCGGTGGGCTTTCTATTGATCTTGCCAGCTATGTCATTTGCCCTGCAGAAGCTCTGCAACCTTATGCAATCCCATTTGTCCAACCTTTCTTTGATTTGTTGTGCTTCCGGGTCTCTATTCAGAAAATTTCGACCTGAGCCAAGGAGACCTAGGGTTTCTCCTATTCCATCCTGTAATGTTTTCAGAGTGTCTGCTTTGAGTTCAAGGTCTTTGATCCATTTGGAGTTGATTCTGGTGCAGGGTGATATATAAGGATCTAGCTTTAGTTTTCTACATGTAGTTAACCAATTTTGCCAGCACCATTTACTGAAGAGGCTGTCTTTCTTCCATTCTATTGTTTTAGCTTCCTTATCGAAGATTAGATGGCTATAGGTCTGTAGGTTCATTTCTGGGTTTTCAATTCTATTCCATTGGTCCTGAGGTCTGTTCTTATGCCAATACCAAGCTGTTTTGATTACTATGGCTTTATAGTAGAGTTTGAAATTTGGTATTGATATTCCTCCAGCAGTGTTCTTTCCGTTGAGGAGCGTTTTTGCTATTCGGGGTCTTTTATTGTTCCATATGAATTTTTGGATTGCCTCCTCTATTTCCTTGAAGAATGAGGGTGGAATTTTGATAGGTATCGCGTTGAATTTGTAGATAGCCTTGGGAAGTATTGCCATTTTCACGATGTTAATCTTGCCAATCCAGGAGCATGGGAGGGAAAAACACACTTCTTTATCCCAACATGGACAGGATTCCCTGCTTTTTTTTTTTTTTTTTTAAAGGCACATTCAGTGTATGCGATCTCTACTTTAGTTTGCTCCAGCTGTTATAGAAAACTATCTTCAACTGGTGGCTTATAAACAACAAGCATTTATTTCTCATAGTCCTAGAAACAGGACTATGATCAAGGAACATGCAGATGCAGTGTCTTCTCACTGTATCCCATATAGAGGGAGATGCAAAGAAGATTTCCTGGGTGTCTTCAGGAAGACACTGGTGTGGTTCAAATGTCTGTGTCCCTCCCAACATTGAACCTTAATCTACAATGCAATAGTATAAAGAGATAAGGCCTTGTAAACGAGACTAAGACGTTTATAATGTAGTCAAGAAATCAATCTATATCCAACAAAATTGAGTAAGGGAAGGGGTGGGGATGTGGAAGAATGAGTGAGAATATTAAAAGGGGTGACATGGATCAAAATGCATTGTATTCATATACTGCTTTGTTAAATAGCAACTCCTTTGTTTAACTATTTAAAGCAAACAAAAAGTTTAAAAAATGAGAAAACATGTAAAAAAAGACTCTTGCTTATGAAAGATGCTTTATCAAGTATCTGACCACTTCTTTTTTTTGTCCTTCATCTTCCCCAGTACATGAGAATACAGTGTACATCCTTGGAGGATGTAGCAAGAAGGTTCATGAGCCCTCACTAGTCTCCAGACCAGCTTCAGTCTCTGGAATTGGGAGATAGAAATTTCTACTGTGGATTTTTTAAATGGAAACACAAATGGACCAAAACATAATCCCATTTATAAGGACCGTTCCCTTATGACCTATTCAACTCCTAAAAGCTCCGCATTCCAATATCATTACCTTGGGGATGAGGATTTCCACATATGAATTTGGGGCAGGGAGTTGGGTGCACACAAACATTAAAACCTCAGCAATGTCTCTGAAGGCCTTTGATGAGGGAAGTATCCTAGGACCCAAGCAGTACAAGGTTCAGGACCAAGATTAGGTGAGCATAGGGTAAGAGGAATCACTGTCAGGATCATATGAGTGCTTCTATTTGACTCATCCTGATTCTAGCCCTGCCTTTGTGCATGATTTGAAGGGAGTCATTGCCTTTCTGATCCTCAGTTTCTTCATCTGGGACATAAAGGGATCAAACTCTGTGGCCTGTTAAGTTCTCTAGCTTCTAGTCCCCAAGCTCCTGCAACTGCTTACCCTCTCCTGTCTTTCCTCTAGACTTTTCCCTTTGTCCTACAGGGGCCTGGTTATCAATGATTACTCTCCTTGGCTATGTCTAGCTTGACTTTCAAGAGTTCAGGCGAAAGCCACTTAGCAAAGGCAGTCACAAAAGAACAATATAACATCTGTTCTGGACTGTCTCAGAGGACATGCCTCACATTCCTTCCCTCAAAGCAAAATTGATTGGCCTTGACCTGGGGCCACATGAGGAGAGAAGGTACCCCGGGGGAGCTGGGGTGCCATTTAGTACCCAGATGAGGTCAGTCACCACATGGTCCAGGAAGCCCCAAGGAATGAAAGGTATTTGCCTCCCTTATTAATCTCTTTACAAGAGTTACAAGTATCTTGGGTCAAATTGATTGTTTGCATTTTGACAAAAAAAAAAAACAGGGAGCCTACATTTAATCCTCTCTGAGAAAAATTCCATGCAGGTTTTTCTTCCCTCACTTAGAACCAGAAGACCGCAGAGATAGAGAAGGAGAGATAATGTGGAAATGGGGTGAAGAGTCAAAGGATTGTTCATGTCAGCTGTGATATTTGAGCCAGGCTAAAGTATTCTGTCAGGAGAGTGGACACTCCTCCCAAGGCAATTCATGTCACTCACTATTGGGTGGTTAAAAAAATATATTAGAGATTTTATTTTTCCATGATGGCTTAATGCCCGCCTCTTTGATACATCCACATATTGCTCACTATAAATAAGAAACAATTCAATTTCTCATCCAAACAGCCACACTTAGACCTTTGGAAGTATTATCGTATCCCTTTCCAATCTTCTATTCTTTTTTCCTTTATTTATATTTGTGTATATTAGTTGCATAAAAAGGCTTTATTGTGATATCTCTGCATGCTTACAATGTATCCTCATCAAATTTATCCCTCCCCATCTGACTCCCACATCCCCACTTCCCCTTCTTTAAACAATTTCAGTAAGTTTCAGTGTTGTAGTTTCATACAAGTATATAAAATGCTTCCGACTATGTTCAATCCCCACCCTCTCTTTTTTTATTTTATTTTAATTAATTAATTTATTTATTTTTATTGTGAACATACTGTACAGAGGGGTTACAATTACATGGGCAAGATGAGTACATTTCTTATCAAGCATTGTAGCCTCCTCCTTTGTTTACCCTTCCCATCCCTTCCCAGCCTCCCCCCAACCCCCACTCAATCCTCCCCCCCCCCCCACCAAAGTTGTAAAGTTCATTTTCGACATGACAACTTGTACTTCTCATTGTTGCAACGGGTCCACCTGTATCCTTATTTAAACGACTTGTTTTTCCCTTCCCCTCCACAAATTATACCGATATCAAATACAGTGAAAGCAGGGGTTATACTGTGGGGGAGGGACATACAAAGCAAATAAGAAATAATCTTATAAATGTGTTAGAAACAAACGCATGAAAGAAAAAAAATTTAAATACATATCTAAGGGTTCATTTTCCTAACATCACCTTATCTGACCTTTTCTGCTTGACTCATACATATACTAGATATTGCAAATAAGGGAAACCATGGGACCTATGTTTCTTTGGGCTTGGCTTACTTCACTTAATATAATTTTTTCCAAGTCTTTCCATTTCCTAACAAATCCCATCCTCTCTTTTTATCCTGACCCTCTAGCTGAGATCCACTAACAAAACAAAATCTGCCTTGCATTTCTACCATTCATTTATAAGGACTACATTTCACATATGAGAAAGAACATGCAATATTTGTTTTCCTAAGTCTAGCTTATTTAGCTTAAAATGACACTCTCTAGTTCTATCCATTTTCTTGCAAAAGACATAATACTATGGCTGAATAATACCCCAATACACCATTTCTTTATCCTTTCATTGATTGAGGGGAACACACGTTGGCTCCATATTTTGGCTATTGTGTTGCTGCAATAAGCATGGGTGAGCAGGTATCTTAACTGTATGTTGACTTACATTTGCTCAGGAATAGTATGGCAGATATATATGGGTAGTCCTCTCTTTAGTTTTTCAAGGAATCTCCTATGTATTGCCACAGTAGCTGCATTAATTTACATATCCACCTGGAGTTTTAAGATAAGTAAGTACTGAGGAGCTAGTATACCAGAATGATGACTAGAGTTAACAAAGAACAATGGTGTAGCTCAGTGGTAGAGCACCTGCCTACCAGGCAAAAAGATCTCAGTTCAAAGCCCAGTACTGCCAATAATAACAATAATAATAATAATACTTTAATTTTACTGAGAGTATTGTTAAGTATTCTCATCCCCCCAAATATAGGTAACTATGAGAGGTGATAAAGATGTTAATTAGCTTATAATTTTACTGTGCCACTCTATCAATCTATCTATCGATCTATCTATCTATCTATCGATCTATCTATCTATCTATCTATCTATCTATCTATCTATCTATCTATCTATCTAGATATATCATCTCAAAGCATTGTGTTGTATGCCTTACTTATATACAATTAATATTTGTCAACTATATCTCAAAGAAGGTAAGGGAAGAAACAAAATGGCATTGTGCTTAACTTTCAAAGTACAGCTAGCATTCCATCACATTGCACACATTTCCAGCATAACCACCTTGTCTCAGGTACCATTATCTCCTGCTGCAGTGGTTGCTTATCCTCAAACAGCTTTCTCTGTTCCCATCTTAGTTCTTCTACCATCTCCTTTATGTAGAGGTCCAGGAGCGAACTTGTCCATGATTCTAATCCTTACTGGATTTCCACATCATTTAAAACAATGTCCTTTCCACCAGCCTGAGATTTACATGATCAGCCTCTAGGTCCTCCCTGCAAAGCCCTCCTGCCCCATCAACTGAGCCTTCTAACCATGCCTCAGTACGTCCATACACCCTTGCTTCTGGGCCCTTGCACTTCCTTTTTCCTTCCTTCTAAGATATAATTCCCCTGATAGACACATGGTTTCCTAGCTCACTGCCTTTAGAACCTTGTATAGATAAGATAGAACCAGTGAGATGGCTCCTGACCACTTTCCATATAAATTGTACACTAGCCCCTGTCTTTCTAGCCTCATCTCCTGACTCTATTTTCCTTTATGAAACATCAACACCTGACGACACAATGTATAATTTTAATTATTTGAATTGTTAATTCATTAATTCGCTTAAGCCTTGGACTTGCATGTTAAACAAGCACATATTACATCCCTGGTTCAGTGCTATGTGTTAGGGATACAATGCCTATTATATCAGGAATACAGTACCTATTACATAGAATCCCCAGGAATGGGCATTGATTGATGTCTTGATAACCTATGTTCCTGTAAATACTCAAAAAATAAATGCCTAAATGCATATGTGTTAGCTCACTTGTATAATAAAATACCTTAATGTGGGTAATGTATTTACAATAGAGATTTTTTTATTCATAATTCTAATTATGACTGAAATTCCCCAAATCAAGATGCCAGCAGGTTTGAGGTCGAGTTTTCTGCTTCATAGGTGGCTCCTTCTCTTTTGGAAGAGGCAAATCAACTGTCTTCCAGCATGAGATTACCTCCTACAGGCACCATGTCACCTACTTATTTCCTCATCACCCTTATCTTACTGCCATCACAATGCATCCTGTTCCATTGTGTGAATTTGGGTGTCATAGACCTTCAGACTTGGGCAGCAAGCTATATTTTTTGGTATTAAACGTTCCTACAAGTTCTGAGGAAAATATAATTATACCCATTTTATAGGTGAGAAAACTAAGATTTGAAGAAGAAAGTTTTCTGCAGAAATTCTGAACTATGAGTTTTTAAAATCCAGCGGATTGATACCCTCTTGTCTTCTCAAAGCAACTTAGAGCCATAGAAATGCCTTCAGAGAGAGAGGGCAAGTTGAAAGAGGAGTGGATCATGTCTGCCCACTCTAGTTATTGAGTGGAATTCCTGGAAGATGGCTCTCTCTAGTCTCCTTCATCAAGAGGCTACCAAGTGCCTGGACTTTGGTCTGAAGTACCATGGTACCAAGCTCTGAAAAGCTGTACATACCATGTCTAGCTTTGGTTTGAAAAGTTTGGACTCTGAATAGAGCTTATCACCTGTTTTACCTATAATTAGATGGTGAGCAAATCAGTCAATCTTGTTAAACTTCAGCTTCCTCATTTTTAAGATAGGCATGGAAAAATATACCTCTGAGAGTAGATCAATCATGTAGAATGTTTAACAAAATCCATTGCACAAAATAATTGACTTAAGACCCTCAGCCTTGGAATGATGGAGACAATGGTAATGAGTATGCCTTAGTTTCCTTGGACAGGCAAGGGCCTGTCTGGATGATAGTTTAGCAGCTCTGTTAAGAAATGCGAGGTGCCAGATTCTCATGTTAATAATCCTAGCTACTTGGAAGACTGAGAGCTGAGGATCTCAGAAAAGCTCACATTATCTATCTCCAAATAATAATAATAATAAAACTGTATTGGAGGAGTGGTTCAAGAGTTCTACCCATGAGTAAAGCCAAAAGAGTTCGAGCCATGATTCTGAGAAGAAAGAAAGAAAGAAAGAAAGAAAGAAAGAAAGAGAGAGAGAGAGAGAGAGAGAGAGAGAGAGAGAGAGAGAGAGAGAGAGAGAGAGAGAAAGAAAGAAAGAAAGAAAGAAAGAAAGAAAGAAAGAAAGAAAGAAAGAAAGAAAGAAAGAAAGAAAGAAAGCAAGCAGGCAGGCAGGCAGGCAGGCAGGGAGGAAGGGAGGGAGGGAGGGAGGGAAGAAGGAAGGAAGGAGGAGAATAGAAAGGAAAGAAAGAGGGCTGGGAAGGTGGCTCAGTGGTAGAGCGCTTGCCTTGCATGCCTGAGGCCCTGGGTTTGATTCCCCAGCACCACATAAGCAAAAAGAAAAAAGCCAGAAGTGGTGCTATGGCTCAAGTGGTAGAGCGCTAGCCTTGAGCTGAAGAGCTGAGGGACAGCGCCCAGGCCCAGAGTTCAGGCCCCACAACCAGACCAAAAAAAAAAAAAAAAAAAAGAAAGGAAAGAAAGAGAATAGAAAGGAAAGAGAGAAAGAAAGAAAGAAAGAAAAGAAAGAAAAAGAAAGAAAAAGAAAGAAAGAAAGATGGAAAGAAAGAAAGAAAGAAAGATGGAAAGAAAGATGGAAAGAAAGATGGAAAGAAAGATGGAAAGAAAGACGGAAAGAAAGACGGAAAGAAAGATGGAAAGATGGAAAGAAAGGACAGAGGGAGGGAAGGAAGGAAGGAAGGGGTGAGAGAGAAGGAGGGAGGGAAGGAAGGGAAGGAAGGAAAGGAAGAAAAACAAAAGAAGGAGAAAGGGAATGAGGGAGGAAAAGACACAGGGAGAGAGAAAAAGGGAGGGTTCAGAATAAACCCCCTAAATCTGGAACTCCATCCTTCACAATCTCACGGTGTTATTCCCTTTGCCTGAGGAAGAAATGTTCTCTAGCCCACAAAGCTGTAAAACTCAGGAATCTGGTGGTGCCTTTGCTATGTTCTAAGTACTTGAAAATGGATTTTCCTCTTTAAGAAACTATTGTGATCTTTTCCCAAGCCCTAGAATGAAAATCTGTAGCTGTGGTATCTATTTGTGGATGCCACTACAATGTCCCATCCAACCCCCCTTTACTTTTGGATGCTGAGCGGCACTCTGCATGTCTCAGTATGCTTAGTATAGCTGGCTCTACCATTTCTGCTAGCGCTGTCAGTTATACCAACGCAATTGCATTTCATCTAAATGTGATTCAGCCTGGGACAGCTTGATAACTGGTGAAGACAAAGCAGATGGAAAGTGTGGGAGAAGGGTCAGTTTCCCAATGAGTTTAAATGTGCTCTGTTGACAGAAACCACTGGGCACATGGGTGGGACATGATTAGGGGTGGGTAGAGAAGAAGGTCTGGGATCAGGTTGTGATAAGATGTTCAAGCCAAGGAGTCTGTCTGGGATGTTTGCCACCAGTAAAGCAAGGTTCAGCTCAGATGTCTGCGATGTGGAGCAACCCCATGTATTTAGATTTCAAAACCAATTTCCTGGGGGAGGGTTTGGGGGAATTCATAACACGTTGTTAAGGTCAGGCAATCCTGTAAGGATTGTTATTCTTCTAATAGTATTCCCTAATACTCACCCCAGGAAAATGATCTACTTTGACTCCTGATGGTGAGGTGACAAGGGAGAAGTGGGAGGGTCAATTCTATTGGGAATCCATTATGTGCTTTTCTTCATATTTCTCTAATTATCACAGAAGAGATTACTAAGCTCAAGGAGAAGGAGCAATTAATATGTGAAGGTCAGATGTGCAAAAAAGGCCTGAGGCATCATGGGTGGAGTTGAGAGCAGGGAACAGGGCCATGACCATTGAAGGCCTTTAGAAACTTAGCTGAAGTGGCTACCAGCCACAGCCAAGCCCATACCCCTTATCCAAGAGAGTTTTGTTATAGGTCAGAGGACTTTTCCAGATCTTATCAGTGATGTTGTTGGAGACCCCAATGAACTTCCCCATGGCTCTACTCTCTTTTTAAAGTAGTTGTACAAAGGGGTTTCAATCCAACAAGTCAGATTATGAGATGATGCATCATGGGTCTCCTCTAATCCCATCTATACGCTCAAGTTACAGGTTCCCTTTTTTGCATATATACATTAAATATAATGACTATATTTGTCTGCTCCTCCTCTCTCATTTGTTCCCATTGTGATACTCTTGAAACTAATCTGAAACTAATCAGTGGAGCCTTTGATGTCAGCCTTCTGGATCAAGTTGGGCACATCAGTGATCACATTATTCAGCCCCCTAGAGGGGATCCACCATCATCTGTCCTTTTTCTGTTTTACTAGAAGTAGGTTTACCAGGTAAAATTTGGTATATACACAATTTACTTTGAAGTTTAAGTGAACAGTGAAACTATTTTGACATGAGTATATTTCAGCTGTTAAATGGATCATAAGTATACTGATAACTTTTTGTTGTTTACCTGATATTCCAGTTTAAGCAAGGGTTTTGTATTTTTTGTTAAACTTGGTAATTCTTTCCACCAGTCAGTAGATGACTGGGATGTCTTTGTGGCTACAGGGAGAAGGTATCTTGGTATAGCACAACTTGTAGAATGAAATAATGACAGGGAATATCACCAAGGGGTGATGAGTCTATCATCACTGGGAATTTTTTTTTACTGTTCCCATCCCCTTCCTGCACCTTTATCTTCTCAGTATACAGGTCTTGTAGACAAGGAGCCTGGACCTTAAGGCAGATTGCTTGTGTTTGAGCCAGGTTCCATAGCACCTTAGCTGTATGACCTTACATTAAGTATGTAGTTTCTCTATGTTTTAGTTTTCTCATCCACAAAATGGGGACATGAATAGCAATTGTCTTGTTAAGGTGGTTTTGAGCCTTCATAGTGCTTAGATTCCAGATTGGCTCATGGGGGAAAAAGATGTTAATTATTGTTCTTTGTGATTGTCACTTGAAAGTAGCTTGTGGTCTCCTCAGAGCTGGGACAGAAGTTAGGGTCTCAGAAGCCTTCTCAGAATCACTGAAGATCAGCAAAGAAAAATGTTTGAGGAATATAGAAAGAAACGCTCTTGTTTTAAAGATGAAGATAAAACTCAGGACAGTGGTTATCTCCAAACTTTACAGATTTTTTGGGGTACGATCTTATGGTGCAAAGCCAGGTATATATCAAAAGTCCAAGGAATAATAAAGAGCCTTTTGTTAGAACTCACATTTCTTGGCCAAGGTAGACTTTGCATCAATCAACCAACCAGCTTAAGGAAAGACACTGACATATCAATCAGTTTCTTAGGGTTCTAGATTCAGTTTTGCCCTGGTGTTTACTGTGCATCTTTTGCCAACTCTTTCGCTTCTCAAGCCTTCAGTCTCCCATCTGTATGAAGGAGATAACTATCTTAGTTTTGTCTGTTTCCCAGGATTGTTGCAAAAACCTCTGGAAGGAATGATGCTCTGGCAGCTTCTCAGGAGCTCACTACCCCACTCTGCCCTATGGCCCCTTCCCAGCTCATCAGTGTGTTGCCTTTCTCCACGTCCTTGGCCTCCAGCCATGAAAGGCATGTGTGTATCTGGGCTCAACTGGTTGATGACCAGCAGATTCCAGTGTATGCTTTCTTGGCCTACACTGCTCATTACCCAAGATTCAAAACAATCAAAGAAAGCTTCTAAACTCAACTCCCAACTGATGCTTTTTGAGTCAAGCTGAGTGGCTATGTTAAAAAATTCAGTGATGACATTTCCTAACCTTATACTGACCTACAAATTTGCCATCCACACAACTACCTTTCCTCTATACCATGGGATTCTGGCTTTTCTGTGCCTATCACCCTTGTTCAGATCCATCCTTTGCATAGCCATGGAGAGAGCCTTCTAAATTGAAAATCCAACCAGGCCTGCCTCTTTGCCTAAAACCCACCATTTACTGCAGAGATTCTCTATTTAAAGTTTATCACGCAAAGTCTTTGGGAAGTTTGTGAACATTCTGAAGAATGCACGTAATGCTCTTTGTATACATGTAAATCAGAGGGGTCTGTGACCATTCCATTCCCATAAATAGTTCAAACCAGCCAGATATGGTGATGTAAGCCTTTAATTATAGCTATTCAGGAAGTGGGGGCAAGATGATCATGAGTTTGAAGCTACCCTTTCCAACTCAAGGCTTTCCATCACTCTGAGCTCTGATCCCCACATCTGTCAATCGGGAGCCATATTTATCAGGTACAGGTAGTTGGGAAGAACACACAGGAGGGTACTGTAGTCCTCCCTTACCAATAGGGAGAATATTCCAAGATTGTTGGTAGATGCCTGAAAGGATGGAACCTATGTAACAAAGTTTCACACACACACACACACACACACACACACACACACACACACACACACACACACACACACACACACACACACACACACACACACACACACAGAACTTATAAATCAGATGCTGGGAAAGTTAGCAACACTAACAAAATGGAACAATTTTACAGCATAGAGTATTCAAAATTTATTTACAACTCATGAATCATTTATTTCTAGCTTTTCCACCCATCTGAATTCAAACGGAGCTATAGAAAGCACCATCATGGATAGGAGGAAGGAGCCGCTACACCTAAAGTATGCTGCTCATAGGCAGAGCAACATAGGGTTGGGGGCTCCCTAAGTTCAGTAATGTTCTTCAGTCTTTCTTTTGAGGGAGGGAACTGGTATCAGGATTTCAATTCAAGGCCCTGAGCTCACTTTATTGCTTATTCAGCTGGTATTCTTCTACTTGAGCTATGCCTCCAGCCCTGCATTTTGCTGGTTATTTTGGAGATGGAGTCTGGTGGATTTCCCTGCTTGGGCTGGCTTCAATCCTTGATGTTTCTGGATTTCAGACTCATGAATAGTTGGGATTACAAATGTGGACCACTGGCACCTGGTCAGATTGCAGTTTTTGCTGTTACTAGAACCTGTTCTTCCTGAGCCTCAATGGGAAGCTAGCTATGTTCTAGAACAGCTGAAGTCTTGGAAGAAGGTTTAAGGTTAAGCTGAAGAAGAAAGGAAAGTGCTCACCACATTGAGAAATCTCCCTCCCCTGGGTGTTGTACAAATGTGAAAGTAGAAGCTCTCCCCATCCCAGACTTACCAGAAGAGGCAATGGGGTTACAAGGGCCTTACAGAAAGAGCAGCAGCTGAACAGGAACTGTGGCCAGTTCTGGGAAGCCAGGAACTTCAGAGTACAGCCTAGCAGGCCCAGTGGTCACAAAGTTATTTTTTATTCCTTTTATGCATTCTTATTGTTATTATAAAGGTGATGTACAGAGGGGTGATGTACAACTATATAAGTCAGGTAAAGAGTAAGTTTTCTTTTTCTCTTCCAGGTTTTCCCTCCCTTTCCCACCCACAAGTTGTATAATTCATTTTCTACATAGTTTCTAGTGAGTACCACTGCTGCAATGGTCCATCCTTTGTCCTTCCATTTCTATGTCCCCCTTATCCTCCCAAAGACAAATAAATGTACAAATAAGACAAAAGGAAAAGAAAATGAAAACTGGAACATGAAATATAAGCCTCCTGTTTCCATTTCCTGGAGTTCATTTTGATAAATATTCTTTTATATAACCAGCTGCATATAGGCATTGTGCTTTTGTGTTCTTTTCCTAAGAATACCCTCCTTTGGGCACATTTTGGCTGCAAATGAGGAAAACCATGCAACTTATATTTCTCTGGATCTAGCCTACTTCACTTAATATAATTTTCCAAGTCTTTCCATCTCCTTACAAATGAGTCAATACCATTCTTTCTGATGGATGAGCAGAATTTCATTGTGTATATATACCACAGTCTTTTGATCCATTCATCCACTGAGGGGTATCTAGGCTGCTTCCATATCTTCGCTATGGTAAGTAATACTGCTATGAACTTAGTTAAACTGGTAGCTTTAGTGTGATCTTGTTTGTGTCCTATTGGATAAATGCCCAGGAATGGAATTGCTGAGTCATAAGGTAGCTGTATGTTTAGCAAAAGCAATCTTTAGCAGGAAGAACAGTGTTGGAGGAATGTCTATGTCAAACTTCAAACTGTATTACAAAGCTATACTAGTGAAAACAGCTTGGTACTGGCCTAACAATAGACCTGAGAACCAATGGTACAGAATAGAAGACCCAGAAAGGAACCCATAGACCTATAGCCATCTTATATTTGACAAGAGTGCCAAAAACACTGGTTGGATGAAAGACAGCCTCTTCAATAAATGGTGCTAACAAAATTGGCTATCCACATGCAGAAAACTGAAGCTAGATCCTTATATATCACCCAACACAGGAATCCATTTAAAATGGATAAAAGACCTCAATGTAAGGCCAGAAACCATGAAAATATTACAGGAAGGGGGTAGGGAAAACACTAGGGTTTCTTGGGCACAGATTGAAAGTTCCTAAGTAAAGATCCAGAATCACAATAAATCAAAGAGAGACTGGAAAAATGGGATTGTATCAAACTTAAAGGTTTCTGCAGCACAGCAAAAGGGCATAGTTAACAAGATAAGTAGAAAGCCCACAGAATAGAAGATTTTTGCCACCTATGAATCAGACAAAAGCCTTATATCCAAATATATGTAGAGATAAAAGAATTAAACATCCAAAATAAACCCTCAAAGAAACAAAAACCCAATTAATAATTGGGCCAAAGACTCAGAGACTTCTCAGAAGAAGACGTAAGAATGGCCAATAGACACATGAAGAAATATTCAACCTTGAGATTCTACCTCACCCCAGTTAGAATGCCCATTATCAAGACAACTAACAATAACAAATGCTGGCATGGATGTGGCCAAAAGGGAACTCTGTTTCACTGTTAGTGAGAATGTAAACTTGTTCAACCACACTGCAAAGCAATATGGAGGTTCCTCAAAAGACTAACCACAAAATTCTTAAGGAGCACCTGCTCCCAGATGTGTCAGCTACAGAGCAACTCATGATGAGCTCTGGGCACACTCTTGGAGTGAGGAAGCTAGAGAGAAAACCATTACCACTTTTACAAGGCCCAGGGCCCCAAGCATACAACCTAGCTATGGTTTCTGGGAGGAGGTAGGAGGCAGTAATGCTGTGTGAGTCACATATTTATTCCCAAATTCCTTATCTGTCAAGTGGGAAAAGGAATACCTTCTTTGTCTATTTGGAATGTACATAATGGGAAAGAGTGGAGGAAGGGTTTCTATGAAGATCCAATAAGAAAATCAATTATTCATTTATTTAATATATCCAAACCAAGTACCTGCTGTAATTAAAAAAAAGAATTGGTGATATCATTATTGATTGTCAATCGTGTGCCCCAGGATATTATGCCTTCTAAATTAATGTTCACAAATATCAGCTGCTCTGATTTCTACTTGCAGCTGAGGAAACTGAGGCTCAGAGAGATAACTCATCCAAATGAAAGCTACTCAATGGAGGAACTGGTGTTTGACTGTGAGCAGACTGCTAATTGATCCTGTTTTAACCACAACTTAAGATGGAGCTCATGTCTCACTTCCTAGGCTAAAGTTAAACATCTGCAAGGTCAGGAACAATCATTTATTCACTTCTGAATCTGCAGTGCACTTTGACCCAGGACATATTAGATGCTCATTCAATGTGTGCAGGCAAACCTATCAGGTATAGGACAAGATGAAATGAAATGGTCTGGTGGGGAGGGAGGACAGGAAAGATAACCAACAGTATGTGGTATAACAGGATCCATGACAGAAGAGTCTCTGAGGTTTGTTTTGGATTACTGTGTATCAATCAGAGGTTCAGTCAGCCCTTCAAGACACTCTAAGTGACATCATTTGGGGTGGGGGATGGCTCATTTACAAAGGTACAGATCTAGGAGAGTCACAGGGAAAATGGAGGAATGGGGGTCTTAGCAGCTTAGCTGTTTCTACAGGAGGAGGTATCTTGCAGAGTTGATCACCTTACGAGGAGAACAAATAACGAAACCAGTTCCAGAAACTTTGTGAAAAGAGAATGAAAGCTCCCCATCACCCACCCAGCCTCTACTTCTTCCTCTTCCTTCCCTCTGGTCTCCCAAGGTTCTTAGTTGGCCAGAGCCAACCAGAAGCAGCAAGTTCAAGAACCCACAGACATGCTCCCTGCAGAAGCACTTCCAAGTGCAGATCAGATGAGAGGAGGGCAAAGGTAGATGTAATGGTCAAAGGAAAGACATTCGGATGTTTGAGCACAGCTCAGAAAACTGCAGACAGTATCTATAAAGCAGAGTTGGTAAAGGGTATTCCATGAGAGAAAGAGGTGTATGGCCAAATTTTCAGGAATCCTTAGAACATCCTAAGTGCTTTGGAAGACATGGAGATCATGAGACAAAATGGTAGGAAATGAGGTGGGGGTGGGCGCTGGGTCATGGAGAACCAGGGTGGGCGGGGGGGGGCATTCTATTCTGCAGACACTGAGAATCACAGAAGGCATTTAATCCGGGAAATGACTCGGGTGGGTTTGTGTTGCAGGGAGTTGGGGAGAAGGGGTGACAATTACCCTGATTGCAGTGTGGTCAATAATATGAGGAAGGAAAAGTGGTTAGACATGGGAGAAATCCCTTAGAAATAGCTATGTAACCATCCTAAGAAGATAAGGCAGAAGGTCTGAACAGGCAGGAGATCCCCTTCCTTCAAGTAAAATGGGAAAAATCAGACCTGCAGTCACCATCACAGGATCTGGGTGGTCTACTTCCACAGAGGGTCCATGCAGAGCAAGGGTGATAGCAGTTTAGCTCTTGAGTGAGGTCATGTTATCTTAGGGGAGAGTTCTGGACTGGGTTGCTTTCTGGACTGAGACAGTTTGTGGAGAGAACTTCAAGAGAGAGTGAAAATTAGAGGCTTTCCTGACCACACGAGAGAGGGAAGAGATTTAGGAGCTGCCTTTCTTCTTAGAATGTATAGGAAACCATGGCTGGAGAAGAAGGGCATGATGGGATTGTGACAAGGAAGTGACAAAGGGAAATTGGTAGGATCACTCTATTTTACTTTTTGTTGCTGTGGAATGTGGTGGGAGCTGGGAGAGAAGGAGGGGAGAGATTGAGCAGATCAGAAGCAAACATTTCTGAGGAAATGAACAATGTCAAAGTGCCAGAAGGCAGAGAAGATAAGCAAAGGTCCTAAACTGAGCTCAGAGGAAGGTATGCTCAGGGCGTGTCTCTGAGGTGCTGATATTTTAGAGGTAGAATGTTTTTTAGCTCCCAGAGATTATTTTGGGGGTAATATTTCTCTTTTCCATTGAAGTATAATTATGTCTGAACTCCTTACAATAAGGTGGGTGACAGAATAATGAGATGGGAGTTAGACTAGAGAAACACTATGTCCCATGGCACTGCTGCAGGCAAAACCTTCCTGTAGGGCAGATCAGAGCCTAGGGATCTCTGAGTTCTTCTAAATGGGGAACAGGCTCAGTGAAGGGGAACAAACATCTCCCTGAGTTACAGGCGGACACTCCCACCTCCTTACTGCATGCTATCCTCCTAACACTGTATAGCCTAGTATAGAAAGGACATTGTATGGAGAGATTGCCCAGTTTTTCTTAAAAGGACCAAAGAATAAGTATTTGGGACTATCTAGGACCCTATAATTTATCTGTTGTACATTCTTCTTATTTTTGAAACCATCTTTTAAAAATGTTAAAGCCACATTTAGCTCACAAGCCATATACTATCAGACTCTACGAAAACAAGCTATTCTAAAACAAGTCTCTGTAGTGTGCTTTAACCACCATGCTATTGGCTTTTGACCTATGGTTTGTTTGTTTGTTTGTTTTTGCTTCTGCCATTAATAGGCTACATAACTTTTGGCAAGATAATTAAGCTGCTTTTCTATCTATCTCTATAAAATGGCCAAACATGCCTTACTGGACTCATAAGAAGACAGAAAGAGATAATGACAGATAGAGGGTTGAAATCCTCACTCTGTCACTTACTTGTAATGTGACCCTCACTAATTAGACTCTGTGCCTCAGTCTCCTCCTCTGAATAATGAAAATAAATGTGGTATGGCTGAAACGACATATTTGTATATACGTATGTATACATACACATGTTTATATATGTATATATGTACATATATTATGTGTATGTATATATACATATATATGTGCTTAAATATATAAATCTTATTATTATCAATCTTTACAGTACCTGGTTCAAGGTAGATAGTTGGCTAAGAGTTGTTAACCATGACTGCCATTGCTCAATGAGAAATTAAGAAAAGTTGGGCTATAGCGTAAGAGCTTGGTTAGGACAGAGTTCACCTACAATTCACTCTTAAGTAACTGTCTTATGAGCCAGATTGGCTGCATGCAAGTGAAATTTGTTTCTCTGCCTCTGTATGGCTCTCTAACCCCCTCTCCTTCAACACCCCCCCCACACACCATCAATTAAGCACTTGCATAACCTAAATCCAACTTAATCTCAGCAGAGATCTTTGTACACAGGCACACATTGGCAACCCTGGGCTGTAGACCCCAGGTTCTTGCTTGTGTCTGAGCCACATTATCAATATTTGGGAGTGTAAACTTGGGAGATCAAAGCTGTCCAGGTCAGCAAGGCTAATATTTAAATTCCAGACTTGCAGGCACAGCTCTGAAATTCCATGGCTCAGAATCAAGTTCACATACAAAATCAAGTCAAGTATGCAACTGACAGAGTTGTAGGGCTCTGGAGTGTGGGTGGGGTTTGCATTTAGTAGAAATTGGGGGCCCGCCCAGAATGGATTTCTGTGAAATTCTAGCCCAGGATAGTTTTTAGGTTCAATGCCCTGAATGACCCTAGTTGAAGCAAACATATTTTCATGGCCCAGCTTTGACATCACAGAGATGTGTTCAGTCTCTGGAAATACCTTCTACCATACTCGCAAGTGGTGAGACCTAGAGATACCATCTTTACCTTGCTAGGTAATACAGAAACTAGAGATAATGGGCACAAGTAGGTTGAAAGCTGACAGGCACTCAAGAAATAATATCTATGTGTTTTGTTTTGTTTGTTTGTTTTTGTACTGGTGCTGGGGTTTGAGCTCATGGACAGGTTACTCTCCTTTAGCTTTTTTGTTCAAGGTTAGTGGTCTATCACTTGAGCCACACCTCTACTGCTAGCTCACTGCTATTTAACTGGAAAGAAGAGTCTCAGATTTGTCTGCTTGGGCTGGCTTTGAACCACAGTCCTCAGATCTCAGCCTCCTTAGTAGCTAGGATTATAGTCATGCACCACTTGTGCCTGGTAATAATACCTATGCTTTTATGTTGTTTCTACTTTATGTTTATGTTTGTTCTTGCTAGTCTCATTGGACCATCTCTCTTTGATCCTTCTGAACATGAAGATCAGACTATATCCTTTGTAGATACCAAATCATCTTTTGTCTTCTTTACATCTCACCCAAATTTATAAACCTTTGTGAGTACCATTCATGTGCTACGTAGAGAATACAAGGCTTGTTTTGAGTGTAAGAGTAAATAATATGAGCCCTTGAGGAAAAAACTGGCCATGGATTACAGATACTCACTACCAGTCATAATGTCATGAAAATAACTTGGAAGCAGAATATACTCAGGTCTATAGATTGTAGGTAGAGTAAAAACTCAGTCTTGGTGGCAGTGAATGAGCTCCTTTTGGAAAAAATAGCAACCTCATTGAACCTCAGTTTCCTTCTCTGTGAAATGGGGATATTATAGTATCTACATCAGGGAAGCAGTTCCAAAAACAATGAGCTACTCCCTGTTAAGCACTGAGCACTCTTTTCTATCAATCTAGCATAGAACAAACCAGTTTGTCCTCATCATTATAGAAAAAAAATCTTTTATTTCTTATTCTTCTGAATTATAACTAAATTTCCTTCCTTATATCCATGTAACACTTTCAACACATTTTTCCCTGCTGTCCTGGGGATTGAGCTTGCTAGGCAAGTACTCTATTACTTGAGCTACACTGCCAAGAACTTTTGGTTTTAGTATGTTTAATCAGATAGGGTCTCATGCTTTTTCCTGGGTGGGTCTTGAACCATTATCCTCTTGTCTTTGCCTCCAGAAGATCTAGGATTATAGCAAACACTTATAATAAATTGAAACTGAAAATTGCTAGTATATGACCAATTTTGACCTACAAAAATAGCAATTTCATAATAGCTTTCCAGAGTAACTTCTTCCATAGTATGTCATTTGATCACAACTCCATGAGTGTGTTAGCACTGCTAAGAGTTCTTCTCCTTCTCTACTTCACTTGGGGGCTAAGACATCATTGCTCTAGATAACTACTCATTTGGTCCAAGAGTGTACATCTGGTCTACTTGGACTTAAGAGTACTTTCCATGAGAATTTGTTTACTTATTGATTAGCTAATTAATGAATTAATTTAATTTACTTTTTTTGAATGGACCCTAGAGAGCTTTGTTAGCCTTTCTTTTAGCTAGTATCTGAAGTTGTTCAGCATTAAATGCTGGAAAAATTGATGGGCATGTTTTCCATCATTCATTTATCCAATTAATATTTATTGAGAACCATCTATTCTTTGTGTACCAAATAGAAATCATCACATAGATGAAGTCCTTGATCTTCTATGAACTCTGTCCTAGGAGAGACTAAGAGTAAATAAGAGAACAAAGAAACAAGTTATGGCAGAATGTGGTAACGTGTACTGAGACTCTGTGGAAGGAGCCAACAAGTACTGAGAGGAGAATGCAGTCAGCAAACTGGCAGAAACAAAATATTGGAGAGAAAACTTTTGGAATAAAGGACTCTAGATCCAGCAGGGCCTGATGCCCAGCTTCCTCACTGTTCTCCCAACAATCAGTTATTCAGCCTTTCCTTGGAGCTCACAGGCCATCAAGACATTTTCATCATTGTTATAATTGAACTTGGTTTGGTTTTTCTTATTTTCAATCAAGCAGGTCCATTCTAACAAACCACCCTAGAATGGGACATTATTTCTTCCCTCTGTGTAAACAAAGCAAATAGAATTTCTCTGGTGACATGTGGGGAAAGTGGATCTGAAACTTGAGCTGCATCAAGTCCTTTTTGGATATGTACTTAAGTATAAATCATAAATAACTAATGTAACCTGGGCTGTCCTGTGAGATTAAAAACAATTCATCAACTGGAGTAGGGTCATTTCTGTCATCACTGTCTTCAGTAGCTTTTTTTTATGGTCAACGGTATGGAAAGATTGACAGGATCATAGTACATGGAAGCTGGAGAGGACTTTAAGGAACATGAAATCAGTTCTCATCTTACAGAAGTTGAGATGGAGAAACCCAGAGCACATGAGAAGTTACATGAGAGTGGCCAGGATTTAGATGTGAACATAAGATTCTGATTCCTACTCCATTTCCTCTTTTCTCTGCCCATCCATTGATTCATTCATTGATTCAACAAACATTTTAGGAGTCTATTCTGGGATCACCATAGTTCCTGCCCTTTAAGAGCTTTATTCTAACTGGGGTAATTAGAAAAACAATCTGGTGGTACACGTTAGATGAGGTGAAAGGCTCTTACTCTGTGTAAGAGAGTGATTGTGCTCATCTACATTGAGTAGTCAGGGAAGGTTCTCTGGAGAGGTGTCAAAATTAAGTCAAGAGCCAAATGACCAATCAGTCATATGGAGATGGGAGGAAACAGTTGACAGAAAATTTCTAATATCAAAATGACTTCACCTATTCAAGGAGCACACTGGAAGCTCCTCGAGTAAAGAGTGGGAGGGGAATTGCATGAGCAGATGTTGAAAAAGACAGCAGGAACCAGAAGTGACCTTTGGATCCTGAATAAAGGATTGGCTTTTCATTTTCAAGGTACAGTGGAAAGTCATTGCATGGGTTAAAGCAAAGGAGTAACCCAATTGAATTTCGGCTTTAAAACCAGATTCAAACTACTTACTTGGCAATAGGAGTAAAAATGAATGAGTACATGCAGGAAGTCTAGGGATTCAGGCTGTGGAGGTAGGAAGAAGGGGATGGATTGAGATGGATTATAGAGGGACTGTAGGGAGGACTACAGTGGCTAGGATCAAGGACCTGATGGAATGCGGATCAACTGCTTAATCTCAGGTTTTGTCTCAATGAAGTGATTGGATGAGATTGCTTCTTGCTGTGGGTAAATAGAAAAGATGAAAGTTTGAAGGGAAAAACGAAGTGAAGAGGTCTGGCCAATTACCAGTGGCTCTTGCCTATAATCTTAGTTACTCAAGGGACTAGCATCAGAATATTAATAGTTCAAAGCTAGGCCAGCCAGAAAAATCCATGAGACTCCTTGTCCAATTAACCAGCAAAAAGCCAGGTTAGTGGCACTGTTCAAAGAGTAGAGCCCTAAGTAAGTGAGCCACGCAAGCTTGAACCCTGAGTTGAAGCCCAGGTACCACCCCTCCCCTTATGAAAGAGTTTTGTTTTGCATCCTGCTCTACACTCTTGAATGACCAGATATCTATAGTCAAGGTCAATAATTGACAAAATAACCTGAGGCAAAATCAGTAGAAAACTATAGAAGATGGAGGCAATAGACTGCTCTCCATTGCCACCTAGCTGGCCATCGAGTCCCCTTTTTCTTCATTGATTGATCAGAATGGAGTAATCTGAAAGGAAAACCCATCCTTGCAGAACCCAATCAGAGGTATGCAGCAATTGCCAAGAGTATCATGCCAGCATTAGAAATGATCAGATCAGATCTTGCTGGGAAGCGAGTCACTAAACAGGGAAGAGCACTCCAAGTGGAGGGAGTACAGGGCTCTTGGTATCCAGAGTCATCCAGGATCGCTGTGATTTGAAAAGGAGACACTTGTGTGAACTTCTTAAAGTCTAAAATGATAGGTTATTTTAAGGTTAAAATGTATGTAAGTATAAGAAAATACAACCAGGTAATAGAGCTGGGGGAAACAGAAAAACTAGACTCATTCATTCAAGCATGCATATAGTCCTTCAACAAATCCTTCTGCAGCTAAACTTAGTACAGGTCTGTTGTATGTATAACCATTTAATAATAAACACAGGCATCCTAAAGGAGCTCGCATGCAATGGGGAAAGACAGACAGCAAGCATAACACAAGCATATGGTATGAGGGGTGGGGGTGGTGGGAGGCAGAGAAATGCTATAGAGAGCCAGGCTGTTTGGGAGTTTTGTACCTTGGGAGTGTGTCATTCGCTGTGCATTGAGGCCTGGCTGGTAGAGAAAGAGGGTGGTGGCCCAGGACTTGCTGAGCTCTGCCCAGCTGCTGGTTGGTTGTTTCCACACCAAAGCAGCCTCCTCTCATTTTCTTGGCACCATTCACTGGAGCTAAATGTACAGCAGCAAGGGGAGGGGAGGATGAGGTCAGAGAGGTAACAGCCAGGCCTTATAGAGTCTTCTAAGCTATTGCCAAGGCTTTGGGTTTTCCTCTGAGTAGGGCATGTTTGATGGGGAAGTGGTGAGTAGAAAGAGGTGGCTGCTCCTTGTTCTACTCGCTCATTTGTAGTAGGTCCTGTCCTGCTTTGCAATACATCCCCGTGCAGGTAGGTAAAGATACTAACTAACACAAACAATAACAACTTTCATTCTTTCTCTGTCTCTAAAATGACGTTGACCAAAAATTCTGATTTTTTATTGGTCCTTTATGGAAACCAAGGAAATCTACAGGTATGACCAGGACAGGGGAAACCTACTATTGCCTTCAAATCTAATGATGTCCAGTTTTACCTATTCTCCTATAAGGCAGTCTTGTTGGGAAGGGCTCAGTGTGGGGGAGAGACATCAAAGAAAACCTGGCCTTGGGTTTGTCCCAGTCTTCCTGTATTCTGGAATGAGACAGTGCCCTTCACTATGGGTGGGGTAAGCTTACTATCGGGATTTGAGGACTCTGACCCCATTCTCTTTAATTTTGCTTCCTCCTGTAATATTCCTCGAACGCACATCAGTCTTTTGCTTAACAAAGTATCCCTTCTGTAGGCTTTAACATGTGTTAACTGTTGAAAAAATCAGTGTAGGAGGCATAGGGAGGAGGGAATTGAGGGCTAGGCAAATGGCAGCCTCTAGTGGACCAATGCCCAGGAGCAGCCAGAGTCATGGGGGTCCATGCTAGTGACTGCTAGGGAAAGGGCAAGTTCTCCTGGTGGAGGGGACTCTGACAAGCCAAATCCAAACCAGATGTGCACCAGAGAGAGCAGGACCTATTACAAAGTGTTGTGAAACGGCCCAAGGGAGGTAAATAAGCAAAAACAGGCCAGTTGCCTAGCAACACATACAACAAAACAAGCAGCAGCTCTCTTGGTATTGGACAAGACAGAGCAGCTTTCTGCAGTGGGGAAAGAAGAGATGGCAGGTTTGAGTCTGATGAGGACCCAAGGGGCTGGCTCCTCAGAGCCCTTCCTCACTCCCTCCAGACCACTCCTGCTCCCTAGGGATGGAGTGCTTCCACGCCTGCCAGTGGATCTTCCCAGCCTACAGCCACAGCTTTCATCCAACCAACTCCTCAGGGTCAGAGTCAGGGACTTTTTAATTGGGGTGTGGAAGGTCTTGCAACTATGCTGGAGAGAAATGTGCCCTGACTGCATCCACTGGGAGGAGTAAAAGGGATAGGGCTACAAAGATCTAAGTGAACATTATATGTCACTCTTCATTGTTCATTCCTTCATATTTCATTTATTTCTTAATCAACATTATGACTCCGGGGACTGACAGAATGGATCAAGAAAAGGCCCATTCCTCAAGGGACCTACAATAGATGGAAGAGAACTATGAAAGAAAGAAGCACACACTCAGGTGCAGGATTGAAGATTATGTTCTGTCCGTAGAAAGCAAAGAGTGATTCAAAACCAGGAAGGCAAGGGTTGGGTTTAAACAGTGTTCAAGATAGATTTCCTTAGAAAAGACTTACAAATTTCATTGGCATTGGCTAGGAGAAAAGAAAGAGGCAACAGGCAAGAAGGCTCTGTATCAGGAGGGAGCTTAAGAGGAAATAACTTTCGAGAGTAGGGCTGGAGAAGTCGACTCATGGAGTGGTGAAGTGAAGAAGTAGAGGGATAGGGCATATTAGCCCTTACATGAGGAAGATGTGGGAATTTGTCCTCAGGACAAGAAATACTTGAGGTTTATTCATTGAAAACTAATTGAGGGAGCTTCAAGAATCCTGAATTTATTAGATTCATACTTTAAAAAAATATTGCTCCCGACTGAAGCCTGCAACCCTCGCTACTCAAGAAGCTGAGATCTGAAGATCACAGTTCAAAGCCAGCCTGGGTAGGAAAGTCAATGTGAATCTTATCTCGAGTTAACTGCCAAAAAGCTGGAAGTAGAGCTGTGGTTCAAGTGGTAGAGGAATGCCATCCTTTGGCCAAGCCTCACTGCCACCAGGTCTAGATGCGTGATGTCTTCAGCTTGATCCTTCTCAGTTAGCTGAAGCACTGCACATTTCTGCGTAAATGAACCTTGGAGGGGCAGGTGCCCAGAATGATGCCAGCAGCACGGTCAATAGCTAGGATGAGAGGTGGGGAAAGGAGATGAGAAAGCAGAGGAATCCAGGGTACATTTTCCATTGATTCTAATATTAGAAGTCAAGTATTATTATCAAATTCCAAAAGTTGAGTAACAACCTCTTTGGAGGGGGAGCTTGTAGAGGGAAGATCTCAAAGCCCTAATGTTGACTGCCAAGCTGTGCTGTTGCAACACTGCTTTGACTGGGATTGTTTCTCTGTCATGACAGCTAGGGATGCAAAGCAGCCAGAGGAGATGGCTACCTCTGGGAGAGTGGGAGGAGTAGAGTCAGAATAGAAGGGAGGGTATTGTGTGGGCAGGTTGTGTGTGTGTGTGTGTGTGTGTGTGTGTGTGTGTGTGTGTGTGTGTGTGTATCTGTGTGTATGAGAGAGAAGGGGGGAGGAAAGGGAGGGTTATATAGGAATCAAGCAAGTCATCTCTGGCTACCATAGTAATTAGCCCTTTGCAGGCCAGTGCTTGTTTATCCTCCAGCTGGATAGAGGTATGTATCTCTTTTATGGAGATCAGCAGGGAGACTGAGGCAGGTTTTATAGCTCCACTAAAGAGTATGTGTGGGAAGTAATGTATAGTTTGTTCTTTTCTGAGAATTTAAGCACCCACTGGGGGCCTTGGAATGCACTCTGGAAATAAAGGGGCATTACATTTTCAAGGGATGCTTGTAGGAAAAGTCACTAGAGACACAAAACATGTCCTAATCACGTCTCCTCATCACTCACCAGTGATGAATTGTAACAGATGAGCATAGATCTAGCTGAAGGAACTAGGCTCCAGTTCATGCTTCCCAAGCGCTATAAATACCTTAGAAACTTCATCTATAAAATGGGGATCTACATATTACTAGGTTACACGGATTAGACCATGTATTATGAGAAAATGTATCTAAAATTGCAAAGTCCTATGTAAATATTCTTTGTTATGATGTATACATGTGGATCAATCAGAAGTTCCACCTGAATGGAAGTCTCCACTTTGGACACACCAAGGCACAGAATCACAGGTGTGGCTTTCTCTTTTAGGACTCACCTAATCCAGCCATCTGTTCCCACACATCCACAGATGGTAAGCTCAAACAGATCCAGCCCTCCTTTCTTACCAGGATCACTGTTAGCTTCAGCCTCTGCTTGCTTCTATCTTAGCAAAGAGAAATGAGGAAATATACATTGTCCCATAGCATCAATGAGTTCTTTCCATGATATTATAAAACCTATCAAGTTATGATAAGATGAGATATTATAATAATGGAGTTTACCATTCATGTTGGGAGTTCAAAGTGCTATATGTGGATTAGCTCAATGCTTCTGAGATAGTAGTGATTGTTGCTCCACCTTGACTATTTTTGCCAATTTTGAATATTGCCAATTTGTTTTAACTTGATGCAGTAAGTTCTGTAAGTCTAGGATGGTTAAGTATTCTAAGCAGGAAACTATACTCAGAGAGTTTCTAAGCTAGCATTTTGACAAGAGATCACAATCCAGAGACAACATTTCGGCTATCTTTATCTTCATTCAAAACAAGAAGCTTTGTTAGCATAATATAAAAATAGAGGTTGATAGCATTAATAACATTAAAATATATGTAGATTGGCTACCTGTCTTGTGAAGATGGTTCTCCTCTTCCACCTTTGCATGAGTAGGGCACACTTTTCATGCGTCGATATCTAAAATGTCTAAGGAAGCTTGAGCCTAAAATGCATCAAGTCTAGCCACCAACTTAGAGCATGAGATTGCTGCTGAAGTGGCTTCATGGATATTCAACTGCATGGGACATGCACGGAACTGAAACACTTCACTACATCTGTCCCTGAGTCGTGTTCACAGCTGGAGACTGAGGGAGGGCCCCACGCATATGAAGACATACAGGGCCCTTCTGAGGAGCAGCACTGGCTCAGGAAACCACCCACCCCCCGAGCAGCTTTGCCACTCTTTCCTAAAACTTCCCTGGAGTCTCAGTCAGAAACGGAGCTAGGCACTACCCAAACTTCCTCCATTCATTCCCTTTTCACCTTCACCTTGGGTCAGGCTGGCTTCACAGCCTGATGCTCTCTAGCCTTCTTCCACTGTCTTGTTCCCTAATAAATTCCTTACACATTTAAACCCATCTGGTGTCTGCCTTCCAAAAGACTCCAAAGGGCATTTGTGCCCAGAGTGATCAGGAAAAAAAAACCAACAATAATAGGTTGGCCAGAATAGTGGCCTTTCCCATTCTTATGCTGAAACCAAATCACCCAGATGATGGGGACTTTGGGAAGATGTCCTGGTCCACTTTGGGCTGAAGTAACAAAGTATCAAAGCAGAGCCCGGAAACAGGGAAATTCAAGATTAGGTGTATCAAGATGTTCAACTTCACATTGTCCTATCTGATGAGGGACATGTGCTGCTTCAACCATGGTAGAAAGCAGGCACGTGTTACAGAAAGAAGGAAACAAGCGGATCAGATGCCTTTTGACAACCCACTGTCCAGATAACTAACCCACTTGTATGATCCCTCATTGATCCCTTCATGAGAGCTCTCATGACCCAAATATCACTTAAAGGCTTCATCGTCCCTCAATACCATTATCTTGGCAATTCAGTTTCAAGGGACAAACCAAGTTCAAACTTTGGCAGAGGGTGATTACATCATTGGTGCTCTTGCCCTTATGAGAGAGTCCCTTCTCTGCTATGTGAAGACATGTTTTTGAGGGAGCGGAAGAAAGGAAAAACTAGGCAGATAAGGAAAGGCAGAGGCCCAGGAGATATAGCACCCCTTCCTCTTTCTAAAAACTCTTAGAAATAATGTCAGAAGCCTAGTAGAAACAATGCTCCTTTTTTTCTAAAGAGCCTGGAAGGCAGAGATATTGGCCTGGATGGGAGAAGTACTTCTGCTGACCTGCTCAGAAAATAAACACCCCTTCCTTGGGGTGAGGTGAATAGTTACTCAACTAGTTGCCAGAACATCTGGCTCCCCCAAAGGATTATTAAAAGGGGACCCCACAAGCACTACAAAAGGCTTCTGATTTCTGGGCCCCCTTCTTGCTCTCTTGCAGTGAAAAAGTCTGTATTAGCCTTCTCTTCCTCTTCTTCCACCCCCTTTCTCCTCTTATTCTTCATCTTTCCCCCCTCCCTTTTCCTCCTCCTTCCCTAGGAACAGGGGGACAGGACTTTATATGGTACTGAGAGAGACAGAGACAGAGATTTAGAGCTTCAAATATCTTTCTTTCATTTCTAGTTCAGGATATGCCCTTGGGTAAATTAGAACCAAAGTCTTTGCAAGTATGTATTATATCCCTCATCATAGTATCCTTTCCAACAGTACATATTTCATTTGAAAAAAAAACCTTCTCAAGGTTTGTAGGAAGTGGAGTTGTAAGCACTAAATTAATATGCAATTCAAATGAAATTATTCACCACTGCTGATTCTTAAGTTAGTTTTGTATATGTACACCAATTAAGGGAAAAATGTTTCTCAAGGAAAGCAACTTCATTAACATCTGTTACTCCATAACAAAATACAATGACTCCAAACAATAAACGTTTATCATCTCAGTTCTGTGGGTCAGGAATCTGTGTGTGGTTAAACTGAATGCTTGTGACTTAGGGGCTTTCATGAGTTTGTGGTCAAACTGTCCGCTGCCATCCTAATGTCATGTGAGAGTGTACTATGGACAGTGATCTACTTTCTAATTCACTTATGGATTTACGATCCCTGGTCCCACACCCACGCAAGTCTTCCTAAGGATAGCCTAACAACAGGCATAGTGATCAGCACAAGAGAGAGAAAGAGCACCCAAGATAAACACCAGTGAGATTTTATAACACAATCTTCACAGTGACATCCATCAAATCCACCATGAATACTAGAATGTAAGGATCATTGAGAACCATTTTAGAGGCTGCTAAAGAAATTAATAAGCTTTTATAAAGGACTACTGAAATTTCTTTCTTCTACCAGAATTCTCCCCATATTTCTTCTCCAAGCCTAGTCTAGTATGGCAGTCAGTATAGTAATTCAGGGTACAATTGGGAGCAAAACACATGCCAGGTATTTTAACAGAGAGAATTTAGTAAGAGAAGCTAAAGAACGAAAATAGCTAAAAAGAAACAATTACAAGTTAGCAATTGCAGGAAGCAGCTACTGCCCTAGAGCTATGGAACAATGGAAGGGATGAGAATTATGAAAGTACAGTAGCTTAAAGGAAAGAGCCCCTAGGACTGGCAAAGAGACTGTTGCCTGGCTGGTGCTGAACCTCTGAGCTTGGAGGAAGATCTGTGGAGCTGGGATCCAGACTTTGTAGCAGGGAGTTCTAGCAGCTCATGCTGGTGCAGAATTCAGAGGGAATTTGGTCAGGCTGAGTTTGGAAAAACTGCACACTGGACTTACCAGGAAGAAAATGTGGCTGCCAGAATGTAGCCAGACTGACTGACATCTCCTCCTCTCTACTCTTACTGTCTGCCTCTAGTACCCCCTATTGGCAGGGCCAAAAAAGGAACTGCTGGCAAAGGGGGGAAAGTTGATTTGTAGGGCCCAATCCAGTGTCTCAAAACAGAATATTGTGTAAGGGTGGTGTGTGTGTGTGTGTGTGTGTGTGTGTGTGTGTGTGTGTGTGTGTGTGTGTGTGTGTGTGTGATTAACCAGGAAATAATATCCTCATAACTTGTACATGGGGCTGCCAATTCTTGTGAAAGTGATTTGCTATTCTTATTCTTTAATTTCCTTAAATATCTAACTGTAATAAGTGCTGACATTGGCACAGCTCACAGTTTCATTTCAAGCTTATTTTTCATTTAGTATTGTGAAGATGATAGGAATTCTTCTTTCTCCATTAAAGACAATGATGCCCAGAAAGGCCACACACTTTCCAAATAGTTTACAATAAGTAAACAGTGAATTTGGGATTTCATCTCTTTGGGGGGTCCGGTCGTGGGGCCTGAACTCAGGGCCTGGGTGCTGTCCCTCAGCTCTTCAGCTCAAGGCTAGCACTCTACCACTTGAGCCACAGCGCCACTTCCAGCTTTTTTTTTCTGCTTATGTGGTGCTGAGGAATCGAACCCAGGGCCTTATGCATGCAAGGCAAGTGTTCTACCACTGAGCCACCTTCCCAGCCCGATTTCATCTCTTTGATCTAAAGCATGTCCTCTTACTATCCTGTTTTCTCAAGATTTGTCCATAAGTCAAGTGAACCAATAGCCCTATCTTTATTATTAAATTTCTATTAACCAGAAATGAATTCATGTTAGAATACTTAGTAATGCCCATTTTAATTCTTCTCATGATTGAAATTTTCAGGACTTTTGTTCATTCAATAAATAATCAATGAACATATTCTGGGCTATGGAAACCTAAGAGGAGACACAACCTTACTAGAATAGGACATCTGCTCAGGGATCCACAGTTTAGTGTGAGAAAAGTAATGTGACATTCCCATATGTAGTAGGTGGTATACAGGAATGGGATAAGGTCCCAGCAGCAGAGAAAAGAGCCACTGTATTGAACCTGGAGTGGGGAGAGGATGGGTAGAAGACAGGGAAGGTTGTGAGGGGTGTCAGAATCTGGGATATGTTCTAGGAAGTGGGCACTATAAAAAAGTCCAAAGACAAGAAAGAGCAGAATCTATTTTTTGTGAGTCCTGGCACCTGAACTCAAGGCCTGGACACTTTTGGTAAGCCTCTGTGTTCAAGGCTAGCACTCTACCACTTAAGCCACAGGGTTACTTCTGGCTTTTTCTGTTTATGTGGTATTGAGGAATTGAAC
Source organism: Dipodomys merriami (assembly GCF_024711535.1). Classification (NCBI taxonomy): domain Eukaryota; kingdom Metazoa; phylum Chordata; class Mammalia; order Rodentia; family Heteromyidae; genus Dipodomys; species Dipodomys merriami. The sequence goes on from NW_027204937.1 coordinate 4,385,798, forward strand.
CCAGAACTTCATGCATGCTAAGCAAGCACTCTACCACTAAGCCACGTTCCCAAATTTTTTTTGAGGAACTACTTTGTAAATGCAACAACTCTTTCCAAAAGAGAGTGGACAGTGACAGAATGCTGGAGAAGAAAGTAACAGGCCAATGGTGGCTGTTCTGGTTATATCTAAACTGTTCCTCCAAAGGCTCATGAGTTGAATCCTTGGTCCCCAGCTGATGGACCCAACCACTGAGAGATGATTGCATCATGAGGATGCTGAAACCCCTAATAAGTGAGCAATGCCCTCCTCAGAGAAACAGAGAAGAAAGCCTCTATTTGAAAAGCACCTGGTGGCCAAATCTCCAAGCCTATATGTTTTTAACAACCCCATCTCCCACCACTACCTTAGCCCTGTGAAGATTCCTTTATAGAATCACCAGAAACTCTAAAATCTGAGAATGTAACACAGACTCCAATTTTACATTTCCTAAGCTCAGACTTTCCACCTTTGTCACTTACCACATTGAGTGTTACAATCAATCATTTTGAGCTAGAGAAGAAACTTCAACATGGCCCCAGGGGACATCCTGGAGGCTCAGACAGCAAGGACAGCTGGACACCATGGACTTTGAGTGGGTCAACATGTTGTTTGTAAACTTTGTAATATTACCAATAGTTCTTTTAGGGGAATGGGATGTCTAGGGCAGCTCTACACTGCGTATTTTCAGATGTATATATTGTTAGAATTTTTTAACTGCTGGTTAAGTGTACAATTGAACAACTCTGTAAATATGTGTATATTTAACCCCACTGGAGGTGTTATTTTGTTACTCAAAGAATGTGTGGTATGTGTGGTGCAAGATTTCAGGAGCTAGAGGGAATTTTGAAATAATCTACTGGCAGAGATTGTGTGCTCCATTCTGAAACAACAGTCTTCCCTCCGACCTCAGTAGAAACAGAATCTCAGACCTCAGACCTACTGAATAAGATCTTCATTTGAAGAGTTTCCTCCAGGTGCTTTGTATGTTGATTAATACTTGAAAGGCTCTAGTCTACTCTAGCCAACTTCTGGATTTTGCTACTGAAGAAACTGAAGGGGAAACATGAATCATGTTGATAAGTTCACGTGTCAGTACCACATTGGGGCTTCAGGGAGGCAGGAAGCATGATACATACTTGTATTCCAACTAAATTAGAAGACAGAGAGAGGAAGAATAAAGTTCCAGGCCAATTGTGCACAAAAGTAACAAGATTCTGCTTCAAAAACAAGCTAAACATGGTGGTGCATGCTGGTAATTCCAGCTTGTGCAAGAAAGTAAAGGTCAGAGGATTAGGGTCTGATACCTGCTCAGGCCAATAAATTAATAAATACATTAATTAATTATAATAATCAGTCAAAAGGACTTAGGATGTGGCTTAAGCAGATGGCTATGTGTTTAAAGCCCCAGTACTGCAAAATCAAGCAAGCAAGCAAGCAGTAACAGAATTAAGGCTGCAATTGCTATCTTTAGACTCCCAAACTATACCTTTAGGCTGCCTCTCCAGCTTGCAGTCTTCTAAAACTCTACCTAGTTTTCTACATTTTCTTGACAATGAAAAACACTTTAGGTCTTAGGGTGAGAGGGAAGATGAACATTTAATCTTTCAGCACAGCTATTAAGTAAAGCATTGAGTCTGGAAACCAACTTCATTAGCCCTGGATTGGGCCCCAAATTATACTGTAATAGTGTTTGAAGAAAAAGCCCAGGGTAGATTTAGTTCGAAATAAGTAAAGTTGGGAAAACCAGTAGAGCCAGTGATTATAAGGTGTTCTGGGAACGTGGGGAGGGGCAGGGGAAAGGGCTAAGCATCCCATTCACACAGACCAGGCAATGAGGGAGGACTGACTACTGTGCTCTGAAGACAGGCGTCAGTCACCTGGGACTGAGTTACCCTACAAGCACTAGGCAGGCCAGCCTCATGCAGAGACCACATTCAGCTCAGAGGGACCCACAAAGGAGAGACCATGCTAGCACAGTGGCCTAGCTGGGCTCTCCAGGGCTGCCTGCTCTTTCTATGGCAAGACACCGCACAGACCGGGGTGCCTACCATATCTGCCTCAAGAAAAGTCTGAGTCCAACACCAACCACCCAAAGGGTCAGATGGCAGCATGGTCCCCAGAGCTGGAACCAAGGAACCCTTGCTTGTGACCTTGAGAGATACAGAAGCCAAAGGTACAGGCTGAGGGTGAAGTACAAGGGAAAGACAGAGTCCCTAGTTTCATGAGTAGTGTCTGGGACTCAGCTGCAGTCGACCAGGGAGAGGCAGCCGGTAGAAAAGAAAAACGTTTTGGTGAATAGCTAAGAGATGGGCTGTGGAGAAAAGGTCAGTTCAGGCTCCATCAAGAGCTACTGCTAAGACCTAAAGTGAGGAGCTGTTCTTACATGTATCATACATCTAGTTAATTAATATTTTAAGTGAATGTCTTCTCTTTCTTCAAATTAAAATACTTTTATAAGGAGTTGAGTATAAATTCATTCCCTCTTTATTGAGGGATAGTGTGTATGTATGTATGTATGTGTATGTATGTATTATTTATTTTTGTGGCTGTACTAGGACTTGAACTAAGGGCCTGGCACTATTCCTTAGTGTTTTGTTCAAGGCTGTTACTCTACTAGTAGAGCCACACTGCTACTTCCAGATCTTTGCTGGTTAATTGGAGATCAGAATCTCATAGACTGTTCTTCCCAGGCTGGCTTCAAACTGCAATCCTCACATCTCAGTTTACTGAGTAGCTAGGATTATAGGCATGAGCCACTGGTACCCGATTGTAAGATTTTTATTTTTACTTATTTTTTAGGGGTATAACAGCCTATTGCCTTACATTATAGAGCACACTGAACTTGACTGAGGATTTTGTTAACAAGTTTCACTTACTCTAGAGTTCAGGCTCTGCACCACAAAGCTGTTGTGTCTCCCCAAGGACTAAAATTCAGGCATCTCCTGCCTAAGCCTTCCATAGCAGCACACCCTCTTTCTCCAAAATGCACCTGGCCTGAGCCAGCAAGCCTTGCTGGTCTGTCTTCGCCTGGGACTCCAGGCTCTTCCTGTAGGGAGGAACAATCTCCTTTCCTCCCCCATGCTAGGTTCATGGCTTAGACCCTGATACCAAAAACAGATTAACAAGAGAAAAGCATACAAATGCACTTAATAAATGCTAATATGGATTAAATGTCATGTTTAATATGACATAATAAAATCAATTTTATTGGTCACAGGAGCCTTCAAGAGGAAAACAAGGATCCAATGAAACAGTTAAGCCTGAATATCTTAAGAGAGGTTTGACCAGGAGTATAGTCATGGAGAAATTTGATAAGGACAAAAAGGATATGATTGAAAGGTAACCAACTGGGAAATTTGACCTAGGCCTCAATTCAGATTCCTCTGAGATCCCTTCTCTTCAGAGAAACCTCCATCTGGGTATAAACAGGTTTACCTCTCACAGGAGGGTCGTATGACCTGCTCCAGAGTTTAAAAAAAAATCCTTCCCAAGTTGCTTCAGGGACACAGGACTAGGAAAGGCAGAGGGAGTTCTGTTGTTTTCTTTAGTGTACCCAAGGGCCATATTTTAAGATTTTTGTCCTGAACCTCATCACCATAGTACTCTAACACATTGGGTTGTAGGTTATACAGTCGCTTTAAGGGAAGCCAGGCCATATTAAACTGAGTATGCATGCCCACTACACTAACATAGTATTTGACATATAACAAACACTCACCTAAAAGCTGTGCATTGATTACATGTGCTCGGGATCTAACAACTCTCTGGTTCCAGATGTGATGGATTAACACTCAAAATTTCTCTCAACCTGCTTTTACCATTTATCCCAACAATGTGGAAGCTAGACAGGCAAAAGAAATATGTCTGAAGCTGTCTTACAGCTAAGCTCAGGATGGGATTTAGATTCTGTCCATCAAATGCAGGATATAAATGCAGGAATTCAGGATACATTGCAGCTGCCTTTGTTGAGTCCTTGACCAGCATAGTTGGGAGGGGAGATTTTTGCAGCCCCATAGGCAGATACCCCCAGTGCTGGGGTGGGTTGTTCAGTGGGGATTAAAAGGCACAGGCCGTATGTATCACACACCGTGGCAGACAAACACGGCAGATTATGAGATTGTTGAGGTGGGTTTGGAACAAAAGCTTCCCTTTCATAAAAGGTACAAAACAAAGACAGAAGATTCTCAGGGTGTTGGAGTTGTTTCTAAAAGTAATGTTTCGAAAAGTTCTTCATGTAATCAATGCACAGCTTCAACCCTCCCACTGAATCTACAGGCATTTTAACATCAGGTTTTCTTAAAGTTAGGTCATTGTTTCAGCTGTTTCTCCAGGATGAATAATAGTCATTCAAACAAGGTAGATTTGTTTGTCTCTCATAGAACCTAGTGGCCCTACCCCGTCAAGGTCATCCAAGGACTCTATTTACTTCTTTCTTGGTGTCATACCACCCCTGAATGTTGCCCTGTGCCATGATAAAGCTGTTCACTACCATTGTGTTTCAGAGTTTCATATATGGAAAGCTTTGATTTCAGTAAGTGACTTCAAACTCTATGTGTTTACTTTCCATAGGTTACCTTACTTATCATACCTTACTACAACTCAGCCTACTATCCCTTCCCCACAGGATCCCACTTATCTGTAAGGGGAATTGCAACCAGATAAATCCTGGAAATAATTCCAGGGAAGTGAAGTTTTAATATTAAAGGGAAAAATAATGGATATTGGCAAATAATCCTCTCTGCTCTACTTGGCTAAAAAAAAATCCTGTCCTGCTTAAACTAGCTAGAAGAATTCTATTCTCTGTAGCCCACAAATGGCTGTCCTAGCTACCTTAAATGATATTAAATAGGGCTTCCACCTTGTGTTAGAAAAAAAATTTAAGCAATAGCTATTGAGTTCAGTCAAGGTCCCAAGAACCCATTAACTGAACAGCAAGTATCATAGGTCTAAGATGTAGCTTTTAAGTGACATACATTTAAAGAATCCAAATTGACACACAAGAATTATGATAGGCGGAGGCTGAGTAAGATGAACAAAGAGGAAGACTTAGCCTGAAGGATGGAGTAATGTTGATAGGAAATAAAAATTCCAGGTCACAAGATACTGCATAATAAATTCTATTTTGGAAGTGAGTGTCAGAAGATAGGGGCAGATTGTTACAAGTAAAGTTTAACTGACAGGCAGGTGCTGATATTCGTTTCATGGTTGCATTTCCAAGTATAGTACTAGATCTGCCCTAGTTTTGTTTTCCTTCTTAGAATCTATGTTTACGGTAGCATTTTATATGTCTACTAAATAAACTTCTCAATACATTATAGGAAAGACATTGTGCAAGGTGTAGTAGTTCAGGCCTGTAATCTCAGCTACTTGGGAGGTAGAAGCAGGAGGATCAAAAGTTCAAGGCTGGCATGGACAGAGAGAGATACTATCAAAAAGAAAATGTTTACTGGGGCCATGGCTCAAGTGGTATAGCACTTGCCTAGAATGTCATAGGTTCAACCCCAGTACAGAAGGAAGGAAGGAGAGGAGAGGAGAGGAGAGGAGAGGAGAGGAGAGGAGAGGAGAGGAGAGGAGAGGAGAGGAGAGGAGGGAGGAAAATGAAGGAAGGGAGGGAAAGAAAGGGAAGGAAGGGACAGGACTGAGGGAAGGAAGGGATAGAAGAATGAAATTTAAAGTTGCTGGAACTGAAATACAACAGGAATGAGCAACTTCCCAAAGTAATGGGGATAGTATAAATAGTAAGGTGGGGTTTCAAATCTAGACAAGCTAGCCTATGTTCTTAGCACTTCTCCACATGGTTGTTGTTGATGAGCTTAGCTGTGATTATAACTGAGCTGTTTTGTCCCCCAAGGTGACCATCACCAGCTCCCGATCAAATACTTGAAAATATACCCAAGGCTCCATACAGCCTGTAAATGACTTTATAATTGATTCATCTTTATAAATAAAAAAGTAATAACACCTTGGTGATACTGATGCTTTCTCTCCCATTGATAAAGCATGTAAGATGTGAGCCCTGCTCTCAATGGGCTAAGTATGCTTTAGGAATAATATGAGATACACGATCATCGATGTGAGGGCTATGGAAAAAAATCACACATTTTTTTAAACAAATATGACAAGATTTCTGCCATCATGAAGTTCAAAATCAAATGGGTAAAATAGATAATAATTGCAAATTGTACAGGATGATTTAAATGGCACACAAATATTTTAAGTATGCCATAAAAAAACATATTGTGTAGATGTTCCCTTAGAGAGCAGAAAACTATTTTTAGTCTCAGTCCTGAAGGAAATTTTATTAAAAGTTAGGGGAGAGCGTTTCATTGTAAGGGAACAGCAAATACAGAGTCCCTGGGTGGCATAGCTTGGTAGGTTCAAGGAAATTTTAGAGACCCAATGTGGCCAAATAGAGGGAAGCAGTTTTAGACTAGGCTATGTAAATGGACTAAGGAGTTTTAGTCATTCTAAATGACATCTTTGAAGGACTTACCTACCTCTCTCCCCTCTCAGCCGAATCTTTTTATGTATCCCAAGACCCTACATGAAAGACTTACCTGTCCCCTCTTGGCCCAATTGTTTTATGTAGCCAAAGATGGAATATGAAGGATTGACCCCCACCCTATTATCCCAGGTGCATACAGATGCAGGCAAAACCCCAGGTGTGCGTGGCTATGCTTGATGTATAGGCACAGCAATCCATCTAAGCCTGGCTATAAACATACTATTGTGGGCCCAACTCAAAGACCCTACCTCCCTAAACCTAATGGCTTTTTCATTAACCTCTGCCTCCTTGCTCAGACTCCATATAAGCCTGACCCCAAGTCCACCCCCTGGCACAGCCTCCCTACCTGAGGGAAGATCTACGCCCCTTGCTGGCAATCAACAGTCTCTAGCCTGTTGAGAATCCAGTCTGGCCTGTTTCCTTCCTTTCTCCTCCATTTTTCCTAACAGCCTTAAATAGAGAAATGACTATCCAATGACATATTAGGGCAATCATTCTGGTTGCAATAAGAACAGGTTATAGAGAATTAAGAGAGAAAAGGGGGAAACTATTTAAAAACTTTTTCCAGTAGTTCAGGTTTTTGCTAAATTTCAACTACATTTTAGTACAAATGTCATGTAGGCAGACATACTTGAACCATATCACCAGCCCTTGTTGTTTTGATTATTTTATTGAGATAGGGTCTCAATTTATGCCATAATCCTATTGATTACAGTTCCCTGAATAGCTGGAATGCCAGGCTGGAATACCATGACTGTGTCCAGTCATGTTACTTCCTCTGTACATGGGATGACAGGTGCATGCCACCATACTCAGTCATTTGTTGAGATGGAGATTCACAAACTTCCTGTAGTTGTTATCTCCAGCTAACAACTGGAATGTTAGACCTCAGTATTCTCTCTTTGACATTTTCTTCAATTTCCAGCAACTCTTTATACTGAATTCTCTCTGATAAAATAGTTGGTATGATTTTTCTCCTAGCCTGGCCTTTACTGTTCCAACCTCAGGTTTTCATGCCCTCTAACTTTTGGGCTTTTAAATATGCATTCTTAGTGTAACATCTAAAAATCTAAGCCAATAAAATGGCAGAAGCATCCACAAAATATGTTTGAGCTTTGCAATCAGGAAAACATCCAAAGGTCACAGTGCTAGTAACCACTGTGAATCTTTTTTTCAGGGGTGGGGTGGGGTGGGGAGAGTCAGTCCTGTGGCTTGAACTCAGGACTTGGGAGCTGTCCTTGATCTTTTTTGCTCAAGGCTAGCACTCTTCTACTTTGAGCCACAGATCCACTTCTACATTTCTGGTTGTTAACTGGAGATAAGAGTCTCTCAGATTTTCCTGCCTAGGCTGGCTTTGAACTGTGATCCTCCTATCTCAGCCTCCTGAGTACCTAGGATTACAGGTCTGAGCTACCAGCATCCGACTAACCACTGTGAATCCTTAGTTGGGCCTCTGTAGAGTAAGTATTGAAAACTCCACTTACAGGGCATGGTGATAGCCTGGTACACATTGGATAACACAGTAGATATGTGATCTATGGCAACTGCTATTAAAATTATGAAAATAGTTTATGTAGAGAGTGTTCCATTTGAGATAATCAAAAATATTTTAGAGCATGCTCTGGAAGTGTTCAGTTCTTTGCCTAGTCTCTCTTGCTTGCCTTGAGGGTCCATTGGGCTCATAGTTTCCTCTCTTTTGAATGCTCCTTGCAGCCTTTTACTTACACACATTTTGTCTGGCCTCCAGTTTCTCCTTCCACAATCAGCATTTTCCCAGGATCAGCAGGAATGCACTCAATAGGATATCTGACATTGTCTAAACACGCAAAATCCTTTGCTAGCTCGCCTTCTCTGCTCACCACTCACTCCTGCCTTTATCTGGTTCTTTCTATGCTCTGACTACTCTCAGAATACCTCATGACTACACTAAGACATCAGCACAGAAAGGTAGGGTAGGAAAAGAAAGAAAAAGAAGATGCTTTCTGCCACATCTCCTGGCATTTATTTTCAAGACCAGGCGTACTTTACTAACCAGACTCTCAGAGATGTCAGCCAGCTGGAGTTTTATCAGCAGCCCTGGGCTGGCAGCTAAGGCCCATTAGCAGTTGATTAAGGGATAATTAGCAGGCCCATTCAGGGTCATTAGCATTTCTCAGTTCCCATTTGTAAATCATAACTGGTTGGAATGAGGTGTAAAAACAACTGTGGTAGGGAGGTTGCATCCTAAAACTTTTGTCTCTAGGTCCAGCTGAAGTGTCCACAAGGAATCCTGGGAAACCTCAGTAGGCTAGACAGGCCTCTCTCTTTGTGTCTCTAACATGGCCCTCAGGGAGAGCTATCACCAAGACTTACTAGGCTGGACTTCTCCTAGAGCACACATATCCACTCTCCTGGTGCAAATGTGTCCCCTCCTGGTAAGAAAGAGCCTCACTGTATTAGAGAAAAAATAACAAGTTTGGAAGTGAGGTGCACTTAGCCCTTCTACTTATGAATTTAGGGCCTCAGACAACAGCTAATCTCTGTCTAGTTTCATTATTAGAAACACACTGGTCCTCATGGAAGGATTTTTTTCCTTGTTTGTTTTTTTTCTTAATTTATTTTTATTTTAAAGCAAACCAAAAGAGAATATGACAGTAGAAAGGGCAGTGATTAACATGGACTCAAGGAAAATAGAAAAGGATCCACGAGTAAGTGGAGCATGGAGGGTTTTAGGGAAAGTATTCTACATGATGCCTAAATGGCCGACACAACACAAAGAATGAACCCCTGGAGAAAACTATGTCATTTTAAAAATTATGTAGTGGAGGTTGGAGGTGTGGCTCAGGTGTTAGAGTGACAGCCAACCAGCAAAAGTGTCAGATACCCTGATCTCAGACAAAGAAAAAAATAAAAATCATATAGCATTGGCTTACCCACTGCAGCTAATGGGCCACAATAAGTTGATAATAATTGAGAAAAGTATATGCAGGCAGGTATATGGAAACTCTTCTCTTTCTGGTAATTTTTTTGTACATTTAAAACATCTGGTATTTTTTTCCTAAAGAAGAGAATAGGTTATATCTGATTCTGACTTACCTAGCCCAGTATGTCCATAACTCTAAAGTACTTGCAAATTATCTGTAGTTGATTCTATAGTTTCAGATGGGGCTTGAGACTCTGCATTTCTTCCTTCTTTCCTTTCTTTCCTTCTTTCTATTTCTCTCTCTTTCTTAATCTTTCTTTCTTTCTATTTTTTCTTTCTTTCTATTCTTTCTTGCTTGCTTGCTTTCTCTCTCTCTCCCTCCCTCCCTCTTTCCCTCCCATGCTTTCTTCCTTTTTTTTCCATCTTCCCTCCCTCCCTCCCTCCATCCCTCCCTCCCTCCCTCCCTTCCTTCCTCCCTTCCTTCCTTCCTTCTTTCCTTCCTTTTTTGCACCAGTCCTAGGGCTTGAACTCAGGCCCTGGGTGCTGCTCCTTATCTTTGTGCTCAAAGCTAACCACTGGAGCCACAGCTCCACTTTTGGCTTTTTGGTGGTTAATTGGACATAATTATTTCATGGACTTTCCTACTAGGGCTGGCTTTGAGGCTTTGGGCCTCAAATCTCAGCCTCCTGAGTAGGATTTCAGATATGAGCCACCAGTGCCCCCCTGAGACTCTGCATTTCTAAGAAGTTATGCTGGTACTCCACAACCACAGTTAGAGAAGCAAAGCTTAAAGCAGGCAATAATATCAAGGTGAAGTGACTGGGAAATTTACATTTTCAATGAAGTGGGACTATTATTAATATAATCCCCTCTTCCCTGCCCTTGTCTAGGCATAAGGATGACTAAAGAGTCCAACATCTGACTCTACCAACAACTGAATAAATACACAATCTGTAGGAATTCTACACTTAAATGCTAACTGGTTCCCTTTAGGAATAGGACTGTCAGACCAAATACGGGGCCCCCACTTAAATCTGAATTTCAGATAAGCAGGAAATCATTTACTAATATTAGTATGTCCCACATGACTGTTTCCAGGGCTAATTTGCTCAGGAAAGTGCTTCTCTTGGCTCACAAGTGGTGATCAATAACTGCACAAATGGTCCTACTGGGTGTACATCGGGACACACTACTCATTTCTATCAAATCATGATTAATTTGGTGCACCTGACTTCTCAGTTTACAAAACACCTTTGCATCCTTTGGTTCAGAGTTTCTCAAACTTTAATAGCTTGCAAACTACCTGATTCCCTAGGTACAGGTAATACAAATTACCTGACTTGTAGGTGTGAGGTTCCACATTTCCAAAAAGCCCTAGGTGATATTGACCACACTTTGATTATCAGGAGTTAAGAGAACCCATGGAGATAGATTGTATCAACCCAAGTTACAGTTGAAGAAAGTAAAGATTAGATTAGACGTGCTCAGGGCTGCATAGAGAAGGAGAAAGGTGAAAGGAAAAGAGAGCAAAGGAGAAAGAGAGGGAGGGAGAGGGTGACGGTGAGGAGAAGGGGGAGAAGAGGAAGAGCAGAGAAACTCCCTAGGACATCTATCTAGCTCTAAAATGCTATACTCCATGGGAGAGAGAAAAACGCTAGCCTTCATCTTTCACAGCCTACAAACACTTAGGAAAGTCATTTGGAACCTCTAATCTCAGTTGTTTTCACTGTAAAGCAGAAGGATGACAAGAGTTACATCTCAGGCACTGCCAGGAGAGAACAAAAAGAGGACCTACAGAAAGGTCTTACATTTTGTATCATGGTACACATGCTAGTTATTCTTTTATTAAATCTCAAGAATTCTTTTATTCTATCTCAAGAAGAGCCCTTTAAAAGGCTGCAGTAGGTACTTTACATATACACATTATTTAATGTTCACAATGACCCTAAGAGGTCTTTTACAGTTTTTAAAAAAGCCAAGTCAAAAAGAGAGGGTGTGGCAGGACATCAGTGGCTCACACCTGTAAACCTAGCTCCTCAGGAGGCTGAGGATCGAAGCCAAAGTCCCTGAGACCCTTATCTCCAATTAACTGCCAAAAATGCCAGAAGTGGAGCTGTTGTTCGAAGGGGTAGAATGCTAACCTTGAGCAAAAGAAGCTCAAGGAAAGTGCCCAGGCCCTGAGTTCAAGCCAAAAGACTGGCAGAAGAGAGAGACAGAGACATAGAGACAGAGAGAGTCACAGAGAGAAAGAGAGAGAGAGAGAGAGAGAGAGAGAGAGAGAGAGAGAGAGAGAGAGAGAGAGAGAGAGAGAGAGAGAGAGAGAGAGAGAGAGAGATCACTTTGCAGCTGTCAGAAACAGGAGTGGGACCCCAGCAGTGAGCTTTCAGAGCCCATGTTCATAAGCACTATTGCTTCTGAGTATTCTCCTACCGCTCCCTCTGCTGTTTTATAGATGATGGAATTGAGGTTCAGAGAAGTGAAGTGATACCCCACACACACACACCAAAGGACCACAGAACAAGACTACAAATACATAATACACAGGAAATCTGCTCATTCTTCTCAAGGCAAGGGCTTGACCTCATGTGGATCACACATTTCTGACTTACAGGAGCCCATGGAAGTTTTCTGTTATTGTTTGGATATAGTTTGAATGCATCCCTTCAAAGATTAATTATATGCTGGAGGCTTGGTCCTTGGTGCAGTGATGCTGAGAGATGGTGGGACTTTGAAGAGTTGAAGAGTTGTGGGAGGCGATGAAGTCATTGGGAGTGCTGTTTTGTGGGGTCTCAGTTCCCCAAGACTAAGACATAAATGACAGAAATGTATAGGTTACATATATATACAGAGAGAGAGAGAGAGGAAATGGTAGTGGGACAGGGGAGAGAGAAAAGGGAGAGGGAGAGGAGAAAGAGACAGAGGGCAAGCAGTTAAGGTTTCTTGTTTTTTCCTAGAGGTTCTGAGTACATTGAAAGAGGAGGGCCTGTCTTATTCACAAAGCGCCCCGGCACACAGTTCCTGGCAAACAACTGGAAATGACTGTGAAGGGTAATTTTACATGACAAAGCTCTCTAAAGGGTGACTTACCATTATTTAATAGATATTTGTAGCACTGAACTGAATTGAACCTCCCTGGTTAATGAAGACACACTGAAATGCTGATACGGTCTTGGCAGTGAGAGGAACATCTGCTTTCGCATCTGTATCTTTAAAATACCCACATTGGTTACCTTGAAGATGATTGAAGGAATTATATATATATAGATATTGAAAAACTAAACACTAAAAATAAATGTACCATGCATCTAGCCTAAGTCCTACACTATGCCAAGTACAGAATCCACAAAAGTGAGGTCCACCTAGTCCTATCCTTGAGAATTTCTCAGGAACAAAGAAAGAGATGGCTAGGTAGAAAGAGAGACAGAAATGACAGAGACAGACAGAGAAGTGAGAGAAGAAAAATAAATTACTATTCTGTGATATAAAACAATTATTTATCAGAGTAATTGTCATTGACAATAATTGTGGACTGTGTATATACTAAGCCTATTACATTAAGATTACTACACCTATATTATACTAATATATTACAATATGTGACAATATCTTACACAGTTGATATAATAATATCATATATGTGTATATACATGTACAATGTAATATATAATAAATTATACAATAGAATATAATAAATACCAACATAATAATACTAGCATTACATGTACAACAAGAGGTAGGTATTATTATCCAGTTTTATAAATGAGAGATCTAGGGCTATTAACAACTAACCATGGGTCACAAGAGGTAGAGAGACCATGGAGCACCATAATGAACAGTACCAGGAGAGTAACAAGGTAAGTTTATTACCCAGCTTGTGAACCAGACACAGGGCTCTGCTTTGCTTTGGAGGGAAAAGGTAGTCAGACAATACAACCAGGAAGGAATAACTGGACATGAATAAGTAAACTGCCTTTTAAGTCCTTGTAGGTAGCTATAACCATCCAGCAGTAATAAGTGCTCTCATAGGATTGTGGGAGAGGAGCAGAGGATCCCTAACTTTCTCCTCACCCACCATTCAGTCCACCAATTCTGAGAGTGTGTTCTTTGCCAGGGACTGATAAGCTATGGGAGAAAACCCTGAAAAAAAATGACAAAAGCATGGTACTTCCTTTACAAAGCAAACATTCTCTGGGGAGAAACCAATAAACACACACACACACACATACACACACACACAAAGCCACTCTGAGTATGTTATCAGTGCCAGATACTGTGCCTGACACATTATAAATGTTTTCTTAACTTCAGAAACAGAGACTTTCCCAAAGTCCCATAGCTCATAAAAATAGTAAGCAAAGATCTGAGTTGCATTTCTGACATGGGAGCCAGACCCAGTAAGGTCTATTGGATAGCTTGGGAAACTCTGATGTGGTGTGGGAGAAGGCTCACTTTTTTGTTCTATGTGCTGATACTGGGGCTTGAATTCAGGGCCTAGGTGTTGTCCCTATGCTATTGTGCCCAAGGCTAGCACTCTACCACTTACTTGAGCCAAAGCTCTACTTCTGGCTTTTTGCTGGTTAATTGAAGAGGCTCATGGACTTGCCTGACCAGACTGGCTTCAAACCAGGATCCTCAGGCCCTAGCCTCCTGAGTAGCTAAGACTCACTTTCTAATGAAACAGTTACAGATGGCCTGCCTCTGTAAGAATGATGCCACATTTAATCGAAAGCTGGCATGATGAGACATTCTAGTGGCTGGCACTACATTAGGTGTTGGTTAAAACTATTTCCCCATCTCCTCCAAGAGCTCACAATCTGAGGGGAAAAGGAGGGGAAACAGTAGGTAAGTGCTAACACAGACCAACTTCCTGGATCCAGCTGGAGGATGATCTAGGAGAAAATGCTCAAGTTTTCTGGGTGGAGAGGTACAGAGTAGATTAGAATTCTAGAGGCAGTTTTTCTGAGAACACATTTAGCTCTATTCTAGAAGGAGGAGTTGCATTCCAGAGAACACATGAGGGAACTTTCCAGGCAGTCGGTACTGCACAGGCAAAGGAAGATGTTCCAAAGAAGTTGAGTTGACAAGAAGCCATGACAGCTACACTCTATTTGGGCCTTCAGAAAGAGATTCTGAAAAGAGCCCATGTCCCAAACCCTAGAGCTCCAGATCAGCTACTCACTTTGTACCATGTAGCATTGTAGGAAGAGAAAGCCATGGGTCCACAGAACTAGGGAACCAAGGCAGGCTGGACCAGGGCAGAGGGGCTGTGACTTAACTTGGCAGACTTTGTTGTTTTCTTGGTCAGGTAACATTTACTGATGCTTAAACAAGGGAACCAAAGATTTCTGAAAGCTCAAGTGTTTGATGGAAGCTGCTTTGCGGGGTGAAGGTGAAAGAAATGGCACTCTAAGAAGGAATGTCCAGACCCCTGAACAGATTAACTTCCCTATCTCATCAACTGCATACTTGTAGGGGACCTAGGAATGAACTATTGATTCCCCCATCCCATTCATACTAAGAGCAGTGGAAGACTCGACTCTCCCTGTTGTTATCCTTTATCCTAAATACCCATGGACCTTTTACTTTGTCTCTCTGCTTTGGTTTTCTCATTTATAAAATAACATGAGAACACTCATTTGTTATTGTTAAATGAGATAGTATAGCATGGCGTTGAGCATAGTGCCTCACAATTGGGAACACTTGGTAATCAGAGACTGAGTTGGTAGGAAAATAGGAAGCACATTGGGTTTTTGTTTGTTCGTTTTGGTAGAATTAGGGCAGAGAGAAAGAAATCAATGGGATGAATCCATTTTAAGCAATCCACACTAAGCAATTTGCTTACTCAAATCCACAAGTCATAGGGAAAGTACCATTTCCCTAGTGGAGAGATGCAAATCAGTTCATCTGTGTATTTCTTTCTCCTTCTACCCAAAAAGAAGAAACCTCAAATATACTTAGCACCTGACTGGTGCTAAGTATCAAGATCTTTTTTTCCCTCACTACTATCCTTTAACTCAACTTCACACTTACTAGAATGGTGCTTTACCACTAGAGCCATGCCTCAAGCCCTTTTTTTTTTTATCAGTTGTGGGGCTGGAATTCAAGGCCTAGGCATTGTCCTTGAGCTTTTGTGTTCAAGGCTTTACCACTTTGAGCCACATCTCCTGCTAGTTTTACTGGTGGTTTATTGGAGCTAAGAATCTCACTTTGCTGCCCCATTTGTCTTCAAACTGCAACCCTCAGATCTCAGCCTCAGTGCTGCTTTTGTTGGCTATTTTAGATATGGAGTCTAGTGAATTTGAAAATCTCATCCTCTTGAGTACCTAGGATTACAGCTATGAATTATAGGTGCCCAGCTACTATCTTTCTTTTATACCTGCCCAACCACTCTGTTGGGATGTAAATGCTATTAACTCTATTTTATACGTGCGGAATCCAGGCTCAGAAAGGTTAGCTATGCCTGACATCCAAACTCAGTGGATCCTATATGCAGATCCACTTCTGCTGAGCCACTATTGATGCTTCTGCAGGCTTATTTCCTGAACCCAACAAACACCATGACAACACTCAGCGCCTGATGGTCTAGGAAGCACTTCACTAAGGCCTGGGAGAGCCATTTTCCACAAGCTAGGTGGTATGATTTGATTAGCCACACTTCACTCCTAAGCAGAGGCAATTGAGTTAATGATTTGAGATGAGAGTCCCTTGGTGGTATCAGCTGAGATAACTATCACTGCTCCTGGCTGCCTGCCCTACCCGGAGCATGATATTTACTACCTTCCTCAGACAATCTACACTCAATTGCTCATTAACATCATTTAAATAATTTTCTCAACAGCCCTCCAGTGCAACAGCTAAAGAAGAAAACTGTAAAAGCCCTGTCAGCTCCCATGCACCCTAGTCTTGCTGTTTCCTTCCTTGGTAGTGGAACAGACTCACCCACTAAAGAAAGATCTGGATTTGAATTCTTGCTAAGACATTCATTCACTTGCTGGGTGATCCTCTACTTTTTATTTCCTCTTTCTAGGCCTCCAGTTCCTCATTTGTAAAGTAAAAATTCAATATCATTTACTTCATCAGTTGTCTTGTGGATTAAATCGGAAGGAAGGAAGGAAGGAAGGAAGGAAGGAAGGAAGGAAGGAAGGAAGGAAGGAAGGAAGGAAGGAAGGAAGGAAGGAAGGAAGGAGGGAAGGAGGGAAGGAGGGAAGGAAGGAAGGAAGGAGGAAGGAGGAAGGAGAAAGGAGGGAGGAAAGGTGACTGGTTTATGGAGTACCTCTTTGTTTTCAGGATATACATAGATATTTGATGACATTGTAACAATCCAGTGAGGTAAGAAATGACATTCACACCTTATAAAGATGAGACACTTGAGTCTCAGAGAGCTTTCATCTAGATCTTATAGCTAGTAAGTGATTAGGGATAAATAAGGACAGTGATTCTAACCAAGTCTGGGGGGTCTCCACAGCCAGATGTTTCCCTTTCTCTCTTCTTTCTTACTCATTTTTGTTTGGTCCTCATTCTCTCTCTCATTCCATTTTCAGTCTGTCACTTTCTTCCATTTCAGTCTATCTTAGACAGGGTTATTTCTCTAAATAACCACCTAGGAAAAAGGAAGGGAAAGATTGGATGACATAACAGCAGAACAGTAGCCCAGAGGTTTAAGCCCTGCCCTTTTGTGTGAACTCAGAACCCAAGGTATGCATGTGGGGAGGGGGAACTGAGAGGAAGGAGGCTTAGCAAAGGAGCAAGTGTCTTTCCTCTCTGGGTTTATGTACTGAGAGCCAAGGCCAAACTCAAGACAAATATTTAACCCTAAACAACCCAAGTAAAGGAGATGAAAGTCCCAACCCTCCTCCTCCTCCTCATCTTCCTCTTCCTCCTTCTTCTCCTTCTCTTCTTCCATTTCTTTATCTAATCCTATGTCATAGGCTCAAATCTCAGGAGCCTGGATTCAAGTCTCTGGCTCAGCCATTTTTGGCAATGAGACTTTGGACAAAACCTTTCACATCATCTTTGTTTCACCACCTGTAAAATGGACCTCATAAAAACCTCCCTGCCTCTAGAACTTTAAGTAAGGATTAAACCAGACTGGGCAGGTACAATGACCAGTGCCCAGCCTGGCACCCAGCAAGTGCTTAGCAATACAGAGCTGCTGTATCATTAACCCAGCCATTAACTTATAACCCTGGTTTCCTCAAGTCTCTCTTGCTTGATGGGAAGGTCTTTTGTCAACATGAACTTTTCCCTTTCTGCAGACTTCCCATGGTGATCTGTCCCCCTTAACTACAGAGGTGTCAAAGAGTCTTTGTGAATCAGCCATCAAGTGTAGGCTGCTTGACATGACTGTGGGGTTAACTTACAAGTGACTAATTTTTGGAGGCATGCTTTTGTACCCTTCCCACTGGTGGCTCAGAGGCTGGCTGTAATTACTGCTGATGAGTTTGCTGAAGGGCTCATTAACATGTCGGTATTAATATCCATATGAATACTTTCAACAAAACCTTTTGTTCTTGGAGTAGGGGGTGTGGGAGGTAGTTACTGGAACTGTCTTGCTTTTCCAAATTTAATTGTCTAAATACAGTGCTGTCTCAGCAATCTGGGGTAGTTTTTTACCTCTCTCTCTCTCTCTCTCTCTCTCTCTCTCTCTCTCTCTCTCTCTGTGTGTGTGCGTGTGTGTGTGTGTGTGTGTGTGTGTGTGTGTGTGTGTGTGTGTGTTTGTGTGCCAGTACTGGGGCTTGAAGTCAGGGCCTGGACACTGTCCCTTAGCTTTGTCACTCAAGACTGGTTGCTCTACCACTTGAACCACACCTCCACTTCTGATTTTTTAATGGTTAATTGGAGATGAGTCTCACAGACTTTCCTGCTCTGGCTGGCTTTGAACCTAGATCCTCAGATCTCAGCCTCTTAAGTAGTGAGAATTGTAGGCATGAGCCTGAAAAGAAAGCCTTCCTTCCTTCCTTCCTTCCTTCCTTCCTTCCTTCCTTCCTTCCTGACTGAGTACTGCCAAAAACCTACTCTAGCAAAGAGAATTATTTTAGTTTGTGTTTTAGTAAACTTGCAACATTAGAGTCACTTCATCCCAGTGAAACAGAGAGTTGGCATTCACTCTTTTTAATAAGCATGAACTGTTATTTATGAGACAAGGCTGGGGCAAGGATGTGGGAGTTGTGAAGGGAAGCTGAATGGCTCATAAGCAAGTCACCTTTCTTTCAGCCGGTACCTTGGGGTTGCACATGAATATCTGTTCACCAGCTCTCTGAAGAGAAATTGTACCCACTCTCAGAATCTATTGAATTGCTCTCAGTGCAGTGCACAGCTTTACTAAGTTAATCCTCACAACACCCAGAAGGAGGAATTAGATTATTAATATGATCTTTTATTTTTTTCCCAGAGTAGAAAACCAAGTCTCAGAGAAATGAGTTGCTCAAGTTCACACAGAAATCCTACGTTAGCATCAGTAATGTGACTTAATCTGGCCTATCTGATCCCAGCACCTGGAATCTGCCACTAGCAACTATTGAAGGGATCCAGGCACCACTCTCAGGCTCTCAAAGGACCATGGAATTTTATAGCTGGAGGGGACCTGTAGGTAGATGGGACTGCATGTTGTGGTCTGTCTAAAAGTGAGGGGACTCCTGGGATTTGGGACATTTAGCTTTAGAATTAGGACAGTCCCAGTTAAATAATAATGAATCAATCCCACTATAAACTCTAAGACTGGAAACACTATCCAAAGAAATAACAAATGCAAAAGCTTCTAGAATAATAGGATGGTCTCACTGCCATTTCCCTCTGAATCTGCAAAAGAGGAAACAAGCTCAGAGAGAGGAAGGGATTTACCCAAGGTCCCAGGGTTCCTTTGTAGACAGAGTAGGAATTGGAAAACCAACTGTGGGACTATCACGTTATTTCCTTCCTCCAATAAACAAAGCTGTAGAATTCCAGCCACTGAGCATTTATTGAGCTCCTAGTGTGTGAGCAACTGGGCTGTGAGACAGGAGGTATCTAAGATCATGCTGTCCAGTAGAACTTCCCATGGGATACAGCTTGGTGGCCAAGCTCTTACTTAGCATGTGCAAGGCACTGGGTTTGATCCATCACCATGAGCAAACAAACAAAAAACACTTTTATGTTAGCAGGAGGAAGAATGGGGGGTGGTGGGGAGGGGTGTAGAGGAGTGGGGATTGGGGTGGAGGGGGATGGTACATGCCTGTAATTCCAGATACCGGGGAAATGGAAGCAAAAAGACCAGTCAAGACAAAGTTAACTCAATAACTCTCTCAGAAACAAAAACAAAAGGGCTAGAGGAAGGTCTCAAATAGTTGACTACTTGCTTGGCCCTGGGTTCGATCCCAAGTATTGCAAAAATCAGAACAAAAAATGCTCCATTTGATGGCAATAATCTATATCTGTGTTCTTATATAGTAGTCATTAACCACATGTGGCTATTGAATGTTTGAAATGTATCTAGTCTAAGAAACTCAGTCTCTAATTTTATTTAATTACTTTTCATTGGAATGGCCATACAACAAGAAGTTATCATATTGCAAAAGCACAAATCTAATGGAGAGGATTAATATTTCAAAAACATTTTCTTTGTCTCGGAAAACAAATCCTTGATTGTGCATGCTTTAGAAAAGAAAATTAATTCTTAAAGAGAAGGAAAGATGGATGGCATCCATTCATGGATGACATAAAAGTAAACCATTGCTTACTTAGTCTTCCAAGCCTAGTAACCCCTCCCCTCAACAGTGAGCATCACCTATCCTGGATTTATGAATGAGAGTAAAACCCAGAGGAATTCAGTAAATGTCCCATGGGCTCACTTCTTATTAGTAAAGTTAAAACTTGAACCCAGATCTGAGTCTAAACCATGTCCTCTCTTAATACCAAGTATCTCAAGCCTTAGAGTTCATATGTGACAGGTGTAGATCTCATTCAAATGCTGACTCTGGAGTGCTGTGGACAGCCCTCTACATAACTGCATTTCTAATATGTGATATGAAGGTTGCAGGTTCATGAGCCGCACTTTGCAAAGCAGCATTCTTTCACATATATACTTCTTCCATTCTGTCAACTGCCAAGGAAGATTTAGTAGATACCTATAGTGAGGACGAGAAGTTACAAGTTGCAAAATGAATTGTCAGTGTTCTTAGGAAGAGTCCCCTTGTTGATAGAAAAGACAGCACCTTCACTACTAGTGATAGGAGAGACTGAGGAGGATCGCCCACATCCCGCCACTTCCTAGTTTTATTGGATGGGAAAACCAACTGGGAAAGGCATTCCAGTCAGAGGAGGGGCTAGTCCAAAAAACATACGCTTGAGGATGAGACTGGTTTGGGTGGGGGGCAGTTCTGCTCCTAACCATTGTCACCTCGTTAAAAATCAGAATAAGAGTTTGTAACTCATGGAGATGTAATAAAGACAGTAAAAGCAGATAGGGTATGATACATGATTGACACTGCTGTGACAGAACACAGGTAAACAGGAGACTAGCATAGCAGATTCTTAAGCTGAAGTTTTATGTAACACAAGAGCCTTTAGAGATGAAAATCCAAAAGCTCAGGGAAACTTTCTATTTTTATGCTTAGGTTTGGTAAAGGAAAGATAGCCTTGTAGAAATGTGATTGGACAGAAAAGAAGCTACCTAATGGTAATAGATTGAGAGTAACCCAGGAAGGTCTGCCTGTTTAGTTTCTTCTTGGGCTCACTGAATGGCTTTCCTTCCTCCAGGCTATGGGGTAGAAATGCCTCTGGAATGAGAGTCTTCAAAGGGGAAGGGGGAGAGGGACCCTCCTTGGTTTCATGGCTTCCTTTGGGACACAGTGGTTCTAATTTGAATGGCCTAGGAGAACTAGGATATGGTTTCTATGATTTTATGTGGGAAAAAAAGATAGGTGGGAGATAGGAGAGCAAGAGAAGGTCAGAAAGACTTTGTTTCTGAGCTGACTTCTGAGACCTTCCAGGTTCCTTCAATTCAAAGCACTCAGCATGCCAAAATGCCCTGTTTGGGGCTGTGCTGTTGTGAGGCACAACAGACCCAACAGAAATCATGGTTGAAATATACTTGACAGAATACATACTTAGCAAGTATCTCTCTCCCTCTTCCACCCTTCCCTTTTCTCTCACCTCTTCTAAGACATTCCCCAAAGGTAAGGGAGTGGTAGAGAGAGGTTAGGGTCCAATCTAGGCTTGAACCTTCTACTGAGACTGGGAGCTCCACCAGGCAGTAACCTGGTTACCTTCACATTATTATTATTATTATTATTATTATTATTATTATTATTATTATTATTATTATTATTATTATTGCCAGTCCTAGGGTTTGAAGTCTGGACTTTTTTTTTTTTTTTTTGGTTGGTTGGTTATGGGGCTTGAACTCTGGGCCTGGGCATTGTCCCCGAGCTCTTCAGTTCAAGGCTAGTGCTCTACCACTTGAGCCACAGTGCCACTTCCGGTTTTCTGAGTGGTTTATTGGATATGAGAGTCTCACGGACTTTTCCTGTCCGGGCTTTGAACTATGATCCTCAGATCTCAGATCTCAGCTTCCTGAGTTGCTAGGATTATAGGCATGAGCCACCAGTGCCCAGCTGGGGTTTTGTTTTGTTTTGAGTAGTTTATTGGAGATAAGAGGTTCACAGATTTTCCTGCCTGGGCTGGCTTCAAACTGTGGTCCTCAGACTTTAGCCTCCTGAGTAGCTAGGATTACAGGCATAAACCCCAGTGCCTAGCACCTTAACATTCTTATCCCTTCAGAAAGACCCTTCAGCCCTCTTTACTACCTTATCTATGCCGAAGAAGAAGGAGGAGGAGGAGGAGGAGGAAATGAACACAAGCCTAATCATTAAAATGTGTCTCTGCCAAAATCCAAATAACTTCATTTTTAAAAAGTGTGATTTCTTTGACAGGTAGCAGAGTTCACATCAAGGGCCTGTTTTAATCAGATACGTTGAATGTCTTTCTTGCACTCACAAGAGTCTTAGAGACAAGACTATAATGGTAACCTAGGAGGAGTACAATTGTCTTCAGCAGCCATCCCCACTTGGGAAGATGGCCTTAGACTTACTTTCTTTAGCCATCTTCATCGTGAGTATAGCCAGGGCAGGCAGCTCTTCAGGAAGGTCTCTCAGACTCCTGGATGACTGGCTCTGACTGTGGGAATAATTCCAGTGTTCTTGGTTATAGATTGCTGTCTGAGTCACCTGCTGACATGTAAGCTTCTGTATTAGCTTTGTACAATTTACCCCAAGCATAGTGTTTGGCATTCACAGGGAGTTCATTATAAACAACAAACAAACATTTGGTCAATTGTATTGGTTCTGTTTATATCTTTGTAGTAGAATGTGGTATTGATACCAATTTTTGAACCAGCCCATCCCCATCTCTGTCATGGGTGAGCCAGCTACACACACACATACACATACACACACACACACACACGGAGTATGTCTAATATTGTAAGTTTGGGGTGAGCGCAGAGAATTTCAATCACAAATGAGGTTGGCTTTTAAACAAACAAAACAACAAAAAATTATACAGTCTTCATTTTAACTTTGAAAGTAAAAAAGGAAATATTTTTTTCTTCTCTAAATATACAAAGAAAATTAAAGATAAAAGATGGAAGAAAGCCACTCAGATAGGCCCAGAAAGTATACTTTAGTTTCTAGTGGTTATTCTGCTTACCTCTATCTGATTAAGGTTTTCCCTGCAACTGGAAATTGTTGCATGTACCAAGCTAAGCTGGACACAAGCATTTTTCAAGTCTTTTCATTGTCTAGGATCCAGGCTAGGGATCCTAAGTCCTGTCATTTCCCCTGCCTCCCTCCTTCCTTCCTTCTCTTCTGGCAGAGACCATATCCTGTTGCTCGGAACAGAGCCTATGAGAGAGGCCAGCAGCAAGTTATTGTGCTAGGAAGGAAGACAAATGAGTCCCTTTTCTACAGGGCTCCTGGCATCGTGCTAGAGGAAGGAAAGGACAATGCTTTGAGGGAGCTGGCTTTGGCTTTGTTGACTCCCTCTTCATGTCCCCTTCCCCTTTCCAGTGCAGCATTTGTCAGTTCCAAAGCCCCACTTCCTGTGTATTAGGTGCACGTGTGAGATATATTATTCCCCATGCTGAGGACAGATTCCTAGTCCAGCTTCAGGAAGTACATCTCAAAGAGCTTTGGTCCCAGCCCCTAAAACAGAGGAGGATCTTGGCTCCATCTCTCTCCCTGCCAAGAGAGCTATGTCTGATCACTGTCCATCACTGGGCTTCTGGTATGGTATTTGTCTAAGTGCCTCCTGTGTGCCAATAACTGCCACCTGCATCAGTGATTCCAAAACCCACCTGTGCATCAAAATCACCCGGGGAGCTCTGGCAACCTGTACCCTCACTATGCCAAAATGCCATGCCTGACATGAGGCTCAGAGCAGCTGTATCATCACCAGAAATGTCCAGCGAGTGATGATTCCAGTCCCATTAGAAAGGATGATATTGCATCATTTGTAAAGAAATGAGAAGACTTGGACAAAATTATGTTCAGTGAAGTAAGTCAGGCCCAGACAGACAAAGGATCCACAATTTCCCTGATAGGTAGAAGCTAGATTTAGTTTATAAACTTACACGTAAATACATGGAGTGGTATCCAAGTGTATTCAAATGTATTAACTGAAATATGGTAGATCATGGGAGAACTCTAATAGTGTAATTCCTTAGAAAGGGAAAGTCAAAGTTCAACAAAGTAAACAGCAGGAAGAGGATAATCAAAAGAGATGGAGCGGAGTCAAAGGGAAATGAAGAGAAGTGGAGGGGAGGTAGATGCAGTCAAGAATTCAATGTATAGCCTACAAAATTAAGAAGAGTGAGGAAGAGGTAGTTTTGAGAGGGAGGGTGAGAACGTTGAAGAGGGGGACATTGATCAAGATGCACTATATTCATAAACTGTTTTGCTAAATGGAAACTCTACAACCAAAGAAGAAAATTTTAAAATAAAAGACTACCCCTGTCTTTTCCCCTCACCTAGCCTTTTTCGATTCCTGTTTAATGAATTGGTGGATGAAAAGAAGCAGTGAGGAGAAGTGAGTCAGTGAGTGAATTTCAGAGACAGACTCCCAGCCATCGCAACTCACCTCAGCACTAGGTATACCACCTGACTCAGGAGGTCTGGAAGGCCCCAGGGAGGTAGCCGAGAAAGAGGAAACACTGGAGAGACTCAGAACGGACACTCAAGGGCAGCAGCAGTGTACTAACTGGTACGAAGATATTTCAATTTTCAGTATTTTAACAGCTGGTATAAACTTACAGGCAAGCTACAAGTTGTCTCCTAAGCCTGAGCTCTTATCACCATCCATGTAACTCAAAAGACCTGCAAGGAACCAGGTATCATTGGCTCATGCCTGTAATCCTAGCTACTCAGCTGAGATCTGAGGCATACAGTTCAAAGCCAGCCTGGGCAGGAAAGTCTGTGAGACTTTTGTTCAATGAATCAGCAAAAAGCCAGAATGGAGATGTGGTTCAAGGGGTTGAGGAACACAGCTTTGAGTGAAAAAGCAAATTTAGAATGAAATGCCCTGAGTTCAAACCCCAATACTAGCTTACACACACACATACACACACACAAACACACACACATATACACATGTACCATGTATACAACAATACACACACAAGCATGGCAGAAGTTTGTCTATAAAAAATATAATAAGTCTCCTCTCTGCTATTTCCTATATTACTGTACAGTGAAAATAACACATGATTTGGAATTAGAAGATTAGGAAACAATTCACTTTTGCCCCTCATTAGCAAATAACTTGACCAGGCCTTTTGCTCTCTAGGAGTTTTAGTTCCCTCCTTATCTAAGGGACATTGTCATACTGCTCTTCTGGGATGTAAAGAGAATTAAGCATCCTTTGTAGGTGAAGCTATTGGTAACATGACTAAAATACAGTGGCTGATTAACAAATGCTTCCACCCACTGTCCCTCACTCATGCTCTTCTTTCTATCTCTTCCATTCCCTTTTCTATCCCCTTCTGTTAATCCTTTGGCCTTATACCCCTAAATTGAAGAATTTTGAAGTAAAAAATGATAAGCAGAGCCCTTAGAAGTGTGGCAAATTATCAAGCTCTCTAAAACTTCTGTTTGGAGCAGGTAGCAAGTAGTTCTAATAAAGAAAGGAAAGGCCCATGATGAGTTATTTTCTGTCCCCAAATAGCAGGCCTCCCATCTTCCCCAGAAGGGGATAGTAGGATGTGTCAGGCCTAAGCTCAGGGATGTCTGCTTTAACAAGACCTGGGATGGTGATAAACTGTTTGAAACAGGTTCTGTTCCATATGCATGCATACACATCTGTAAAGGTTCTGTGACGCCTGCTAGTTCAATCTGTTGAAGCCACCAATACTAGTAATTAGGGATTTTGATGATTTTGCCTAATTACTTGGTGGCCATCAGTACTTGTCATCAGGCAAACTAATGGCTTTTTGCTTTCTTTTCTCCTCCAAAGGCTGCTTTATAAAGAGTATCATTTTGTTTTTGTTGTTAAGAGATCAAGCTAGAACAATTCAAATTTCTTTCTTTTCTTCTTTTTTTTTTTTTGCCAATCCTGGGGCTTGAACTCAGGGCCTGGGTGCTGTTCCTGAGCTTTTGTGTTCAAGGCTAATGCTACTTTGAGCCACAGCACCATTTTTGGCATTTTGGTAGTTAATTGGAGATAAAAGTCTCATAGATTTTCCTTCCTGGGCTGGCTTTGAACCTCAATCCTCAGATCTTAGCCCCCTATGTAGCTATGATTACTGGTATAAGCCATTGGTGCCTGGCTTAATTTACCTTTCTTAGTTAAACTTATTTTCTTGATAATATTCAAACAATTTTTAGCTTAAAAATGTGTCTCTTGGATCTTAAATTCTGGATGAGTCTTGATCATTTGAACAAATCTCAGAGATGGCCACTCTAAAAAGTGCATTTTTTTTTTACAAAAAAAGGATTATATATTTGCTGCACCAAATTGCAAAATTTTTCCATCAACTAAGTGTATTTCATCGTGCTAGTCAATAAGAAACCAGCTTTACTAAGTAACTAATAATATATTAATTACTATTCTGTTCCAAGTTACCCAATATTAGCAGTGAGGGGCATAGTAATAGAATAAGATAGATAAGATTATAATTAACAGAACAGCATCAGGAAGCTTTATAAGTAATTTTGTAACTTTATGGATAAGTAACTTCAATTTTTGCCTTAGAGTAGAAGCAGGTCTAAGGTCCCAAAACAGTTAAACTGCATCTAAGGAAGATGAATTGTTTAATGGAAACAGAGCTTGTTGTGTAGGATATACAAATTTAGATATAAAATTTAGTTGAGAACTAAGAAGAAAGCCAGGTGTGATGGCTCATGTCTGTAATCCCAGCTAAAGTGGGAAACAGTGATGAGAGGGTTATGGTTCCACGGCAGCCCAGTTAAAACAGTTAACAAAATTCTGTCTCAAAAAACAAATGAAACAAGAAGAGATCCACGATTCACACGTACTCCCAGCTATGTGAAACACAGAGGTCTGAAGCCAGCCCTAGGAAACAAGCACAAGGCTTGTTGTGAAAAATAAACAGGACTAAGAGCCCTAAAGTGATAAATGCTTGCCTAACAAACATAAAGCTTTGAGTCCCATCCTCTAGTCTCATTTTTTTTTTAAAGAGGGAAAGAAAGTGAGAGACTGAAAGATTATGGCAGAATTTGAAAGTAAGATACTGAAGTTTTGCAGTGAGATGAACTGGTTTAGAAAGGTAGCACAGGAAACAGACTCAGGAGAAGAAAGAAGTCAAAGGATTTCTAATGTTCATTCTGGAATGTGCAATATAAATTATCTCCTCTACACCCCTGATAACATCTCCTTGTAAATTCATCTTCAGTGTAGGTGAATTTTTTTTTTTAATCTGAAGAATGCTGAGAGGCGTGAGACCTGCATGCAAGTTGATTTGAGGCAAGATTGTAGGTCCAAATTTGGTGAATCTTAATTAAAGCAATAATAATGACAACAGCAGCTTCATCATGAAGCATTCATTAAGGTTAGGTTCACTGTAGACATCTTGCTACCACTTAGTTCAGTGTATTATCCCTGTGATATAAATGAGAAAACTATAGCACAGAGTGGTTAGTAATTTGCCTGAGGAAATTCAGTTGTATGTGGAAAGGCGAGGTTGAAAACAGAGTCTGTCTGGCTCCAAAGTGGATCCTCCCTCTGCTTTCTGTTGCCTCCTCAGCACCTTAATCAGTCATTCTTTCCCAAGATGTACCTATTATGTGGACAGCCAGCATGTGATGGCTGCCATCCTTGGTTCTCAGTTTTAGGGTGTCACGCACGGAACATCCAGGGAGCTGGGCACCAGTGGTTCACACCTGTAATCCTCGTATCTCAGAAAGCTAAGATCTGAGGATCCAGCTTTGAAGCAGGCTGGCACTAGAAAGTCCATGAGACTCCTATATCCAATTAACTACCTAAAAAAAAGTTGGAAGTGGAGCTATGACTTACATGGTAGAGTGCTAGCTCAATAATTTTTTTTGTCATTATTAGGAGCCCTATGCATAGGAATATTCCCACAAGACTATGCAGTAGATGACTTCCCTTTACACATAATCAAGCTGACAGTGAGTTACAGAGCAAGATATCAAACCCCCAGATTGTTCTCTCTGACTAGTTCCCAATGTTTCTAGAATTGGGAAAGCACAACCTACTGTAGGCAGCCTCTGACTCGGACATCCACTTAGGATTCAATTCCTTCTGCTGAAATGAATGCACTCCTTAGTCTTGGTCTCTGAAAGACTGAAGCCAGCCAGTTGGGCCTCCTGTAACATCTCGTCCTTTGGCATGGATGTGAGCATGCAGTGTTTAGTCTATTGTTTCTTTCCAGCAAGTCTGGATTTCAAGCTCTTTTACTAGAGGATTATGATTTAGGAATCCAGAACAAATGTTTGTTTGTTTTTCTTCCAAAGCAGCCCTGGACATGTCTTCTCTATGTATTCATGTGGTGATGCTTTATTATGTTACCTGTATCTCAAGGGGTGTCACCCAAACTGTGTGTTATCATGGCATCTGAGTTTAAGTGGCAAGCAACTGTGTGCATAGGCATGTCAGTCACAATTTCCCTTCCCCCAAACTGTGTTTGAAATTCGAAACTATTTACAGTGATTTCATTGAACATGGCAAATTCCTTATTACAGTTACAGTTCTTCTTCTTTTTCTCCTCCTCCTCTTCCTCATCATCATCTTCCTCCTCTTTTATATCTTCCTCTGTGCTGAGTTTGGGGGGAGGGATGGGAAGAGGATGTGTACATATTAGTGTGTTTGTCAGTACTGGAGCTTGAATTCAGGGCTTCATACTCTTGTTTGGCTTTTTTGCTCAAGGCTGATGCTCTACCTCTTGAACCATATCTCCACTTCCAGCTTTTTACTGGTTTATTGGAGATAAGAGTCTCATGGACTTTCCTACCTAGTCTGGCTTTGAACCACAATCCTTAGATCTTGCAAGCTATGCTTACATGTGTCCAACAGTTATTCTAAATTTTGATGAGGACATTACTAAGTATAGAGTCTAGAGTCTAGCTATGGTTCTAAGGAGCTAAATCCCAGCTCCTCTGCTTCTAGATGTGTAACCTACGTACATCCCTTGAGGGTTAGCCTCAGTATTATTAGTAAAACAATAGCACTATTATTATCATTCAAACAGCTCTGATGCAGTTTAATAAATGACAATATGAAAAAATGCTTGTATACATAATAGCTCCATGCTGATCATCTATATTTAGGCATTAATATCCCATGGCTCTTCTGGGGATTTAATAATTCAGTAAAAGCAATTAGTACTTAATGCTTGAAACAGAATTAGTGTTCCATAAGCATTTGTTATCAACAGCCTTGCTGGTGTCATTGATGTTATTATTAAATCTGTAGGCTCTTACCTTCCATGTGCTCCCTCACTCATTAACAAACCTGAAGTGCTTCCTTTTGGCTAGACAGTGCTCTCACACAAGCATGAGTCAGACACCATCTCTGGTATCACAAGCTCTGAGATCCACAATTCATGGGAAAGGGCCAATCAAAGGAGAAAGGTCTGGCCTGCCTTGAGAGAAAGAGATGTACTGAGAACAGTCAGGAGCAAGATTAGTGGCAGCAGTAACTTCTGGATTAAGAAGAGACCAGGAAATGTCAGTGGAGAAGCCCTGAACTGAAGTGTGAAGGAACGGTAGATGGTTACCTGGTGACAAGGTCAAAGGAAGACCCACTTCAGGCCATCAGTTTTAAAATACAAGGCAACACATGGCGAATCTAGAAAACTACCAAGTGTCTAGACTGCTTCATGCATAAGAACAAAAATATGCTAAAGGTATTGAGAGAAAGACCTGAAAAAGGTGTAAGATGAAGAGCCCTTTGCTATACATCTGATTAAAGATTGATAGTCATTAGCTAGATTTAAGCATAGACATAAGAATAAGATAATAGTCTCTGTGGCTCTCTGATGGTCTCCATGCCCTGAGAATGGTGGAGAACAGGTGGGAGGTGGAGGATGAAGAGACCTGAGAACCGAACCTTGGTGAATCCAGGTATGTACTGAGCTAGCTGGGAAATTTGGTCCACAGAGGAGGCTGATGCAAAAGGACTTCAGAGTTGTTGCGCCAAAGTCACAGTTTTGTCATCAGACAATTGTGGATTTGAGTCCAGGCTCTATTACCCTTAGAAATTATGACATGTCTGAGTCTTCATTTGCTCTGTAGTAAAATAGAAGCAGTAGCATCTAGTTCATAGGCTGGTCATGAGAGTCAAATGATGGTGTAAGTAAGGTTAAAAGTCAAGTGTCCTATACCTGGTAAGGGTTTGGTAATGTTGGAGAATTGGAAGACTATGTCACAGAAACCCAGAGAGAAGAGAGTTTTGAGAAAGAAATCTTCAAGCCTTCAGAAGTCACAGAAGAGTCAAGTAAGATAAAGGCTTAAAGTGGCAAGTGGATTGAGCAGGTGGAAAGCCAGATATGAGATAGTAGTATAAATGGGGCTGCAAGCACAGAAGCCTGGCATGGTGGGTTCTGGGTACAGATAGAGGAGATTCAACAATGTCCAGTCCCTATTTGTATATGTATTATTAGACCTAAAGTTCCATCCCACCGCCCTTCAGCTTAAAGTGCATGTCCTTACCTCCAATAGCTCTTTCCATATAATTACCCAATCATATTCCTGGCTACCTTTCCAATTCCTTGCTCTGCTAGAATATAAACATCCTGTGAGCAGAGACTATGGCTGCTTTATTTGCTCTATACTCTGCTTCCCAGCAGAGGGCTAGGGCTGGTCCTGTGCTGGGACAGAGTGGGAGCGACTCAGCCTGGGGGCAAGGGAGGATCCCAGTGTTGTAATTGTCAGGAAAAAGGAGGAGAAAGGAAGAAAACAGGCCCAGATTTGAGCTCCCACAGGGGAGGACTGGAGCCATAGCCTTCCTGTTAGCTTGGAGACTGTGCAAAGAGGTGGGACAGGAGTTGGGTTTTTATGGAGTCTGAGAGAGGAGGCAGAGATCAGTGAAAAAGACATTTAGTCTAGGGAGGTAGGGGCTTTTAGGTTGGGGCCTCCATGGAATGTGTACAGCCAGGCTTAGGTGCATTGCCCTGCCTGCACATCAAGCAAGTCTACACATACATACCTGGGGTTTGCCTGGCATCTATATGTGCCTGGGATGATAGGGTGGGCATCAATCCTTCATATTCCATCCTTGGATACATAAAATGATTGGGCCTAGAGGGGAGAGGCAAGTCCCTCAGTAATGGCTCCTCTTTTCCTCACCTCAGGGTCCCTTTTCTAGTTACTCTGCCCACATTATGGGTGGCCTGAAGACCACTGACAGACATATGGGCTGAACCAACTCAACAGAAGAAGACAAGTAGCACCAAGTAGAAGAGACATTCCCTCTGTGTGCTGATAGCTGTTCGCCATTTACAGGCTTATTGGCATTAGGGGCCCAAGGGAAATGACACAGCATTGCTTTGAGGATCTTTGTTTTATACAATAAGAGCAGAAAGAACATAAAAGAGTTCCCAAATTAAGTTTTTACTTGGGAAATTAAAAATCTACAGGAAAGTGGCTAGAAACATACCATGAACTCATGTCCATCCAGCAGCCCCAGCAAGTACTCACTTTTGGCAAAATGTCTGTCTGTCTCTCTCTCTTTCTCTCTCCTCTCTGTGTATATGTGTATCTATTTCAATTACTTGTTGAACTATTTGAATCTCTTGGACATATCAAACTCAAGTTCAAAGTTCAATTGTTCTATATTAAAGAACAGTAATTCAGCTTAATTGACTTGGAAAGGGGTTGACTTGGAAAAGTTGAAATACAGTTATTAAAATCAGAACAACAGGAAGCCAGGCAAGCAACAATAACAGTTACTCTTATGGCAAGGAGTTAATAATGTTGAGATTTCTTCCCTTCTCTGTGAGAGACATCTTAATCCCTGAATAGCAATTTAGTAAAGGTAGAGGGAGGGCAAATCATACATCAGAATATCAGAAAGCTATCTAGAAATGGCATGGGGCTTGTGACATCTCAGATTCTTCTATACCGTGCTTCACTATAGATATTTTTCATGGTCTCCAGTCCCTCCTCCAGCACAAAATTTTCACCCATATATATTCCAACCAAAAAAAAAAAAAAGAAGATATTGAATTGAAACCACTTGGGGCAACTATTTAAAGATCATTAAAAATAACTTTTATAAAAACAAAAAGAAGAAAGAGAAAGAAGGACAAGGTCTCACATTTGTCCTCTTCACTTGTTGGATTATTTTGTATAGCTTTCAACTGCTTAGTTTCATATTTAGTTCATATGGTTTATGCTAATTCAGCTGACCTCCCATTAGGAAAAAACTGGCTAGGCATTGCTAGGATAAAAACTGAGGAAAAGTCGTCATTATTCTAGACAGTTATTGGCTCAACTGAGGACTGTGGATTCCATTACTGTAGAGGAAGACAAAAAGGGAACTGGGGACAATGAGCAGTCTCTTTCATTGGAACATACTAGAATGTCCTCTTAAAGGCTAGAAAAATAAAGAACTTAGTGAACTCAAACAACCTAGAAGAGTCACATAGACCACAGATTAATCTGTCTATATGTCTTAAAAAATAACATGGCTAGCGTGACAATAATTTTCTCTTTCAATCCTCATCGTAAGTTTGTTCATCAGTATGGCTTTTGTTTAATTGCCCTCTATGTGGGTGGGTGGCCCCGTGACACAATTGTTCTAGTGATATCAGGCTTTTCTCAGAAATGTGCTATTCTTTTTTGGCCAATGTTCCCTAAGACTGCCTGGACAGCTGAAATCCTGCTACGGACATGGCAAGGACAAAAGATGCAGATGGAACATAGAATGGCAGTGGATGTGTACTCCCCCTGCATCCCTGGAGCCTGACACCCAGTTTCCAGTCCTGGCTTAGCCACTCATGATTTGTGTGGTCTTGGTCCATCCTAAGCTCAGTTCTGTCCACCGCTGATGGTGTCCCCTCTACTTTTATTCTCTCTCATTTTAGGTAGTACCTGCTTTCATGATGAACCAATCTCAAATCTGGCAATTTTAGAATCTGGTGAATTCCAGGGTCTACCTTACTATTTGATGCAGACATTGTGATGAATTAATGTCCTCTTCTCCTCCCTAAGAGCAAGCATGAACATCAAAGGAAGGAGTGAGCAAAGATTTATACAACACTTACTTTGCAATCTACTTCATTTTTCATAACCGTTCTTCAAAACAGGTGTTATGGTCTGCTTATTTATGGATAAAAACATTGAGGTTCAGAGGGATTAAATAACTTATGATTACATAATTTTTAATGTGTAACATCCTGGAAGTATATGATGAAAACTATAAAACATACGTAAAAGGCATAAATATAGGCCTGAAAAAATTTTCTGCTCTTGTTTCAGACATGTCAATATTGTCAGGAACATCAAGTCACCTTAAACTAATATACTAATTTATTGTAATTGCAGTAAAAATGCCAACAAGCTTTTTTCCCCCTGAATCTAAGAAATCCTATACTAAAATTAATATGGAGTAAGAAACGGCTAAAATAGCTAAGAATACATTACAAAGGAAGTGCTGGGAGCAAGCATTAATCCCACAAATATTAAAACAGCTTTAAACCCCTTATAGTTGTTCAGCACTATTTATGAGTAGACAGCTTAGTAGGATGGGCTAGAAAGCTTTGCTATAGACCTAACCACATGTGGAATTCAAGAGGACAAGAATAAAGGTGAGAATTCAACTCACTCGCACAAAATGAACCTTTTAATTATGGGCACTGGGATAATTAGATATTTAGAAAAATATAAAATCAGATTATAAATTTCCCATGTCAAGATCAAAATATAAAATAAAATGCAACCATAGAAACCCTGAAAGAATACAGGATGATTTCTCTCTCATGAAGAGAAAGTTATTTAGCAACCAATCTCACTTCTAAGATTTTACTTTAAAGGCACACTCCAATAATATAAAAATACATATGCAATCATTCAACAAAGCATTATTTGTAATTCTAAAAACTACCTAAACACAAAAACAAAGTAGGAAATTGGGCATACTCACAAAGGAGTACTTCTGATGTGGTTATTTGTTTCCTTGTAACAAACCACTTCAAAACTCAACAGCTTAAAGCTATGGTTTATTGCCAGCTGGCCACCGTGTCTCATGTCTATGATCCTAGATACTCAGGGATCTGAGATCTGAGAATCTCAGAAGCCAGACAAGGCCAGCAAATTACAGCAAAAATCTGGATGTAGAAGTGGCTCAAGTAGTAGAGTACCAGCTGTAACCAAAAAAGCTGTTTGAGAACATGAGACTTGAGGTGCAAGCCCCAGTTTCAACATAAAGCAAAAACCCTACTGAAAACAAAAGCTTTGCTAGATTTCTGGGACCAACTGGATGATTCTGTCAACTTTTAGAGAAGATTGTTCTTGTTGAAAACTCACTCGTGGGGGTAGATGAATGAAGAGATGAAATGGGGGAGAATGAAATCAACAAAATTAATGCACATCCTACCAAATGAAGAAAAGTAAGGAAAGGGGAGGGATGAGTGGGAATGTTAAAGGGGGTAACATGGATCAAGATGCTTTCTATTCATTAACTGCTTTGTTGAATGGAAAAACATTTGTACAACTACGTTTTTTTTTGGGGGGGGGGCTTGAACTTGGGCCTGGGCGCTGTCCTTCAGCTCTTCAGCTCAAGGCTAGCACTCTACCACTTAAACCACAACACCACTTCCAGTTTTCTGAGTGGTTTATTGGAGATAAGCCAGCCCAGGCTGGCTTTGAACCATGATCCTCAGATCTCAGCCTCAGGAGTAGCTAGGATTACAGGTGTGAGCCACCAGTGCCCAGCTTATACAACTACTTAAAGATAATAAAATATGTATTTAAAAACACTCAAAAGCTGGTGCTGGTGGCTCATATCTATAATCCTAACTATTCAGGAGGCTGACATCTGAGGATCATGGTTTGAAGCAGCACAGGTAGCAAAGTCTAGACTCTTTTTTAAAAAAATATTTTTAATTTAAATTTTGTTGTCAAAGTGATGTACTGAGGGGTTACAGTTACAAAAGTAAGGCAGTGAGTACATTTCTTATCTATCTTGTTACCCCCTCCCTCATCTTTCGTCCTCCCAGCCCCCCTACAAGTTGTACAGATCATTTCCAGCACATAGTCTTGTGAGTATGGCTGTTGCAAAAGGTTCCCACTTTGTCCTTTGTCTCACCATTTCCTTGTTCCCCTTCCCTTCCCTAATTCAGATAAATGTACATACAATACCCAGGGTACCAAAATCAAATACAGTGACAAGTCCAGACTCTTCTTAATTCCAACTAACCACCAGAAAACCGGAAGTGGAACTGTGGCTCAAAGTGGTAAGAGAGCTAGCCTTGACTGAAAGAGCTCAGGGACAGCACTCAAGCCTTGAGTTCAAGCCCTACAACCAGACCAAACCCAAAAAACAAAAAACAAAAACAAAAAGAAATTGGGTGAGTCTTCTCGGTCACAGGATATAGGCTGAGGTTTCTCCACTGACCACATGGCACTGGAATACTGAAGATAGTCTCTTGTTCTGCAAAACTCGCTCTGCACATGGCCTCCCACCCTTCAGCAGCCTAGCCTGAGCCTCTGTCCAGCCTGGCAGCAGCTTTCCCAGAGTAAACACAGAGAAGCCCATGTCCTTTTAAGATCTGGGCTTAGAAGCCGCAGGATATCCCATATGCCACATGCTGTTGCTCAGAGCAATTCACAAGTTCATTTCAAGTTCATGGGGAGAGGTTACAGGTTCCACCTCTAGTGAGGAGGAGCAGCAAATAGTCTGTGTCTGGCAGAAGCAATAAATAATCTATTAAAATAGTCAAGTGTAAAAAAAATTAGAAACATCATTAAGAACAGATATGGATTGGCTGCTAGGGAAAAAGAAAAATAAGAACAAAACCCTGGTGTGTTTTTATATCTGCTTCCTTTTTTCCCCCAGTTGGTTTTTTTTTTTCTTTTAAGGGGGAAAAAAACAGGAACAATAAACTGGGAAACAGTAAAACAGGATACATACCAGGGACCCAGGGAATGCCATAGAAATGTTACGAGAAGGAGGACTTTTCTGAACATATTTTCTTGTAGTTTTCACTTCAGAAGATGGTAATATTCTACATATTCAAAAACATTAAATCAGCAAGGCAAAACATAAAACTGAATACAGAAATAAATGTACTCAATCTTTTAAAAAAAGATAGCCCTGATACAACCGAAAGTTTACAGTATCGTCTACACATAAAAGTATTTGAATGTTCGGTGCTGGTGGATCACGCCTGTAATCCTAGCTACTCAGGAGGCTGAGATCTGAGGATCACGGTTCCAAGCCAGCCGGGGCAGGAAAGTCCATGAGACTCATTTCCAATTAAAAACCAAAAAAATCTGGAAAAGGAGCTTTAGTTACATTCATAGTAGAACACTAGTTTTGAGCAGAAAAAGCTAAGGGGCAGTACCTAGGCTCCGAGTGCAAGCCCTAAGACTGGAATACACACACACACACACACACACACACACACACACACACACACACACACACACACACACACACACACACACACACACACACACACACACACACACACACACACACACACACACACACACACACACACACACACACACACACACACACACACAAACAGCACAGGTGGGCTGGGAATGTGGTTTAGTGGTAGAATGCTTACCTAGCATGTATGAAGCCCTGGATTCGATTCCTTACTACCACATAAGCAGAAAAAACCAGAAGTGGAGTTGTGGCTCAAGTGGTAGAGTACTAAATTTGAGCATAGAGAGGCTCTGGGACAGAGCCCAGGCCCTGAGTTCAAGCCCCAGAGCTGTCAAAAAAAAAAAAAAGCATGGGTAGCTCATGCCTGAAATCCTAGCTATTCTGAAGGCTGAGTTCTGAAGATCTTGGTTCAAGGCCAGACCAGGCAGATAAATCCAACAGATTTATCTCCAATTAACCATAAAAAAAAAATCTATGAATGGAGATGTGGTTCAAGTGGTAGAATTACCAGCCTTGAATGAAAAAGCCAGGCAACAGGTTTAAGTACTTGAGTTCAAGAAGTAAATATATATATATATATATATATATATATATATATATAAAATATTAAATTTCCTGAAATTTCACTGCAGTTATGTAAGATAATATTCTTGTTCTTAGGTAACAAATACACCTTGAATTACTAAAATGTATGTTACATGGATATCTATATCTATATCTTTATTACTCATACATGTTTACAATAACTAAATAAATATTATTATGTTATTATGTTACAGAGTACACCAAACGTCTTAATTCAGTCTTGTTTCCCTGCCCCTACCCCCAGCGCTGGGAATTGAACCTATAGCATTGCACATGCTAGGCAAGTGTTCTACCAAAGCATTCCATCCCCAGTCCTTTGTTCTTTGTTTGTTTGGTTTTTGTTTGTTTGTTCATTTGATACAGAATCTTGCTATGTAGAGCTGAGTGGCCGTGAACTCCTAATACCTTGACCTCTTGTATGCTGGGATTATAGGCATGTTCCCTTTACTCAGCTGCAGTTTTAAATATCAACAGTTTTGAAAATATGAAAGCGACCAGCTTACAGTTTCCCTTTAAAGTATGCTTCCATTTCTTTTAAGGTTTCACGTTGTAATTACTAGATGTTTTTACCATCACTTTTTTTCATTTCGGTGTACTTTTGTCATCTTCAATCAGAGAGGCTCAAACAAAAGAGAAGGAGAAGGAAATGGGGCAAAGTATTATTCATTGGTGGATTTGGGCAAGAGGTACATGGGACCTTCCTATCCTATTCCTGTAACTTTACTTTAGCTTGAAATTATTTCAGAACTCAAGTATTTTTAGTAAAAGCTTATAGTTGAAGGTGACTAAACCATCTATTTTGTATCTCAGATTGTCTGAGGCTCAAGCTCAAGTTCATCCAGCTTCATAGCTCTCTGCCTTTCAATCTAAGTGAGGGGGATGGGAGCGCCCTGACCTGGACAGGCTCTAAATAGAACCAATCAGGACCAGGCCTGGATAGTCAGCGTGTGGCTTTGGAGTGGAAGAAGGGCAGAGACTCCTCCTGACTTTGGTCTTCGGGGACTCACTCCCTAATCCACTGAGCTAACTAATTCCAGACCTTTCCCTAAAGAGAACCGTGTAATAGGCGTGTAAAACGATGAAGGGGATTGCTTTGGAAACTTGTGTAAATAACTCCTTGGGCAGGAGAAAGATTGCCAACACCTGCTTTTTGTTTTCTGGTATTTATTAGAGCCACCCTGTGAGGGACCTCTAAGCTTCCTGGATCTTATTCACTTATCTGGGTTCATTCTTGGTTCAGGGTCAGCATTTGGGAGGGGGATGGATGGAAAAAGCTGTCAAGGATCTGAGAAGGGTCAGTGACTCTGAGATCTTAGGAGATGAAGGTGGCTTAGAGAATCCCAACTGGACAATAATAATCTTAAGGCCAGATCAGGTGGTTCAGCATGTTTTCTCCTAACCCATTACTTCCTATTCCCCTCTCATAGCTAAGTTCTTTCTTTCTTCCTTCCTTCCTTCCTTCCTTCCTTCATTTCTTCCTTTCTTCCTTCCTTCCTTCCTTCCTTCCTTTCTTCCTTTCTTTCTTTCTTTCTTTCTTTCTTTCTTCTCTTTCTTTCTTTCTTTCTTTCTTTCTTTCTTTCTTTCTTTCTTTCTTTCTTTCTTTCTTTCTTTCTTTCTTTCTTTCTTTCTTTCTCTCTCTTTTTGTCTTTCTTCCCCTCCCTCCCTCCCTTCTTCCTTCCTTCCCTCCCTTACTCCATTCCTCCCTTCCTCCCTCTGTCCTTCCTCCCTTCCTTCTTTGTGATTCTAGATAATTTGAACTCAGTGCTTTGTGTTTGCTAGGCTGGTGCTGGTGCTCCTCCATTTGAGTCATACCTCTAGCCCTGTTTTTCAGTGACTACTTTTGAAATAGAGCCTCACTTCCCACCCAAGGGCATGCCTAAACTGTGATGTGCCTATTTTGTATTGTTGCTGGGGTTACAGGCATGATCCACACCATTCAGCTTCCTTCTGTGGAGCCTCATGAGGTTTTTTTCCCCCCTACCGCCCCCCTACCCCCAGCTAGTCTGGTACTGTGAACCTCCAATCTCAGCCTTCCATGTAACTTGGGATGACATGCTCACACCATTGTGCCAACTATGGGTTAGGAAGGAGTTTCAAGAACTTTTCTGCCTGGACCAGGCTGGTGTCAAACTACAATCCTTTCACTCTCAGCCTCCTAAGTAGCTGATAGGTATAAGCCGCTGGTGTCTAGCTTCCTCATAGTAATTTGCCATTTCGGTGAGGAAAATCTTTGGAGATGAATCTAAAAGTTGCTAGGAATGAAGAATTGATTGGGCAATGGTGTATTATGGACCAAAGCAAGTCATCTAAATTCTTGTTACCCAAAAAGTGCAGTTCTCTTGATTAGTAGAATCCACATTACCTAGAATTTGCTGGAAGTATAGAATCAGGCCTTCCAAGTCAGATCGTGCACATCTACAACATTCCTGGGTGATTCCCAAGCACAATAATGTTCGATCCACATTGTTCTCGGCACCATTTATTTATTAGGCAAATTACTCATGATTGACAAACATTGCATTCCTAGTCTGGAGCAGCACCTCTCCTCTAGTACTGCTATCTCGACTCTGGACTTGAAGACTCAGCCCTGGGCTCTCCTCCCATTCCCTAGCTTGCTTCACACATCAGCACCTCTAACCATCTTAAAGTTTTGGCAAATGAAACATGGCTCTTTGCACCCCCACCTTACCCCCTACCAAGAGTCATGAGTCTAGCTTTCTTAGAGTCATAACATTGTCTGTACTCTTTGACCCAGTAATTCCATTTAGAGGATATCAACTCTGAGGTGGGTATGGATATAGTCCAAATAATCATTTATATTCAGATGTAAGATGTTTACAGCTCTGTCCTCTTCAGTCTAAAACAAAGGACAAACAAACGAAATGTCCCACATTAGTACAAGGGTGGGGTAAGGGGCTGGCTGTCCTTTCAGTACTCTTAAGAATGAAAACATCAACTCAGGTGACAAGTCTTGATGTCCTGGAAAGAGTTCTGGCTGCTGAGAAAGTGGAAACCGGGGCCTAGTTTTCGCTCGGTCCCCCAGCCTATGTGCTCATGGATAGGCCCATTCCTGTCTCAGGACTTCAGGTTCTTCTGTGATCCCTATTTTAGTATTTATTCTGCACTCTGAAGTGGTTCCCAATCCTCCCAGAATATAGCTGCTCTTCCACAAAGACCCTTGGAGGGGCAGCGTGGAGAAAGAAACTCAAGCTGAGCCAACCTTAACTGCTAAGGATAGAAAGGTGGGGGTGGGGTGGGGGCGTTGAGGGACATGCATTGAACTCAAGTTCTGTGCAAACTCTGTGTTGCTAATAAAAACCAATGTTTATTCAGTGCTTGCTGTGGCCAGATGTTGTTTTAAGTGCTTTTATATGAATTAACTCACTTAATCCTCACATCAACATTATAAAGTAGAAATTATTACTCCCCTGTTTTCCAGATAAAGTTCATGAAGTACTTTGCCCAAAGACAGTCTGTTAGAAGGAGAGGATTCCCAGAACGAGATCCTCATCATCTAACTTCAGACCTCACATCCTCTACCCCATGTTTCTCTCAGACAAGCAACATGGGAAATGACTGGGGACTCGTTAGGGAGCAGTGATTTCCAGACTCTCCCAATCAGGAACAGAAAAGAGCAAACTCCATCCACCCAGATGATCATGATCCATGACACATTTCTAGAACCCTTACTCTAGCCCCTGGCTGCTTTTAATATTAATAATGAGTAAGGACTAGAAGCAGGGATAATTAACAACTCTGTATCGGAAAGAAAATTGAGAATCAAAACAGTCTCATGCTCATAGATCCAACAGTTGGATTTGAACCCCGTATATCATGTTCACACTCAGTACCTTTACAAAAGTCAGTTTCTCCAAAAGAAAGGGAGAGACACTGAGCCTGATTTGAGAATACAGGAGGATGTAGGAAATGAGGAACCCTGTAGGGAAATTTATCAAACCTCACCTTTTTGGCTATTGTGTACCTGGGGTTGTCGTGACAGCTTGGTTGTGCCTGTGTTGGGTTGCTGACATTTCTGAGTCTCATACATAAGACCTATTTTTAGTTCAGCCCTGATGGGACATGTTGGCTGAGTGTTGCCAAATCACAGGAACAATCACACCCTGGTAGCAAACAGGCTACGCTTGGCTCACAGACCATGAAGGGCTGTCTGGACATGTACCCAGTCACAACTCAGATTCTAGTTACACCTGGACCAGCCCTAGGGAGAGAGAAAGAGTCTCTAGGGGGATCCAGGCTGTGGCACAACCCCTTTCTGATATCAGGTTGCAGCTGCTGAATTGGCTCTCAAAAACCAAATGCTCAGAGAGACAATGTTTACTGTCCCCCTCCCCACCCCAGTATGTAGAAAGGTAGAATTCAGAACCTTGGGCTTTCTGACACCTTTTTCTATGCAATGAAGACAACCTTTGAGTATTTCAGCATTTGCTTATTTGTGTTTTGTCTGCTTCTGTCAATAACAAAAACCCAGCCCCAAGGAATACAAATGCCCCTGGCAACAGATGTACCATCCCAGGAGGCATCTGTGGATGGAGACAGCATGCTGGAGAGCTCAGGTGGTGATTTTTGGTGGATACTAGTGAAAATGGTAAGGGAGTAGAGAGTGGGACTCCTGGTAATAACTGTAGGTAACAACTGTAGGTAGCCTTTTCCTTTCTTTCCTTCCTTCCTTCCTTCCTTTCTTCCTTCCTTCCTTCCTTCCTTTCTTCTCTTTCTTTCTCTTCTTTCTTTCTTTTCTTTCTTTCTTTCTTCCTTCCTTTCTTTCTTTCTTTCTTTCTTTCTTTCTTTCTTTCTTTCTTTCTTTCTTTCTTTCTTTCTTTCTTTCTTTCTTCCTTCCTTCCTTCCTTTCTTTCTTTCTTTCTTCCTTTTTTGTTGGTTGTGGGGCCTGAACTCTGGGCCTGGGCACTGTCCCTCAGCTCTTCAGCTCAAGGCTAGCACTCTACCATTTGAGCCACAGCACCACTTCCGCTTTTTCTGCTTATGTGGCACTGAGGAATCGAATCCAGAGCCTCCTGCATGCAAGGCAAGCACTCTACCACTGAGCCACCTTCCCAGCCCTGTAGGTAGCGTTTTTATATTAATTTCTCCCCATATGTTAGGAAAAGTCTCTTCTATATTATCTCATCACAGCTTCTCCAAAAGGGAAGAAGGACTGGAGATGTTTTATTACTCTTAATTATAAATATATTTGCAATGATAACAACTGCTATATTTGACATCAGGCTCTGTGTTTTACATTCATTACCTTGTTTAATCCTCACAATAGCCTCATGCTGTGGGTATATTAGCCTCATTTTTTTTAATGGAGAAAGGAAGTCTTGGAGAGTGTATGTCAGTCACTCAAGGTCACAAGCTGGTGTCAGAATCAGACCTGACAACTCCAAAGTATGTGAGCTGTGCAGTATACCCTCTCTAGAAAAAAGACAACTGACTGAGAAAGCAGGAGACAGAAAGATGGACAAATTAGAGCCCTGCTTTCCCAATTTCCTAGATATGGAAAAGTGAAAAGATCTGATTGATATTAAGGAGAACTGGTGTGTGCAAATTCAGGAAATGTCCTTCAAATGGAGAGTAGGTGCCTTTCCCCACCCCCTCTGCCTGAAAGGTGGATAGAATGTTAATGTTTGATCTTGATTCCAGTGTCAGGTAGTAGTCCTGAGCTGAGAATGGTAGCGTATTCAAGAATGCAGTGAAGAATTCAATGTATATCTTGCAAAATTAAGAAAAGTGAGTGAAGGGTGGGTGGAAAGGATGGGTGAGAATATTGAAAGGAGTGACATTGGTCAAGATCCATTGCATTCATATACTGCTTTGTAAATCACAACTACTTTGTACATACTTAAAGATAATAAAGAATAATAACAACAACAACAAAAGTCTGGGTCTGGCCATGCAGGAGTGCTTATTAAACTTGTACTGTGTTCATGGCACATCAGAGCAAGGAAGTATACTAGTGTTTTGGATATTTGGCTACATCTAGCAGAACCCAATTCTAACTCTTACAGAACTGAAACAAAAACTGAAACAAATAAAGAAATGATAATGAAGTAAATCCCCATCAACTATTGAGAGATAAATAATGATGGAAGAGAAAAAAAGTCAGAAAAAGAAGGATAAAGAAGAAGAAAATAAACGGTGAAGAAATAAAGAAGTAAATAGAAGATGAGGAAGAAGGAGAAGGCAGAGGAAGAAAAGAAAGAAGGAAGAAGAGGAAGACTTGGAGAATGAGGAAGAAGAAGATGAGGAAGACATTAATGATGGTAGTAATGATGAGAATGTATCTTGTTTACAACTAGACTGACTACATTACTCCTGACCCTTCCGGCCTCTGCCACTGTCCTGGTTCACCTGCGTTCCACTCTTACCATAAGTGTTGGGTCTGCTCTATTTGATGTCTGTCCATAACTTCTCCTTCCCTCTCCTGATCCACGCTATATGCTATTGACTATAGTCTAAGTCACCATGTTCACTCCACTGATAGAGATCCCTCCAGGCCTTCTTGGTGTTCCAGATTAGAAAAGAGCTCCTTTGTTTGACATTTACCAAATATCTGCCATCTTGGTTATGCATACTTCACACTTTACTCCCCTCAAAAACCTTCCATTTCCAGAGAAAAAATTATTCACTGTTCCCTACCTGTGCCTGCCAAGTCTTGCCTCCATCCATGTCTCACCACATCTGACATGTCATGGTCCCTCATCTCTGAGAGCAAACACTCATTTGTCTGTTAAGGCTCTGGTTAAATGGCCCCTTCTCTTTGATTCTCAATTCTCCTTGTTCCATTTAGAATCAGCTTCCAAAACCCATACTTTTTAAAAATATATTTTTTATTGTTATTGTAGAGCCATACATATTTTTACTGTACCAAGCTGTTCCTTGAACC
The DNA here is from genome assembly GCF_024711535.1 of Dipodomys merriami. Classification (NCBI taxonomy): domain Eukaryota; kingdom Metazoa; phylum Chordata; class Mammalia; order Rodentia; family Heteromyidae; genus Dipodomys; species Dipodomys merriami. The sequence goes on from NW_027204937.1 coordinate 4,429,778, forward strand.
TTAACAAAAGCCTGTCTACAGTAGGCTGACTCAACAAGACCAGGAGGAAGATGAGGACAAAAGAGAAGAAGAGGTGAGTGTTTCTTCTGAGGGATAATGATTATGACTAGCCTCTGTTCAAATTCTACTCAATGTTCCTTAGTACCTCTGGATCCAAATTCTTCAGGGTAAACATTCATGTGCTCCCAAGGAATAGGCCTTTTCTTTAGTAATGTGAAGATTTTCCAGGAGAGATAAGCTACTGACACATCCCAAGATTTCCCATGTTTGACACTCTATATTGATGTGGCCTCCATATAAAATTTTCTTTTCTGTCCCAAGAGACCCTCTCATTTTTCAAGGATCTGTTCCAGATTACTTAGTCTATGGAGTCTTCCTGACTTCCTGCTTTGTGTGGATCCTGGGGCTTAAACTTAGAGCCTGGGCACTAGCCCTGAGCATTTTTGTGCAAGGCTAATACTGTGCCACTTGAGCCACAGGTCAAGTGAATTCATCAAATCCTCCCTTTTGCAGTACAGATCTGAGTTTTCATACTTGCTAAGCTCTAAAAAGTAGGAAGCATTAGAATTAGATAGCCTTGTCACTAGACGAGATGTTGGCCTTGCTCAGGCCTCTGTTTTCCTACTGATAAAATGAAGATTACCTCAAAATTACAAAAATGGAATAAGGTAATCTGATATTGAAATTGAAATTAATGTTAGCCTCACCTACTCTTGAAAACCCAGCATCTTAAAACAAAAAGTGTTCATTCGCTGGGCTGATGAATTGCTGGGTTGTTGAAATTTGGGCTTTAGGAAGTCTCTGAGATTATCTAGAAGTTACTACTTGTAATCAAAAGAATAAGTGAATGAAGTTATGTGATGTCACTGGTGAGATGGATTTGATCATGCAGTCAAGTGCAGTCAAGAGACTTCATCTTTTTTAAAATTTTTCTCTTTTGACACTGTTATTTGAACTCAAGACCTCATGCTTGCTTGGCTTGCTTCCTAGGCTGATGCTTTATTAATTCCTTCAGTCTCGTTTTATTTCTTTCTGGTTATTTTGGAGAGGGAATCTTGTGTACTTTTCTATCTGGGTTGGTTTCATATCTCCATCCTCCAGATCTCAGCTAGGATTACAGGCAACAAGCATCCTTTTTATGCACCTCCAAGTCCCAGTTTATTCCTAGTCACCTTTCTGCTCCTGGCAATCCCTCCTGTGCCTTTCCCCAATGTGTTTTTGTTGTTGTTTAATCCTAAGGATTATTTATCTGGTAAATCAATCATTAGGTAATGTTTTAAGAACTCGTTTCCCATCAGATAAATGGAGATTACGTATTCCCTTTAACCGTCCATACTCTATGGTAAATATTATCCTAAAAAGGAAATTCATGACTCACAATTAACTGAACAGCCAACTGGGAAGTCGGGGAGTTCCCATTTATGAAAATTACTATTGTTGGATTGATTAACCCACCCACTGCCTGAGGGTCCTTTGAGTCATGCTGAACATATGTAGCATGCAAACTGGCAGTGGCTGATTGGTTAGGGATGAAGTAGGGGTGATTTAATATCCTATATTTGTAATGTCTACATAGAAGGAGAAAAAATTTCTGCTTTATTCAATTACCTATGATCAGGAATTTACTTGCAATTGACATTTCTCTCTCTCTCTCTTGCTCTCTCTCTCTCTCTCAAACACACACACACACACACACACACACACACACACACACACACACACACACACACACACACACACACACGAGCACACTGAGTCCTGCTCTAGCAAGCCAATAAAGGTATCAGGTATCAACTCTTTTTTTTCTTTTGCCAACCCTGGGGCTTGAACTCAGGGCCTGGGCACTCTCCCTGAACTTTAAAGCTAGCACTCTACCACTTAAGCCACAGTGCCACTTATAGCTTTTTTTTGTTTATGAGGTACTGAGGAATGGAACCCAGGGGTTCATGCATGCTAGGCAAGCACTCTACTATTAGCAAGCATTCTATCACTAAGACACATTCCCAAGGTATCAATTCTCAACTTCTATCCCACTGGTGAACATCAGGGAAGGTTGTTTGGCAGTGCTCACGTTAAGTTGGAAACCCATTCTGTCTCTTAATTGTTCTGTCATTTCATACAGATAACAAACTCTCTGAGCTTTTGTCTCCCCCTTTCCCCGCTTTATGGAGATACTTTAAAGATTAAATTAGATGAAGCACCTGGTATACAGTAACAACAGTTAAACTTTGGCCTTGCTGAGGAGGACATAGAAGAAGGTAAAATGGTGAGACTTAGAGAACTGTTTTCCAGGCCCATGGCAGTTCTGCTCTTGAGGATTTATCTGGGATGGGCCAAAGCTGCAGGCACATCTTAGAAAAACTGGTTCTCTGCTTTGGATCAATAGGACTATACACAGCAAAGTCAAAAGTGAAATTGTTTCTCCTTGAGCACCTACTATGGGTTGGGTGGATAGGTACAGGGTCATTTAGAAATGAATATCATATTTTCCTTGCCTCTGCAGGGCTTATAGGCTCACAAAGGATTCTCTAAGCTCTGTGAAGAGTCTGGACCACGAATGCCCAGACTTAACAAATCCTAGCCTCTGGTGGCAGAGAGCTTCAGGATCTGCATTTTCACAGTTTCCTGATCAATCTTATGTACATTAAAGTCTGAAAGCCACTTGTCCATAGCAGCATCTAAGATTTATTGTACATTGACTACACTTCCTTCATTTAACAAATATTTGTTGCCAGTTGTTCTATGCTGGACATGGTGCTAAGTGTTTTATGTGCATTGATTCATTGCATTCTCTCCACTGGTCTACCAGATATTTATTTTACCTTTGTAGCCAGAAAGCTAAGGAAATAACTCACTTACTAAGACTATGCTACATATCACAACAGAGGTATACACGATGCACTCTGGAAATTACAAGAAGGAAGCAATCACATGTAATTAAGAGAAGTTGCACAAGAATGTCTCTAAAATGAACCAGATCTAATGTAGTTCCAACATAGTGGTGTAGTTTTGAATTCCTTCAGGGATGGGCAAGTCAGTGCTCACAAAGAAGTCAATTGCTCCTAGGCACTATGGCTACAGGTTTAGGAATGCAGATGAGCCACTCTACCGAGAGATACAAATGCCAATAAGCACTTTTAATATTAGATGTGCTTCTCAAAAAATCAATAGCTTAATGAAGATATTCATATGCACTGAGAAGGAAATATTGATTTTTTCTTTTTGAATATGAGGGGATGTGAGGTACTTTTAAAGCAAAATAATAACCACTTTAGGCCAGAGAAATTCATTTTCTCTAAATAAAACCAAGTATAGTATGTGCTGTCATTGATCTACTGATGTGATATCTTATCTATCAGGTAGGCAAAATTTTTAAAGAGGAAAAAGACTATCTAATTTTAGCCAGTGTGTTGTATAATTGACCTCAGAAATGTAAATGGTTACATCTTTCCTCAGGGTTATTTGAAATACAAGTTAAGAAAGTGGACAAATATTCATACTCTTGAACTTCACAATTCTCATTCTGGGTAACAATATTGATAACACAAGCAGAGACTGGGATATAGATTTATCAATCAGAATATTGCCATTCATGGTGTTGGTTAAGGCCATTAGAATGGGAATGTTTAAATGTCAGAATTTACCCATTAAATTGGAAATAAGGTATGTTGGGGTAGGAATCTTGGTCACTTTTGTTCACTGTTAATTTCCCAAAGCCTGTCTCTGGTGCTTGGCACATAGTAGATGCTTAGAAAATGCTTATTGAATATATATATATATATATATATATATATATATATATATACATACATATATAGTTAGGCATGAGTGTTTTGAAGATGGACCTTGTGACCTTCTGTTCACAGCGATGACAGTTGAACATAGAACTTTTCATAAGCTTGTGTTAAAGATTTCAATATTAATAGACAAAGTAGCAAGCACGTAGATTCATCACAAGTGTTACTGGCTACTATTCATGGGAGTTTTAAGAGGACATCTTCATGGTTAGTAAAAGCTAGTATATCAACTATACTCAAGGAAATTCAAAATTGGCAGTTGAAACATACAAATACAGTATCTGTATAAAAATTCTGAAAAAAGATTACTAAATGAATCAGTCATGGGGTAACACCATGATTTTCATGAGCTGATGGACAGTATGGCTAGGAAAGACTTGTTAACATTGAGGTTAATACACCTGCACCTTAGTCTCTACATTCATAATCCAAGAAAGAATGAAGGAATTCAGCAAGCTGATGGGGTGGGAAAAATTAAAAGAATGTGCTGTAAGCAATGATTAGAATGGCAAAGTGAAAGGCTTTGAAAACTTTATTTACATCCACCTACATATTTATTGTTGATTCTTGGTCTTTGCTGGATGAGACTAGACTGCCAAAATGAAATTTATGACTCGCATATTTCTAGCACTTGTAGGGAATATCTGTGAATCTGAGGAAAGTCTCGCTATTGGCTACTTTGAAGTTTTCTTATAAACCATTCTATGGCTTGATACAGAGCGCATACCTCAACCACAAGTTCAAGACTTGTCTAACAACTTCTTTTAGATCTTTCCAATATAAAGATGGTGAAGGGCATTTTGTGTTTGTAGAGCTGGCCATAAAACTGCCCAGTGACATGGATATCCCACAGTAATCTATGATTAAAAGCAATGATAACTGTTTGGAGGACTTTGTGCTTTAAAGAACTACAGACAGATATCATACTATAGAGTTATAAGATATTTTCTGGACTAGCAACCTTAAATCCAATCTGGATTTAATTAATCAGCATTCTGTGGTTCATTGTCCATGATAGCACTAGGAGATTGGTGGTCTAGAAGTTGACTGTGGGGATGGTGATTGAAAGCTTGTCTTGTACACAAAAATTCACGTATCAGCCATTGAAATGGAGTGAAAGAGACCTCAAGCTTAATGAATAGTTGGCTTAGAGTATACCTGGAAGCTTTCTTAACTACAAAACAAGAAAATCTACTCTTTTAAAGTGCCTGAGAATTCAGGACAGGGAAGTTACTGTAAGATAATGTGTTAGCTGAAGTGAAGATTCCTAGGTCCTAGGCCAAGAAATTCCTATTAGATGAATCTAGTGTAGGCACAGATGCTTACATTCTTAATGAGAGTCCCCAAAGAAAAAACATGAACCTTAAAAAAGAAAACCTTTCTAGGAAATAAATGCTGCTTTACTTGAGAAATTATTTGTTTTCTTTTGGATTGTGCAAAAGTGAGTGCCATCACCTTGATGAGAGAGGGCAAAAAGAATGAGAAATTACGTTTTCCTATTTTACAATAGATTCGGACTTGAGGGTTTTCCTACCACCAGCCTTGCCAGCCTTCAGCTGTTGAATGAGGGAAAGACAAGAACATTTGTCTAACCCCACAAAGTAGGCTGCAGCCAAGAGGGAAGGGGCAGTAAGTGAGTCACTTCCTTTCAGAGGTGGATGATGGACACCATATATATATATATATATATATATATATATATATATATATATATATATATATATATATATATATATATATATATATATATATATATGCTGTTTCCTCTCTTGTGACATGACCTCCTTCTTCATCACTAAACTCTTAGCAAAATGCTCTATGGAGAGCATCACTGTGTTTGTGGTACATTGGGAGATTAAGGACAAAGTTGCTTGCTGGAATTTTCCAGTGAAATATACTAGAAAGAACCAGAACAGCCATGAGGAGAAGAGATTAGAGAGTGGGAAGTAGCTGCAAATTAAGTGGAAATGTTCATAGGCCACTCTTTTGAAATGTGGGTGACCTTCCCTTGGAACTCTTGGGGGAGACTTTTGGTAGCCTGACATTTGTGAAATATTTACATATAATAAAATATTACCATTTGAAGTGTATAGTGTAATCAGTTTGGACAAATGCAGATGCCTATGTTATTACCATTATAATGAAGAAAGGCATCTGCCACCATTGTTAGTTCTTCATCCAGTCAGTCATAAACACTTCAAGTCATGTGCCACTGCCCAACAACTTTTTGTCACTGCAGATTTGTCCCTTCTAGAGTCTCATATAAGTGGGATTACACAGTGCATGTACTTTTGTTTATATAATGGCATTTCAATTTCCTCCATCTTGTTTCATTTTTAGTGGATTGAGATGCACATGATTTCTGATCTATTTTTATTATGCCATACTATTTTAATAATTTCAAATTTACTGAGAACATTTCATTGATTTACATATGGTATAACTTAATATTCCTGAGAAATAGGCATATTCTAACATTGGTGGAATATTCTGTAAATACCAAAAAATATTAAGTGGGTTGATAGTTTTATTCAAGATTGCTGTATTCTTCCAAATTTTCTTTGTATTTGTTATGCCAGTTACTGGGAAAAAGCATTTGAATCTTTCAACTGTAGCTATGGGTTTGTCTATTTCTCCTTTCTCTCTTGTCAGTTGTTTCATGAATGATATGAGATATGGATTTAGAATTATTCTGCGTGGTTGATTTAGGACTCCTGTGTCCTGATTGGTTAATTGTGTTCCCATTAGGAAGCATCCCTCCTCATCTCTGGTCACATCCTTTATCCTGAAGTCCACTTGATCTGTTACTATTATATCCATTCTATGTTTCTTATATTTCATATTTTCATAATATGTTTTCTACCTTTTTATTCTATGATTTTATATTTACCGAAATTTGTAACAGACAGTGTATTGTAATTTGCTCTTGTAGATTTAGTCTTACATTTTCTGCCTTTTAGTTTGGATGTTTCATCTACATTTAATTGAATTTAGCAATATTTCAGTGTTTACATTCAGTGTACATAACAATATTGTGGTGCTTCTTGCTGTTTGCTTTCTCTTTGTTCCATCTGTCTTTGTTCTTTTTATTTTTTTCTATCTTCAATTAGATTGGTTATTTTTTATCATTCCATTTTATTTCTATTATTACTTTGAGAGTCTACAATTTAATTTTAATTTTAGTGATTGCTCTAGGTGAGTGAGGGGTAAATTATATAGTTGGCAATCAAGTCTGATTGTATCAGATTATTTTTATGCTGTCTTATGGGGACACAGTCTCCTTCATTAAGGTGCATATCGTCTATGGCTCTCTACTAGCTGATATTTCTTGCTGCAGTGGCAGAGTTGGAGAATTGTAACTGAGCTCCTATGCTGGCAAAGCCTGATACTATCCATGCCTTAACAGATTTACTCTAGGTTTACTATATATTTCTTTAAGTTGTCATATTCTATCATGGAAGAAAAAATATTAGATCACTTCATATATAAAAAAGCTGTGATATAGTTGGGTGCCTGTGGCTCACACCTGTAATCCTCGCTACTCAGGTGGCTGAGATCTGAGGATCTCAGTTCAAAGCCAGCCTAGGCAGAAAAGTCTACAGGAGACTACAATAAACTACTCAAAAAAGCCAGAAATGGTGCTATAGCTCAAGTGGTAGAGTGCTAACCTTGAGAACAAAGAGGCTTAAGGACAGCACCTAGGCCCTGAGTTCAAGCTGCAGAACTAGCTGTGATTTACTTCCACTTACCCATCCTCTCCTTTGTTCCCTATTTACTTCCGCATACTATATACTTGCAAAATTATGTCATTTGCTTTAAAGACTGAATTTTTCATTAAATTAAGTTGTATTTCCTCATGCATTTACCATACATTGCATTCTTCTTTTCAACATTCTATCTGTGGAAATTTTTTGTTTAAAAGACATCCTTCAATATGTCTTATAGCTTAGCTCTGCTAATAAATGTTCTTAACTTGTATTTTCCTGAAAATATTTGTCTTTCTTTTAAAAGAACATTTCACTGGATGTAAACTCCTAGGCCAACAGTTTATTCTGCCTTTATTAGGCACTTTAACTGGATTTCTCTGTTGTCTTTCTCCTTGCATAGTTTCAGATAAAAAGTCTGTATTCTTTTTTTAAAAAATATTTGCTCCTCTATGTATAATGTGTCTTTTTCCTTGTTAATTTAAGATATTTTTGTTACTCATTTATCTTTAATGGTATACTGGGCTCGGGTGAAGTTTTCTTTGCTGTAGCCTGATTGTGGCTTATTGCCTGTACATTTTTGATTGATTCTGGGAATTTTTAGCTACTAGATACTCAGATGTATTTATCTCGTCTTCTCCTTCTAGAATTCTACATTAGACCATAAAAATTGTTCCACAAATCACTAACATACTGTTTATATTATGAACCTCTTTTTTACATATTATTCATTTTGGATAGTTTCTATTATCATTAGTTGTCAGGTTTACTATTGATGCCTCTTGCAATATGCAATGTGCTTTTAATATTTCCGGAGGAATTCTATTGGCATATATTTTTATCTATTGAAGTTTCATTGTCTTTAATACATGTATGTATACATTTTTCCCTACCACGTTTGTTCCACCTTTAAGTATTTCATTAAGATAACTTAATAGTTATCTTAATGTTCTTTCTGTTAATTCTACATCTCCATTACTTCTGCATCAGTTTCTATCCGCCAATTTTTTGCATGACCAACAAATTTTTATTGGATACTGAATATTGTGTTTTAAGTATCTGGATTTTTGTGGTGATCCTTTAAGGCTTTTGTTCTAGCAAAGAAATTACTTGTTAACCAGCTTTCTCCTTCAAAAATTGCTTTGAAGATGCAGAAGACAAGTCTAGAGAATATTTATGGATACTTTAACGCCACTATTAAGTATGAAAGCCTTGTGGTCTCTATTGAATGCCTCAAATGGTCTTTGAAAATCTTTCATTCTTCTTGGTCACAGTTTGAATGTTGCTCAATTCTGCAAGCTGTGGGAATCACTCAGCCTACAGGTCCTCAGTTACCCATTGCCTGGAAAAATGAAGTTTTGCTCAATATGCTCCTTATATTCATTAAGGACTTGTTTTACATGTGGTTCTCTTCCCTCTGACATTCTTCTTCAAAATTTCAAGTCAGCTCAGCTTCTGGGTTCTGTCTTCACAACTTAGACAGTTATGCTCTGCTTAGGATTCCTTAGCCTACATTAGGATCCAGAATGAGTGTCCAGGCAGAACACCAAAGGTTTTACCTCACTTACTTCTTTTCTCTTAGGAATCACAACATCACACTCTCTGCTGTCCAATGTCTTAAAGCTATGGGTTGTACTATTTTTCCTTTTAACTTATGATGGAAAATATGTGTGGATCCTGTCATCTCATTGTGATTCCTACCAAAAGTCTAGTGATTATATTTTATTTTGCATTAGAGAAAAGTATAAACCTCAAGAATAGAGCAGAAACAGTTATATTACAACAAAAGAGAACTTGAAAAACCATAGCATTCTACGCCGATAGAAGTATAGTGTCTAAGGCTTGGAAAAAATTATATGAAGTGAAGTAAGCCAGGCCCAAAGAAACATAGGTCCCATGGTTTCCCTTATTTGCAATATCTAGTATATGTCTGAGTCGAGCAGAAAAGGTCAGATAAGGTGATGTTAGGGAAATGAACCCTAAGATATGTATTCAAATGTTTTTTTTTCTTTCATGCAACTGTTTCTAATGCATTTATAAGATTATTTCTTTGTTGCTTTGTATGTCCCTCCTCCACAGTATAACCCCTGCTTTCACAGTATTTGATGTTGGTATAATTTGTGGAGGGGAAGGGGAAAAACAAATCGTTTAAAAAGGGATACAGGTGGACCCATTGCAACAATGAGAAGTACAAGTCATTATATCGAAAACGAACTTTACAACTTTGGTGGGGGGTGGGGAGCAGGGAGGATTGAGTGGGGGGGCGGGGGGAGGATGGGAAGGGATGGGAAGGGGAAACAAGGGAGGAGGCTACAATGCTTGATAAGAAATGTACTCATTATCTTGCCCATGTAATTGTAACCCTTCTGTACAGTATTTTCACAATAAAAAAAAGAAATATAGTGTCTAAGGAAATGCAATCTTAGCCAACCTTGTCCATACATTAATGTTTTTCATGGGCATGCTTTGAGTTCATCTTTGCTGGCTTCATTAGTAGACAACTGAAGATTCTGTTTTGAATGCCATTCATGAAACTCATATACTAGGAAGGAGTAAGCAAATACCATGGAAACAACATGTCACAAATAGTGCAATGGAGAAACACTCAGAAGTCATGAGAACCCAACAGGAGACATCTATTACAATATAAAGAAGATCAGGGGTACTGGACTTGGTGTGGGATATAAACAGAATCCTGACCATGAGTAAGAGATGAAGTCTCAGATGAGGAAAGAAAGAGTAGCTGGGAATAAGGCACATGGATGCAAGAGGCTGTATAAATTTCTTCTGGTAAATGGAAGTTATTTTACAGTGGCTGGAGTGTCAAGAGGGTAGAAGAGGAATGGGGTGAGAGGAGGCCAAAAAGAAATGTAATTGCTGGGAAATATAGTCTCATTAAAATTTAACTCCATGCAAGGAGAACTGAGAAACTATTGAATAGTTGATCTGAAGGAATAACATGATCTAATTGGTGTTTTAGAAAACTCCATGGGTCTTGGGGGACAGTACAAACAGTACAATGTAGGCAAAAGATGATTTAGGCTTGAATTACAGTATTGGAAATGAGAGGATGAATGGGAGATTGTTTAGAAGGCATAATTAAATGAACTTGGAGACTAGCTGGATATGGAATGCAGGAATAAGGATATAGTACAGGTCATAGATAGCACCCAGGTCTGAGCTAGTCATGAGAGTAGTCTATTAAGGCACAACACATTTCTAAGGTTTTGTGGGTATTGACAATCATCTTATATATATCTAATTGTAGCTTTCTGGTTAGCTGGGTCCTTTAGGTATGTGAGATTATTTCCTATCTGCTAATCTGTCCTCCATCTCCTATCTCTTCTAATATACAGAATCTGTGTAAGATAATACTTAAGGCTGCTCTTCAGGTTCTTGCTGGATCATAAGTCAGTTACCTTTTTGGTTTTGTGTTTACCCTCTGTGTGCTGTGGATTCTGCAAGCTAAATTTGAAAAATAGTATTGCCACGTTTCTTTCTGTGACATGTGGAAATGTACAACACAAACCTGGAAAAATAGGGACTGAGAGGTATATTCAATGCAGAACACATGCTTAGCATGCTCAAGTCTCCAGTTCATTTTCCACTACCCTTCTAGTACACACACACACACACACACACACACACACACACACACACACACACACACACACACACACTTTATAACCTGAAAAAATAATACTTGGAGATCAGAGCCAGGAGAAGTTTAGACATTGTATATTACAACAATAACCTGGAATGGAGTAAAAACAATGGTGGTTTTCTTACATGGCAATTGTCAATAGCGAGGGATAGAAAGTAAAATTAAGAAACAGAACTGACCAAAAAGACCACTGACCAGAGACTGCTAATTGTCTCACAACATTGACTCTTCTTTCTTTCCTTTCATTTGTTGTTATTGTAGAGTTGATATACAGAGGGGTTACAATTACATGAATCAGGTAACGAGAATTGAGTACAATTCTTTTGAACTGTGTCTTCCCTCTAGGGCTCTCTCCTAGTTTTTCCTCCATCCCTGCCCCCCAAGATATGTAGTTCATTTTCCACATTGTGTCTAGGAGTAACACTGTTGTATTTGTTCACCCTTGTTCCACCTTTTCTGTGCTCCCATAACCCTCCCAAATACAAACAAACTAGCAAACAAGATAAAAGGAAAAGAAAACAAAAACACCAACAATAGAAACTGAAAATTGTTTCATTTTCTTTTATTGGAGTTCATTTCATAAAATATCATTTGATATGATCTTATGCACATTGCTATTGAGCTTTCCATTTTCTAGATTAGTATGTGGTCCACAATAAAACTATTGAAGTTAAGTAGATGTGTCAAAAATCTTAACCAAATACAGATGATACACTCAGAATAAACCAAATAGTATTTATTTATAAATGTACTATTAAGAAAGGTTGGATTTGGTGGACATGTAAATACTTTATAATAATCAAGACCTCATATCAGCTAGATTGTTACTTCCTTGAGGGCCTAAAAAGATAAGATAAAATAATAGAAAAAAAAACTAGAAAAAGAGACAATCAGATAATGTCAGTCCAAAGAATCCATAGCTTTGAGTTGATGGACAGAATCAGTCTCATTCAATATTCAGAGAACAAATACCCAGACTTCACTCTTTCTTGCTCTGATCCTCTCCTAGAGCCCCTATTGTCTGTACTAGAACCACAGAAAACAGAGGCTACAATATCACATTGAGATAGTTTATAGAGACCTGCTTACCAAGGCAGAGAACAGTTGGAAAGAAATAAGCAGTGTTTGAGTGGAGAGGCAAATGGAAAAGAGCTGGCATGTAGGAGCTCTGAAAGCTGAATTTGGGCCAAAGGAATGTAAGCAGAAATGGTGTGTTTGATTTGGGGAACACATTTTTAAAGGGTGAAGCATGCCTTCCTCATTCTTATTAGCTAGATTAAAGATATAATGACTGGAATTTGAGCAGCTGTCTTGGTCTACAAGATAGAAGTCACATCCTAAGATTGGTAAAATGATACAATAGAAGGGATCAGGAGAAGAGTTCTTATTATCTTATCACTTTTTTTCAATTAAGAAAAAGAACCTTTTTTTTAAAACTCAGGGGCCTCCAGGTCTTACTTGGCCTTTTTACTCATGGCTGGTACTCTACTACTTGAGGCATATCGCCAGTTTTGGGATTTTTGCTGTTTAATTGGAGATAAGAGTCATACAGACTTTTCTGCTCAGGCTGGCTTGGCACTGTGATCCTCAGATCTCAGCTTCCTGAGTAGTTAAGATGATAGGCATGAACCACCAGTGCCCAGCCTAATTTTAAAGCCACTTTTACTTTGGATTTAAGTGGTACACACCCTCACCAACTCAGAAGACCAAACAGGAAATTCTTTTGCAATGTAAATGTATTGGTTATGATTTTTGTTACTTGTAGGCATCTAACATGGACATTGTCTTGCTTAAGAAAAAGAGAAGTTTAGGAGGAGGGGGGACCAAGATGGCGACGGGGCAGTAGGGAAACGCCACAGCGCTCTCCAACCAAAAAGAGAGTTCGAGTTCCAACGCTTAATCTCCCCAAGAGACCGACAACAACAAAAAGACGAACACTCAGAGAAAAACCAGAGGCGGAGAATAACAAAAAAGAAAGAGGAAAAGAATTTCAAAACAGAGAAAAGCGAAGACCCCTCCCCCAACCTTTACTGGCCGCGCGGCAGCGCGCCAAGCCGCCGGCCAGCCGGCCCGGCGGGGGCTGTGGGAGCCCCAGAGAAACAGCAGAGACACAGGGGGCCACTTTCAGAACATCAGGTACTGGTTTGCAGAACAGCAGATCGCCAGGAACAGAGAAACCTACCAGCCGGGAGTCTCCACGAGGATCCCACCCCCACCCCTCACTCTCCACCCGAGCAGAGAGGCTCCATCCCCCGCTCGGCATCAGCAGAGTGACAAAAGGACCTGCGGCAGACCACCCGGCCCGCCTGATCGCGATCGCAACGATCCAGCACTCTCCACCCGAGCAGAGAGGTTCCATCCCGCCAAAGCGGCTCTGCGCGACAAAGGGTCCTGTCTGCAGACCACCCGCCCGCCCGATCACGATCGCAACAACCCGGCGGGGTCACTTGGGCCCCAGAGGTACCGAGAAGAAGCTGCCTGAGCGTGGACACTCTTGACCCAACAGCTTCGACAGAGGCAGAGACAGAAAAGAATCACACAGAGCCACCACCGCCCAACCCAGCCCGGATTGCAACAACAACTGACGACCTACACCACACAGAAACAACCAGCTCCAGGGTGAGTACCCCACAGGGGAAGTGTATCCCTCAAGGGAGACCAGAGCTGGAGGGAATCCCCAGACCCTGACCTAGACTCCCTACCCCAGCACCCGGACCACAGGACCCACTAAAACTGGGAACTGTTTGAGAGCTCCACCAGCCCGTGGAGCACACTCAGCTGGCCAGGCTAGAGCAAGAGCACCCCTGGAAGGGAGCTTAAATGCCCAAGCCAGGAACAGCGCCCCTGGGTCAAGACTACCAACAGTAGAAGAAATTTGAACTGTGTCCCCCAGGCTGTATAACCTAGGGGGTATACACATCAGCACAGGCCTAACAAGCGCGCTCCAGGCTGGGGCCGGAACCAAGCCCGGGGATCCGGCACCTGAACAACACAACCAACTCCTCCCAATTGAAGTAAAAAGCTGAGCATACGCCTCAACAGAGGGGAGAAAACCAGGAAACAACACTCCCCCGGGAAGCACGCCTGTGACAACAAAAGACCTGGAGGCCCAGGACAAGAGAAGCCCAAACCCCACCAAAACTCCACCCATATACCCTAGACTGGGAATTGGGCAACACAGGCTGCCAGCACCTGATAGTAAGCAGGAGCTCAGACTGTTAAGGCGGCTCAGCAATAGAGTGATAGTCTTGGATGTATGAGGCCCTGGATCTGATTCCTCAGCATCACAAAAGCAAAAAGGGTCAGAAGTGGTGCTGTGGCTCAAACGGTAGGGTGCCAGCCTTGAGCTGAAAAGCTGAGGGACAGCACCCAAACCTAGAGTTCAAGCCCACAACCAGCCCAAAACAAATAAACAAAAACACATCAGGAGCCCATAGCAGACTCCAGCATTTGGGAGAGTGCATCCAGAGCATCTGTTCTTCACAAGAGCACCCGTAGGAGCAAACACAAGCAGTCTAGGCTGCTCAACCCTTCCAAAGGCGGGAACTGTCAGCAATCTACAGCAGAGAGCTGAGAATCCTAAGTAAGTCAGAATAGCAGCTGGAAATAGGCTCCCAACAGAACCCAGATCAGGCACAGACTCTCTCTACCAATACAGAATCAGCAACCAAGCAAAGACAGACACACCAAAACAAAATTGAAGAGCAGTCTCCTGAACCTCCATGCGAAAATCACAGAGAAAAATCACAAGGTTTACTACCACCCAGGACAGCAAGCTCACCCCAAAAGCCAGCAGCCACACAGGGGAGAGCCCCAGTGGGAGCAAAGCAGGAATGGAAGACAAAGGCTACTTCCAAGGGTTGCTGGAGGCAATGACTCAAGAAATAAAGCGAGAAATTTATCAGAAATTGAAAGAGCACAAGGATGAACTATCCAAAGAGATACAGGGTATCAAACAAGAGATGCATGCAAAAATAGAAGCTGCACAAACCTCAATAAGAAGTGAGATAAACGCCAAATTAGAGGTAATGCATACCTCATTGAGAGGTGAGATCAGTACTCTGAGAACCAACATTGAATCCATAAAGGGATCCATTTCCTCCATGCAAACCACAATAGAAGCCACTGTCAACAGAGTGAATGAAATGGAAGGTCGAGTGTCAGATACAGAAGACAGAATACACCAACTGGACCAAAAAGTGACAGATATGGAAAAATTACTCAAATTAAACCAAAGGGATATTCAAGAGCAAGCAGATAATGCTAAAAAATTTAACCTTCGCATAATTGGAGTGGACGAAGGTGAGGAATTCCAGAGCAAGGGAATGCAACACCTATTTAACAAGATAATCAATGAAAATTTTCCCCACCTCAAAAACGACCATCTTAACTACATCACAAAAGCTTATCGAACACCCAACAAGCAAGACCCCAGGAGAAACACTTCTAGACACATTATAGTAAAAATGATAGATCTGAATAATAAGGAAACAATCCTGCATGCAGCAAAAATGAAGAAGGAGCTATACTACAATGGGAAAAAAATAAGAATTACTGCAGATCTCTCCACACAAACAATGAATGCAAGAAAAGCCTGGGAAAGCACCATACGAGCCCTGAGAGCCAATAACTGCCAACCCAGACTGATCTACCCGGCAAAGCTAGCATTCACATTTGATGGAGAACTGAAAACTTTTAATAGCAAAGAAAAACTAAATGAATACATAAACATTAAGCCAGCATTACAAAGAATTCTAAGAGGGGGGACACAACCTGAAGAAAGCAGCCAGGAACTGGGGCCTGCCCCAAACAGGCATTACTCAAAGTCTAACTGAGCAAGCACAGGAGGAAAGGGAAAAAAGAAAAACTTAGGAAAACGGAATGGCAGGGACAACAATGCATCTCTCTATACTTTCTCTTAATATAAATGGGCTGAATTCGCCAATTAAAAGAAAACGAACTGAGGACTGGATAAGAAAACAAGACCCATCCATCTGTTGCCTTCAGGAGACCCACCTCTCAGCCAAACATACAAACAAACTCAGAGTGAAGGGGTGGAAAAGGATCTACCAATCAAACGCCCCCAGTAAGAAAGCAGGTGTAGCTATCCTGATATCTGACAAAATAAACTTTTCATTAAAATCAGTACAGAAAGACAAGGACGGACACTACATATTAATAAAGGGAACAATCCAAGAGGAGGATATAACCATCATCAACTTATATGCCCCAAATATTGGTGCACCTAGATATGTCAAACAAATGCTCTCAAACTTACAGAATAAAATAGATCCCAATACGATAATACTAGGAGACTTTAACACACCACTCTCACCAAAGGACAGGTCTACCAACCAGAGGATTGGCAAAGAAGCTACCGAATTAAGAGAGGCCATACTGCAAGCGGAATTAACTGACATCTACCGAGTATTTCACCCTAAAACAACACAGTACACATTCTTCTCAGCAGCTCATGGAACTTTCTCCAAAATAGACCATATCATAGTTCATGCAAGGAACTTAAGCAAATACAAAGGGATCGACATAATCCCCTGTATCCTATCTGACCACAGTGGAATCAAGCTAGCTCTCAATAACAAAGCATACAGCAGAAATTTCTCCAATACATGGAAATTGAACAGCACACTCCTTAACAATGCCTGGATAACAGAAGAGATCAGAGAAGAAATAAAGCATTTCCTACAACTCAATGAAAATGAAAACACCTCACAAAGAAACTTGTGGGACACAGCAAAAGCAGTCCTGAGGGGCAAATTTATTGCCCTCAGTGCCCACATCAAGAGAATGGAGACAGACCAAGTAAATAATCTCATGTTGCAATTAAAACAGCTAGAAAAACAGGAAAAAATGGAACCTAAAGCTACTAGAAGAAGCCAGATAACCAAATTAAAAGCAGAGATTAACCAATTAGAAAATCAGAAAACCATAACCAAAATAAACCAAACAAAAAGCTGGTTCTTTGAAAAAATAAACAAAATTGATGGCCCATTGGCTAGATTAATTAAAAAAAGAAGAGAGGAAACCCATATTAATAGGATTAGGGATGCCACGGGAAACATCACCACACGTACCCAAGATATCCAAACAATTCTAACAGACTACTTTCAAAAGCTATACTCTCTAAAGGAAGAAAATCGGGCAGAAATGGATGCATTTTTAGAGAAATACAAGTTGCCCAAACTGAGCAAAGAAGAAGTTAACCAATTAAATAAGCCAATATCCTATAATGAGATACAGGAAGCTATCAAAAGTCTTCCAACAAAAAAAAGCCCAGGACCAGATGGACTCACAGCAGAATTCTATAAGACCTTTAAACAAGAACTAATACCCATACTCCTCAAGCTCTTCAGAGAAACAGAGAAGGAAGGAGCTATCCCAAACTCATTCTACGAAGCCAATATCACACTCATCCCCAAACCAGGCAAAGACCCAACCAAAAAGGAGAATTACAGGCCAATCTCCTTGATGAACACAGATGCAAAGATCCTTAACAAGATTCTAGCTAACAGAATCCAGAAACACATAAAAAAAATAATTCACTATGACCAGGTAGGCTTCATCCCAGAGACACAGGGATGGTTTAACATACGTAAGTCAATAAATGTAATCCAACATATCAACAGAGCCAAGGTCAAGAATCACATGATTATCGCTACAGATGCAGAAAAGGCCTTTGACAAAATTCAACATTCATTCATGCTAAAAGCTCTGGAGAAAATAGGAATAGAAGGAACATTTCTAAAAACAATAAAAGCCATTTATGACAGACCAATAGCCAATATTATACTTAATGGGGAAAAGCTACAACCAATTCTCCTAAAATCAGGAACAAGGCAAGGATGCCCACTGTCTCCACTCCTCTTCAATATAGTCCTAGAACCCTTAGCCAGGGCAATAAGGCAAGAAAAAGACATTAAAGGGATCCTCATAGGAAAAGAAGAAGTTAAACTATCCCTTTTTGCAGACGACATGATACTATACCTCCACGATCCCAAAAACTCCATCCCCAAACTCTTAGAAATCATAAATCACTTCGGCAAAATAGCAGGATACAAAATAAACCCACAAAAATCAGTTGCCTTCCTATACACTGATAATGTACAGGAAGAGAGGGAAATAAAGGGAGCAACCCCATTCACAATAACCTCCCGAAAAATAAAATATTTAGGAATTAACCTAACCAAAGATGTAAAAGAACTATTTAATGAGAACTATAAAAAGTTAAAGAAAGAAATTGCAGAAGACACTAGGAAATGGAAAGACCTCCCATGCTCCTGGATAGGCCGACTTAATATAGTAAAGATGGTAATACTTCCAAAACTAATATACAAATTCAACGCAATTCCTATTAAAATCCCAATGACGTACATCTCTGAAATACAGAAAACAGTCCAAAAATTCATATGGAACAACAAAAGACCTAGAATAGCCAAAACAATTCTAGGGGATAAAGACAATATGGGAGGGCTATCCATGCCGAACTTCAAACTCTACTACAGAGCTATAATAACAAAGACAGCATGGTACTGGCACAAAAACAGACCCGAAGACCAATGGAACAGAATAGAAGATCCAGAAATAAATCCACAGGCCTACAGCCAGCTGATATTCGACAAAGGAGCCAAAGACATACAATGGAAGAAACACAGCCTCTTCAACCGTTGGTGCTGGGAAAACTGGGCAGCCACATGCAGAAAACTAAAAGTGGACCCCAGCCTATCACCATGCACCAATATCAACTCAAAATGGATTAAAGACCTTAACATTAAACCTGAATCTCTGAAACTACTGCAGGACAGAGTAGGAGAGACACTTGAACTAATAGGCACAGGAAGGAACTTCCTGAACAGAGTCCCAGGGTCACAACAAATTGGAGAGAGACTCGACAAATGGGACTACCTTAAAATAAAAAGCTTCTGCACAGATAAAGCTATCGCAACCAAGCTAGAAAGACAACCAACTAATTGGGAAAAAATATTTACCAGCAATATATCAGACAAGGGGTTAACATCCTGTATATACAGGGAACTCAAGAAACTAATCCCTCCCAAACCCAACACACCAATTACTAAATGGGCAAGGGAACTAAAGAGGGACTTCTCAAATGAAGAAATAAAAATGGCAAAGAAACACATGAGGAAATGTTCATCATCCCTGGTGGTGAAGGAAATGCAAATAAAGACAACCCTGAGATACCACCTTACCCCAGTCAGAATGTCCCACATCCACAAATCAGCCAACGACAAATGCTGGAGGGGATGTGGAGAACGAGGAACGCTATTACACTGCTGGTGGGAATGTACACTCATACAACCACTTTGGAAAGCAGTCTGGAGGGTCCTTAGAAAGCTAAAGATTGACCTCCCTTACGACCCAGTCATACCACTTCTAGGCATCTACCCTGAACAACAGGAACCAATATACAAGGACACGTGCACCTCCATGTTTATTGCAGCACTGTTCGCAATAGCTAGGATATGGAAACAACCTAGATGCCCCACCACAGATGAATGGATCCAAAAATTGTGGTATCTATACACAATGGAATATTATGCAGCCATTAGAAATGACAAAATAATGGCATTTGCAGGGAAATGGATGGAGCTAGAAGGAATCATGTTGAGCGAGGTAAGCCAAGAACGAAGAGACAAACAGTACATGGTCTCCCTGATAAGTGGATGATGAATCCAAAATGTTAGGTGATATGACAAAACTAACAGGACTTAAGAAACAAAGAACTCCCACTCATCTGGTTGAACCACTACTAAATATCCCCATGCTGCTGATCACATATATGGTATATAACATATGAGCACCGTTATATATTACAGACTGTGATAGACAATTTGCTCCAGGAAAGTTAGAATGAACTTGTGACTTTAAATGAGCATCATTATTCCACAATACTGTGAATTTCCGGAAATTAAGTAATCACTTAATCACGATCAAAAAAAAAAAAAAAAAAAAAGAACCTTGGGGAAGGGAGGGAGGGAGGGGATGGTAGGGGGAAAACAATGGAGGGGGTAACAATGTTCAAGAGGAAGTGGAAGTGTACTCATTACCTCACTCATGTAGCTGTAACCCTCTGTATAGTATCTCTACAATAAAAAAAATTAAAAAAAAAAAAAAAAAAAAAAGAAAAAGAGAAGTTTATAAGAAGGATGTTGGGGAGTTCTCAGATAATAAAGGAAATGCTGACCTACAAAGATAGGAAGACTCAGAGGGACTCTAGTAACTCAAAATTCTTCATGACCATTCTTCCTGGAGGACTACCACAAATGTGACTCACCTCTAATAGTTCCCAATCTCTTCTTTAATCCATTCCAAATTCCATACTTCGGTTAGAAATAATCTTAATGAGCTGGGCATTGGTGGTTCATGCCTGTAATCCTAACTATTCAGAACACAAATTCAAAGGATAGTGGTTCAAAGCCACACTAGGCAGAAAAGTCTATAAGACTTCATCTCCAAAATAACCAGTGAAAAGCTGGGCTGGAGGTATGACTCAAATAGTAGAGCACCAGCAAGCAATCTGAGCTAGTACACCACAGGGCCCTGAGTTTGAAGTTCAATCTCTGATACTAGCACATAAAAAAGAAGGAAGAAGGAAGGATGAAAGGAAGGAAGGAAGGAGAGAGAAGAGAGAGAGAGGAGAGAAAGGAAGGAAAGAAGGAAAGAAAGAAGGAAGGAAGGAAGGAAGGGAAGGAGGAAGGGAGGGAGGAAGGAAGGAAGGAGAGGGAAAAAGATTTCTTGAACTGGCTTGGGTCTGGCTTTTGGGGGAGGGAATATCACAGTATACACAGGGACCATTGGGGGATCCCAAGATTCTAAAAGCCACAATGCATTGTGAGTCAGTCACATCAGAGGTACAGTTTAAAGGAACTCTTACTTCAATCTCTAAACATTCATGAACATACAGCATGTTTCCAAAATGAAATATGCCTCTCAAGGACATGTTTCATACTTATTCTGGAAGAAGAATAGACAATAACAAGACCTGATCCTCAGACATCAAATGTGGACTCCTAATGTGGTAGGTAGGCCTCATTATAGGGGGTCGGGCAGCTAACAAAGAAAACATTTTTTATAATTAAAATCATTAAAAACCCTCACCATATGCCATGTTCGAGGGCCCATTTTTAATAAAATTGACAGAAAAAGATAATTGAAGACTCTTAAGAGCCCATACATAGTCTAGCTGACATGAGAAGCATGTAGAGAAATCATAGTAGGAATAAATGTAGGACATCCAAAGAGTATAGAGGAGACAGCTTTCAGAGAGTTACAGGGGATGCTGGTTGAGGGGTGTGTGTGTGTGTGTGTGTGTGTGTGTGTGTGTGTGTGTGTGTGTGTGTGTGTGTGTGTGTGTGTGTGTGTGTGTGTGTGTGTGTGTGTGTGTGTGTGTGTGTGTGTGTGTGTGTGTGTGTGTGTGAGAGCAGAGGTCTTGCAGGCATGAATGAGGATGCAAAGAGAATTCAAGGCAGTAAGAGCAGCATGTGCAAAGCTATAGAGACATGGAAATGCTCAGCCATGTTAGAGGAAAGGTAAATAGCCTTGGAATAGGCTCCTTGACATTGACTTGATAGACATTTAGTCGCCCACCCCCCCCTCAGCATTGAAGGCATACCCACTCATGCAGGATTGCCAGGGAGTCAAAGGTGAATGAGATGCAACTTTCTCCTGCAGTGGGAGAGACAAATAGAATGCATACCAGATGAATGCCACAGCAGAAGGGCACAAAATCCCTACTTGGAGTGCTTAGGGAAAGGGGATTATTCAAGGACCCAAGAAGAGGACTCCTCGGGGAAGAAGAGACTTGGGGAACTAGAAAGCCATGCTGAAGCTGCTTGGGTTTCTACATCTTTTGTTGTTGTTGTTGGTAGTGGTGGTTGTGGGGCACTGTCCCTTGAGGTTTTGTGCTCCAAGCTAGCATTCTACCACTGGAGAAACAGCTGCACTTCTGGTTTTCTGGTGGTTAACTGGAGATAAGAGTCTCACTGCCTTTCTTGCCGTGGGTTAGCTTCAAATCATGATCCTCAGATCTCAGCTTCCTGAGTAGCTAGCATGACAGGTGTAAGCCCTCCTGCTCCTGGTGTATTTCTGCATCTTTGCAGGTTATAGGACCCTTTGAAACTTCCCATATGTGTATCAACCAGGAAGAATCATTTTGCAAAGGCTTCTTTAAAATCTTCTGCTTCAGAAGGAAGGAGAATCCTATTATTTTGTACTTGTTTGCCAGGCGTTGTGCTGGAAATTTTATATACGTTATTTCATTTCAACTGAGTTGGGGTCTGCAGAAGTAGAGAGCTGTGAGAGGGGAACCAGGCCTAGAAGAGAGGCGTGTTGTGTCAAGTGAGGTACAAGGGAACAATAAAGCAAAAGAGTGCTGTTTTATGTGCGCCTGGCAGGGACTTAAATTGGTTCCCCTCTTCACAAAAAGTTTTCTGCCTGCCTTGATGCAAAGGGCTACTTGATGGAAAGGCAAGTTGGATGGGTCAAAATCTTGATCATTTCTTTAATTAGAAACATGATCTGCTGCAATCTACTTAAACTAGCTGGAGTATATACGTGCCAGACCAAAAGTCCAAGGAAAAAGTAGTCCACAAACACCCCCAGAGACCCAAGTTCATCTTTTCCTAAGATAGCTGTACCTCCAGGTCCTTCTCCATTCAAGAAGGAGGGAGAAGAGAAGGGCTTTTACCAAAAAGAGTTAGTGTTCACCAGGACTCTGTGCCTCTCCCCAGCAACTTCTGCTTACATTTCATTTGCTGGTAGCCACTGGAAAGCAACATGGTTTAACAGAGTACATTTACTGTCCCCTTCCACGTAGAATTAGAGTTGAGTCACTGAGACCCAAGGGACAAAATATGGGGCATGTGCAGAAAGAAGACAACATATAAAACATCATCCATATTTTCACAGTTCTGTGAGGTGAGCAAAGTTATCCATATTTTACTAATGGGAAAATGGATTTAGAGAGCAAGATAAATAGCCCAAAGTCACCCCAAATAATGAGTCATGGAATAAAGATTTTTAAAACAACAGCAAAAGATGCTTTATATGATATCATCCTATCTCCCCATTAGCTGTTAGCTGTGTGACCTTGAGGGATTTGCTCTACCTTCTTTAGCCTCAGTTCTGAGACTTGTAAAATAAAGATGGGCGGAATCAAGGAAGTCAGAAGCTAGAAGTGAAAGAGTTAGAGAGTTTATGTCCTCTGTGGACCTGTGATGATTCTACATTTACCTCTTGTCCCAAGGTATGTCACCTGCAATTGACAAGTGGTAAGGGGTCTTCAAAAGGCATAGTTTGAACACTTGTATTTGAACTTGGCCTACTGACATCTCTTCACAGGTATTTTCCTATCTGGGTCCCATCAGAGTTCCCCAGGAAGTTCTACTGACTGAGTTTCCTTTGTCTGCATCAATGCTGCCTATGCAAATGAGTTTTGAGCTGCATTCCATGGCAGGTCAGATAGAAACAGAGTGCAAAGACTCCTGACTTTCTCACTCTCTTCCCCCACATGGCTACTGCCAAGTGTAACCAAACTTGGGCTATTTCTTATATTGTCGTATGTAATCTCATCCTTCTGAGCACAAAGGAAGTCCTAAAAATGAAGGCCCACAATACTTCACGTAGTTTCAGGCATGGGGGATTGAGCACTTGTAAGGAAAGCACCTGCTCCCCAGCCCAGGCCCAAACTGAGTCTCTCCTGTGACTCTATTCCCCCTCTTCTTAGGCAGGAGTTTGTTGTTACTTTTAACATATTCCTCTGTATTAGCATAGGGCTTTGTGAGTACCTCTAACACAGTATAACTTCTAGCATACCTAGATGGAAATTAAACTTCAGCAGATCAGGAGGCTTTGTCTTTACTAGATACCATAACCTTATGAAAAGAATAAATGCTTGTACCCTCCCCAAATCCACACATTGAAATCTTGGCCTCCAAGGTGATAGTAAAGGAAGGGCCTTGATAAGACGATGAGAGTAGAGCCCTCATCGTTGGTACTGGTCTCCTTAGAAAAGAAAGAGGCCAGAGAGCTCCCTGTGCCCCTTCAACATTATGAGAAGTTATCCATTATGAGGGACCAGACAGCAGATCTGCTGATGCTTGACCTTGAACTTGGGCCTCCTGGCCTCTGGATGTGTAGAAAGTAAATACTCTGAGGTTACCTTCCCTCTAATAGAGTAAGTGCCCCCTTATTTTCCCTATCATCACTGAACCTGGCTATTGCTGATCTTACTAACTTTGACAAACATTGAAAAATATCTCACTTCATCCTAATTTTGAATTTCTCTAATAAGTAAGCAGGCGAACCACATTTCTATATGTCTGTAAGCCTCTTGTTTTTCTTCTATGCTTTACCTCTTGAGGGCTGAAGTCAATGGGCCCCATTCAGTCCTGAGGTCTTCTCTAACAACACCAGGTTCTCTAACAGTGACATGAGAACGTGTTAAGAAGGACCGAGGCACTCTGGAGTTAGAAGGCTTACAAATTTTCTTTTGCAGTTTACACAATTTTTTTTCCATTTTACTCAGCATGTCTGTATTGATAACCGTGTTGAACTCACCAGAGGCTCTGATGGCAGAGACTACACACATTAAGGGCCTCCTGAGGGTCTTTCACTGGAGTAGAAATAGGAAGAGTTTTCACTGTTTGGGTTCCAGAAGTTTTGCTTTGCTATGTATTTTTCTTTTGTTTTGTTGATTCTATTGTAGGTTTTAGATTGTGTGTGTGTCGGGTGGGGGGGGGTGTTGGTGTCTACATTGCTCTTGTCTTTGCTTTGTCCCAATCTGGATGGAATGCTCCCTGTGAGATGATGTCTAGCTCTCCAACATTCAGACCCGGGGAAGTCACCTTCTCAATGAACAGACCTCATCTCACACTATGGTTACATCAGGCAGGTTCCTTGCATTTCAAATTCAAGGACTATTCACTTCGTGTTGGATTTGGGAAATGCAATAGTGCTTACCACTCAGAGTCTATTTCGGATAACTAGAAGAATGAAAAGCCATTTAAAGGGGGTATATCATCATGGCCTTGTAGCCATCTCAAGAAAGAGTGAAAGTGAGTATGCTATGGGAGGCAGCACAGCTCCCCTGCTTGAAGTTGCCATGGTCTGAGTGTTTCTATGCCCCCACAAGTCACAGGTTGTGATTCTGATCCCAGTGCAGTGGTATCAAAGGTGAGTCCTTGGGAGATGGGCGTGTCATGAAGGCAGTCTTCAAATGAATGGGTCTTGTGCCTTCTAAGAGAGACCCAGATAGAACCCTTACCCCTATACCTTGTGAGGTTACAGTGAGAAGACAACAGCAATGAGGATATGAATCTTCCCCAGATAGAAGACCTTCAGGTCCCTTAATCTTGGACTTCCAAGCATGGAGAACTGTGGGAGACAAACACTGGTTTATAAATCACCCAGTGTGAAGTGGTTTATACTGAGACACCAATGATGAGATCTTGGAAGGGAATGAAAACTCCTGTGCTTCTGTCATCATCTCTAAACTGCATAATGCGATGAGACTGATAGGATTGTTTTTTTTGTTTGTTTGTTTGTTTTTTTTTGGGTCCGGTTGTGGGGCCTGAACTCTGGGCCTGGGCACTGTCCCTCAGCTCTTCAGCTCAAGGCTAGCGCTCTACCACTTGAGCCACAGCGCCACTTCCGGCTTTTTTCTTTTTGCTTATGTGGTGCTGAGGAATCGAACCCAGGGCCTCAGGCACGCAAGGCGAGCGCTCTACCACTGAGCCACCTTCCCAGCCCCTGATAGGATTGTTATGAAGACTAAATGGATTAATTCAAACAAAAAGCTTAGAGTATGTCATCTACTCATGATCCCCAATAAATACTAGCTTTTAATGTTATCATTGTCCGTTATTTTTTCCCTAAGGAGACTGTCAGTGTTATTTTAGAACTACAGAAAAAGGTCAAAGTCAGTCTAGTGGTTAGTGGAGAAGACAATGGCAGAGCAGGCTTGATGTAGACATGAAATATTCAATCAGGGTTGTGTGCTGATTAGTGACAGGAGGCTGGGTATTCAGCCTCTACTTACAAACTCAGATACTTATGCAGAGAGGAGCTACCTGCCCAAGGCTATACAACTAGAAAGTGTTGGTGTTCACACTTGAACATAGAGTATTTTTATTTCCCCTCTTTTATAGACAACAATAGAGAAGTGTTGGAGGTCAGGGTTTAAATACCTGCCTCTCAAATGCCTACATTTATGTTCTTTCCATTACCCATAAGCTCCCCACCCAAGGAAACACAGAAGAGTTAAATCTGCAGGGCATAGGAACAAAATATTGACCTTCTTTACGATTTGGTGTTCTTATGTTTCAATCAACCCTCTCTCTACCTCTCCCTCTGCACACTGCGCCTCTCCCAGCCTCCAGGAGCGGCTGTGACAAATGGACTCCCTCCACCAGATGCTTGACTGCCTCTGACGGAAGGAAGTGAGGAACATGAAGGAGGGTGATGGTGGTATTTTCAAGAGTGAGTGATGAATGGAAACTTCCTGACATTTCAAGTGACAACATCTGAAAGGCAGTGGAATTTTCCTGACGCATGGGCAAGAGGGCTTTGTCACAAGTTATTGATTTGATGTGCAACATCTTGCATTTAATATGGTGATTAATTTGGAGGGAAGGTGTATGCATGCTGGACTTTCATTTAATGAATTTAAAAGCGCATGGCTTCTGATTTATTCTGTTTTCATTCACGCTGGGCTACTTTATGAAGAGTTAAATGAAAGGCTTTCTGGCAGGCTATCTCAAGGGGTAAAACTTAAATAAGCAATTTAAAACTTTGAAAGCACTCTATCTTTTGGCATATATTAATTACACCTATTGAAGGCTGATGGACCCTCTGGGAACAGTTCAGCATGCTAAATTTGCCAGTCCCCTTGCTTTTTATTTTATTCTTTTAGAGAGGAGAAAATGAAAGGACCTCCAAGAGGAAGTGACTTCCTAAGTCATACGATGAGTTACTGAAATTAACTCATCATTTCAGAGCTACCAAAAACAAGGGTATGTGTAGAGCCACAAAAATGTTCCTAAGATGTCCAAAGTATTTAATACCACATTGACAATTAACAAAGGCCATCTCTTAGTTGTCTTTTATCAATTTCTCCTCAGATCCTCACAAACAAATTTTGGGAACATGTCTCCAACTCTTGCCTACCCTGCCTAGAACTCACTTCTATGCTCTGGGAGCATCTTTATCTTTTCACAAATAGGATTAGCCCCTTCTGACTGCTGAGTTGATGCAAATTTTACCTACCATCCTGGACATTTCTCCTGGGAAGAAAGAAGGAAGCCAAGAAAGGAAAAGAAGGACCTAGAACATGGGTTTATAGGTTATTTCTTTGATGTTATCTCTTTGGGTTGGTGTTCATCCCAGCATCTCAAACTATCTCTGATCAGTAAGAAGTTTAATTGCTAAGGGGTGACTTTATCATTGGCCTGTGATTGTATACCTTGGGAGTAATAGGACTCCATTTATTTCAGGAACTTGCCATCGTTTTCTTGAGGTAAGTTCTTCATCTCCTCAAAATTGAAAACTCTCCATTTTCATGTCTTAGTAGACTGGAAAAATCTCTCCATCTAGAAGTATGTGGGTTCTTAAAAAAAAGCCTGAACCGAACAAAGGGGGAAACTGTAATATTAGTATGTAGGTAATATTAGTATGTAGGTAGGCTTTATGACTTTAAATGATGATGCAAGCTCCAACTGTAGGCATTTTTGAACTGCAGGTGCTGTCAGAGCCTGCAAGACATGACACAAACATGATAGCTTAATAAAGAATGCATGTCGATCACACAGTTTGAATGTGGGCTGAGCATTGGGAACTTGTCTTAGACTTTGTTGCTGGTATCATGGAAAAGATGAAAGCCTAAGATAAGGAGGAGGAATGGAGTGCAGGGAGAGTTGGGAAGCAAATCATGCCATTCATTTAATAGCACATTTTAGTATGGAAGAAAATGTGAAGGATCTTAGAGAATTCAGCCTTGAAGCAATCTGGATTCTAAAATCAGTTCTGTAGCTTTGACTTTATCAGTTTGACTTTGCGTGTCTTATTTTGGTTTCTTCATACCAAAAAAATGTGCATTGTTTAATGTTTTTTGATAGGTTTACTATGTCACTGAGCCAAGCACGGTGCAAGGCACTTGATACATAGCAGTGAACAAGACAGTCAAAACCTTGCTCCCCCAAAAGCTTATAGAGTAGGGGAAGAGATTGCATGATATCAAAACAAAGCATTTTCTAGAGGGGAAGGGATCTAGTATGGCTAAGATAACACTTTCTTTGGGCTAAATAAAGATTAAAGAAGATAAAGCATTTAAGAATCCACCACAGTTTTGATAAGAGGACATATGCTGGAACCAGACTTCCTAGGTTCAAATCTCAGACTGCTCACTTACTAATTTAAGGAAGTTTCTAAACCTCACCAATAATACAGGAATAATAAAAATCATTAACTCATAGAGTTACTTAAAAGATTAAATCAGGGGCTGGGAAGGTGGCATAGTGGTAGAGTGCTTGCCTTGTATGCATGAGGCCCTGAGTTCGATTCCTCAGCACCACATAAGCAGAAAAAGCCAGAAGTGGCATTGTGGCTCAAGTGGTAGAGTGCTAGCCTTGAGCTGAAGAGCTGAGGGACAGTGCCCAGGCCCAGAGTACAGGCCCCATGACCGACAAAAAAAAAATTAAATCAGACATATATGTAAATGGTTTAAACAACTGTCTGGCATATAGTAAGTGTACAATTAATGCGTATTTTTCTTTTTCTATCATCACATCATATTTGTCATAGACCCTCATGCATGGCAAATATTCACAATTGCTAACTCTCTTCCTTCCTCCACTACAGAGGTCTTCTTAAAGTCTTGCAGTCTTGGCAGAGAACAGTAGTTTAGTCTTCAGAAGTGTTGGTTTTGTCATATGCCCAAAGCCTGAACTGGAGACTACAGAGAGAATTGTTCTTGGTACAATTTATAATTCATTCCTGAGCAAGCTGCTTTTATTGAGCCTTCAAATAACAAAGGGTCTTTCCTGTACTTATGTGGACTGGAGACTAAAGTAAAATAGTGGTCAGATTAGACTCATAGGGATAAGAGAACCTGGGAAGAATTTGAGTCTAGGATGGATAACTGGTAGCTGACTTTCTAGAAATCCCCTGGAGGAAAAGAAAATGTGTTGAGGTTAGTTTATAAGCATAGACTTGGGCTCATATATACCAGGGGACAATGTTTGACTTTCCACTACAACACTGGGCCATCTCCTAAGTCCTTTGAAAGGCAGGAAGGAACATGTTGACCCATTATGATCACCATGAAGATAATACACAACAAATGATTTTAAATGCCTAGGAGATAGAACTATCATCCAGTCGTTTTGGCAAAAACTGGTCATGAAATATCAGAGAGAGGCTCCTGCTCAGCATTGAGTGGTGTTTATGATCCTAGTCATCAAATGACCTTCCTCCAATGCTTATAGGCTTGTTTTGTATTCTACAAGGAATGTGGCCTCCGAACTTAGGATCCAAACTCTGTGAATTCAGGGACTGGTGAATTTTGTTTGTTGTACCCCAGAGAACCCCTGGCATGCAGCAGGAATGTGATAAACATTTGTTGAATGGATAAATTGTAAAAGAAACTGGCACAAAAATGTAGCATGTTTGGACAGAGGCCAGAATAAGGGACTCAAAACCACATTGTATAAGGAACACTGCTTAGCATAAGACTGTACAACTAGAGAAGGAAGACTGAGGGATAGAGGGCTTCAGAAACAGTTTAATCAGCAAAGACGAACTGAGTAAGATGGATGATTAATCAATAGATTGATAGTTGAATAAGTACATGGTGGGTGAATAGGTAGCTGGATAGACAGATGATAAAGTACAAAAGGAAACATTTAGTATTTTTTCTATTCCTATCAGTGATTGCATACAATTATGGGAGCTGGAAAAGCAAACCCAAGCCCATAAGGTAGGCAGCAAGAAAGGGAGGACTCTGTTGGGGTCCAGCCATTCATGAAACAAAGCCAATTGATCTAAAGCTTCACATCTTCAAATTCCCTTTACTGGAGCACTTAGATCACTGTGACATTAAATCACTACATAAAGACATGTGCATGCTACAGAGTGGCCACAGTCTCTCACACAACCCCACAACTCCCCACGTCTCATGGAAGAGTTTCCCTCATGGCCTATTGTTGTAAGAAGAGCAGCCCAGAGAGTTTGGGGAAGGATATCTCAGCCTAGCCAAGTTGACATGTCTAAAATCCCATTACACCACAGTGGTCATAAGGAAAAGAGAGAAGATTCCTACACTCAAACAGAGACCCACACTCACTGGATGAGATTTTTAAATTTGGGCCCAGCCATCGAAAGAACTTCTCAATGGGCATGAATGTGTGGTAGAAGAGGGATATGGACCTTCTGCAGTGAGTCCGTGATCTCTGCAGGATGGTGGGGAGTGTAAATTGTAGCGATCTCTCCTTGGCTTGGGATTCTGTGAACCCATGATTCAGGGATATGAACTCTGGTCCTAATGCTGTTATTTGTACCTGGGCCTCACTTGAACAATCAACATTTGCTATGGATTGCTGTTTGTGTGCTAGAGGTTGTGTTCATAGCATGAGACTGTCTGCTGCTTGACTCACTTCAGTTTTGTTCTCCCAGGAATTTGGAAGGTGCTTCCTACACTCTCAAAAGTACACATGAAAAGACATGACAGTTAAGAAAAAGACATGCATGCCAAGTTTTAGAGATCACCCAAATGGTGGGTCACAAAACCTGGGGAGAGACCTTGGCCCTCACCTCTTGGTTAAAGACACAGGTGACTCATTGTATACATCAGTCTGTGGTGAATACACACCTCTAAACTCAGCATGAGCGCATCAAATCTCTCCAGATTCCACAAATAGTGTATGTACCCCCGTTCCTCTGTATACCCTTGTGCCTGTTAACCCTTTTTCTGAAATGCCCTGTTTCAGGTAGCCAATGCTGCATAACAAAACATCCAAAACTAGTGATTTGAAGCAACCAAATACTTGTTTTGCTCACAATCATGTTAGTTTAGGCAAAGCACTGGGTGTCACCTGGGAGGTTTGGGGCCTGGGCTGGAATTATCTGGCTTCTCTGTGCTTTCTCCAGCATGACAGACTCAGGAGAGCTAAACTAGCTCAGGGTTCTTGTCTCGAGAGAGAGAGAGAGAAGCAGACGCAACACAGTTTTTTGCTGACCTAGCCTCAGGGGTCACATGCATTATTTCTGTATTCTGGGGGGAAGCCACCACTTGCCCCCACCCAGATTCAAGAGCAGGGAGTAGAGACCCCTCTTGTAAGAGCATGTGGGATGGGAGCAATGCCTTGGAGAGTCCATCTTCCCAAAGTGCAAGGGGATCTGTTCATTTTCTATCTGAAATGCACTTTCCAATGCTTTAAGACCCAGCTAAACTGTGCCTCTTCTATAAAGCTTCCAAGTGCTCCCTGGACAAGCCACTTCTTCTAAGGGGCTCCAACAGCATGCTGAAATTCATGCCACCAAATCACAGTGCTTGTTTCCTGGGGACTGTGGTCCCTGTGCTCTTCCAGGTCTAGAATGGTATTTTTCCATCCCTTGCTCTCAGCATTTATTGTTTCCTTAGGAAATACAAGCTGGTCTGCCTGTATCACAATGACTGGGGGCTTGTTCAAAATGCAGGCTCTTAGGCATCAAACTTCATGAATTAACTTCCAGTGCTGGATAGGCATGTTAGTGAAACTGTTCAGATGATTTTAAAGGGCATTAACCTTTGCAAGCTATTGAATCCTTCGTATCCAGTACAGTGCTTGCCATAGTTGGTAGCACATACAAATTGAATTAATGAATGAATGAATAAGTGAGTGGACTAATATTTTGGGACTGAATTAGACATATAACAACCAGTTTGCTTTTTGTGACATCCAGCACTGGCTTTGGGGTCACATAAGCAGATAATCCTCTAGGTGAACCCCAAGTGAGACTC
Organism: Dipodomys merriami; assembly: GCF_024711535.1. Classification (NCBI taxonomy): domain Eukaryota; kingdom Metazoa; phylum Chordata; class Mammalia; order Rodentia; family Heteromyidae; genus Dipodomys; species Dipodomys merriami. The sequence continues at coordinate 4,461,971 of NW_027204937.1, forward strand.
AGTGGGCCTGTCCTGAAGAAGAGAGAGCTGAGACAGTAAAGGAGGGAGTCTTGGCAGCTGTAAAGTTGGTGCATTATCTCACCCTCATCCAGAAGCCTCTTTTCCCATTTCTACCTCCTCCTCATCTCCCTTCCCACCCCAGCATCCTGTCACAACCCAGCTCAGAACCATTCTGGAAACAGTATTTGCTAGTTTGACATTTCAAAATAGCATCAAGGAGGCTAAAGATAGATAGGTTACCACGGAAGTTCAGCATCTTTGCCAAATGAAGCTGAGCAAATTAGGTCTTCTCCATGAGCATCCAAAGTGTTTTCCCTCTAATTGGACGAGGAGTATTGGATGAAGGCCAAGAAGGAGATTGAACCATGAGCCAGAGCACAGATCCTTGGTGTGGGTGTGGGGATTGGGGGAAGATGCATGGCTACAAAGGTTGCATTTAAAGGATTGGGTTTTCTCTCTGTGATGTAGGAGAGCCCTGTTCTCAAGGCTACCTGCATAATGCTTCTGTCTATCTGAGCTTCTGGTTTTCACATGAACTCATAGCCAGGAATTATTCAAGCTGGAAAAGCCACTGGTATGTCGGAGATAATTATTTTAAGTCGCTGATCTTTTACTTTTTCTTTCTTCTTTTCTTACCCTGTGTTAACTGTATTTTTCAAAGCCAAAGCCATGGGATGGTGGGTGTAGGGGAGCTGGGGGTCAGAGACCAAGCATATTCTGTGAGGTCAGGGTGTATGAATAATGCTACTAACCATTTACAGATTGTTGGCCGTTGGCTAAGCAATCTGCTAAGCCTTTGACGCTCTCCTCATTTAATCTCACACAAATCCTAGAGCTGGGTAATGTTGTCTCCTTGATAGAGAGGAAGAGCTGAGGATCATGGGAGTTATGCCACTGACAATTTACTGTGGGCACCACAACCAGTATATCATATACCCGGGATTCAGTTCAGGCCTGAGCTCCAAATCCTGCTTTCTTCCAGCCATGTTCTGACATCTTCCTTTCCACCAAGGGATAGGGCATGGGGAGGGGTTGTGTGGGGGAGGGCTTACTTGCACATCTGTAACAGAGTGTATGCTAGGAGATCAACCTGCCCCAGAGAGGGCAGGGATGCCCCCGATGCCCCCTTGGAGATGGCAGCCACAACAAGTGGCCTCCGGGGACAGGAGCCTGAGCCCAGCTGTGACTCAGCAGCCCAGGTCTGACCTTCCGCTGTCACAGATACCTGCTGAAAGGGCTATCCCTACTCATCTCCCGCTGTCGCCCCAGGGCTGTGCGTGGCAACCCAAGTCACAAGGGGCAGACTGAATGTCAGGGTTGAAGTGAGTCGCCGGCCTCCCCCCATCTGAATGTGACCGACTGAAGCTACCCATGTTGGCCGAGAGGCAGGCTGGGAGCCTTGTTGGGGACAGGATACCGGTCATCCGGCTAAAAACAGGGTTAGGGTGACTAAGGCAGCCCAGTTCTGCCTTGCTTTGCTTGCAAGCTCTTTAATAGGATTCAGGTGCCTCCAAAGGCCTCCCGCCTTCCCAGCAAATTAAGAGTAGGGGGAGGGACTCAGTAAGGGCTTCCACATTTCAGGGCCCTGTGCAGCGTGGTCTTTCAGGCTCTGGAGCAAGGAAATGTGCCTCTGGGCAGAGTCCTCCTGCCCTGTGCAGTGTAAGTGTGTTCATGGGCACCTGTCCTAAGGGAGGGTCTCAGGCTTCCTGGGCAGGGCCCTGAGACTATCAAGATAAACAAGCAAAGATGCAGCCAGCCCAGAACTTGCAACTGCTATACGAGGTGAAAATTTTACCAGGGACTTAACAGAACTTGGCAGAGGGCTTATCGGTGCTGCAGGAGCATAATGAGGGATACCAAGTGCAGTATGAGGACTCGGGGGCGGGGGGAAGGGTCCTGTGTTAGTGCCTGAGACCTGCAGGATGCGCTGGGACTTCCTGGGAGAGCTGGAGATCAGAAGTGGTCTGGAGATCAGAGGGCCAACAAAGAAGGCAGCGCTTGTTGGGAAGGCACAGCCAGGAAAGAAAGGATAGGAGAACTAAACCAAGACATCAGTTCAGAAGTCCAGCAAAGAGAACAGCTGGAAATATATCCGTTGAATGAGATCCATTGAAACATACCAATCCAGCTTCTCAGAAAAGCTGCCGCCATCTGAACCCCTGCAGGGGGCAGGCAGTAAAGAGATGATGGCCATGACAGGACAATGGTGGGGGTGTCTTGGGACTAGAGAGCTGGCTGGAAGATGGAGAGGAGTCAAGAGTAAAGCCAAGAAAGGCCCAAGTCAACAAACTACACAGTCCTTACCTGCCAGGAGAAAACTGTTATAGTAGGAAACTCTCTTCCCTTCATTTATTTTCATCTTCTGGAAGGGTACTTCAAGGCCATTCAGTTCCATTTCTCCTTTCAACAAGTTCAGGACTTTAACCACCTGAATCTAAATTCCTTCAGGACAGAGGGGAGATAGTGGAACATGAGGAGGCAGAGAGGTCAGCCTGGGTGAGCAGTTGAAATGACACTTTCTGGAGGTTCCAGAAATGTCTAAGCACAAGTGGATGTCCTGCTAGTCAGGCCTGTGGCTGTGGGGGACATTTTGAGGTGACATTTTCTCTGCTCATTGTGATGGCGGTGGATACTGCCTACACTGGGCAGAATTCCAGTGGCAGGGGGTGTAGTGGAGACTAGCGGAGGCAGACCCCACCCACAATGTGCCTGCTAAGTGACTGCCCTGTGCCAGGCTTGTTCCCAGAACCTGCTGTGATAACACTCTGGGTAGGGATCAGCAAGTGCTGACCTTCACCATGGGGCTAGATCTGCATGAACAGGTCATTCTTTCTGGAGGTTGTTGAAAATTTAATGACAGCAACTCCTCAGGCTCGTACCACCCTTTCAATGTTCTCAAATCTCAGACCACAGCAATGTCTCTTACACAGCATGCTTTTGTACCACTGTAAAGCTTTTATACAGCAACACATTTGGCCTACTGATATCCCTTGGAGAAAGGCAGAGACCATGAACCCTGGGGCCCCAGTGACCTGTGTTCAAACCCCTACTCCCTCCTGAGATTTTGGGATGATGACTCTTGTATTAATTCTCAGGATTTCCTCAGTAAAATAGAGATAATGCACTTACCTTGAAAGATTACTGTAAAAACATTGGAAGGTATGGCCTAGCCTGGTGCTCAGTAAAGACTAGTGTTCCCTGCTGTATTCTGTTCCCATTCCCAGATTGTACGCAAGGAGATATTCAAGGTTGCAAAATCAGAAGTGGTGTCTGGTACATCATGGATCTGAAATAAATGTTAGTTTCCCTTTTTTGCCCTTTAAGGGGAATTGTAAACAAATGTGGCAGTGGTACTCACTAGACACTATGTTGAAAATGCACTACATAATGTGGGTAGGGACTGGAGGGGAAAACTGGGAGAGAGCAAGAGAAGGGGTGACATTGTCCAAACACAAAGGTATTTATTTCCTGACTTATATAACTCTAACCCTTCTGCATTTCACCTTCATAACAATAAAATAAGAAAAGGAAAATTAAAAAGGAGACCTGAAGTAGTGATCTTTCCCAGGCTCCTCCTTACTCTCTTTCCCAGGCCCTTGGGTACTTTTGAAGATCCTCTTTGACAGTGTACCCAAGTATTTCCAGTTATACAGAGGTGCCACATATACCCTCTCTCACACATGATTTCTCTTAATTTTTTTTTTGGGGGGGGGTCCGGTCATGGGGCCTGAACTCTGGGCCTGGGCACTGTCCCTCAGCTCTTCAGCTCAAGGCTAGCACTCTACAACTTGAGCCACAGCACCACTTCTGGCTTTTTTCTTTTTGCTTATGTGGTGCTGAGGAACCGAACCCAGGGCCTCAGGCATGGAACGCAAGTGCTCTACCACTGAGCCACCTTCCCAGTCCCTCTCTTAAAATTTTAAGGAGTTCACAGATTCCCCAAAGCTCAGCCATGGATCCTCCTTTCAAAATGTGTTATGGCACCCATAAGACTATAGGATTACACCTTCTGGTATAAATCATATTCTTTAGTTAAATAACTTCCCAGGCTAGATCAGAAAATATATGAAACTGGAGACTAGGTTTTCTTCTTTTTGAAACTGTAAAAAATAATGACTAGAGAATGAAAGATATATTGTGAATGGTACTGGATGAAGAGATGGATGGAAGGGTGTACAGATGGACGAGTGTGTGGGGGAATGGATGGATGAATAGATGGGTAGGTGCATGATGGGTCATGGAAGGGTGCATGGATAGATGGCTACATAATGGATGCGTGGATGGATGGATGGATGGATAGATGGATGAGGTAGATGAATGTGTGGTGGGTAGATAGGTGGATGGAAAGATGTATGGATGAGTGGGTGATTAAATAGATGGGTGAATGGATAGGTAGATGTATATGATGATGATAGATTTACCATGCTTAGAGAGGGCCTAAGAAGCACTGTGAGAAGAAAATTAGTGGTATGAGAGACTGAATGCTAGAGGGCCTAAAAACCTGGATCAGAAGACCTCCAGTGTTAACTCAGTAGAAAATTTGGGATCTGGAGAAATTGAAAGCAGAGAGTAGAAAGCAATGTCATAGCAGGTTGAATCTGAAGCCAGGCTATCATCAGGGTGGGACCGGAAGAATCTGAGTCAGAAAGCCAAACAGGAAACTGGGTAGGAGATGGAGGAACTGCCAAGAAAGCAGCCCTAGTACCAAATGGAAAGTAGTAGCCATGAAAGCCCTATTTCTAAGGAAAAGTGAACACACAGGATCCAGGGGTAGGGCAGAGGCTGAGTGGTGCCTAGGAATTCATGGAATGCGGGGTTTTCTGAGTCATTCATTCAACAGTCCTTCATTGAACCCTTCCTATGTGTTGAAGTTGTTTTAGGCACTGAGAATGAAGTCCGGCCCCTGCTGATAAGAAATACAGAAACATTAGTGAAAGTTGAAAATCATGGAGTACCTACTATGCACTAGACACTATTCCCAATGTTTAATGTGTCTCTTCTCACAAGAGCCACATGAGAGAGGTATGGTTTTTATCACTGTGTACCAGACACAGAAATGGAGGCAGAAAGGATAGAAAACTCCCCCCAGAGTGACAAAATTAGTCTATCAGAGCTGGAATTTGAATCTAGTTCCCAGCATCTCTGTGTATCATGGCTGTGCTGTGCTGCTAGCCACTGGATGAATGAACCCAACTGTGTATTAGAGAGCGGGGGGGGGGGGGGGTGAAGGAGGGAGGGAGGACAGCAGTCTGTACTTGGAGGACAGCAATGCTCACCTTGGAACACGGTGAAGGGCAGGTGGTCAGTAGACTTGTTGGATGGGTCTAATGGATTTAGAGAGGAAACTGAAAGTTGCTGGTATAGCAGGTGTAGAGTTTCTTAGTAACACAGAGCTCATGAGCTCATAGTGTTCAAAAGGTTCAACTCATTTCTCCTTATATCTCTCTTTTTGTGGTAGTCTTGTCTTCAACCTGGCCTTGTAGGGTAATGGAAACCACCTTGGGAAATGGAATCAAACTGGGATTCATATCTTAGACATACAATTTATCAGCAGTAGGTACATGGACATGTGGTAAAGTCTCTCCACTCCAGTTTTTATGTCTATCAAATTGTTACATAGTATTATATATTATGAAAGGGACAAATGAGGCATTAGACAGTCATTCCGGGTCATTGCTCCTCTATTTCAATCTCTTCATTCCTTGTTGATGAATTGAGGGAATGTTTCTCCCACTGTCTCTCTTCCTTTGCGTTTCCCACAGTGATTTCCCAAGAGTCTAGAATTGTGCTGCCCTATGAGTAGCCAATATAGCTTTGAAAGACCTGAAAGGTACCTCCTGGAAACAGAGTTGTGAGGACTGTAGCTTGCTTCCGAGTCAGCTGAAAATGTAGACATAAAATTTCTCAGTGAAAATTTTTATATTGATTGAATACTGAAATGCTCTTTGGCTATGTTGGATTCAATTAACTACATTATTACAGTTCATGTCACTTGTGCCTTTTTACTTTTATAATGTGGTCGCTAGAAAAAGTTGAAAAACACATATGGTTTGTATCATTACCTCTGCTGGGCAACACTCAGCAGAAGACAGCACTCAGGAAGGGAAAAGTCTGGCATCTCCTACTTGGTGCACATAAATGACTGGATGAAATAACAGTTTCTCTCAGGTAGGGGGGCCCTCACAGGACAAGGCAGGTTTCTTAAGGTAAATAAGCTAATTTTAGTCAGGGCATTAATAGCTGATAACACTTAAACTATGGACGCATCAAAGGAAGAATTGCAATTGCAACTTTCTGGAAGTCAGAGAAAAGTAGGCTTTTGAATCCTCCTGTGGGAATTCCCTAAGAAAATGTTCCTTTAGGTTTACAAAGGAGAGGAGAGGGAGGAGGAGAATAATGAATGCCAGAAAGCAGGAGAGGGATTGGAGAAAGTGTGGAGATGCATCAGGTACCATTTTGTTTGTTTAATCCCTGGACTACAAAGCCAAGTGCCCTCTGATGCACCAAGTGGGTGCTCAGTAACCCAGTGTTGATGTAAAAGGAATAGGATCAAGTGGGGGTAGGAATGGGGGTCAAAGGAGCCTGGTCGACTTCAGAGAGCACCTGCCCCACCAGGCCAGCTGCCTTCCAACATTGAGTTGCAGGTGGCCTAAGAGTCTGGCACCCTGGCAGGAAGCAAGGATGTGGCTTCCACTGGGACTTTCTTAGGGTGGGGCTGGGAGCCCTGGAGAGCCCTGGTCTGTGGAAGTTGTCAGGTCAGACTCCAGCTGGGGCTACCCCATGAGTGGCCCCTGACACAGGAAACCAGCCCAGGGATAAAGCCTGGACACATGTTCTTGCTTGACCTTTTAAGTCCCCCTTAGCCTCCAAGGCTCTAAGGAACTCCACCCTTCCCTCAGCACAGTGCTGAGTCCAGTGCTGAGCCTTCTCCACCCACCGCCCCCCACAGCTTTAAAAATTATTTATTATTCTTTTCCCTTGGTTTCTCATTCAAATACTTTGGGTGTGGGGTCTGAGAATAGATATTCTACCATGTGAGGTAGTCCTAAGTTGTCTGGTTAGGGGATCATCCTTTATAGTCACTACCTAGTAGGGGTCACACTTCTCCTCTCCGCCCTTCCCTCACCCCCACCCCCATAAATAACCTTGTTCAGCCTCCCACTGATCCTGTAACCCTTGACCCTTCTGGAATCCTTGGAACCTTTGACCCCTATGGAACCAAAAGGGGTTCACCACTTGAATAAAGCTGGGAGGAAACATCTTCAGCTGACTCGGAAGCAAGCTACAGTCCTCACAACTCTGTTTCCAGGAGGTACCTTTCAGGTCTTTCATAGCTATATTGGCTATTCATAGGGCAGCACAATTCTAGACTCTTGGGAAATCACAGTGGGAAACACAAAGGAAGAGAGACAGTGGGAGAAACATTCCCTCAATTCATCAACAAGGAATGAAGAGATTGAAATCGAGGAGCAATGACCCGGAATGAATGGCTAATGCCTCATTTGTCCCTTTCATAATATATAATACTATGTAACAATTTGATAGACATAAAAACTGGAGTGGAGAGACTTTACCACATGTCCATGTACCTACTGCTGATAAATTGTATGTCTAAGATATGAATCCCAGTTTGACTCCATTTCCCAAGGTGGTTTCCATTACCCTACAAGGCCAGGTTGAAGGCCTGCTGCTTCTAGAACTCTCTAGGGAGGTCCTTGTGTGGGCTATACAGCAGGGGCAGGACCCTGAGCAGTGAAAGCTGTGGGGAACAAGGCTAAGCTTTGCCTGCTGCAGGAACTAAGGAGTAGAGAACCAAGAAGGTGCAGAAAATGACTGTGCACCAGATAAAGCTGTCCTCAGCACTGTATCAACCCTCCTCATGTAAGCCAGAGACAGTTAGCTGAGCAGCTACTGGATGCCAGGCAGTGCCTAGGACTTGAGAAGAAAAGCAAGCATACTGTGGAGTAGAGAGATTTACTCTTAATAAAAGAGTAAGTTTTTGTGTTGGAAAGTGATAAAGGCTGTGGGGGACAAAGTAAGAGAGTGCCAATGGGAGTTGGAATTAGAAATGAGATGGTCAGGGTAGACCTATTGGCAAGGTGACTTTTGAACCAGGAGTTAAGTCATGTGACAGCTGGAAGGAGAGTGTTTCTGGCAATAGGACAGTCAGTGCAAAGGTCCTGAAGACAAGAGGCTCAGCAGAGAAACCCATGAGTATAATAAATAGAGAGAAGGTAAGGCAGAGTGAGGAGCTGAGCAAGATTCAATCAGAGAGGTAAAGTGACAGACAGAAAGCTGTTAGAAAACTAGGTAAGCCATTGTTAAGAGGCTTGACTTCTGCTCTCTGGTTTTATTTTTATTTTTGCTCTAATAGTTCTTAGCTGTACCATCTTCAAAACCTGACTGAGGCCCATAGACCCCCAGCTCACCTCTGGAGCTGGGCTGAGGAAGGCACAATGTTCAGTGGTCCCAATGTTCCAGATTTCAGCCTCAGGAAGTTGACTGTTCCTACAAGGTCAAGGTTAATAGTGTGTTTGCCCTCAGCACCCTCTTTTCTCTCCTGTCACATTCTACCCTTTTCCATGGGGCAGGCTCCCTGGCACAGCTGCCCTCTAAAACAGCCTTATTCAGTCCAACTATGTGACCCATCAATTTAACATTTTCCAGTGCCACATGAAAAAGTAAAATGAAACATTAAATTTAGCCATCTATTTGAGTCAAACCAATATACTTTAAACACCATTCTCAATATGTAGCAAATACAAATATTAATATAAGTAAATAGTGTAAAAATCTTTTACCTAATTTTTTCCTATAGTAAGTCCTTCATAAACATATATTTATGGCACACTATAGTTAAATGCTCCATAGCTTTGGCTAGAGATCACTCAGACTTTTTCCTGCTTCCAGATTGGGCTGACATCTCCTTCAAGAAGCCTGCATTGCTTTCTCTACCTCCTTCTTAGGCCTGTGAGAATCCAGTAAGTTAATTTATGTGCAATACTTAGAATGGCTCCTGGAACAAAGCACATTTAATAGATGTATGAGCTATCATCATAATAACCTTAATTACAATTGTAATAAACGGATTGATGTAAAACTATTATTTTACCTTTTCTCCCACTGGATTTATGTTCAAAGATCCATGAAGAAAAAGGGCCTGACTGCATCTTCCATTAATCTTGGCATATATGCCTGGTATTGTCACTGGACGCAGGTGAAGGTTTGTGAAGTTTCCCTTTAAAAGTAGAGACTCTTCACTTAGGGTTCTTGACTTTGATCATAGAATAAGAATTTTTTTTGGGGGGGGGTCCGGTCGTGGGGCCTGAACTCTGGGCCTGGGTGCTGTCCCTCAGCTCTTTAGCTCAAGGCTAGCACTCTACCACTTGAGCCACAGCGCCACTTCCGGCTTTTTTCTTATGTGGTGCTGAGGAATTGAACCCAGGGCCTCGAGCATGCAAGGCAAGTGCTCTACCACTGAGCCACCTTCGCAGCCCCTAGAATAAGAATTTTTGAACAAGTCACAATGGTAAGAAAACTTGGCGGAGCTTTATTGAGTGAGTAAGCAGGCAAGCAGACAAAAAGCAGAGAAGGCGCACTTTATTAATAGAGTGTGCTCTCTCTCTCTCTCTCTCTATCTCTCTCCCTCTCTCCCTCTCTCCCCCTCTCTCCCCCTCTCTCCCCCTCTCTCCCTCTCTCCCTCTCTCCCCCTCTCTCCCTCTCTCTCCCCCTCTCCCCCTCTCTCCCCTCTCTCCCCCTCTCTCCCTCTCTCCCCCCCCTCTCTCTCTCTCTCTCTCTCTCTCTCTCTCTCTCTTTTTGTCAGTCATGGGGCCTGAACTCTGGGCCTGGGCACTGTCCCTCAGTGGTTCAGCTCAAGGCTAGCACTCTACCACTTGACCCACAGCGCCATTTCCACTTTTTCTGCTTATGTGGTACTGAGGAATCGAACCCAGGGCCTCATGCATGCAAGGCAAGTGCTCTACCACTGAGCCACCTTCCCAGCCCAGAGTGTGCTCTCCAAGGAAGTTCTCTTAAAGGTAGAGAGAGACACAACTCCTTGGCTGTTAGTGTCATTTATATGGTAAAAGCAAAAGGGTCTGCCTTAAAGATGGGAAAAGATAGTTTATTTTTGCTCTCAAATCACACGGTGGCTTTCTAAGTATAAGGGACATAAACTCTAATGTCACTCAGGCAGTCACTTACTACTTCTGTGCCTCAATACATACTGCACCTTGTGTGTGTGGGGGTATCCTCTTAATATTTAACAAGATATGATAATATGTGTATAAAGGCTGATACTTAGAAGATACTCATAGTTTTTCCTTTAATGTTGTATTGAACAGCAGGTTATATTTCTTTTTTCCTCCTCTCCCTCCTCAAAGGAAAAAGAAAAGAGCATGCAATTTAGTATTTCAGGGAAAGTAACTCACCCTACCTCATAGAGAGTAATAGGTTCCTAGTAGGAGAAAGCCTTTGGGCCTTGTGAAAGTTGCCACTTCAATTCCTCCACCCCTTTTGCTTCTTCAGCCTGCCTTGCTTTGTCCAGAAAACCCTCTATGGTGCCATGTTGGCTCCCGGCATTTTCTATTCTCCCTTGCCCCTTCACAGATGAATTTCCACATATACCCTGAGTTTTGCTGCTTATTAGAGAAGAATGCCAGGCACCGAGGAAGGGTTGCCACTTGCGCTTGGCTTCTTCAGAGATCTCTATTCTTCTGCTTCAGTAACTTTCCCATGGTTTCCTAAATATCTGGTTATGCATTTCCCCCCACCAGGCCCCTGGACCATGTTGGCAGATACAGCCTCCACCTTTCTGAATCAGAACCCTTAACAATGATCACACCGTAGGTGCTAGTAATCATGCACTGAGTGTGTACATGCATGCACGATGCATGCTTGTTTTCTTCTGACGTGTTTAGAAGATTGACAGATGGATGGGTGCATTTAAAAGTTGTCATGGGAGGAGGCTGACTGCTCCATCAGAAACAAAACTGAGTGCTGGAGAAGCTCTGCCTGCTTTCCTCAGGTGTCCTCTGGGGACCAAGGGCTGTGGGGAGGGGAGCTGAGAGCCAAGAGCCTAGGAGGACTGACAAGGTGCCCTCCTCAGCACTGAGTCAGCAGCACCCGCCCTGGACACAGGAAGATTCCCCATTGCAGGGCTGAGTCACACCAATAACTGGAATGGTTGTTTAGATCATGATGAATTCCCAGAACCTTTCCAAGCCAACCAGCAGGCTCAGGCTCTCCTCTCTCTCTCTCTCTCTCTCTCTCTCTCTCTCTCTCTCTCTCTCTCTCTCTCTCTCTCTCTCTCTCTCTCTCTCTCTCTCTCTCTCTCTCTCTCTCTCTCTCTCTCTAAGTGTTTTCCAGCTTGGTGACTTAGCAGAAAGGTGATTATTTCTGGGAGAGCCACACGGGGCAAGGGTAAGGGGAGCACAGAGATTTTCACCATTTCAGCACTCTAAGTGTGGTTTCTGGGTGTGTGTGTGTGTGTGTGTGTGTGTGTGTGTGTGTGTGTGTGTGTGTGTGTGTGTGTGTGTGTGTGTGCGTGTGTGTGTGTGTGTGTGTGTGTCTTCAGGAAGGTGTGGAGAGAGATTGGCATGGTAAGGATGAACTGTGCACAGGCTGCACAGCTGTGGAGTCCCCTGGGAAAGGCACAGGCTGAGGGCATGGCCCCTCATAGCATGTGGTTTAAGGGTCAATGGACAGCAGCCGCCCTAGGAGCCCGGACAAGTTGTCTTAGCTAAACTGTCATTAGAAGTACACGGACCTTGGATGAAACAAGAAGATGTTAAAACAAGAAGATGTTACTTGAGGAAACTATGTGGACAGGAGAGAACCTACCCTCTGAGCTATTATGGAGTTGGTGTAACAATGTTGTAGGTTGTAGCAGGTTGTATCTTTTAATCTGCTATTTCAATGCCCAGCATCATCCCATAATGCCTATTCTGAGCTCAGTGGATTCTCTCAATAAATGCCCTGTCCAAAACTTCACCCCATTTCACAGTTTCAATAATTTTGTTCAAAGATCTCAGCCTTCTAAGATTTGGCTCTTTCTTTCTTAATATCAAACCTACTGTAAATAGGCCTTATTCCTACATCATTTGTGCCTATGCTTGCACTAAGATAGAGGTCCATAAAATTAAACTTTAAACAGAATCACCTGGAAGACTTTTTAACCCAAATTTCTGGGCACCAACCCCAGAGTGTCTGTCTGCCTCTCTCTCTCTCTCTCTCTCTCTCTCTCTCTCTCTCTCTCTCTCTCTCTCTCTCTCTCTCTCTCTCTCTCTCTCTCTCTCTCTCTCTCTCTCTCTTACTCTTGTGCTTGAAATCACGGTTTAGGCACTATCCTTGAGCTTTTTACTCAAGGCTAGCACTCTATGACTTGTGCCATAGCTTTACTTCTGACTTTCTGATTGTTAATTATAGATAAGAGTCTTGCCTAGCATGCATGAAGCCCTGGGTTTGATTCTTCAGTACCATATAAACAGAAAAAGCCGGAAGTGGTGCTGTGGTTCAAGTGGTAGAGTGCTAGCCTTGAGCAAATGAAGCTCAGGGAGTGTCCAGGCCCTGAGTTCAAGCCCTAGTACTGGCAAAATAAAAGTCTTAGAGACTTTCCTTTAGGGGTTGGGTTTGAGCATCCTAGCCTCCTGAGTAGCTAGGGTTACAAGTGTGAGCCACCAGCTCCCAGTCAGCCTAGAGTTTCTGACTTAGTGGGTCTGAGATGAGGGCCTGGAAATAGACATTCTGAATCACTACTGAGGAGTTGCTGATTCTGCTTGTTTGGGGATCATACTTCGAGAACCACTGCTCTAAGGCAATGTTCTTAAGTGTATTTTTAGATCAAAGTCCCATTTAAGAAACTGTTGAAAAGCTTTGCCACTGCTTCCCAGAAAAACAATACTCAAATGCTAAAAAAGCATGAAAACTTGCTTACAATTTCAGGGTTCACTAAACTTGCAGACATCCATCCATGAATTTCTCCATTAAAGAATTCCTGATTCTTATCCAAGCCAGAATTCATAAGTGGAAGATTTATACGGCACAATAAAGCAGAATTTATTATTAAAAACAGAGACATTTCTTAGCAAATTAATTGAGCTTCTTTTCCTAAAATTAGACTACTTTGTCTAGTTTCAAATCCTATCTGTGTCATTTTCCAGTTTCCTCATCTGTAGACCAGGATACACAGGGGCTTTTGTGTAGAGCATGGCACTTAGTAAACATGCAATAATTGTTCCCAATTACTTTAGCACAATGGAGTCCTCTTCATGCTTTTGGTTCTAACCATATCTAGTCTACCATACTGCTATATCTTCCCCACTGCTCTTTATGCTGAGTTCTCTCCATCCCAATGCATATCTAGATAGTCAGAGCAACCCTGTATCAGTCCATTTCCTGCTGCCATACAAAATATCCCAAAGTGGCTACTTTATAAAGAAAAAACACAATTCTGGAGATTCAAGAGCCTGATCCACTCTTCTCTTGGCTGGTAAGGCCTTTCTTCCTATATTACAACATGGCAGAGGGCATGAGGATGGGAATGCTTGTAAGAGGTGAGATTACATGGCAAAACAGGAAGCCAGAGAAATTCAGATGCCAGGCTGTCTCTTTGTATAATACAACTAACCAGGGTCTCAAAGAACTCTATTATCTCCTGCAAGGCTATTATTCCTGATGCCTCACTCACCTTCAACGTGGCTGTACCTCCTAAGGCTCTATCACCTCAACACTGTCGTACTGAGGAGCAACTTTGCAGTGCATTTATCTTTGGGGATAGACTATAACATATAAAGCTACATTAATTTGCTGAACATATCTCACCTTATCCTTGCCCTACTTATAACCTCCCAAAGTTTCCTGCAGTACCTAGAAGAATATCAGAGCTCTTGAACCTGCTACATAAATGAGGTCTGTCTTGGCCCTATTTCCTTTTGGGTTTCATTACTGACTACCTTCTTCTTCCTCCCTGTTGTTTCAGCTAGAGGAGGTGCAAGCAGGCTCTAAACATGTTAAGAACCTTTTTGTTTCTCTTGTCTTAACTCTGCTTGAAATATCCTTCAGCTGTCTTTGAGGCAGACTTCTATAGTGTATCCTGTAAGCCCCACTAGAAGTGTCTTCTCTGTGCTGGCCCTGAACCTCTAGGTAGAATCTCTCTCTCTTCTTTGTGACTTTGTCTTGCCTTGCAATCTCAAGCCTTCTCTAACATATTTGGGTACATCTATGCTCATAAATGTGCATTGTTAGTATTTCTCCAGTGTCTCATCTTCTGTAGCATAAGTCCATTGTACAGACTTCCTATAGCTAAGATTCTGTATGTTAAGTTCCACCAATACTTGCATGGAATGGGGTTTGAAAAATGTAAATGAAGCAAATGATAGCTTCTTCACACTTTAGTTTCTACTGAGAAGCACAATTGTAGAGGCATGAAGCTTTCCTGCATCATATTCAAGAAACTACTCCATGGTATTGTGATCCTCAAAAGTCAGTTTTAACATCAGCAGTAACAGTTTCCCAATGCTAGATTTCTGATCCCTAGATTGCAAGCATGTGTCTATGTTGTTTATTCTGGAATCCTAAATTCAGTAGTTGAATATTTGGGGCTTCCTGATATTCTACCCTCCTATTGGGCAAGCATGATAGCTCTTTCTGTGAGTTATCACTACAGCCTAGAATCCATTCCTAGTGTTGGAATGCTTTCATAAATATCTAATCCCTCTATTAAAATCCTTTCTGCTTGAACTACCTGGAACGGCTCCTCATTTCTCAAGCTGAAAAACTAGATGATGTTATTTGTCTTAATCTCCCTGTTCTGAACTACAAGTATGTGAAAAGCTTGTCTCATTCAATTCAGAATCCTTTCTGTCAAAAATGGTTAAGAGAGCTTCTGAAAAATTAGTTCCTTAAAGAAGTTGGTGGATCTATTAACTTGTTGAAAAAAAGGCTGAGTGCAAGTTAGTTATTGATTTTACCAAATGAGCTTTGCTCTCGGACCAATCAGCAAATACTCCCCACCACCCACTAGCATTACTACCACCAACACCACCATCTCTACCAAAACAACAAAGACAGGGATTTAATGAACAAAAAAGGATAACAGCTCATTACCTTACCCCTCTGTAATTGTAACCCCTCTGTACGGTATTTTCACAATAATAATAAAAAAAGAATAACAGTGTAAGATGTGAGACAGAAACTCAGGGTCCACTCCTTACAGTAGAAATTGGGTTAAAGGGTGCTGTCTTTCAGCGAAACTCATAGTCTCAGAAGACTGATCAAGAGTACAGGAAAGAATAAAAGAGGATTGGACTTCCCTCAAAGTAGTGCAACTCAACTTGTGAATGTGTTCAGGAAAACCATGAAAAGTGGAAAAATAAGCAGAGTCTAACCCACCAACAGATCAGGGCCTGATGCACAAAGCACTCAAGAGATCAGGAGATTTAGTTGCATGGGAATATTGGTAGGTAGAATAAAGAGCTTAATCTTTATTTTAAAAAATCTAAAAAGAATACACTAAAAAATGAGCATTGGAAATCAGAGGGATTCATGAGGAAATCCCAGGTTTGTTGATTGTCACTATAAAACCTGAGACAAACTATATGAACTACATGAACCTCTATCTTCTCACTCATAAACTGGCTATTATAATCCTTATTCCAATGAACTTTTGTGAAGATTGAAGGGGAAGACAGGGGAGATGAAGCCACATAGTACAAGGAGGTTCTGGCTCATGGCACCCTCCGTAAGTCTCCTCTTCTGTCATTTCTATCTGGATGTGCCTTAAACTCCGTCTAGTATTCCTTCTAGCATTGACACTTCGCTCTATCAAATAATCAATTTAGTGCTTTGCTTTGTTTTCTCCTTATTCCATCTGAAGGTAAGGCACTGATGCTTCTGTGAAGGGTGATTTCACAATCCATTCATTTGTCTGAAAGGGTTTGGGGCAGGAAGAAAGATTCCCGGAAGTATTTTAAGTGCAGAGGGGATGGGAGGTAGGAGGGAGCCATTCCAGGAAGGTTACTTCTGCCAGCTGGGGAGAGAGTGGGGAACTTGGCCTTGCTTCTCTGTTTAATCATGTTGTCCATGCTCATCAGTGATGCTATTAGCATTTGAGTTTAAGCCAGTCTCTCTGTGGCATCCTGCAGGACTCTGAGTTTAATGCAACTTCCCCTTTCACTTGCCCTTGTTCCGGACTTCTCCTTGGAAAGGACTAGAAGGTTTCCACTTTGTGAGCCATAGTTGTCACAGATGGTTAACCAGTCTTCCCAATGTTGACATTATTTCCTCAGGAGAAAAAAAAACACTAAGGCTCTTCAGAAAAGGTCTAAAACCTACAACACAAGGAGGACAACTCATCCTTTTACAGAATCTGTGACCATCATAGGTCCCTTAGCATCATCTATAGCTAGATGTTTATCCAGATAATAGGGCTGAGGGAGTGAATCTCTCAGGAATTAAAAGTGTGAAGAAGTAGCCCCTGGAAAAATGATCATGATGACACTATCAGTATCAAACCCCAGTGCATCAATCACAGAGAACTTAGAGAAATGGCCCCAATCCCTATATGGAAATAGAAATAGAATCAAAGAGAAAACTAACATGACTGAACACATATGATAGGCATTTCATTGTGGCAGGAGCTTCTGTAGCTATGAATATTGGGCACGAAGCAGTTAAGCTAAACTATGAGCTTCAGCAGCCAGCAGAAACATTTGATGTTAGTGCACAGGAAGCATATCCTACAGTGAATAATTCCTGCTCAGCAAGGGGGCTTTCTCTTCAGGTTGAACCCTGTCTGAAAGCTGCTCTTTTCTTGTCAGAGAGCCAGGGACAATAGCTTTTACCCTAGTCTTCCACCTTTCCTTCCCCCTACCAAGAATACAATAAGAACAGCCCAACTTCCATGAAGCCGCTCAGGACACAGTAGAGATCCCAAGAGTTACTGCAATGCCTCTTGTACACATGAAGAAAGGAATGTTTTTACTAACTGTTACAATGATCTGTACCTTTAAG
This sequence comes from Dipodomys merriami, assembly GCF_024711535.1. Lineage (NCBI taxonomy): Eukaryota > Metazoa > Chordata > Mammalia > Rodentia > Heteromyidae > Dipodomys > Dipodomys merriami. The sequence goes on from NW_027204937.1 coordinate 4,478,981, forward strand.
CTATCACAGCAAGAGAGTCTAGAAATTATCTCCTGTTACACATGGAAGTGACCATTGTTTTGTCTATCTGAGCAAGAAACAAGGAGGAACCTGGAAAAAGATGAGGGCAATGTAAAAACAGAATGACCCAAGGAGAGGAACCTCCAGATTAGAGGGAACTAAACCCCTGGCCACGAACTAGCACCACAGTCCAGGTATGTCAAATGTATTTGTGTAGGATAAACCTTTTCTGCAAAGTGTATGTTAATGTGCACAAAGGAACAGGGAAAGAAAAAAATTAAATCATAAGCAAAATGCCTGATACTTCTTTTTTATGGTTTTTATTGTAAAAATAGTGTACAGAGAGGTTACAGTTACATGAGCAAGGTAATGAGTACATTTCCTATCGAGCATTGTTACCTCCTCCTTTGTTTTTTCCCTACCATCCCTTCCCTCCTGCCTCTCCACCTCTCCCCTCCCCCCAAAAATTGTAAAGTTCATTTTCAACATAGTGTCTTGTACATCTCATTGTTACAATGGGTCAACCTATATCCTTATTGGTGCATTTTGTTATTTCCCTTCCTGCCTGATACTTCTTTACATGAATGTCCAGCATTAAGGAATTGCTGATCATTCTTACAATCAAAATTTATTAATAAGTAACCTCTTTATTTTAAACATTCACTTATCAAGGTTAATTCTCATTGTTTCATACCGCTCATTTAAGGTTCCTTACAGAACCTTAGGAAACAGGTTCGCTACATCCAGATATATCTTATAGACTATGAATTGAAGTTTATTGACATATTACTGAGTTGTCCAAAGTGACACAACTTATTGAATAGCAGAGGTAGAATTCAAATGAAAGTATACCTGATTATTTCTAAATCTGGACATTACCAAACAATGCACACACATCTCCTTGTTAAATGTTATAATTTGTGCAATTTCCTCTTAAAGAAAAGGAAGCCACTTCCAGAGGAAAAACTAGGACTGACAATAATAATAAAATGAACTAATGCAATAAAATTAAACAGGTCAAAATATGCAAACTGGCATTTGAACAAAGAAGAAATGTATGGCAACTAAATGCAATGATGTTCGACATCATTTCCATAAGAAAACACCAGTTCAAACTACGAGAAAATACCTCCACAGGCCCTTTAAGCTAGCTAATCTTTAGATAGCTGATCATATCAGCTAGACCAGGAAGCATAGGATATAGACTAACCACCTTGGAAAACTGTGAAGCAGTTTCTTCAGCACTTAACTAAATGCCTCCCATTTAAACCAGTCCAAACAGTCCTAGACATTTATTTAAATTAACACACATGTAGACAGGAACACATGTGCATGAATGTTCATAGCAGCAACAATGGTACTGTATTGTACAATGCTAAAATAATAGAAAGAAAATGAATAAATTATTGACACATTCAACATCATGGGTGGATCTCAATATCACTGTACTGCAAGGAGGCAGAAAATTAATTCATGACTGTGACCACATAAAATTCTCAAAAGTGGGCTGGGAAGGCGGCTCAGTGATAGAGCGGTTGCCTTGCATGCATGAGGCCCTGGGTTTGATTCCTCAGCACCACATAAGCAAAAAGAAAAAAGCTGGAAGTGGCACTGTGGCTCAAGTGGTAGAGCGCTAGCCTTGAGCTGAAGAGCTGAGGGACAGCACCCAGGCCCAGAGTTCAGGCCCCACAACTGGACCCCAAAAAAAAATTCTCAAAAGTGTCACAAGTCAAACGTTAGTGACAGAAAGGAGATGGGAAGTTACCTGGTGATAAGAGGAAAAAGAAAAAAAGGAATGGAATACAAGAGAATTTGAGTGAGGGAGATGGATATGTTCCTCATCTGAATTGCAGTGATATTTAACAGGTGTAAATATACAAGGAAACTCATCCATTTATACTGGTTGTTTTATATCTGGTTGTTTGTACCTCAAAAAAAACTGATAGGGATAGGTGGCCAAGAATACAGCAGTAACAGACAGGAGTGAGGGGGGTTGAGAGAAGAAAAGTCCAGGAAGTTAAATTACTTAAAAAGAAGTACAATATAACTGTTAAGAACTTAGCTTGAATCTTAATTAAAGGCAAAGTACTTTAGTGCTATGTATAATATAAATGGTAATAAATAGTACCTATCTCTGTGGGTAGTTGGCACAATTAAGAAAGTCATGACTATAAAGCCTTAAGCAAGTGCCTGGCACCTAGAAAGGATTCAATAAGTGTATGCTGTTATCATTGTTCACATCTTCTTATTTCATCCTAAGTCATCCTTTTTCTGACTAATTCAAATGCCAATGACTTCTAAGCTCAGGTTTCTGATCACCATGGATTCCTCCTGCTGAACTCAACTGGCTATGGCTTCTTGAGATTTTTTGCAGCCCTGTGTGCTAAATAATGCATTTAACGTTCTAATTGAGTCATTACCCAATGGTCAAGGAGAAAGGTGACGCGACTCTGTCAGTGATGGTGAAAGGAAGGAACAAGACCCTATTCCATCCAGGTAGAGCTCCAGGCTGGGGCCATGTATTCCCACCAGCATCTGTTTGTTCCTTGTCCAGTCTGGCTCCCCAGAGCTCTAGCTATGGACTGTAAAGACCTCCTGTGATCAGTATTCATCAGTGCCAAGACTAAGAAGAGAATTAAGGAGAGCTTCTGTCAGGAGCTGTACCCAGTTCTATAGTTCATTTCAGTTCTTAAATGTGGACTGACATGAAATGATTAAGTGTCTGTTTTCTAAGCTTGAGCATTTTTTTGCAGTACAATTGGTTTACACCCTTTATTATATGGATCAACTGATGGATAGGAAGGGCACAGAAGATCCAGAAGACTCAGTTTACTAGTAGCTGCCAAAGACATTTGCCAAAAATTCACTTTTTAATTTGGACCTTACTTTAGTCATTCAACATCTCCCTAAGTCTCCATGTATTAACTCCTGCCACTGAGTTTAAAGAACCACATCCTCGAATAGTGAGATAAGATGTATCTTCTCCCCGATGTGTCCTCTGTCTCCATGTCACGACTGATCCACATGTGCTTTTCCAGGCAGATGTGCCACAGCAGAGTTGCTTAAAAGGTAATGGAGTCTCCCTGAATCATTCCATGTATTGGGTATCCCAATTGGTTCACTAACTTCAAGGCTGTACCTTGTATTCTTTGGTTTTTTGGGGGTTTTTTGGGTCCAGTCATGGGGCCTGAACTCTGGGCCTGGGCGCTCTCCCTCAGCTCTTCAGCTCAAGGCTAGCACTCTACCACTTGAGCCACAGTGCCACTTCCGGCTTTTTTCTTTTTGCTTATGTGGTGCTGGGGAATCGAACCCAGGGCCTCTGGCATGCAAGGCATGCGCTCTACCACTGAGCCACCTTCCCAGCCCCTGTACCTTGTATTCTTTTTTTTTTTTTTTTTGGTCGGTCGTGGGGCTTGAACTCTGGGCCTGGGCGCTGTCCCTCAGCTCTTCAGCTCAAGGCGAGCGCTCTACCAATTGAGCTACAGCGCCACTTCCGGTTTTCTGGTGGTTTATTGGAGATAAGAGTCTCGCGGTCTTTCCTGCCCGGGCTGGCTTTGAACCGCGATCCTCAGATCTCAGCCTCCTGAGTAGCTAGGATTATAGGCGTGAGCCACCAGCGCCCGGCTCTGTACCTTGTATTCTTAAGGCACTTGGTTGCCTGATGCAATAGATTTAAATTATTAACTCAGAAAGAAATTAATTATTCAAAGTGTTGTAAACTTACCCAGATGTTCTCTATAGGCCCATATCTACTTCTTATCAGATGAAATAGCCATACGTAGCAGTATGTTGACATTTTTTTCTGCTAGGTCACTGAAAGTTACTATTTGGTGGGAAATGCTCTGAATTCTGGAAGGTGACAGATAATATCTGATTAGCCATTGATCCACTGAAAATGGATTAACCATTGAAAAATCAGTTGATTTTCTGCTATCAAATATATTTTTTTCTTTTTTTATTGTGAAAATACTGTACAGAGGGGTTACAATTACATGGTCAAGATAATGAGTACATTTCTTATCAAGCATTGTAGCCTCCTCCTTTGTTTTCCCTTCCCATCCTATCCTCCCCCCCTTCTGTCCCCCTACCCAACCCTCCCCCCCCACCACCAAAGTTGTAAAGTTCGTTTTCGACATACAACTTGTACGTCTCATTGTTGCAATGGGTCCACCTGTATCCTTATTTAAATGATTTGGTTTTTTCCCTTCCCCTCCACAAATTATAACAACATCAAATACAGTGAAAGCAGAAAATGGAAAGACTTGGAAAAAATTATATTAAGTGAAGTAAGCCAGGCCCAAAGAAACAGAGGTCCCATGGTTTCCTTTATCTGCTATCAAATTTTGCTAATCTCCAGTCCTAGATGATGAAACTTTCACTTTCTCCTTACTGTATCAGTTTGTACAGGAAATATATCAGGTGTAAGGTCCACTGCCTCATACACTTTCCGGTACTAGTCAGAACTCTGATGACTAGAGGCAGCAAGCACTCACCTCACTCAAACTGAGGCAAAGGGATGGCGTGGTAGAAGGACCTGTGAGAACTCATAGAACTAAAGAGGTAGGCAGTCAGCCATCTCTGATTACAGTGACTTCAGTCAGTGCTATCCACTGTCCCATGTCCAATGCTGGAACACAGCCTCTTCAATTTCAAATGAAAGAAAGACCAAGGGCCACTTAATTCTCAAGAAGAGGGAGGTGATAGAACTGTACAGTATATATACTTTGGGTTATTTCCAGCTCTTCTAGTCTCAGAATTTACCCCATTCTATCATCTTTATCATGTACAGGACCAATCAGTCCCTGGACCCCAGTTTCATACTCCATAATACTTCCCCTGGCCGAATTCATTCTTACAATATTGAACACCCAGGTATCAAACCTTGTATATTAGTCACATCTGTTCTGCAAGATACCTTAACTGGGCCTAGATTCTGTCCCTTCTTGGGGTTGGATCTGTTTCATACAAAGATGCATACCAATGGAGACAGACAGACAGAGTGTGACAGAGAGAATGTGACAGAGTGAAAGAGAGAGGGAGGGAGAAAGAGAAAGAGGGAGAGAGAGAATGAGAAAAGGGGAAAGAGAGAGGGGGGAGAGAGAGACAGAGAGAGACAGAGAGAGAGAAAGACAGAGAGAGAGAGACAGAGAGAGACAGAGAGAGACAGAGAGAGACAGAGAGACAGAGAGACAGAGAGACAGAGAGAAACAAATACATTTGTGATCTTAGTGCCAGGCTGCTGCGGGCTCCATGGAATCTCTGTATTTGGGTTCCATGCCTCTTTATTTATTAAGAATTTCCCTCATTTTTACAAGCTAGCTCTAGTTCTTTATATTTTCAACCATCAAATACTTCCCATGAATACTCAGCATGCTGAAAGTAATCAAGTTTGTCTTATCTTAGTCCACTTGGGTTACTATAACAAATACTTCAGGCTGGGTAATTTAAAAACAGCAGAAGTGTATTGCTTCCCACACTAGAGTCTAGGAAGTCTAACATCAAGCCATCAGCATATTCAGTGTCAGATTGAAGGCCTGGTTCAAAGATGGCATTTTTTATGTGTTCTCACCTAGTAGATGGGACAGACAAGGTCTCCCCTGTCCCACTCATGAAAGTAGAGCACATGTGACTTTATCAGCTCCTCCAAACCCTACTCTTGATATCAACAGGAAGTTAGGAATCTCAAGGGGACATAAACATTCAGAACATAAGCATCTATCCAAATAAAAACCAGTGCCTTTTTATGAGCATAGGTTTTATTGAAAATCTATCCATTTCTTTTTAATTAGGCAGAAGGGTCAAGAAAGAACGAGTAGTAGTTTAAACAAGCTTAAATTTGATATAAAAGCAGTACCCATTACTTAGTGCCCACCATTTTAATTACCAGTACTGATTTTCTGTTAATTCTCTTAATGTAGAGATGGGGTTAAACAATAGAAATTGATAATAATTCTTGGATTCCTTGAGTGGTATTGAAGTTACTGCTCTTCTACCTTTTAGAAATACAATGTACTAGATAGAAATACAACATATTCGATGCAGCTTATTAAATAGAAGTCAAGTAGCTGAATACTGATTAGCAAAAGTTAGGTATCAAATTTATAGGAGTAGGGAGGCAGGCACCTCCCAGGTTTGAAACAAATGCCAACAGGATTGCCAAGCCTATGATGGTTTTCTGTCATTGTACCTTTGGTCCTAGGATTCAGCCACAGTCCTGGGCACCCTGACCAGTGGCTGGCCTAAAAGGACTCTACTTGTTCATCACTATATAATAGGCTTGATGTACTCCTGGCCCATTACCAGCTCCCTTGGGCTGCAGCCTGTAAGCAGTTGTTCTGAGAGAACCCAAGATGGAGAGAAAAGTTGGGGCTGGAGTATGAATATGAGTCCTTGTTTGTCTGACTCACTGTTTTATATCGGAATACTCACAGACTCTTTCTGTCTGTCATTGTCCTCATACATTTCTGCCCTTGGTAGTTGTGAAAGTAAATGAGATAATACATCTAAATATGCCCGTTTAAGGTCTGGAATCAACAATTTCTCAAAAAAATGTTTGAATAATCCTTTTCTCTTCTTTCCTTTCTATTTCTGATTTGCCTAATGGACAACGTATAAGGCTCAGTTCAAGTGAGACTTGAGCTTTGGACACAGATTGTGTGTGTGTGTGTGTGTGTGTGTGTGTGTGTGTGTGTGTGTGTGTGTGTGTGTGTGAGTGTGTGTGTGTGTGTGTGGCTTGAATGCAGAGCTTGCGTGCTGTCCCTCAGCTTTGGTGCTCACAGCTAGCACTCCACCATTTGCATGACTCTAGCTCTACTTCCAGCTTTTTGGTGGTTAATTAGAGATAAAAGTCTCATAGACTTTCCTGCATGAGAGCTGGCTTCAAACTGTGATGCTCACATCTCAGTCTCCTGAGTAGCTAGGATTACAGGCATGAGCCATCAGTGCACAGCTCGAGTCAGATTTAATTCAAATTTGTCTTCCACAAATATGTGTTGGACACCTACTATGTGCCAGACATTGCCCTGCCTGCTAAATACACAGAAAGAATTAAGAAAGACCTTGTTCTCTTTAAAACCTGTGTTCTAGTTTATTCATTTGTTAAATAAGAATAATAGGATTAGGTGTGATCACACACGTCTGTAATCCCACCTATTTGGGAGGGAGAGGATTGTTAACCAGGGCCAGCTTGAGTAAAAGTGTGAGTCTATCTGAGGAACAAGTTCAAAAGCAAAATGACTAGAGGCATAGCTGTAGAGGCAGAGCATTTGCCTAGCAAGCACAAGGCCCTGAGTAACCGAAAATAAAAATTAAAAAATAACATTCTGTCCTATTGTCTATAAATATTTAATAGAATAATTGATTTAAAAATCTGTGACTAGTAGATGCTGACTGAATAAGAATTATCGTCCCTCTCTTTCTTAGGCATTGTAGGATGCTGGGAAAAGCTTTAGTTTGCACATTAGCACCTTGGTAAACTCATTCTAGCCCTGCTATTAACAAGCTGTGTAATCTCAAGCAGATGATTAACCTCTCTGGATCTCAGTTTCCTCCTCTATAAAATAATAACATTGTCCTAAGTCATTTGAAAGACATGTTTTGTTTGGATTGGATTCTGTACTCCTCAAAATGAGTCAGTGATCTTGCTATATTGATGAAGAGTGGGTCTGTTAGATTGTATTTTGATTGTAAAGCACATTTAGAGCTGACATCCATCAAGGATTTTCTAGGTCCAATGCCCTGTGCTCAATCGCTATACTTTTTGCTTTAATCCCACAAATCTATGAGGTAAGCACTATTATCTTCACTTTATGCGAGGGAACTACATTTCAGAGAAATGTATCTGGCCAGAGTCACCAAGTTATTCATAAGGATGAGAGTATTGACACTCACATTAGACCTAAAAAACATTCTCTGTGCCTAATACTACTGCTGAGTGGCTGTCCAGAGCTCATCCAAAGGCTAATTGGACACATAATTAACCTGTACATGATGTCAGAAACAGTGCCTTCTGTGTGTTCCATCCAGGGGAAGTTACCAGAGTAGAAATTTCCTCCTTCTCCCCAGCTCTTACTCCAGGTATCCCCAGCTGCCTGGCACTGTTCCCATCTCTTTAGATGAGTCTATGTGATTGATAGAAAACGAAACATTATTGTTCAGGAATGATTTTTGTTTTTCAAAATGGACATCTGCTGCTTATTTGGTTGGGAGTTTGGCAAGTGTTCTGATTCGTTGTGGTGGTCAGACCTACAGGAAATAATTAGGTGGTCATAGAAACCAGCATCCCCAGCACACCACAAGATAAGGAGCAGGCATCGGATGGAGAGTTTAAACATCCTCTCTATCCTCAATGCTTTGGCTTCATTGCTTCAGTAGGGCCTTTACTCCTTTGGGTCTAGCATACTCTCAATGTGAGAAAGTAATATTCATTTCCATACTAAAAGGTTCAGGTTCTAAAACTCAAAAACACCTGAAGAGTAGGCCCGAAGGCCAAAACTCAGCCTAAGAATATAAAGAACTGGGGTTGGGAATTTATCCCAGGGGAAGAACATTTGCCCGGCAAGTACAAGGCCCTGAATTCAGTCCCCAGTGGTGTGCCAGGGCCTATAGCTTTATACCATTGTCTCAGTGAATCCTCAGTACATTCCCCATTGGATAGAGGAAGAAATTGATATCTGGAAAGGTAAAAGAGCTTTCCTGTGATCATAGAGCTAAACAGTTAAAGAGCTGGACTCTCAACCATGGTATCGCTGATCCTGAAACTTCACTTAAACACCTATAGTAAGCTGCCCTCCGGACACTTTATAGGAATCACTCTGCTAGGGGAGGAAGGGGGATGGGTAGCCTTGAAAGTGGTATTATTACTTGGTGTTCTGTCCTCTATGTCACCTACTTTATTTAGAAACCCCAAGTCATTCTATCCTATAGTATGTACCTCTTGCTTGCCCCACTTATCTCTGATAAAACCCTTGTCTCTTCAGTCTTTCTGAAGACTGCATCCTGAGCTATGTATTACAGTTGGGTCTGAGTCCAACTTTCTTCTTTGCCTTATTGAACAGATGACAAATCTACATGCTGCTCTCCAATTCCTGGAATGTCTACCTCACCTCTGACTCAGAAGTTGAAATGGTCATTACCTTATAGACCTTGGGAAATTACTGTTCTCCACAGGCAAGTTCAGAGAAACCACAGTCTTTAGAGACATTTTCCCCATTTTCCACGTCCCTGCAATAGATTTAGAGCTTCAAGGGATTATTATATACCCTTTACTTGGTGAGGGCAAGTTTTCTAGGCAGTTCATGTACAATGAGTTCTAGAAAGAAAAAAAAAATCCTGATATTTCTTAATATAGAAACAGATCATGATTTGGTTGTCGATAGTGGTGCTGGGGCTTGAACAGCGCCTGGGAGCTGCTCCTGAGCTCTTTATGCTCAAGGCTAGTGCTCTACCACCCGGAGCCACAGCACCACTTCTTTCACTTCTTTTTTCTTTTTTTGTGGTGTGTGTGTGTGTGTGTGTGTGTGTGTGTGTGTGTGTGTGTGTGTGTGTGTGTGTGTGTGTGTGTGTGTGTGTGTGTGTGTGTGTGTGTGTGTGTGTGTGTGTGTGTGTGTGTGTGTGTTTTGTTGTTGCTGGTGGGGGGAGGGGGAACGGGTTGGTTCTTTTATGCTGGTGGTTAATTGGAGATTAATTGGAAAGTCTCATGGGCTTGCTTGCTCAGGCTACCTTTGAACCTGGATCCTCAAATCTCAGCTTCCTGAGTAGATAGGATTCCAGGTATGAGCCACCAGCACCCACCCAGACCTGGATTTTTATTTCCTTTTTGCCACTAGCCCAGTAATGTATTTTTTCCCCTGAGGCAGGGTCTCTATATAGTTCAGTCTGGTCTGGAATCCACTATGTATTCTAGGCTGACCTCAAACTCTCAATCTTTCTGCCTAGCCTCTGGAACACTGGGATTACAAGTATTCTGTTATTCATAGAAGATCACTAGACATCTCTCTGTGTGAAACATGAGGTCAAGCACCTACTGAAGGTGTCTTTCCAGTCTAACATTTGTTAATTCACATCTTCCTTCTTAAAAATTAGACTCAAATTCCATGTAAAAGTTAGAGTTGGCCACCGTGTTCTACATCAATGGACATGGTTACTTTTCAGATGTATGAAAATTCACCAATCTCTTGTCCCCAAGGTTTTGATTTTTTTTCTACCTCACATTTTTAAAGAGTTATTTCTCTATCTCCTAGTGAACAGAAGGCTAGACGAAGGGCAAATAGAGATGGTGATGGTGCCAGGGAAGAAAGTAAACAAGTTAAATGATACCTTTAAGGAATTGAAGGCCTGAGTCATGCAACCCTCACTATTACCGTATTTCACTGTGCTTTGGCTGCACTGGAGGATTGTATAATAAGAAGGGCATAGCTTTGAGTCTAGCTTTGACTTTTAAGAGATCTTGACTCATTCCACCTCTCCACCTTTCAGTATCTTTTTCACTTAAATTTGAATACCAGTAGCAGGATGGTGGTTGTGAGGTTGAGTGGTGAGACAGACTAAATACCAAGGTATCAAAGTCCAGAGGTATAAATAGACAATTACTGGTGAATTGACATAATAGCTAATAGCTAATAGCTAAATAGCTAATAATGACAGTCAGTTTTCAATAAGGGTTCAAGAAGGATTGTACTGCTTTCAGACATTCTTTCAGCATATGGTTCAGGGATAACAGTACATTCACATGTAAAAATATGAAGTGGGACACCTCATACTATGTACAAAAAGTAGGGCCTCAGACTCACACATTAACTTAAAATAGGCCAAACTCCTAAATATAAGGACTAAAACAATGATGGTATTAGAAAACAGCATAAGCTTTGTCATGAATTAGATGGCTGTTTCCTCAATATGATGCCATAAATAGAAGCCACAAAAGAAAAAAATAGCTAACTTGGACTTCTTCAGAATTAAAAAGATTTGTGCTTCAAAGGATATTATGAAGGAAGATAAAATCCAACTCACAGAATGGAAAAAGCATACACATACTAAATATCTGATAAGGGACTTGTGCCTTTAATATATGAAGAACTTTTACATCTCAATAATAAAAATGGAAGTAATTTAAAGAATTGACAAATGATCTGAAAAGATATTCCTGCCAAACTATATATAAAGGGTCAATAAGAACTCAAAAAGATGCCTAATATTACTAGCCATCAGAGAACTTCAAATACAAAATCACAAGGAGATGTCATTCAACACTCATACAACAGCTATCAATTGGACAGATAAGTGCAGAAGAGAAATTGGAACCCTATATACTGCTAGTGGGAATATAAAATGGTGCAGCCACATGAGTCTGATAGCTTCTAAAAAATTAAAGACTGTTACAATAATACCTAGAAAATTCCCTCCAAGACACATACCCAAGAAAAATGAAAATGTATGTTCAAATTGTATGTAAATGTTCTTGTATGTGAATGCTCAAAGCAGCCTTATTAATAATAGTCCAAGGCAAAACTAGCCTGAATGTTCATCAACTGATATATGGATAAACTGTAGTATAGCCAAGAGTGGTGGTACACATATCTAATCCCAGTACTCAGGAGCAGCTGGTTGGACCTCAAGTTCAAGGCCAGCCTGCTTACATAACAAAACCTTGTCTGAGAAATACAAACAAAAAAAATGTTGTTTGTCTACAAAATAGAATTCTATTTTAGTGATGAAATATTGATTTATTCTACAACATGGATTTTACACAGAACTCATCTCTCCTACAAACCACTGCCCAGCTCTTCCCCTGGATGCCTAGGTATACCTCTTCCATTCCTTTTATAGCCTTAATATTTCTATGACACACCTCTAAAATTTTCTATCTGGATTTCTATCAGTGGGTGTCAGCTTATGAACCCTAACATGGTTACCTTACTTTTTTTTCAACCATTTCCTAACTTGTTCTTCATGCTTTAGCCCTTTTATCTACTTTGTTCACCTAGATAGTCGTGTGCTCCAGATAAACTGAATCTAAATGATTTCTATCTAACCAGGTTATTTCATTTTTTTCTCCTAATGATTATTTTAAGAATGAACATGTGATAAAGTTATTGGCAATAATACATGAGCAGAGTTATTGAGAAAAACTATTTCTCAGCTGGAAATAATGTGCTCGGAAGAAGACATGAAAGAAAAGGCAGATTCTTCCTTCTTACTTCCATTCCTAGCCCACTAATCATTTGAGAAACCACGTGTCAAGCCTGAAATTGCTGCAGCGCTCTTGTGATTAGAAAGAGAAATTCCAGAGTCTGAGAGAGCTGCTATTGAGCTGGAGCCATTATAGCCATTGACCTGTTTTGTTAAACCAACCCTGAGATACCTATGCAGCTCTTACAAGGAAAAATAATAGATGTCTTTATTGTACAAGGCAATTTTACTGTGTACCTTAAAACTTCTGTGAGCCATCCCCACTTAAAGCTCTTCTGATCTAAGGCATCAGCCAGACTCTGATTTCTGAGCTTCACTTAGACACTTTATTACCTCTAGGAACTTGACCAGATGCTGCTCACCTTTTTTCTTTTAGTCCAGTGTTTCTCAAACTTGAGCCTGTGATAGAATTACCTGGGGACTTGTTAAACCACTGATTCTTTCACAGCAATCCTAGAGTTCCTTTTCCGGTAGTTTCATAGTGGGGGCGGGGAGTGGGCAGAGAATTTGTATTTCTACCAGCATTTCTATCTGGTAGAAATGCTTTTGTCCAGAGGACCACACAGATGCCATTTTCCTGTGATCAAGTTTCTCCATCTATAAAACAGACATGAGAGCATTGCTTAGTAGATTTTGTGAGGATTAAACCTAATGTTAAAGGTTAAGCTTGGCACTGTGCCCAACCCAGAAATAATGCTTCGATAATGCAGCTATTTTTTTATTAACTTGGGGAAAATGTGAATCTAACAGTCAAGGGACTCAGTTTGTGCAAACTCCAGGTAAAGTCATAATCTTCTAGAGCCTTCTGGAACCTTTCTGGAGTAGTCTTTCCCAGACGAAAGAGCCAACACAAACCTGTTGACTGGGGATATTAACTAGGTGGCTGTGGAAAAATGATATGAGTGATTTGCTGAGATTATTGAAAATCATCTGAAATACTGCTAGGTTGACAAGTAGACAGAAGGAAAAATAGCCTCCACTTATCAGCTCTCCTGTCAAAATGGTTTGTAGCGTGTCTGGGTATTATCCAGGTGATTAAAGAGGTGAGACCTTGAAAAGAGACGGAGGTGGGAACAAGGCTGGGCGGCTTTAAAAAGCGGAGAAGCAATAAAAGATTAGAGTCATTAAATAAATGAAGTTCAGGAAATGATCCAATGTCTTGGGAGTGTTCAATCACAGGAGATGGGAGGCTTCTAACCTTGTAGAGTCAAAGAAAATCCTCATAATAGCGCTACACACCTCATTGAAGCTATTCTGATAGTTTTCCCCCCCGTAAGCACAGATTTAAAAGGCTGAGAAATGAACTTTGAAATGTTCCCAAGGATCCTTCTTTCCTAATATGTGAGGCATATCTTAGTGGGGTTTTTGTTTATTTGTTTGATTTTACTCCCTAACAGTACAGAAACATTTCTAATTGCTGATGTCTTTCACAGACATTTATTGAGTCTTTAAATGTGGTAGACACTGTGCTAAGCACCTGCCTACGTTAGTTCACTTAATTCCTTTAACAATAGGTTCTATTTTTATACCTTTCACAGATGAATAAAACAGTTTTATAAATATGGAGTGGTTTGAGTCCTTATAGCAAGTAAAAGTGACTGCAAACTAGATCAAAATGGCTATTTCACTTTTTAAAATAATGTATCTTTACTTCTCATATTGTTCCCCCCAGAGAGTCAGGTGGATATTAATATTCTTGGTTTATAGATAGGGAACTAGAGACTTAGAACATTTATATGACATGTGCAAATGTAACCATGGATATGAAGTTGTGAAATCAGAATTAGGACTCAGAGTTCTCTCTTAAACCATACTGTCTTTGGAAATCACTGAAAAATATCCCTAATTTGCATGATATATGTGTTTATCATTCCTTTACTATCAATAAGTGAGATGAGTTTCCAAAAGAACTTTCTCACATATGTACATATATATAATTTTATTATCTTTAAGTAATTCTATAAAGGGATTTCAATAAACAGATTTCTGTTTTTATTTCCCTTATTCCTTTTATCTCAATCACCACCCTCTCCCATTTTTCAGGGTAAGTTTCATGTCTCCCAGATGCTCCTTCTGATTCACACTTGTCATTACTTTGGGTGAGCCATGGTTCTCCAGAAAGCCAGATGACCAGGCCATAGATCTTTCTTCCTTTTAATTTCTCCTCATCACCTGTGATTTGTAAACAGTCAGATCATATTATCTCCATATTCAAGATAAGGAAGTGAAGCCAACAAAAGTGCTAAGAAACATTTCCAATGCAGTTAGCAATGCTCTTTCCAATTGCGAAGCCTGACTACTCTCCAAAGCTTTGCTTTGAGTTGGCCAGAGGTCTGAATTTGGGAAGTTGTGTTCTGCCCAAAGTCAAATTGAGTTTAAGCACATATTATATTTCCTCTAGTCTGTCTCCTCTTCTATAATGAGGTATTTCTATGAATATTATGTGATACATGTGTCAAGTGCTTGCCATCCTGAGAAGGAAAAGTAGATTATATGTTGAGTGTGTGCATATGCATATACATACATATGTGTACATTTATGGTTATATACATGTAATAGTCATTGTTGTGTGTTAACTTTACTTAGAGCTTTGATGTTTTATAAGCCTCATTTGTTTTAGATCTTAAAATATTTTTAATGGAAGTGTAATATACATACAGGAAAATGTAAATAATATTAAAGAGTCAAGGATATATTTTTACTAGCCAACAAGTCTTAATAATGAGCACTCAGATGAAGCAGTAGAACATTACAAGGCCCCAACCCCTAGGAATCCCTTCGTCCTTATCCTTTCTCCCAGCATCTACTCACCTCCACCAAGCCGCCACCATGGCTTCTTGTAGCACAGAGACATCGTGTCTACCTTTAAACATCCTATGTGTATGGTCACGTGGTGTTGTACTCCTTGATATCTGACTTCTTTCATCAACGTTGTGTCTTTGAGATTTATCCTTAGCATTGCACACAATTGTACTCTGCTGTTCCTATTATAATATTATATCCCCTCATTCTAGAACAGGGACAGCCAACGTGAGTAAAATATCACCCTGACTTGAAGGAGTTCTTCCTGGTAAGAGAGATAGAGAAGCCCTGCTGCCTGCAATATGGAATGAGAATGGCCACAGAGACTGGTAGAGGCTCCACGTCTGGGTGGGTCCCAGCTTCACACTCAGATGGCCCATGGAGCAGGAATCGTCAGGTGACTTGACGAGGCTGCCTGAGCTGAATGCTGAGGAGCAAATGAGTTAATTAGCTCTGACAGATGGGAAACGGTGTTCTGAAGCAGTGACTTCCTATTTAAATCATCTGGAGAGCTAAACACGTAACAGTGATTGGAAGAGTTTCTAATTGAATTAGTTCTGAAATGCTACTCAGGCACTAGTATTCTTCTGAGCTCCCCCAACTGGCTCCAATGTTCAATCAGGGTTGACAAGCACTAAGACTCTGCTTTAACACATCCAGGGTAGCTAAAATGCCACCTTTGTGAGGAAACCAACAGAATTTACCTATTGCTAGAAGAACTTTCACAAAATGAGGGTTATAAGATGGGATATAGGTATGATCAGATGAAAAAAGTTCTTGTTTGTGAGCTAGAAGGGTGACCTTCATCCTAGAGGTAGGTAATGGGACTTTTCAGGGTCGTGAGTGTGTGTGTGTGTGTGTGTGTGTGTGTGTGTGTGTGTGTGTGTGTGTGTGTGGGTGGGTGGGTGGGTGGGTGGGTGGGGGTGGGGGTGGGTGGGGGTGGGGGTGTGGGTGTGGGTGTGTGTGTTACTGGAGATTGAACTCAGGGCCTCTTGCTTGCTAGGTATGTGTGCTACCAGTTGAGCTATATCCCAGTCCTTTTTGCTTTAGTTTGTTTTTTTACATTAGTGTCTATACTTTTTCTTAGACCAGGCTTGGACCTTGATTCTCTCACCTCCATCTCCCACTTTACTGGAGTTACAGGGTACCATCACTCCCAGATTGTTTGTTGTGTAGTAAAGTAGGGAGGTCAGGTCTGGCCAGTGCCATATTGGCCACATGGTGAATGAGAGGGTCTGATACCTGTCTTCATGCTGGGGAAAGGTGATGCCCTCTGCCTCCCAGGTGATGGGCATGCCCGAGTCCCTGGGAAGAGGGGCGGGCACTTGGCTGATAGGTTGCTAACCTGTCAGTCTGGTGCCTAGGACTGGGAATTTCCTGTGATCCTGCTCCCTGCCTGGAGGAGCAAAGGTGCCATTTGACCATTCCACATGTCTCCATGTTCCTGTCCTGTCTCTGTCTCTTGGCTTGTCTTCAGTTACCATGGGCTCCCACTTCAGTTCTCCATTGGAACTGAATTGGTTTGCTGGTATTGTTTTTATTCTTTCTTTCCCCTCTGGCCTGTTTCCTAACACTGTTAAGTGTGTTTGTAGGCTGCAGGCTTTTGTAACAATCGGCTGCCTACAGACTGCTACAGCTCTAACAAAGAATCCAGGATGCGATCTTTCAAAATGTGGCTTCTCTGAATCCTTACCTTACAGCAATAGGTTTTATATTTTTGGTTTTCCCAAGCAAGGCTCTAACCAAAACCTACCTATCCCTGTTTATCAAGTAACAAAGATTACAGGAGTACATCACCATGCCTGGCCCTTTTGAGGGTCTAGGAATGTCACACCAGATTTACATTTTTTATCTTGATAAAATACACCTAACATAAAGTTTACTAGTTTACTCATACTTGAGTATACGGTTCTGGAGTTCTGAGTAAATTCACATTATTGAGCCATCATCATTGCCTCCACCACCTTTGTTCATCTTCTCCCACTGAAACTGTGTGCTCAATAAACATTATTCTCAGATCCTTGCTTTCTCCTAGCCCCTGGCAATCACGCTCTACTTTCTGTCTCTGTGATTTTTGACTATCTCATGTGCCTCATTTAAATAAAAGTGTACAGTTTTTCTCCTTTTATGTTTGGTTTCTTTCACCTAGCATTATATCCTCAAGACTCATCCATAATCATGTGTCATAACTTCTTTCCTTTTTAAGACTGAATAATATTCTGTTGTGTGTAAACCACATTTGTTTTTTTGCTAGTCCTAGGGCTTGAACTCTGGGCCTGGGTGCTGTCCCTGAGCCTGTTTGTGCTCAAGGCTAGCTCTCTACCACTTGACCCATAGCACTACTTCCAGCTTTTTCTGAGTAGTTTATTGGAGATAAGAGTCTCATGGACTTTTCGGCCTGGGATGGCTTTGAACTGCGATCCTCAGATCTCAGCCTACTGAGCAGCTAGGATTACAGGCATGAGCCACCATCATCTGGCAACAAACCACACTGTACATGTGAACCATAGTTAAATGTATGTAAACTATATCTTGCTTCTACCTTTTGGCTATTATGAATAATGCTGTGTGCACAGACTGACTAGATATACTAGAAAGCAAATTTCTGTCTCAAATTTCTGTCTTGATAAATTGGAAGAGAATACTGGAGAGGGATTTTTTGAGAAACAATCATGAGTTAGTTGAGGATGAAACTGTAGGAACAAGGCCGAGTCATACACTTGAAGGGAAAAGCATAGACTGGAACTGGAAGTCTTGAAATATTGCCACCCACATGGCAGTTGAAACCACATTTAGAGAGTAATCGAACAAAGATAATAAAACAAATGTCTAGCTGTACCAATCAGGTAGTCCCTAGAGTCAATGAGCCATGGTACAATTCCCTGAGGAAGGCTGGGTCTAGGGCCAAAGAGAATGGTTGCTCTGTCCACAGGCTCTCCAGAGTAGTCAGAGGGTTAAAGCAGACTATTGGTTTGTATCCTGGCCTCTTCCCACTCTACTATTCTTCCTCAAGAAAAAATTCTATCATATCAAGAAGATTCTAAGAATTGTCAGACCAGATGAGAGCATAACTGAAGTCAGGAATCTTTTGGACATCATTCCTTAGAGACATATGTGTCTGCAGCTGCAGTTGGTTTTATTCCTTTTGATCTTAGTAGCTTGCTTAAAGCAGTGGCCTCCAGGAGTCAGTCTAGAAGCCTGGGGTTGGAGTAGGGAGGGGTAGTGAAACTAAGGCATCCCAATGCCAAAACCAACAGACTCATGTTCCTGTTCCAGGACCTGGAAGCACAACCCTTCAAAACAATGTATTAATGACCTGCTGAGGCCTGGCTTCTCATGCATGGGACATTTGGAAAGAAAAAGTTGTTTCTGTTGTTGTTTTAATACATAAATAACACAATCTGTTTCTTCGGTATTGCAGAGAGGTCTAAGCAGCCAGAATAGGAAGAACCTCCCACTAGGGTGAATTTCTGAAGCCAGTTCTTGCACGAGCCTGAAGCTCCAGAGGGACTCATGCCTGAGCAGCCAGAGGTCAGCTTCTTAGTTTTGCTGTTTTTCCTACAAACAGCAGGCCAGCTAGAGAAGGGGATCTCATCAACTGGCCTAGGATTTTCAGGCTGTTGGTTTGGCCTGTGGTAATGAACAAATTCAACAAACCTGAAATCTTGCCCCATTGATGACTGTATGGACCA
This sequence comes from Dipodomys merriami, assembly GCF_024711535.1. Lineage (NCBI taxonomy): Eukaryota > Metazoa > Chordata > Mammalia > Rodentia > Heteromyidae > Dipodomys > Dipodomys merriami. The sequence continues at coordinate 4,497,664 of NW_027204937.1, forward strand.
GGTAAGAGATTATAGGAGGCTCTTTACAGTAGCAGAAACCATCAGTCTCATTGAGCAATCATCAAGCAAACACATTCATCCTTCAAGCCCTGGCTCAGATGTCACGTTCTGGGACCTCTGTAACATTCACTTTTGTTATGTGCCTGATTAAACTACACTTCGTATTGTATTGCTCAAAGCAAAATGAGTACGTGCTCCATGGCCTAGTGAGGTGCTTCCTTAGTGTTTGAGTGGGTTAATCCATGGCTTAATCATTTCGTTAGTTCAAGGTTTCTTCCCTCATGCTGCTGACTTCCTATGGCTCTTGCAGAATCCTTCTTAAGCCATTGTACTGGTTTCCTAGCGCTGGTGCTGCAAGGCACCATCCTTTAGGTGAGTCCAAGGTTTTCGCTGGGTTGGTTTCTCCTGAGGGCTGCAAGGGAGAATCTGATCCACATCCCTTTCTGTGGATTTAGGAACTCTTTGACATACTGTGGCTTACAGATACACACTGTTTACTCTGCATGTGTATCTAAATTTTCTGTTTTAATAAAGATACCAGTCTATTGGATTTGGGTCTGCTCTAATCTAGTATAATCTCATCTTAACTCCTTGAATCTTCACTACTCCTGTTTTCGGACAAGGTGACTTTAAATTTTTTTCCAGTGCTGGTGTTTGGTCTCAGAAGGTCTCATGCTTATTGAACAGGTTTGCTACCACTTGAGCCATACCTTCAGTCTTTTATTACTTTAGTTATATTTTGGAGAAGGTCTCACATTTTTTTTCTGAGCCCTAGCCTTGGACGGTGATCCTCTATCTAGGCCTCCTACATAGCTGGGCTATAGGTTTGTACCACTATGTCTGGTTTATAGTTGAGATAGAGGTTTCACTTTTTGCCCATGCTGGCCTCAAACAGAAATTCCCATAATCTCTGCCTCTTATGTAGCTGGAATTATGGGTTTGAGTCTATAATGTGTAATGTTGGCCTGAGACAAAGTTACATTCAGAGATATTGGGGATTAGGACTTCAAGTCATGACATACCTAGTGCTTTTTACAGTGAGTGGTCTCTATCTCCTAGCCTTCTTGAGGCCAGAGGTTAATTCCATTCTTTTTGCAAGGCCAACATATGTCAGAAGATCTGCCCAAGAAGAAAAACTTATACTCATTTTGTAGCTTCCAGTTTCTCAAAAGTAAACCGCAAAGCCAGATAGGTGATCTTTTAGGCTTCTCTCTGCTCTGAGATCCTTGGATTTTTTTTTTTTTTTTTGGTGAACCATTAGTCTCTAGGCCTGCTGTCTCTTCTAAGACTTCTCTGATCTCTAGCTGATACCTGATTTAATAGACTGTCCCTTTGTTTTGTGTCTAAAGCTGAGATCCAACTCTTCTCTTGATCCTCTCTCTTTGGGAACTTGCATTGCCCAGGATTTCACACCTTACTTAGTAATGACACATTTATAGTAATTGCCATCAGTCAATGATTGTGTTGTCTGTTACTGCAACTAACTATCTAAGACAAAGATCTTACGAGGGTGAAAGCTATATTTTGGCTTGTGGTTTCAAGTTTCTGTCTGTGGCCCCTTGCTTGTGGACCTTTGATGAGACTAAACGTCATGGTAGGGAGTGCTTGGTAGAGTAAAGCAGATTACTTTATGGTGGCCAGGGAGTTAAAGGAGGAAAGTCTGTATTTTCAAGAGTATTTTCTCTGATAATCTAACTTCTTCCCTAACAGTCCTACTTTTCTGTAGCTGCCACTTTTTCTCAGTAGCACCACAGTCTGGCAATGATAACTTCAACACACGAGCTTTTGGGGAGATTTAAGATCAAACCCTAACAAGGTTATTTTTTATTTTCATTAATTATCTGAATCATCTTACATGGGTTGTCAATCTGTATAACAGAACATAAGTGAAAATGCACTTGTAATTTGTTTGAATAACCTTGAAGAAGGTATCCAAGTATACCAAAGGGGTATGTACAAGCAAGGATCTAGTCCTTTCAGACTCTTCTATTGCATTTAAGAACAAATAAGTCTAACATCTTCTAGTATTTCTGTGTTCCAGCTCCATGTAGTTCAGTTGAAACTCTTCCTTCTCCATGCAGCCCACTCTTGTTTCCCCATGCTGAAGTAATTCACTCTATCCTCTTGGCTGTCATTGTACTGCATCTGGACTTGTCTTTGGTATTTACTTTCACTCTACTTTGTACCAGCCCACTCAGATTCATCACTTTTGAGCTCCAACTCCACATCAGCCAAACTGTCTAGTCTCAGTTTATGCATCTGTAAGGTGGGAGCCATAAGAAAAATATCAAGTAGTGGGCTGGGAAGGTGGCTCAGTGGTAGAGTGCTTGCCTTGCATACATGAGGCCCTGGGTTCAATTCCTCAGCACCACATAAATAGAAAAAGCCAGAAGTGGCACTGTGGCTCAAGTGGTAGAGCGTTAGCCTTGAGATGAAGAGCTGAGGGACAGCGCCCAGGCCCAGAGGTCAGGCCCCACAACCGACAAAAAAAAAATCGAGTAGTAATGGGCATTAACACAATAAGCATGAATGTACTAGGATGAAGTAGATAATAAATATTAATTCTCTTCCCATCCCTCATGTCAGGCTTTGTATATTTTCTCATTTCTGCCCCTTCTCCATGATCTCTAAAATAGATGAATGCATGGATACATGAGTGATAAATTAAATGTCCTGTAAGAAAAAACAAAGTATTTGGGGCTTCTGCTTTCACTAAAAAATCCCAGAATTGAACTTTCATGAACAAAACTACAATTTCATTGATGAGTAAAGAAAGCATCATTTTCCCCTTACTTACAGTCTTCTGCTTACCATAAACACCCTTACTTCATTTACTCCCACCTAGATGTTCAGCTGCCTCCTAGCTGCTTTATGTGATCATGCCTTCCTCTCAGATTTGACTTATTCTTTATCTTTTCTCTTCTTTCTGTCTTCTCGTCCATCAAATTTTACCTGTTCCCTTTGAGATCACTTACAATTTCAATTATCAAAGAAAAGGATATTTAATTGGCATCAGGAAAGCCTTCTTGATAAGGTGGTCAGCTTCTGGATGTTTCTTAATAAGCATTACTTTCTTGAGAAAATGAGGGTATAGGATGCTTAAGGTAATAGTAAAGCTGGATTGTTCACAGTGGAAGAAGCCACCATATTATGAGGCTACTCAAGCAGCCCTATGTATACACACAAGCAGAGGAAAAAAAATGAGGCTTTCTGCCAGTAGCCAGCACTAGCCTACACATCATAGGACAGAACAATCCTAGAGATGGATCTCCCAGCCCCAACCAACATTTCAAATGACCATAGCCTAACCAAGCATGTAATCTAATCTTATTACAGACTTGTAGTTTGGAACACCAACAAGTCACTCCCAAGTCCTTGATCCACAGAGACAATGAGGAATAATAAATGTGTATATTTGTTTTGGGTCTCTGTGTTTGGAGTGAATTTGTTGCTTAGCAATAGATAACTAATATATCTGGTTGCCACGGATCTACTGATTCCAAGCAGTAAGAGTAGAGTTCCTAGATTCCAAGAGCATAGGTCAGTGGGGAAAGACTTGGAACAGAGGAGGTGTTCACTTCAAGCAAAAGTAGGCAGTATTTTCACCACTTCGTAAGTCCATATGGCAGTAAGCACAAAAGGTGAAAATGTACAGATCCGAGCATTCAGAAATTCCACTCCCAAGTATACACCTGGCAGAAAGGGGTTCACCAAAGACACATGCAAAGTGTTCATCAGTAGCATTCTGAAGAATAACTGAAAGCCAGGAATAGCACAGATGCCTATCAACAGTATAATAGATAAATAAGTTGCAATATGTTCACAAAAATACTGCATAGCAATGAGAAAGAGTGGGCAAGTTCCTCGCCACAAATAGATGGGGTAGGAATTAAATTTATTCTCATTTTATCAGAGAAAACAGATCTGAAACTATGCAATTATGCAACTATTAAGGGAGATGGATCCAAAAGCATTCATCACTCTTGATCTTTCTATCAAAGAAGTTATATAGCAACAAGTAGCTAAATGTAGAGACTCCCAAAGGTAGCTTTTCACCACAGGTGCACTAAAATTCCAAGTTTAAATCTAGGCCTCATCTGAGAGAAGGTAAATAATGCAGGAATTTAAGTAATCTTACCCTGAAATCAATCTAGTTATCTTCTCCTTGTCAATTTTGCAAGTTGAAATAACCAGGTAGTTTCTGAATATTCCTGGATCTTTTCCATTTAAATCACATTTTAATAAAATTATACAACCAACTTCAGTGTACTTCTGCTCCTGCTGGTGCTTTACAACAAACTATGAGATAGTTTTATTTTTCTTATCTTTCACAAATGGAGAAACTAAGACAGCAGAGTTAAGACATGTGTCCCTGGTACCACAGTGAGATAATATAAGTCAGATACTCGGTATCTTGTCCTGAAATTCTGACATACTAGATTAAATCTTACTATAGATTGCACATCCATAGCCTAAAATCTAAATTTTAGAATGGTCTAAAAATCCAAAACTTTTTTTTATTGTGAAAATACTGTACAGAGGGGTTACAATTACATGGGCAAGATAATGAGTACATTTCTTACCAAGCATTGTAGCCTCCTCCTTTGTTTCCCCTTCCCATCCCTTCCCATCCTCCCCCTGGCCAACCCCACCCAATCCTCCCTGTCCCCGCCACCAAAGTTGTAAAGTTCGTTTTTGACATAACAACTTGTAATTCTCATTGTTGCAATGGGTCCACCTGTATCCCTTTTTAAACAACTTGTTTTTCCCCTTCCCCTCCACAAATTATACTGACATCAAATACAGTGAAAGCAGGGGTTATACCGTGGGGGAGGGACATACAAAGCAACAAAGAAATAATCTTATAAATGCATTAGAAACAATCTCGTGAAAGAAAAAAAAAACATTTGAATACATATCTTAGGGTTCATTTCCCTAACATCACCTTATCTGACCTTTTCTGCTTGACTCAGACATATACTAGATATTGCAAATAAGGGAAACCATGGGACCTATGTTTCTTTGGGCTTGGCTTACTTCACTTAATATAATTTTTTCCAAGTCTTTCCATTTCCTAACAAATGGGGCAATGTCATTCTTTCTGATGGAGGCATAGAATTCCATTGTGTATATATACCACATTTTCTTGAAAATCCAAAACTTTTGAACATCATGTTGGTGCTCGATGTTTTTATATTTTGGAGCATATTGAATATCAAATTTCCAGATTTAAGATGATCAACAGGTAAAGTCTATGCTAACTTAAAAATCTGAAAACCTCTGAAATCTTAGCACCTTGATTTCCAAGTATTTTGGATAAGGGATGCTCAACCTGTATGTCGAATGGTAGGTAGGGATTTAAATGCAAGTATCTTGGCCCTGAAACTACTCTTCTACTGGGTCACTGCCTTGTTGAGTTTCCTGTTGGACCTCTCTGTACCTGGGTCTACCCAAGTAACCTACCCCATGACAATGTCAGTCCTTGCATGGTATTTTCTCTGTGTCAAGAACTGTTTTTTGTGCTTTATGTTTTTAACCTATGCCCATGCACTACAGTGAAAAGCTACCAAGACACAGCACTCCAGAGAAAAGCCACTGAGAACACAACTGAGTTGAAACAAAATTGAGTTTATAGAGTCTTTGCCATGAGAAGAGAACGAACATCTTTAGAGATCTGTGGAGTCTAGGGTATTAGAAAGGTCTTAGTGAGCTTGCAATAGGTAATTTTGGAGAGAGTTCAAGGAAGCTGAGGTTGGCTCAGTATTGCATACTGTCAGAAAACAGAGATAATTCTATGACTGAATATCTGAATGAATCTTACCTAGATGGAGGGAAGGATGAATGGAGGCTAAAGATGTGATTAGTAAAGAAGCAGTACTTATTCATCTTAGTTGTTGGCTAATTTTGGGTTTTTTTTTTTTTTGCTGTGTCATTGTTTCATCTACAGCTTAGGGGGAAAAATCATGAAATTCTCTTCTTTTGTGTGTATGTGTGTGTGTGCCAGTCCTAGGTCTTGAACTTGAGGCATGGGCACTGTCCCAGAATCTTTTTGCTTAAGGCTAATGCTCTATCACTTTAGCCATAGCTCTACTTCTAGCTTTGGGATGGTTAATTGGAGATAGAGTCTCTCAGACTTTCCTGCATAGGCCGGCTTTGAACTGCAATCCTCAGATCTTCTGCTGGCATGTGGCTATGAAATTGACTTTTTATTTTGTCCTACTTGTGAGATTATTTATGTTCAGCAGAAGCAACCTAATTGAGTGCCAAGCCAACGCCTAATAACACTTGTAGTTCTAGGCCAGTTTGTAGCCTTATAGGAATAGGGAAGATACGCTCTTCTCCTTCTTGTTTATTTCATCTCCACAACAAACTTGTGGGTTGTAGTCCATTAATATCCTCATTTGACAGATAAGGAACATGATACACAGAAGACTGAAATTACCTGTCAAGGCTGTATAGCTAACTGATGGGACAACTGTGGTTAGAACCCAGGAAGTGTGACCTCAGGAGCCTTCTGGGTCACCACTATGAGGTTCCTTCCACCTCTCCAATGATTCTCCCAGAACCTAATCCTACCTGTGAACCCCCATCATTTGACCCTGGTCAGCCCTACCTGCTCACGGCCAAACTATAGATTCTCTAGTTTGCCTAGATACATGCGTGGGGGCCAAACTATAGATTCTCTAGTTTGCCTAGATACATGCGTGGGTGAACTCTACAGATTCGTGGCGCAAAAGATTTGCCCTTTGGAAAGCAACTAGAATTCCTGACCCTGACAGCCTGCCTGGACCATTCATTTTTGCCCAGCCCAAACTCTGTGAAAACTTGCTCTGCCTGCTTTATCGGATACTCTGTCACCACTCCACATGCCTCTCCACTGACCTCCCCACCCTGGCGAATGAGGCTTGTTTCTGGAGGAGTTGCACTCAGGACCTGCCCAACCCCAAGTGCCTGTTGTGACATTCTGAAAGAATTTGACTAAGCCCCCCCCCCCCCCCCCCCCCCGCCAGGGTGTTAGAGAGAAGTTGCCTGCAAACTTGGAGACTGCGTGGTCTAGAATAAAGAGCCAGCTGAGTCCCTGTTTAACAGATAATCTGTACTCACAGCAAGTTAATTCACCTCTCTGAGGATTCCAGCTGCAAAAGTAAAGGCAATGGTGTTCATTCCACAGCATTGCTGGGAGGGCTGGATAAGAACATGAGTATCATCCATAAAACCCACACAACAGTAGGCATGGTTGGGGATGATCTAACCCATACACACAAATGCTCTGCGTGTGGTATTTTGCATTTTTCATTTGGGTGGGAAATGAGAGAGAGAGAGTAAATGTCACATCTGTGTTTATATTGAACAAAGAATGTGAACCAAGGAGGATAAAATCATCAACTTTGTGGGGGTGGGGCAGCTACTATAAGTACCAATCTTCCCCTCCTCTTATAAAACAGATATAGCACTGGATTGAGGATTGAGTTTGAGCACTGGGTCGGTGCCTTAATGACCATGCTTATATACTGGAGTCAGTCCTATGACACAAGTCTTTGTACCATCCCATGCTAGTTGTTTGATCTCAGCAAAGGTGATTAACTTCATTATGAGCTTTGCACAGATACTTTATGGAATCTATGCACTGGTTAAATTATGACAAGCTGTCAGCCATTGTGGGTCCTTTCATTACCCCACTCCACTACTGTGTTTATACTTTATCTTATTTATTGTTTGTTTGTTTATATATTTATTTATGGCTATGCTGGGGCTTGAACTCAGGGCCTTTTTTTTTGCTCAAGTCTGTGCTCTACCACTCCAGCCACAGTTCTACTTCCAGATTTTTGGTGGTTAATTGGAGATAAAAGTTTCACAGACTTTCCTGCAAAGGCTGACTTCACACTGTGATCCTCAGACCTCAACCTCTTGAGTAGCTAGGATGACTGGCATGAGTCAGCAGGACCCAGCTTTGTTTTTGTATTTTAAAAGAAGCTAAAGGGGTAAGGGACTGCATAACTCCAAGACATGCTGTGGTAACAGGGCAATTTCAGATCTCAGAGGGCTGGTGAGAAGGAGACTACTCCTTGACTATATCAGGAGTATCCACATAATGAGTATGTGGAGGTGGGCCTGCCTGATTCAGGTTTCCAATTCAGGGGCACCTAGGAATGTACAATCTTGCACATAACAACCACAGTACTGCATTAAGAATCAGAATTTCTGTATCCAAGTTCTGCTACCACCATTATGTGACTTTGGAAAAGTAACAACCTCCTGGATGGAAGAAAAACAGATATAAGCCAAAGGTGAAGCACTTTACTTTCATTTAATCCTAAATCATGAGTCCCTTTTTTTTTTTTTTTTTTGTCAGTTGTGGGGCTTGAACTCTGGGCCTGAGCACTGTCCCTCAGCTCTTCAGCTCAGGCTAGGGCTCTACCACTTGAGCCACAGTGCCACTTCCGTTTTTCTGGTAGTTTATTGGAGATAAGAGTTTCACAGACTTTCCTGCCTGGGCTGGCTTTGAACCAACATCCTCAGATCTCAGCCTCCTGAGTAGCTAAGATTACAGGCGTGAGCCACTGGCGCCCGGCATGATTCCCATGATATAGATGAGGAAACTGCGGTTTAGAGCAATTAGAGATTTGTCCCAAGGGGTTTTGCAGCCTGGACAGACTGTAGAGCTGTGCTCCTAACCTTAACTGAACACAAGAAGTACCTTCAGGCTTTTGTGTCCTCCTTAATACCTCAGGGGGTAATTGCTTTTAGCCTTCTTGGGTGGCATTGGCATCTAGTGAACACATGGAGGTGAAGGTGATGCACATTGTTTTGTGTGTTACCGAGCTATGATGTTTTCCCACCCACTGTGGCTATGGAAGGGAGCATCCTCACAAAAATCCTGAATGAGAATGCTCCACAAGTACAGATTTCAGCTCTCGTGAGGACATCTCTCCACATTCAGTGATTTGATATGGGCTGTCCTCCACAAATAAAGGCAGCAGCAGAATGCATTCATCACAGAGACAGTAACTGAAGCTCTTAGTGACCCAAGCACCTCGTAGAGGGTCTGAGCCAGGTACCAACTCAGTAAAGTCTTGTTTTCTCCTTTCCTTATCATATAGTAGATGCTGCGTGGTGGATGGAACCCTTCCCAGTTCAAATTCAGGGAATTCTGGGGTTTCTGTGAGGTTACCAGAACCTGACTTGACCTGAATGTAGTTTAGCCAACTTTATCATAGCCTCTGGGGCTGGGGTGGATATGTGGGGAAAACATTTTTCTTAAACTCTGGCTCAGGCTGTTTCAACATCTGTCAAAAACAAGGGAGTTTACCAAACAGTCTTCTCACAATGAAGCACTCAATTAATGCTTGGCTCCCTAAAGTAACCCTTTCTAAAGAAAAATACAATGCTAATATTTTTCTCTGTTCCCCCATCTCTCTGAGAGAGTCAGTCCTGAGGCCAGTCATGGAGAAAGAGCCTTTGGTTTATGGCCTACAGATTGTTGTTCTAATACCCTGGGCCAAAGCATGAAGAATGGATCCTTAGTCAGTGTACTCGGGAGAGACCTCCACACTACTTGGGTGCAGATGAGAAAGGGACTGAAGCAAAGGGCTCATAAGAGCAGTGGCTTCCATGACTTTTCTGTTACAGCCTGAGCCCTGAGAGAAACCTTGTTTTTTGAGGAAACTTCACAGAAAGAGCAGTAGAGAACAAGCCACTTGGATGCCATCAGGAGTTTTCCATACCTTTGAGAACTGTAGCCTGACCACTCAAAGTATGGTCCACAGACCAGCAGCCAGCAACATGATCACTGAGGGTCTTGAGACTGTTTGAAATACAGACTCCAGGCTCTACATTGGCAGAATCAAAATTTGTCCTCGATCAAGACCTGCAAGCAGTGGACAGCCAAATTTAAAGAAGTACTGATCTGGGCAGCATAGACTGAAGCTCCTAGGTCTACTCTCTGGAAGTCAAAGTACACAAGCTTTCAGATCCCTCTCCAAAATGTCTATGCAGTCTCAGGCCACTCACACACCCACAGTCACTTCTGATGACCCTGGAACAACTTCTTTCCTGCATAGGGACATTTGTAATTCATGCTGTTCCCTTGCTCACTCCGTCTCTCTGTTCCATGTCAACTCCGATGGGAAACTGAATCCCTTCTGCAGTGTCCACTGAAAAGCAACGCACACTGCCTTTGTGCACTTGCTGTTTCCTTCCACATCTGCAAAATGGCACAAATCATAGATAGCCCCGGATGGTATTTTGATCCTTAACTAAACCTTCATCATGTATATGACACAGAGTAAGAATTAAAGAATCTCTTTCATATGAATACTCAATGTAAATCGATTTCCTTGTTGCATTGTAAATGAAGAAAATAGGTTGTGGAACTATAGAGAGATAAGTTTCAAATAAAAAGCAGTTGTGTTTACAACAGGAGATAGGCTCATACAGCTGACTAACACACGTGTGGGGCAGACCTGAGCATGGGTAGTGTTTATAGTGAAACATGGTCCAAAGCAGCCTCAGATAAATAGCCTTCAAGCCTTTTCTTCTAGAGCAGTCAAAATTCCCACATTTTGCAGAACCTGTTGTCAATAAACCTGTTTCTTTCCACAGCCTTGAGAATGGCAGAATCAATCAAATATGAAAATGGTGGAGGACAAAGAAACTGAGAACTACTAGACAGTCTCTAATCTTCCTTGTCCTGCAAGCATCATTTTATATACAGACCTATCATGCCTTTCATCCAGCAACCATTAAGTAGAAGAGACTTTCTCTTTTTTTAAATAAGTTTTTAATTGTGAAAATTCTGTACAGAGGGGTTACAGTTACATGAGCAAGGTAATGAGTATATTTCTTATCCAGCATTGTTGCCTCCTCCTTTGTTTTTCCCCTACCATCCCGTCCCTCCCACCTCCTCAACTACACCCCCACCACTTCCCCTCCCCCAGAAGAGACTTTCTTATCCCAAAGTTCTTGTTCTCTCTTCCCATCTCTTGAGGTGACATGTGGTATTAGGTTTCCATTGCTACTTAACAAATTACTCAGGGTGGAAGGGGACAAGAGGTATTTCAATATATATTATGCGTTTTAATTGTATAGTTTCATATAGCCATAAAGAGTACTTTAAAATTTTCTTACAGCAGGAAGTGGCACATATTTGAGACAACAGACTTCTATTTGGCTGGATTTGATCCCTCTACAATGTCTGCATGTATTTAACCATCACACTGTGTCCCACAAATTACAAAGTTATTGTCAATAAGAAACAAAACTAAAAACTATGTAGAAATAATTTGAAACCACAAATAACGTTTACTACATCACGGTGGCAGTGGGTCAGGGACTCCAGGGCCGTTCAGCTGGGTTGGCTGCCCCTCGGGGTTTCCCATGAAGCTATTGGTCAGGTCTGCTATCATCTGAAGATTTAACTGGGGCTGGAGGGTCAACTGACGTGGTAGGCAACTCGGAGGTGGTTGTATGAAGGAGACTGCAGTTGTTCCCATGTATGCTTCTCCGTGGTTGCTTGAGCACCCTCCTAGCATGGGGCTGATTTCCCTCGGCAAGCAAGCCAAGGAAGGGGTTTTAGGTGGAAGCTATCTTTCTCAGGACCTAATCAGAAGCATTGTCACTTTCCCACTGCTTGTTAATTAGAAGTCAGTTAACTGACACATAGTCAAAGAAAGGAAATTTGAGATTCATCTTATTTCATTTGATTTTGACTTTTTGAGAATCTTACTATGTAGCCCCAGGCTCACCTCAAATTTAATATTCTCCTACCTTAGCCTCCCAAGTGCTGGGATTACAAAAGTGTACCACCATACCTGGCTGGCTTCATTAAAAAAATAATTTTATTGTTATTATTAATGTGTTGTATAGAGGGGCTACCATTTCATGAGTCAGGTAATAAGTACGTTCCTTTGTTCTGGACAATGTTCTCCTGGACTTTACTTTTTCCCAGTTTCCGACCCCCTCTCATCCCTGTCCACAGTTACACAGTGGACATTTTCCAGAGAATGTATACTGAATAGCATGATTGCATTTATTCGCCCTTCCTCCCTCCCTTTCTGACTTCCCCTTTTACCTCCCCCCAGAAAAAAAAGCAAAAACAATGATTTCACTTTTTAAAAGAAAAGAGAATCATAGATCTATTTGAAGTCAACCACAGTTAGCAATGTGGGAAAAACTCTGAAACTTTGGTATAAGTTACCCAGCCTTTCCTTTAAAGCCAAAGACTTTTGACACTTTCAGGTTAAGATCAACACTCTCATCAACCAGGCCATGCATGCTCTGCACCCTGCATACTTCTAACCTCTCACCAGATTTCCCCTTGCTTGATTTTACACATCAAGACTACATTTAGTTTTTCTAAAATGCTGTGTTGTTGCATTCTGCCCATAATCCTCTGCAGCAATGTTATCCTGGTCCTTTGTGCCCTCCCCCAACCTCCTCTTGGCTTGTTAACATCCTACACATCCCACGTGAAGGTCACCTCTCCATCAAACTTTCTAATCTCTGAGACCAGACCAGATTCTGCATGAAGTTTTAGTCCATCTTTGTTTTGGGTGACGCTTTATTTACAGCAGTACTCTTCAGGTAGGACCACTTGATTCTTGTGTCTTTTTCCACGATGTTCCGATTTTGTTGAGGCTGTTTCTATTCCTTATGCACTGGTAGACCCCTAGCACTTTGCACAGTTCAGAGCACGGAATGTGTACACCCTTAGTTAAGTTTAGGACAAGTGGATGGTCAGATAAGGGTCTTATCCTAACTGAAGATGTTCAAATAGAGGTGGCTTTGCTTCTCTATGTGTGTGTTTCAGAAGAGACTGGACATAGCAAATCAAAGTTGACTAGGTAACTTTTGAGATCCCTCTATTTCAGTAGAGCCCTTGAGATCTTGTGTGTCTATCATTCTATGGTCGCTACTCTCTGGCGAGCAAACTCTGCATCCATGGATGACTCACCTGTGACCCAGTCTTCTGATTCCAAGGACCTATGCCCTCAGGGGACAGTCTAGCTCAGGCTTAGCTCACACAAGGAAAGGCTGTGTTGCAACCTCTGGAAACAGCTGCCGGGGGCTCTAAGGAGGCCCTCTGTGACTCCTTTAAGAAGCTTTACAAGGTTAAGGTTTGCTCTAAAAATAAGCCCACAAGGATTTTTTAAAAGCTTCTAAAACCATATGTCCACAACAGCCATTTGGGAAGGGCCAGTGAGCCTTTAAAAGCTTCAAAAACCACTACTTGGCCTGAGTCCCATCGTGGAGAAAGTTCAGTATGTGTTCTAGAACAGAGCTGCTTTTAAGTTTTAATCTGAGCCCCAAACATTCTGCTTTTATGCAGTCTCAAGATGGAGGTCAGTATGTGCAAGACTTGCCCCACAGGCCACAGCTATCGCAGATAATCGCAAAACAGCAATTAGTCACCTAGAGAGAAATGGGTTCAGTCCTTCCTGTTCACTCCCTTCTCCCATAGGATTCTTCATATTATAGCATGCTATGGATTATTCTATTTGTACAGGTACACACACACACACACACACACACACACACACACACACACACACACACACGAACCAACGAACCAGGGTATGCCTAAGGAAATGTCTGCCTAGAAAGACTGGTTAACAGATGGTCAGCAGAATTCTTTCCTTCCTTCTTTTTTCCTTCCTTTTCTCCCTCCTTCCTTTCATTTTCATTCTTTCCTTCTTCTTCTCTCTTCTCTCTTCTTCTCCCCTCCACCACCACCTCTTCCTCCTCCTCCTCCTCTTCTTCTTCTTCCTCTTCTTTGTCTTCTTCTTCCTCTGCCTCCTCCTCCTCCTCCTCCTCCTCTTCCTCCTCCTCCTCCTCTACCTCTCCACCTCCTCTTTTTCCTCTTTCCCTCCCTTCCTTTTTCCATTCCTCCCTCCCTCCCTCTACTTCTCCCTCTCCTTTTTCACTTTAAAAAAATTTTTGAAATAAGTATGTTAATCCCTTTACATATCACATACTAAATGTCTCTGTTTCAGGTAGGAAGGTAGAATTTAGATATAGGTGAATAGCAGACGGCCTCAATGAATCAGAAATGCATTCTGTGAGAAGCAAAGACTACTAGTCTTGAGCAAAAAGGCTTAGGGACAGTACCCAGGTCCTGAGTTCAAGACCTAGGACCAGTACACACACACACACACACACACACACACACACACACACACACACACACACACACACACACACACACACACACAAATGCATTTTCTGAAGATATTTTATTATGTAGGGGGACTAAAATGGACATGAATTATAGCAAACCATAATCCAGGTTCTCTGAAGTCTTTAGACGTCAGTAAGGAATCCCTTATATAGTGAGGAAACTAAGACCAGAGAAGTTAAAAACCCCTATGCGCACAATACTTCTGCCTCTATGCACACGTGTTTTGCTGCTTCTCTAAAGAAATCTAGCTTTGCATATATGGCTGTCACGCAGAGGGGACAGGGTTTTGTGCTTTGAGAAAGGTATCCGTACAACATGATGTGGGAGTGAGGAGGAATGAGAGATCCCTTCCAGCTAGAGCCTGGGACCAACTCAGCAAGGTGGATTATTTCGTCCCAAATTCAGACAGTATCCTTTCTTTGCTAATGAGCTAATTCATTTATTTTTTTTAACTCAAAAGCTAAGCCAACCTGAGAGAGAAAGAGAAAGACAGAGAGAGAAAAAGACAGAGTAAAAGAGAGAGAAAGGAGGAAGACAGAGAGAGGGGGAGAGGAGAGAAAGAGACTTGCTTACTAAATTATCCTCCAAATCAAAGCACAATGTGGAGGGAATGTTCCAAGCTTCATTCTGCGACATCCAGACTGGGCCCATCCAGCATTTGCTCATACATCCCAGAGTGCACTGCCTCATAAGGGTGAGATAGCTCCGGAAATATCACTTGTCACTAAGTTGTGCTCTTTGTCCACAGCCACAGTCTGCCTCCCTGTGGCTTCCACCCACTGGTTCCATATTCTGCAGGCTGGAGCATCAGAATGACTGGTTATCAGGGGCACAGCATCCCTACAACTCATGAAGACCTTCTTCACATCATGCTTTAGTCTTCCTTCCAATACAAAGAGGCAGAAAGGCAATGTGGAAAGTACATTCCTTCCCCAAATAGATTGTTGATGTTTGAATCCTGGTTTTCTTACCAGCAGACTGTAAATCTTTGGTCAAGATACCTCACTTCATGGAGCTATAGATTTTCCTTGTTTGTTTAACATAGCATCTATCATAGAGAGTCACTACAGAGATAAATTACAATAATCCACATGATAACATCACCAACAGGCCTGAAATATAGTGAGCATGTAGAAACTGTTGCTTATGTAAGAGGGAAATCCTGAGTAACCGGGGTTTATTATTATTTTTTTCCTGCTTGGGTATATAAAGGAATGAGCACAGAGAGCCCCTTTGGAAGGATCATGGGCAGGACAAATTCTTAGGAGCCTGGATGAACTGAAGCATTTCAGAGGCATTCTGAATTACAACCTAGAACCAAGATACTGAAGCATCAGTGTACACTAGGATCACCTGGAGGAACTTGTTAAAGCAGAGTGCTCAGTTTCTGATTCAGTAGGTTGGGGTGAGGCCAGAGAAGGCATTTTTAACAAGTCTCAGGTGAGGCTGATCTTCTTGGTCACACACTACAATAAATACGGTCCTGGCATAAAACAAGTTCACAGTCACTATCCCATACACTACACACCTGCATTTTATATTTTGCCTCAGCCAGTCCCCCTGCCAGTTCTTCAAGGTTACCACATAATCAGGTTTTCTTTAGAAATGAAGGAACTAAGACCCTAGGTTCATTAACTTGGCCTTTTGATACTCAGCAACAGAATGGGGGTTAATATCCAAGTGTAATAGCCCCCAAGTCTCTGCCTCTAATCCCTTTATAGTAAAGGAGTAAACCAAGGCACAGAGAGGTTGCATCTTGCCTAGTTGTATTAGTTTTTCCATCAAGACCCATCTGCTCCGAAAGTCTATACATGTAACTCCAACTGCTATGAAGTAGAGGCTATGTTGAAGGCTGAGTCCACTCTAGCTTGAAACCCCAGTGCCTGATTTTCATTCTGTCTTTTCCTTTTCTGCTTGACTTCTCTAGCTAATTGCTTCCTTTCTCTGGGCACTTGATGGAGTAGACTTAGTCTTCCTGGGAATCCAATGACTACAGCAGGAGACTAACTCAGAACAGGCACTTCTTCATTCTTCCTGAGCTGGTGTTTTTCCTTCAGAGGCTGGAAGGAAATCCAGCTTCTGCACACTTTAAATTGGGCCATCAGTTACTTGTGCTTTGGCTATACAGCACTCATTAGGGCTGAGCTGGCTGCACGAGCACACCTGGGCTAGGAAAATAAACTTGTCTCCACGATTGAAATCCATGCTGCCCCTCCAGAGTGGAAGCCAGGCAGAGCTGCTAGGCACTCACGTGACCAATTATTTCTGTCCTCAGTGACTAGGTCATAAATCCTGCCCTGGCACCGAGGCCTTGGCTTCTTGTGAAAGAAAGCTCGGTTTTAGGAACGAGTCTGCTTTCTTTCTGTGAGGTGGTGTGATGCTTTGGCTTCAACATGTGGACCTGATAGATTGTTCCTGGGACCTCATCATGGCTGTGTGTGCTCATCACATTCTTGTTCTCAGCTGTAAAATGGACCCTGTATCTCTCAGCAAGGCTTGTTTGAGTGACACTACCTTTGAGAAAAGAAATCAGGCGCTTACTTACCTGTAAGAGGACACTGAGGCTATAATAGATTTATTTAAAGCCTCTGGTTTGATGTATTAAAAGAAGGGTATTTAGTGATCTCAGTCCCTTTCCAGCTCTATGGCATCTGCATATACCCATGCCTTATGTCGAATGTTCTTCCTTCCATTCTTTGCTTATCTGGATGATTTTCACTCTTCAGTGTTGCCTCAGACATCACCTCTGCCAGAAGGCTTTCTCCAGCAGAATTCTATTTGAAATTCCTCTGTCTTCTCTGAAACATCATCTTCTTTCTACCCTCTGTGAGTCTGTTGTCTGGATCCCGGTTCCAGAGTCCACACGAACAGCACTGTGCCTGCCCAGAGACAGCACTTAGCATTATTGTTTGATGAATGAGCTTTGGACAAAGGGCCAATTCTCAGAATTGAGGGCACAGATACAATCGAGGTGACAGGTGGCTGATAGAGAGAGAGAGAGAGAGAGAGAGAGAGAGAGAGAGAGAGAGAGAGAGAGAGAGAGAGAGAGAGAGGGAGAGAGAGAGAGAGAGAGATACTGTTTCAAGTATGTACTGCTGCCTATCAAACTGCTCCCAGATTTGAAATGACCACTGTCTCTCCCCGTTCTGCGCTCTTCCTAGGCTCAGCCAAGCAGTGCTTGCTTAGGGCCTTATAAGTGGTGGGAGCAGATGTCAGCTGAGGGTGGAGTCATCTCAAAGCAACTGGGCTGACAGTCCAAGATCGCTCACACAATTGCTCTCAGTTGGATGCTGACCCAGTGCTGTCAACTGGAGCACTTAACCGTCACCTTTTCATATGAGAAGGACATCCTACAGCAGGGAAGTTGGGGGTAATGGTATAGGTGATGCTACTTTGGAATCAGAACTGAATTCCAAGCCTCAGAGCTGGTAGTGGGTACCCATGTGATACTAAGTAAACCTTCCCTCTTTCTGAGACTCAGTGAATTCCCTGGAAGGATTTAATCAACAGTGAAGAGTAGAATAGGAGTGAGAGAGAAACCAAAAGCCAAGAAAGGGAGCTAGCTGACCAATGGACAAGCCCTGTCCAACCCCACAAGGAGCCTCTCCTTCTGAGTCCACTGGACAGAGGTTATACTCCTGTTGCTCACCTTCCCACTCCACCTACCCCTTCTAACTCCTGGCCTGTGTCCGTCAGGGACCCATCTTCGGAAGGAAAGCCACTGCCATCTGTATGTGGCACCGATTTTAGAAAGGGTCTTTGGGAAATGTGTTATAGATCCATTCCATGAGGATATTACTTGACAAGGTAAGTATTTTCATTGTTGTTGATTGTTTGGGGGACTGCTTTCCTCCTCAACTATCAGTCCTTCTTCTACTAAGAAACTGGTCTTGGAAGTCTTCTATCCCCTCTCTCATTTATTTAGAATGAGATGGCTCATCCTCCTTGAGTACTTGGCTTTCTCTCCTCTTTCTGCCATCTTCTGCCCATGGAAGAAGTATAGTGGTCCCAAGGATAACGGCATCTTTAAAACAGGACTCAAAGGGAAGAAGAGAGGAAAGAACTTGCCTTTCAAATTACAGCAAATGGCCAGCCTTGAGCTGTTTCTGTCTCTTTTTTTAAGTTCTAGGTTACATTGAAGCAAACTGTTGGAAAGAGCACTGTCCCAGAGTCCTAGAAGACTGACGCCACTGGGAACTGACCTTGGGCAAGCCAATGCATTCTCTCTGAAGTACAGTAACCTAGAAAGGGGGCCAGAACAGAGTGTCCTTGGGGAAGACTGACATAAGAGAACACTCTAGAACAAGGCAGACCTGCCTTCAAATATCATTTTCTGTAGCCTCAAAAACCTTCAACTCTCTGAATCTCAGTTCCTCGTCTGTGAAGCAGTGTTAATAATATGGTTCTCCCTAAGAGCTAAATGAGACAAATTATATATGAGATTTATACCATGTTTGGTTTCTACTAAATATTTAAGAATAGGAAGCTGTTATATCATTAAAACTATCACTGTATCACTCTAAAATTGTATTTCAAAAAAATAAAATTCTACCCTTGAGTTCTTTGTACTCTTTTAATTGAAGTTAGACTTGCTAGGAACATAGCTTCAGTAGGCTACCCAAACAGAGGGCACCAATCTTATCTGCCTTGGAACTTGGGAAGGGCACCCCTGCCTACTCAACATTCCTTCTTAAGAGCCTCGTGTTTTTCTCCTTGTCTTTTCCTGCCAGGCCCAGGTCTGAGAGTTGGAGCTGCTGTACTCTGGGCTCACACTGGTCAGGCAGCCAGAAGGGAAAGGAAACCAGAATAAACATGTTTTGCAAAAGCCTAAGTGAGAGCAATTCTAAATCAGGACAATATAGTCTTATGGAGCCAATGCTTTGGCCTGTCAGAGCTTCCTTTACAAAGTTTGCCATGGAAAACCAAAGGTCAAACTGATAAGCTAGAAATGCTTGAGTTAGGCGAGAAGGAAGCTCACTACAAGAACTCCTCACCCAGAATTTAAGCCCCACGAGAGAGTAGAGGGTGAGAGATCATACCGGGGAAATCTAAGACCCACCCTGGTCTTCAAGCCCAGCTCCCTGGGACCTCAGGCATCAGGTTATATCTATCTAAAAAGAAGGCAAGTAGGAGTTGGGAATGAGGCTTAGTGGTAGAGTGCTTGCCTAGCATGCACGAAGCCCTGAATTCAGTTCCTCAGTACCAGATGTGGCACTGTGGCTCAAATGGTAGAGTGCTACCCTTGAGCAAGAGAAGCTCAGGGACAGTGCTCAGGCCCTGAGTTCAAGCCCCAGGACTGTCAAAAAAAAAAAAAAAAAGAAGAAGGAAAATAAAAAGAATAAAAATGTTTAAGGATTCTCATGAAAGTAAGGGCACAATTATGTCAAGGAGTGCCACATAATCAAGTGATTTGCAAAACTCCACAGTAAGAAGTACATTTTAATTTGAGCCTTGCTACTTGATAGCTGCATGACCCTGGTCATATCAACTTACTTTTCTGAGACTCAGTTTCCTACTTTGTGTGTTTTACACCTGTCCCGATTTCTTATGATTCTCAGTGCAGGAGGAATCAAGGCAGCAGAGTATAGTAATTTTGTGTATGTTTCCTGTGGCTGCTGTAACAAATTACTTCAAACTTGGTGGTTCAAAACAACAGAAAGTTATTCTCTCAAAAGTCCAGAGGCCAGAAGTCTGAAATACATTTTAGTTCGAAATCAGGATCACTCCAGAGGCTCTTAGGGGAGACTCCTTTCTTGCCTTTCCAGCCTTTGGTGGCAGCCAGCATTCCTTGGTTTATGGTTGAATCACTCTAGCCTCTGCCTATGGTCATGCTGCCTTCTCTTGTGTATGTACTCTAATCTCCCTCTGGCTCCTTAGAAGGACATTTAGGACCCACCTGGACCATTCAGAATCTCATCTTAAGATGAGATTCTTGACTTTATCACATCAACAAAGTCTTTGCTATATAAGTAACATTTAAAGGTTCCAGGATTAGGACCTAATATTTTAGAGTTACCTTATTCACTTACTAATACCTTCTTGATTATTAAAGAGATGGAGAAACTCAGAAGGATACCACTAGCAAAAAAGATCTTGTGGTTCAAACTGAAAACTGGTAGCTATTGAGACATGCTGAAACAATGCTGAAATTCTTTACATTGTTTTGTTGCATACAGAGTTTCATCATAGTTCTCTTCTTTCCCCGGAAAGGATCCAGCAGAAAGCTTTAGCTTTATAAATGGGTTCCTGAAAGTCTATATATAAATTTTCATTTAATTTTGAGTGAAGAAGAACAGTTGTATATAGACTAAAATCAGATGACCTAAGTGAAATCTTATTAGCTGTGATACTGGGCAAATAATATACCCAATCTGAGAAGTTTCAGTTTCTCACATATCAAATAAAATTAATTGTACTCTCTACCACTTAAAGACCTGCATCAGTATCTTTACCCATGTAAAGGAATGTGTGTGATACCTAATATATGATAAATACTTTTTTTATTGTGAAAATACTGTACAGAGGGGTTACAATTACATGGGCAAGATAATGAGTACATTTCTTATCAAGCATTGTAGCCTCCTCCTTTGTTTCCCCTTCCCATTCCTTCCCATCCTCCCCCCCGCCCCCCACCCAATCCTCCTCTTCCCCCCTCTCCCCCCACCAAAGTTGTAAAGTTCTTTCTTGACATAACGACTTGTACATCTCATTGTTGCAATGGGTCCACCTGTATCCCTATTTAAACGATTTGTTTTCATAATACATGCATCAGCTATTACTAACTTTAAAAAAAGTTTTCAAATCTAACATGTTATTTATATATGCCAGGAATTGGGGGGTAATTTCAAGTGGAGAGATGGGGAAAAGGAATACATCTTGATATTTATAAGTGTGAAAAGAAGTACTGGAAATGTATCCTCTGACTTAAGCTAAAGATTTTCATGATTTTTTTCCCTCTTCATATTTAATCTGGATTCTCTCACCAGAGTATATGACAGGACTCTCCTGCTGCTCCTTGATAAGAAACTTTGGTCAACGGAAGTCTTTTTTTCATGAATTTTTTCCATAAATATTTTCTGAGTACCAAGAAGTTTCCAGAATTCTGTCTTTTTGGAGGTAGGGGAGGAAGGCAAGGACAGGGCTTTCCACCAAGAAATTTGTAGATTGAAGGCTAGTGTGCTATGGGTCTAAGCCATAGCTGTAGCTCAAGTAATCAGATGGAGCTGGATTGGTAGATAGATTAGTAACTGCTGGTGAAGGGATGACACAAATGGAGATATGTTGTTAAATAGCAAAAAATAATAAATACCTAACCTAAAATTTAAGAAAAGTGAAAGACGGGGTTGGCAGGGGTAAGAATGTTGGAAGGCAGGACATTGGTCAAGATATGCTGTCTTCATGAGCTGCTTTGTTGAATGAGAAAGGAATTTCAATAAAAAAGAGTAACATCTTCATCAAAGCCTAAGGAGCCAGAGGACCTAGTCAGTAACAGAGATATAGATGAGAAACAAAAAACAAAAATTAAAAACTATACTTGGGTGGGAAGGTGGCTCAGTGGTAGAGTGCTTGCCTCACATGCATGAGGCCTTGGGTTCAATTCCTTAGCACCACATAAGCAGAAAAAGGCCAGAAGTGGCGCTGTGGCTAAATGGTAGGGTTCTAGCCTTGAGCTGAAGAGCTGAGGGACAGCGCCCAAGCCCAGAGTTCAGCCCCACAACCGACAAAAAAACAAAAACAAAAACAAAAACAATAAACTATACTTGCGATTCACATTCATGAGCTTCATTGCAGTTCAGGATTGCTTTTAAAGGGATTGTTTTAAGAACTAGGATGCACAGTGGAAATGCAGTTTTATAGGAATTACAAGATAGGAAGAGAAAAAAAAATCTAGCTAAAGGAAAGGGAGGAGTTAGGGAGAATGTTCCAAAGAAATGATACTGCACTTCAATAGGTTCATATGTTTCCTGTGACAACTGGCCCTTTCAAAACATACTTTGAAGAATCAAACATAAGACTTCAAGAGATTATCTGGTTTAGACCTCAGCCTTTAGGGACTTGGCTATCCCCATTTTATAGATAAGATTGCTGAAGCCCAAAGAAACACAGGAAACTGGTTTACCCAGTGGTAGAGAGAAAGTGACAGCATATATTGTTCTGTTTCTTAATACTCTTCTCTCAAATAAGATATAAAAAGATATAAAATTTTAATACCTAGATCCCTTGTATTAGCTAAAAGTATGATCTACATAGAGTGACAGATAAACATTTGCTTCTAGGCTATGTAACAATATATAACGATACTATTCAAAAGAGTCCAAAAATGAAAACAATTCAGATGCCCAAATCACAGATGAATAGTTAATGTGGTAGATCTATACCATGGAAGATTATTATTCAGCTATAAATAAAAGTAAGTATTGATATATTATACAATGTGAATGAATCTCAAAAACACGCTAAGTGAAAGACCTAAGTGCTAAGTGATCATCCAAATGGATGATCACATATTATATGATTGCATTTATAGGTCATGTCCATAATAGGCAAATTGCATAGAGACAGGAAACAGACTGGAGGCTGCAGGAGACTGAGAGGAGGGGGGCAACAAAAGTGACTACTTACTGGGCTTGATGTTTCTTTTGGGAGTGATTAAAATATCTTGGAAGTAGAAGTGATGGTTACAAAATGTAATGCATTTAATAAATACCACTGAGTATTTACTAAAATGCATTTTAAAATTATGTGTATTATATAAATTGTGCCTCTAGTTAAGAAATGAAAAACAAAGGTGGAATTTCCCAGAGATGGGAAATTACCAAAACAAAACTCTCCAGAGACCCAGTTTACACTTCATAGTCTAAATTAGCCACTCATATTCCAGTGACAACAGGTGCATTTGGGTCATTAGGAAGGGCAGGGGAAGGCAGGGGAATGAGAAAAAGACCCTGAAGATGTGATGTATTAACTAAGATTTGAAACATGTACAGGACTTATCCAGGGGAAGAAGAGTAAGGAAATACTTTCAAGACGGACTCAAGGGCACAGGATTCAAGTCTGAGAGATTAGGGGGTGAGGAAAACAGCAAGAGCTCCTGTATATCTGGCACACACAGGATTAGAGGTAGCATGGACTATATTACCCAGCATACCACAGGCCCTGTCTGGCCTTTTCCTCTTTTACCATCCCAGTTCCTATTCATTGTACCACTTCATACTCCCAACTTGTGAGGAAAGTGATTCAATAGAAATAACGAAATGAGAGCGGTGTCTAACGATGGCCTTCGATTTGTATACATTTAATCTTCCAGAAGACTTTTCAAGGTTATTTACTTCTCAAAGCAGCTGGTAAGAACCCCATGACTCAAGGGTTCTGTGCCATCTCCTCATCACAGGTTTTACTGCTGCCTTTCAGAGGTCTTCTCCATTGTCTCTTCCTCAATGACCTCATTTTCTGTGCCAGTGAGAGCCAAGGTAAATCATAGAGACTTACAACCAGGGCCAGCTGCTGTGATGTGAACTGGTTGTTTGTCTCCCCCAGGCCCCAGGGAGTAATGTTCGATATAATAAGAGTTGGAGAGACTGGTGCCAGGGGTCACCTGTGCCCACTGTTTGCTGTTTTGACTTTGACAAGAGTTGGGTTTTATGTGCCAAGAAACACAGCTGGAGCCAGCCTGCCCTGGCAGAACCCCACATGCCTGAGAGAGAAAACAAGGACCTACTTAATTCAAATGGGGACCCAGGACAGCTTGTGTGACACTGAAGATGCCATCGTTTGCTGATGACTGAGAATAACAGAGACTGGAGACCTGAACTTGAACAGGTGACATGAGTTTTCCAAGGACAGTTAAAGAAGTTTGAGGCCCCTTGAGGTGCAGGCTTGAATTATAAGTAACATTGTGAAAGTTGATATCCAGATTGCTGAATTTTGGCCAGTAAATCTGAGGACACCTCTGTCTTCAGGTTTAGAGGAGATAAACATGCAAAAATAAAAAAAGAATAGCTTTCTTCCTATTGCTTTGTATAGGAAATAACAGTTGCTGCCAAGTGTGCATCCCATGTTCAACTTCTTGCTGTTTTAGTCTAATTACAGCAAGGTAATAGGTTTCTCTCCATTTCATGGGTGAGAAATTGAGACTTAGAAACATGATCTAACTTGCCCAAAGCTACCCTGTCATAAGAAATAGAGTCAAGACTAAAACCCTGTTATGTTTGACATCAAGGTGTGACCACTTAGTATATATTCTTTTCTCTTTCCCTTTAAACTCTATTAGCCAGTATTCCTTTTCTCAGGAAGACATGAAAACATTTTTCATCACATTGGAAGTGACTTGGAAAAATGTCACCAAATTTCCATTTAATTAAAAAATGGAAATGGGGCCATACATGGTAATGAATGACTATCATCCCAGCTATGCAGGTATCCCAGCTATATAGGTAGTAGAATCAAATTGTGGTCCAAGGTAAACCCTGGGCTGAAACACAAGAACCCTATCTGAAAGGAGATAGGGACATAGCTAAAGTGATTTTAGAAAGAAAGAAGAAAGAAAGAAAGAAAGAAAGAAAGAAAGAAAGAAAGAAAGAAAGAAAGAAAGAAAGAAAGAAAGAAAGGAAGGAAGGAAGGAAGGAAGGAAGGAAGGAAGGAAGGAAGGAAGGAAGGAAGGGAGAAAGAAAAAATAAGAAAGAAAGAAAAAATAAGAAAGAAAGAAAGAAAGAAAGAAGGAAAGAAAGAAAGAAAGTGAAGGGTAAACAAAGGAGGAGGCTGCAATGCTTGGTAAGAAATGTATGCATTATCCTGCCCATGTAATTGTAACCCCTCTGTACAGTATGTTCACAAATAAAATAAAATTAAATTAAAAAAAAAGAAAGAAAGAAAAGAAAAGAAAACCCTTACCTATCAAGTGAAGGCTCTAAGGTCATACTCCACTTAAAAAAATTGGAAATAGGGCAACTAAAGACATGAGATGCCAAGGTAATGAACAGAAGGTAATGATGATCTAACTCTTGTCAGCTCACAATGACATGCAAAGGTCCTGATATAAGCTGGATAGTTCCCATTGACCCAGTAACTCTCATTGTCTGCTTTAGTATCTCTGAAGCCCTGGAACCAGGCCTCCATAGACTATATCCATCTTCTGCTTCCTGTTGAGTTTTTTCAGTGGGAGGAGATCTGAGGGCAAGAGAGAGGCATGTGTATTTCCTCCTGTGGATCCATAGGTCTTTTTTCAATGGGTTCTTCCACCAAGGATCTCAGTTCCCATGGGGTGATTTGTCAACAGTCCCCCACAGTTCACCTTCCCCTGTTTGTCTCCTTTCACACCTGTGTGAATAGTCCTTTTATAAATTTCTTCTCCATAACCCCACGGAATGAGCCATCTGTTTCCTGTTAGAACCAGAATGATCTGGGACTAGAGATTTAGATTGTGGGGAAATGTCAAGGTCTTCTACCACTGTAATTCTTGATTGTTTTATTTTTACCCATAGAAATCTAGGGAGAGCCTGTGATAAAACCTATACAGACTTTTAGAAAAACAGCAGAACCTGTATGTTCAGCATCCCACTTCAAAACACTCCTCTTCCGCACTGTTTCCAAGTCCTCAATGAAATCCAAAGATTGTAGGACATTCACTCTGAAGCCCAGCTGACCCAATCCACACCCTGCACTGTACACAACAGGAGAAAGCAGTTGGCAAAAGTTCCAAAGTGTCTTTTGTGGCCCTGAGTGGGTCTGATTTATGCCCCAGGCCTTCATCAACAGTTTGCTCAATATCTTCCAAAGTGTAAAGTCCCATAAATCTTCCCTGAGAGCGAAGGCCTGACCGCCAGCCTGTGTAATACAAACACACAGAAATGTCATTAAGGCAACAAACAGCTCCAATGGCCCCAGCAGAGGTCTTTTCTGCCAAGCTCAAGTTACCTAAAATCAATATTTGAACAAGGACAAAACCACATGTTTTCAAAATCAAATTAGAAGGGTCCCATACCAAGTCTGGAGATGTGGTTACAGCAGGCGCGTTCTAGTCGGCTGTAGGGTCTCTGCCACTGGGCCTGACCGGACTATCCTGCTTCTGAAAACCTCACTCAGTCACTGGATTTATCCTGTGCACTGATCTCACCGGAGAGGTGATACTAAGGGAGGGAAGAAAGGGGAACTTTCACAAAGCCAGGCATATGACCTGAGACTCTGTTTTCAGGGAATTCATTCTATAGCATGCGAGGCAGACAAAGTCAACAGGCCATTTCACAAAACTGGGTGAGTGACAATGTCACAGGTAAACTCAGGGGCTATAGAGATATGAAATAGAGACAGGTAATGCAGGCCTGTTAGATGCATGTCTGAAAAGGTTTCCCAAAAGGCTTTTGAGTTAAGCTGCTCTTCTGGCTTTTCCATGTAAGGAGAGTAAACCCCTGTTGTCTTCCAGATTGGTAAATTGTGGAACTAAGCTGCTCTCAGAACCAGCTTGCTCGCACCCATTCCTCCTTCCCATACCTACTTTCTGCTTAGTAGAGATGGTCAGCAGAGCAGACTCCATAGCATGGACTATTCTCAAATGAGCTTTGTTTATTTTTCTGGTAGTACTGGGGTTTACTCTACCACTTGTGTGCTCTACCACTTGAGCCATGCTTCCAGCCTGTTATGCTCTGGTTATTTCTGAGATAGTGTTTTGATTTTTTTAACCTAGGCTGGCCTGGACCAAGATACTTTTATTTATTGTTCCCCACCATCGTTAGAACAGGCACATACCATCATGCCCAGCTATTGGTTGAGATGGGGTCTTATAAACTTTTTGCCCAGGTTGGCCAAGAACTTTGATCCTCCTGATCTCCAACTCCCAAGTAGCTAAGATTATAAAGCATGAACCACTCCATGAGCAAGAAAAAAATTTAAGCACATCAAAAATTTTAAGCACATTTTACATTCCATGGCAAGGCTGAGAACAAATCCTCATCTTATTTGGGATATTGTTCCAAGCCTCCTATGATCCTTCCAGTGCCCACACCTATATTCTTTGCTTACCAGTCCCACAGTACCTCATGATTCCTTTTCCTGGAGGACCAACAAGCAGTCTAACTCTCCATGCCTGTACTCACTCCAATATCACACCTGGAATCCCTTTATGACCTATGACCCCATGATGAAAGTGCGATCTTCCTTTAAGACCCATCTACGTATCTCTTTCCCAAAAGGATTCTTTCTCTGGGTTTTGTCTTGGCAGGGGTAGTTATGGTCGACATCTATGCTTGTTTAGAATTCAGCCATTGAAGTTCTATGCATTGTTAGGGAACTGCATGTTTACCTGCCTGTCTCCCATTGACATAAAAATGATATCTTTTTTTCTTCCTTTCTTTCCTTAGCTGGTCATTTCATTTACCACCATTGTGCTGTACTCCAGCCAGGTACTGGGGACTACCATGTACTAAAAGGGAAATTCAAAGATATAGCCCAAGGCTTATTGTCTAAAGGAAAAAATACAACTCTTTCCACAAAATCAAGAGTATAAGGAAATGAAGGAATAAGGCAGGTTTCCGAAAGGAAGATTTCATTTATGGCTGGTGATAAAGGGAAGGTAGAATTTAGCCAACCAATTGTGAAGTTTGTTTTTTAAAGAAAGAGAAATATCCAGACAAAATTGAATAGCATCCACAACTCAAGGCTTACAAATGGTGTGCGTCTTATTTTGGAGCTTATAAGCATAGTCATGCATGGACCATATAGCAACATCTCAATCAATGATAGGCTGCATACAGGATGATGGCCCCATAAAATATAATGGAGATGAAAATTTCCTATTCCCTGGTGACAATATAGCCATCATAATGTCATAGTATAAGTCCCTGCTTATGTGATGGTGGTGCTGCTATGGAAAACAAACCTAATGTGATAACACTTATATCTAAAGTACCTACAGTTGCAGGCAATGCATTATATATTTTATCATCATTTAATGTAGATTACTCTATTCACAGAAAACAAAATTTATGATAACATAGAGTACCGGGCCATACCAGCAGGAGTGGGATAGATTTCTCAATTGTCTGAAGAGGCCACATAGAGGATTAACATGTATCATGTTGCTTTGTGTAACACCCTTCATGGTGTCCACATTGTCACCTGATAGCACATGGATGCATTTCCCAGGATGCATCTCCATCATTATGAACATGTAACTGGAGTTCAAAGTGTCTGTAATAGTAAGAACAGAGATGAAAATCCAGGAGGGAACAGGAGCAATTGGAATAGAACAAGAAGAAGCCATGCAGGGAAGTGTTGGCCTGAACCCAGTCATGGAGACCTGTGTATGCTATGTTAGGGAGCCCATACTTTGCTCAGTATATGATTATGTTCCTGAAGGCCTTACTGTTAGGATCCATCACAACCATCCCAGGAGACCGCGTGGAAGCAGCAGGCACAGGAGAAAGATTATTATAACGTTTATTAGAGGGGCCATATCTTCCCCAGGAGAGGGAGCAATATGGCATCTGCCCCTATCCAGGAGGCGGCTCTGAGGTTAGTGGTGAGGTCCATGTGCAGGTAGATCTGGGCAGAGAAAGGGAGTAGCCAGCTATCTGATGGGGAGGAGCTCTGGTCTGTGTGGAGCTGAGGACTGGAGGTGGGGATAATGGTAACATATACAGGTCATATTGAAACTTGAAACTTGTGAGTTTTAGGAAGATTGTTTCCCTTTATTTCCCAGTGTGAAGGATAGACATTTACTAAACATTGAATGCCCAATCTGCACATCCTTACTTGTTTCATAACACACCAGGAAATGAGACACCAGGGCAGTCTATCATAAGACTAAGACCATGGACAGTATTTACCATTGACAACCTGACTCTGCTCCACATTCCTCAGTTCTCACTACAACTACCTAGATCTTTAACAATAAGGATAGATACAACTGACACCCTCTAGTCCTCCCTCTCCCTGTTGATTGGAATAGCCCTACAATTTTCATCCATTTATCTCCTGAATCAGCCCTTTTCTCAACATAAGGCTGGTCCTGCTAAACATTAGGTCTCTGTAATAAACAACATTATCAACCATGGTTCTCAGGAAAAACAAAATTAATGGGAGCTAGGAGAGAGAGACTGATTGATTTCTTTACATTAGAAGGGATTTCTTCACACAATTATGGGGGCTGAGAAGCTATGTGATCGGCCATCTTCAAGCTGAAGACCCAGGAAAGCTGGTGATGTAGTATGGAATGACTTGCAGATATAGAGACAATGGGATAGTAATTCTAGTTCCTGTCTGAATGTCTGAGAATGAGGAATGTGGAGAGCAGAGCATTATTTCTTTCTGTGAAGTCTATAGAGAGCAAATGCTATCTTCTTCTATTTGTTAGTTCTATTCTGGCTCTCAAAGAATTAGATGCTGGTCACCCACAGTGGAAAGGGTCATCTACCAAGCTAGATGCAAATTTCTTCTGGCTACACCTTCGTAAACACACCCACAAATAATGTCTGAATAGCTTTTTAGGTATCACATGCATGCTCAGCCAAGTTAGTACATGAAATTAACCATCACAGGAAGCTTCTGAAATGGTTTTCATGATCTCCTTGTGTTGATTGGCTGGAGCTGACATAACAAAGCACTAAACACATTGTGTGGCTTGCACAATAGCATCATGTGGCCTCACTCTTCTGAAGGTAAGAAGTCCAAAGTCAAAGTATTATCCAGTTGGTTCCTCCTGAGGTCTCTGAGGGAGAATCTGTTCCAGGCTTCTCTCCTTGGCTTGTAGATGGCTTACCTTAATGTTCATAAGGCATTCTCCTTGTATGTCTGTCTGTCTCCAAGTTTCCTGTTTTTAAAAGAACTCCAGTCATATTGGATTAAGACTTACCCTCTTGACCCTATTTTAACTTGATTACCTCTGCAAGGACCCTGTCTCCAGATAAAATCTCATCCTGAGGTACTGAGGATTAAGACTTCAGCATACAAATTTGAGGAATAAGGGGCACAACTGAAGCTATAACACACTTTTGTGCTTGTGCCCTCGTGAAATCCTATTTCTTTGAGTGTGGGCTGAACCACAGGTTGCTTCTAAATAAGGGAGCATTTCTCTGCTTCATTCTGAACATCTAGAAGTCTTTATAGCTTTATATCCCTAAGGCTACCAGTTCTGTTTAGAGCAGAGATTCCAGGCAGGGGAGAAGGAAGTAGATGGGATGGGAAGTAGGTGAAGGAAGAGCAAAGATGCAAAAGAAAGAAAATCCCCAAATGTCTGCATGAATTAGTCTGAGAAGTGAGAGACAGGAAATAAAATGTTGTACAACTTCTCTTAGCAGGGTTAAATATAAACATGATGATGAGATTTTCCCAAAAGCTCTTCCACATGTTTTGTTCATGACAAAGATTAGTTTTTCCTGATCACTAGGAGCACTGCTACCAATAAGCATGCAATCCCTGTGCTCAGGTCACTCAAAGCCCAAAAGGAGACGGTAGGCAATCAATTAAAGGTATGTGGTTGAAGATAATTGGGTTAATAAACTGAGCACTTTACCCAGACTTGAACTTTCAGGAAGACTTCCCAGAAGAGGTGTGATAATGGAGGACCTGAGTTTCAAATGAGGGGTTGGAATTATTAAGACAAGGAAAAGATAACAAGGGAAAAAATATACATGCTGAATTGAAACCCTTTTATACAATTCTTTCATGATAATTTTTTTTTGTTTGGTCCGGTCGTAGGGCCTGAACTCTGGGTCTGGGCGCTTTCCCTCAGCTCTTCAGCTCAAAGCTAGTGCTCTACCACTTGAGTCACAGCGCCACTTCCAGCTTTTTTCTTTTTGCTTATGTGGTGCTGAGGAATCGAACCTAGGGCCTCGGGCATGCAAGGCAAGCGCTCTACCACTGAGCCATCTTCCCAGTCCCTCATGATAATTTTTTAAAATAATATAATACAAAAGAGACAACACAATTAAAGCAGAGAAAAGAAACTAGATTCCTTCAGGCAGAAGGATCAAATTGCGACAAGATTCGAGGGCAAGAAAGTTTTGCGGGAGTGCAGTACCTTTGGAACTATGGTATGCATGAAGAGTAAGGATAGACAGGTGTTAGGGTAGGATTTGGGTCATGAAGGATCTTGTGGGCCAGGCTAAGCATCAAAACTTAATTCTCATTTAAAGACTATTTCACAAAACTATGGTTTAAAATCACTGAGATGGAACAACTGGAATTTCATGGATGACTCCAAGAGCTTATCTCTGGGGTCTGGCCTGAAATTCATGCTGACTTTGGCTTTCTGCTATGCCTTGGGATCAGGGATTGATTCCTCTGGCTCAGAGGTTCATTTTCATAGTGCTGGGCCACTGGGTGGAGCCTCAGTAGATGGTTCCTTCCAGAAAGGAGCTGTACACCCATGATGTCAGAGGGTGGGGCATGGGGAATGGAGTGGGGACATAACAGCTGCTGTTGTGGTCTACCTTATCCTTTCTCAGAAAATATCAAGTGTTGCCTAGGTTTCTGAACAAGGAATCTTTTCGCTTCTGGAAAAATTCAGGCTTTCTAAATTACTTCTGGAGACTGTAAGTGTGTGAAAGGACCTCAAGCCTTAGAGTTGGGTTGATTTTGATTGGGTTCCTGTCTATGTTATCAGTTCTGAAAACTTGAGGAAGTTTATTAGCTTTTAGGTGTCTTTTACCCTTAGCTTCCAGATAGAGAAGATAATTTATCTCTTATAGGGTTATGAGGAGACTCTAAAAGAGAAGGAAAAAAATGGTAAATTGTTGGCATTCTATATTATTTCTGCCCCCAGAAAATTTTCTCTTATTAGATAACCAGGCCATGCACAGGTCAATAATAGAATTAAGAAAGCATCATATAAGAACATGAGTGACAGTGTTAAAACTAAAATCCATGCCTCCTGTTCTTATTTATTGTAGTAAACTATTCTAAAGTATCGTGGATTTACAAAGTCTGAATGTAAAGAGCCAAGAAATCAAAGTAGCAAGAGGTGAGCTTGCATCTTTCTCTGTGACTTTGGGCAGGTCACTTTCCTACAAACAGGAGATCCCTCCTAGTCCCGACGGTCTCCTTAACCAGATAATAAATGATTAGATTTTGCCAAGCTATGTTTATTGGGGGAACAATAGCTTAGGTACTACAGGGTATTTCTTCTTATCTAGTTATATGCAGTCAGTGAGTTTCCATGCAGGCCTCCCAGCAAGGGCAAAAATTCTTCCACGGGAAAAGAGTTAAAAAGTTCATGCTCCAAGAATGAATCACAAAATATTCCAAGAATGTCAGCGAGAAATATGACATACCCCAGGGGACCCCCAGGGAGAGTGAAAGAGAGGAACAGCTGGAGCCTCACACACTGAGCCCACAGTGTGGTCTCCAGCCTGGGTTGCAGAGAGTTGAAGGTAAGCCTTCTCTCCTCTCCCTTTGTTTCTTGCCCTGTTTTCTAGACACAGAAATCTCCCAGGGCAAGCTTAAGGGCACTGTCTCCAACTTCCCTAAGTGCATAAGAGAGCTGCTTTTGAACTCAAGTAGATTTGGATTTAAAACCCAATTTTGCCAGTTAATTTGGACAAACTAACTTATCTCTCTGAACTTCCATTTCTTCGGCTACACAAAGTGGAAACAAATATACATACACACACACACACACACACACACACACACACACACACACACACACACACACACACACACACACATAAATCCAAGATTTGTTTTAAAAGGATGCAATGTAACAATGTTCCTAAGCCTTTTAGCCAGTATCCATCCATCAATGGCAGCTAACATTTGGCTGGATTGGCCATGTGCTCCAGGCATGGCTCAGGCTCTCCCTAAGTCAACCTAGCTTTTGGAGGACATGCTAGCTTTATGAGGCTTTTGTCTAGAATCACAAATCTAGAAGTCAAGTATGAAGAGAAGAAGCAACATAGGGGACAAAATGACACTTCTAAACTTGCCAGGAAACAAGTTTGGCTACTGCGTCTAGATGTGGTTTTCCACAGTGAGAAAGTAGGGTCTAAGGAGTATGGTAAGTTTGGTAACATTTGTTCATAAACAGCCAAAAGACTCTTCTATGCATCTACTACATGTTGGCCACTAATTCCAGAAACTGGAAGAAAAAGTCCATTGTCTTTGCTTACTTGCACCTAACTTTCTAGTGAAGGAACACAATCCAAAACACAATGAATAACTTCTTTCAAATACTACTTATATGAACAACTAAGAAAAGTTAGTTCACATATCTAAAGGGAGACAGAAGGGCAGAAAACCTGGCAGGGAACCCCAGGTTAACAGCAGCTTCTAAGACCTCTGTCTCTGTGTGGGCAGCAGGGTTGACAGCAGGAGCAATTCAGTTACTGGGGTTGTTGGCACAGGTTCCGAACTCAAAAAACCTGGGTGTAAAATCTTGTTCCACTTTCATTTAAGCAGTAAAAACTCCAGAAGTAGGGCTATAGTTCAATTGGTAGAATACCAGCCTTGAGCAATAAACAAAATCAAGGGAGAGTACTCAGGCCCTGAGTCCACACACACACATACACACACACACACACACACACATGTTTGGGCTCAAATTCTACCTTCACTACAAGCCCACTCTGATGGGACTGGAAACTGATTAGCTATTCTCATTAGCTATTCTCCCCTCTGCAAAATAAAAAAAAAAAAAAACTCCAACCTGGATGCTCAGCAGATACTTGAAACCTGAAAGAATGGGGACCTCACTCCTCCACAGAGTATCTGGAACAGCAAAACATCCACTATGGTTGTACCACTCAGATCCATTTGCTTCAGTTCCTAAGCTAGTCTAACTGGGAACTACTAATTACTAAAATTAATTAATCCCAACAAAGGTACTGATTCCTTGGCTTATCTGCATGTCTGTATAAAGAGCCCAAGGTGATAAAAAAAAATAGCGATAGCTTAAAATTTAATAGGACTCTTGGAATGGACCTTGTAGAAGAGTTTTTCCCTTGGAAGACAGGATGCCCAAAGCTGCTGAGTCCAAAGTACAGAGGATCAAAAACACAAGTTCCCCAAGTGGATCATTAGAAGGAATGATAAGCAAGATACTATTTTCCTTCTTGGTTTCTGATTATACCTATTAGGGACATAGTATCAAAAAAAGGTTATAGATTTAGCATATCTATGACATCTTGGAAATTGGTGTACCTCTTTACAAAGTCTCACCTCAAATCCAGTGCTTCAGATGGTTCTTTTTAAAAAAAATTTTAATGTGAAAATACTGTACAGAGGGGTTACAATTACATGGGCAAAATAAGGAGTACATTTCTTATCAAGCATTGTAGCCTCCTCCTTTGTTTCAGATGGTTCTTTAAAAGGCCATTGCATCCCTCTAAAACAGCTGAGGATTCTGTCATGTAATGTATGACAAGACCAATGTAAACTACCAAATGCCACTGAGTTAACCTCCTTTACTATCAAGTGGGTTTTAGCATAAATAATATTTTGCAGACTCTCTTGTTGATGGATCCAACACTATAATTCCTCAAGCCATAGGTCTAGATGAAGATCTGCAAGCATGAAAGTCAAACTTATACCCAGAATGTATGTTCATCACATTCAAGACAATGTCTGCCCCTTGGCACTTACTGCCAAGTGATTGTGTAGATTCTGTCAGGAATTGTGAATGTATCAGAAGCTCAGTATTGGTCTCTGACACTATCTGTTTGAATCTTTGCTTCAGCCAATGACTAAACTAGATCTTGTGATTGGGGATCTATGCTGTGGAACTAAACTGGTGAATTACATGGAAATTAAGTCTTTAAGGAAGATTCTCATCCCTCGCCTTTTTTTTTCCTTCCTAAGATAATATAGTGTTTTTTTTTTAAAACTTACTATTGTGACCAAGAGAAAGTTAGTTTCAGAGGCTTTTACTTAGCTTTTCATACCCCAATGACTCATTCACAAGCCAAGGATCTGATGTGAGGATTTTGCCAACTACTAATTACATCCACTCCAATTATACATTACGATCAAAACTATATACCACATGGGTCTGTAGGCCCAATGGATACAAACTGGACTTGGGCCAGGATTCCATTTACTTAGTGGTTCCCATATGCCCCTATTTTAGCAGGGCCACTTTGATGATGCTTCTGTTACCTAAAGAATCTGTTCCTGAAATATATGCATATTTTCTTGCTCCCTAGTATATGGCCACTCAAATAAATATATGGTTTTGAGAGGTTCTGGGGAAATCATTGACCAATTCACTTCTCGCTTTTCATGGATTTTTATCTAATAAATGTGAGCTTTCTTTTAGCCAATAATTTGAATCTATTTACCCAAGTCCAGAAACAAAAGACTTACCCAAGTCCAAAAACAAAAGCCATCCCAGTATTGTCTGCACAGCAGTTTGCCCCTAGTGTTATTATGCTCTCTTAATTATTTTCACAACTCTCTGTATGTTAGACACCCTGACATTGCTACATTGATTTTGCTTTCATCATTAAATGCCACCAAATGATTCCTGTTATTTTGGGATTCAATTATTCTCATTACTGTCAGCATTTCCAGTTCTGTGATACTATTTCCTATCATTAGTTCAAAGTCAGATAAGAGAGCCAACTGGGCTTTTCAAGAGTCCTTGGACTCCTCTTATGAAGAATAATTTACCAGCCTCATGTGTATTTCTGTTCTTAATATTCTCACTTCTTTTTTGCGTCTCTCTTCTCTCATTTTCTCTTCCACCATTTTTTTTCACCTTATGTTGACTAATACCATCAGGTCTTTGTCAGAGTATTGTAACTTGTATCACAGCATAATTTTGGGGTGGGGTGGGGTCCGGTCGTGGGGCCTGAACTCTGGGCCTGGGCGCTGTCCCTCAGCTCTTCAGTTCAAGGCTAGCGCTCTACCACTTGAGCCACAGCTCCACTTCTGGCTTT
This sequence comes from Dipodomys merriami, assembly GCF_024711535.1. Taxonomy (NCBI): domain Eukaryota; kingdom Metazoa; phylum Chordata; class Mammalia; order Rodentia; family Heteromyidae; genus Dipodomys; species Dipodomys merriami. The sequence goes on from NW_027204937.1 coordinate 4,533,706, forward strand.
TTTTTGCTTATGTGGTGCTGAGGAATCGAACCCAGGGCCTCTTGCATACAAGGCAAGTGCTCTACCACTGAGCCACCTTCCCAGCCCCACAGCATAATATTCTTATTCCAGTGGCCTATTATTTTCCCCACTTTGTATCCTCCTTTCCTTGATTCATCATTGTTTGGATCCAGCTCCAAACATACCCTCCACAATGCTGATTTATATTATCTAGATCCTTCAGTGTATAATTTCTCAGGTCTTGGCAGCCCCAGCAATTCCTCAGCTTGGTTTTATGTTATGTTTTGACATGACTATTGGCCTAATGACCATGAAAAGTGGAAGTGGACCTTTGGTGGGAACCAGAAGATTTTATCTTGCAGGCAAAGGCATCTGCCTCATCTTCAAATAGAGATGTACTATTCTTTGACAAGGACAAATGTGCCATCTCTATAGCCAACAGGGTGTAGACATCTGGGGTTTCAGGTTTTCACATGAAATCAACCCAAATGTTTCTATAGCAAGTCTCAGATGTTTTCTAGAGAATTCTATCTTCTCTAGAAAGAAATGAATTAATAATTAATTTCTGGACCTAAGGTTTCATATTATTTTCTCACCTCTGTCTACAGTAAATAAAATTTTTACTTGCTTCTAACAAGGACAGCACAGCCTGCCATAAATTATTGATTAGTAATTAATGGTTAGTAATTCATTTGCTATATTTCATTATTTTCCAATGCAGTGATGATATTCAAATATCCAATTCCATTGTCCTTAGAATTAATCTTTTCCCTTAGCCTTTTACATGTCTGAGATGTTGCAGTGATTAGTCTTTGCTCTTCCACTAGTAGTCCTCTCTGTACTGATATGATTTGAATCTTAAATGCCTCGTAAAGCCATGTATTTTTGGCTTGTAGCTGAGGCTTTGGTACTATCAGAAGGTAGCAGAATACTTAAGAGATGGGGCCTGGTGAGAGGAAGTTAGGTAATTGGGGATATTCTCTTGAAGGGGATACTGGAACCTTAGGAACCATGAGCCAAAATAAGTTTTTCTTTCTTAAAGTTGCTTATCACAAGTATTTTATCGCAGTGATGGGAAGTTGATTAACACAAATTCTGATTAAAGGAAGTATTCATTGTAGTGATGGGTATGACAAGGCTATCAGTACTTCATATTGGTCCCCATTGTCTGCCAAGATGTCCACGCAGAATTATCCCCATTGAGTCAAGGAGACTAGATTTTGGAGTCCCTAAATCAGTTAGTCATGAGTATACATTGCTCCTAGAGAATAGGGCAAACCTTGACCAGCAAAGTCCTTTCCATTGCTCCAGGTACAGCTTCTAATAGCTGAAATAATGAGTTAAATGCATTGGACTATGCAACTCCCAGTTTCAACTATGACATCTGAAGTTATAGGAATACCCTTACCAACACTGCCACCGTACTGTAAGTTTCTGCTCAAATGCCGTTTTACCAAAGAGGCCTGGTTTGAGGGAACTCTCTCTCTTGCTTACTCTGCTTCATTTTTCATCTTCATTTGGAAGCCTTTTTTTATTATTGATTTCCTACCACTGGATTGTATACTCTAGACCTGTGTTATACCTAGAAGGCCTAACACAAAGTAGGCCTTAAACAAGCAAATGAAATACAGAATATTCATGATGTGCCGATAGTGTGCACATCACTGACATTACCATGAGAATAAAAATCAATCTGATAAATGAAGGTCTCTTCAAAACACTCCAACAAAAAATATTAAAATATGTAAAGAGCTCAGCATAGGCAGCTCATGCCTGCAATCTTAGCTACTCAGGAGGCTGAGATCTGAGGATCAAGGTTTCAAGCCATCTCAGGCCTGAAAATCTGACAGTCTCTTATCTCCACTTAGTCACCATAAAACTGGAAGTGGTGCTGTGACTCGAAATGGTAGAATGCTAGCTTTGAGCGAAAAAGCTCAGGGACAGTACCCAGGCCCTGACTTCAAGTCCCATGACTGAACATAAATTAGCTAATTAATTACTGTAGAATATATGTACAAAGTGTTTGTGAATACATTTCTATAAATAGCATTGGTATAAGGAAATACACTTTTTCTTTGCATAAAAATGCTGAATTGGAGTGATTTAGCATTAGGGAATTGAGTGTAAATCTTTTATCTGGAGCTTACGGGCAAGACTTTGATTCTCAGTAAGGAAGGGCGATTTAGGACCTGCTTTTATTTCTTCCAGGACAAGCATTTAATTGCAGACTTAACAGAGGCTCATGCCTATAAAAGATTCACCTTGTTTCTCTGAATGTATACATTATTTACTGTACAGTCTATAAAATATTTACCCATTTCTCTGCTGGCTGTACTTTGCTCAGCCTTAACTACCTCACTTCAGCTCAAAGCTGATCAAATAGGTGGCTGGCATCTCTCCAGACAGAGACAGGGCAAGCAGCTGGAAGGGGCCCATATGTCATGCATTTGTCAGAGCACATAGCAATCAAGAGTGTTGAAAGGCTTTCTTAAGGTACTGATATGGGGGAGAGTCTTTAGTCCTTTCCACATTCACCTACCACCTCTGGGTGACTATCTATGCTAGATTAGTTCCATTCATCTATTTAGAATACATTTATATACACCTATTGTGTTCTATAGGTCTTAGGCAGGTAGGTGGGGACAATTCAAATTCCTATCCCTTTGTTGTATTAAATAAACCCAATGAAACAAGTTGTTGCTCCATGAAACTGGTGTAGGCAAACACCATAAGTGGATTTTTAAGCTGAAATTCCATTTTACTCTATCATTTATGAGTATATATAAGAATCCCAATTGCATAGAATTACTGTTGGGGTTCATAGATCTTGGGTACTAAGTACGTATTCTGCCTGTCAGGGTGATAGCACTGAATAAAGGCTAGGGATGAGGAAAAGTGGTAGAAGCTTTAAAAATTAAGTTCAAAATTTACTTGTGAATGGAAGAGCTAGGATTCATGCTCAATATCTGTTTAAATCCAAATATTATATTTGAGTCCACTGTCTACACAAGTGCACATGCACACACATAAATATACACACACACACTTGTTAACATACACACACGTATGAAAATATGTGCTAATCATCATGGTACCACGATTTGAGTGACATTCTTAACCCTAGATAACATTATGTTGTTTATAACATTCTTTTCACTGACGTCACTAAAATTCTAACCATTTATTTTCTTGACTATTTACTACAGTCTGAGTACCTCAAATGATATATTGGAAGATGCTTTATTTATCTTATTTTTCCTAAAGGTGAATGTTTTATAGATATTGTTAGTTATTCCTTGCAACAACCCTCAGAGGAAAGAATGCCTTTTCTCTGTTATTGATAATGAAATTGGATTCAGCTTGGCACTAGAGTCTCATGCCCATAATCTTAGCTTTGTCTGCCCTGGCAGACAAATTAACAAGCAAGAAGATGGAAGTATAGTGCACGTCAAGTAGTAAATACCCAGCTGTAAATAAAAAAGCTGGTATCTAGTGGCTCATATCTATAATCCTAGCTACTCAGGAGGCTGAGATCTGAGGACCAGGGTTCAAAGCCAGTTCAGTCAGGAAAGTTTGCAAGACCCTTATATCCAATTAACTACCACCACAACAAAAAGGGTGGAGGGTGGGGGACAGAAGTGGAGCTGTGACTCAAGTGGCAGAGCACTAGGCTTGAACACAAAATCTCAGGTATAGTGCCCAGACCCTGAGTTGAAGCTCAAGTACCAGTAAAATAAATAAAATAAGAAATGAGGTCAAGGAAATGAAATGACTCTTTTTTGTGGTTTAGGAAATACTTATTTTATTTTTATTTTTATTAAATATATATTTTTATTGTAAAGATACTGTATAGAGGGGTTACAGTTACATGAGTAAGTTAATGAGTACATTTCCTATTGAGCATTGTTACCCCCTCCTTTATTTTTCCCCTACAGTCCCTTCCCTCCCCACCTCCCCAACTCCTCCCTCCCCCTTCCCCCAAAGTTACAAAATTCATTTTTCCACATGGTGTCTTGTACATCTCATTGCTACAATGGGTCAACTTATATCCTTATTTCAGCATATTGTTATTTCCCTTCCCCTCCCCAAATTAGAAAAGGGTATTTGTTAGGAAATGGAAAAACTTATATTAAGTGAAGTAAGCCAGGCCCAAAGAAACATTGGTCCCATGGTTTCCCTTATTTGTAATAACTAGTATAAGTCTAGGACAAGCAGAAAAGGTCAAAGCTATGTACATATGACCATATAAGATTATGCTAAGCAAAATGAGCCCCAAGATAGAGATACAGAGGTTTTATCTTTCTTGCTATAGTTTTTGATGTACTTATAATGACATGACTCTTTTAAGAACACAAAACTAGGGTCGGGCATCATAATCCCAGGTACTTGGGAGGCAGAGATTGGGAAGATTGTGACTCAAGACTAGCCTGGGAAAATAGCAAGATCATCTGAACAAACAAGGAAGGGGGACATGATGGACAATCTAATTCCCAAACCCTCTTCTTTCTATGTGCAAAACTATCTCCTTAAGAAAGGGAGAGGTCAATGGGAGAGGAGAGAAGAGCAAACTCCTTAATATTCTGGGCCTCATTGTCAAACATTATGCTGAGATTCTTCTCACCACAAATTTGTCTTCCAAACAAGATTGAACACAGCACCTCTGGCTGATAGCATCAGGGAATTTTCCTCCAAATATATAGAAAGTAAAACACCTTTCAAAGAAAATATCATTTGGAGGGAATGAGACCTGCATGACTATTTGAACTTCATGGTGCTGTACGGTATTTTTTTTTTTCTGTACGGTATGTTTGTTACACTGTCAGTTTCCTACAGAAACTCTCCAATGCCCTTCTAAACCTGGAGGCTCATGAAGAAGAACACCAGACCCATCTCTCTTAAAGAAATGAATTGTCTCTGACACAATTTTCATTCATTTGAACACAAATCAGTAACTCTTACTGAGTCCATTTAGGTATTGCCCTGACGCTCGCTGTTCTGTGAATTGGAAGCAATTTCATAAAACACCTTAAATGACCAATAATCCTGGTTTGTCCAGGGCTGAAAGGTTTTTCACGATGCTGAGCTTTTAGTTTTAGGGCAGGGAGAGTCTCAAGAATACTTGGGGGGCTGGGAAGGTGGCTCAGTGGTAGAGCGCTTGCCTTGCATGCCTGAGGCCCTGGGTTCGATTCCTCAGCACCACATAAGCAAAAAGAAAAAAGCCGGAAGTGGCGCTGTGGCTCAAGTGGTAGAGTGCTAGCCTTGAGCTGAAGAGCTGAGGGACAGCGCCCAGGCCCAGAGTTCAGGCCTCACGACCGGACCCAAAAAAAAGAATACTTGGATCATTGGTCATCCCATCTGCTCATCATTGTATTACTAGAATCCAGGCTAGTACCTGGTATAGAAAGAGCCTCCACCCCTCCCACAAGATTTCCCAGGGCCTTGATTTTCTTCCCTGTAGAATGGAAAGAAGAGGAGTTTACACTGTCCTATTTCATTCACAGTTTAATGCTCTATAGTAAGGCTAAGGAAAGATTACTGTGATTATGTAATTATCATGTCTTCTAGTAAAGGAAGATTTAAATAATCCAGATTCTTTTTTTTTTTTTTTTGGTCCCGTTGTGGGGCCTGAACTCTGGGCCTGGGCGCTTACCCTCAGCTCTTCAGCTCAAGGCTAGTGCTCTTAATACAGCTTCTTAAGTGTTAAACATAACTACATCTTATTAAAACATAGCTATGGTCTAGCAAAAGATGTATGCTCCAAAACAAGATTGAATAAATAGAAAAGGTAATTGGATAGTTAGATAAGGAGCTATGTGAATCAGCATGAAGTGACTCATTTTGTGGGATTATTTTTCTGAGCCAGTTTATTTAATCCAACTCCAGCATTTTTTTGAAGCCTACACTCAAATATCTAATTCTTGAGAAGGTCAAGATTGACACTTGGTCTTTTCAATATAGTAACACATGGTAAAAAATATTTACTAATTTCATTCATTTTCTTCAAAGACTCTTTTTCCCAGCACAAGAAACTTCAGGTCAACCAGTGTTTGCAGCTCATTTGAACAGCAGCCAAAGGGCCTCTCTTAACTAAAAAAACAATGGGGTTTTAGTCTTATCACCTTCCTGGCCTGCTCTCACCCAAGGATAGCTTAAGGTAGCTTCTGAGAAACAGCTGAGAAACCGGAGGGTTTGTCCAGACATCCACAGACAGCCTTATCATCATCAAGAAACTACAAGTGCCTTGTGTCAGAAGCCTGGCGAAAGCAAGCTATATCTTTCAACCTGCTGTTACCTTTTTTTTTATTCTGTCTTTCCTAAGTGCAATCTCCTGCTAGGCCCCAATCCAATTCTCTTGTCTCCAGGATTTCTTGGCTTTCCTGCTTAGATGAGAGAGGGTCCATTACACTATGGGCATTCATACAGAAGAACTATTCATTCACTTCTATATCCATGCCCCTAGCAAAATGCCTGCTGTAAAATAAGAGTTCAATAAATGTAAGAATGAGTGAAATTTATTCTATAAATCTCCAAAAGCACCCATTCATACCCATTGTAAAGTATGATATCCATGGACATTGAATAAATGTATAAAATAATGAATGGATTATTGATACACATGAATACTATGAATGGGCAAGGGACTGTGTTCTAGGCATTGGATAAGATATTTTATACATTATCTTATTTAATAATGTCAACAACCCTGCTTATCTTTTTCTCCTTAATACTTAGCACTAACACATCTGTATTTTACATATTTTCTTTCTCTACTGTTTTTCTCATAAGAATTTAATCTCATGAGGGCCACATTCTTTGTATTGTGCATTTCAGCTTCTTTTGCCTGGGAGAGTATCTGGTTCTGAGAAGATATTCAGTATATAGTTATGAGAGGAATATTATCTTTTGCAAAGAGCATAAAGATCTGTGATTTTGTAGCCAGGCACTGGTAGCCCACACCTGTAATCCTAGGTACTCAGAAGCCTATGATCTGAGGATCTCAGTTTGAAGCTAGACTGGGCAGGAAAGTTCATAAGACTCTTACCTCCAACTAACCAACAAGAGTCAGAAGTGGGGCTATTGTTCAAGTGGTAGAATACCAGCCTTGAGTTAAAAAGCTAAAGGATTGTACTCAGGCCCTGAGTTCAAGCTACACACACACACACACACACACACACACACACACACACACACACACACACACACACACACACACACACAAATCCCTGATTTTATATCAGATACTTCACAGTTTACCATACTATTGATAAAAACATATTGCTAACATCAGCAACTACATTGTAAGAAAGCCAGTATTATTCTAACAAGGGAAACCCTGAGACTCAGAACAGTGAGGTCAGGAGCTCAAAGCCAGAGCATATCTCACCAGATCAAAGACTGAGTCAGAATTCAAACCCTACGTACAGTGGCTGCAAACAGTTGTTCTCTCGTGACTTCCTTGAAATGATATAAATATCTTTCCAGAATGCTCATGAAGAAGGAATTGTTACACAACTGGGGAAAAGAAAACAACAGAGAAAACCCATTACAACTCAAGTCAACTTTGAAAGACCGCACTGAGCAAAGAACATCCCTTTAACATTAACAATGCAATAAAAGCTGAATGCAAGAGATTAAAACAAAGTTATTAGGTGGAGAAAGACATGGCAATGACTTTAACACTTAATGAGATGCCTCCCATATCTAGGAGAGAGCAATTTCCCTGAGTATTATCTGATGTGAAAGGAATAGTAAGGAGCTCTTTAGTGGTACACAGACACATTCTCTCTCACACACACACCTGGTTGGAGCTCAGCAAAAGACAGTGCATAGATGTCTGGAATATTACATAAAAACTGTCTGCTCAGCCAGTCAAAGCTATTAAAATCCATCTCTCTGAAACGAACCCTGAGAGTAGGTCAAACAAATCTAATTTTTATTGTTCCTTAAGGAGATGGTTGTGTTGGAGACAAAGGAGAAAGGCAGGAGGCCAGTCACGAAGAGAAAAAAAATCCTAAGAGGCCTTAAAAATTAAATGTTCAAAAGATCCATGGCAGGCAAGATAAATGATATATTGCAGTACTGGTTTAAACCTAATTGATGACTAATGTTATAATGCAGCTGAACCTACACTGATCTATTATCTGTCTGGTCCAAGCTGAAGGGACACTGCAAGGAGAAAAATTGCTGTTTTAACCTGATGGAACTTTAAAAAAAATAACCAGTCCAGTTACTTTAAAAGATTAATGTCTGGGTGGTGACCTCCTAATGTATATCAGGGTCTTGCAATGCAAAATCAAATGTTAATTAAATCGAATCCAGTGCAGGAACAATGCAGAAAGAGTATATTTTAGAGCTCAAGAGGCCATAGGGAATTGTGTTGTTGGGGTTCCTACAATGCATTTCAAAGAAACCACCAATAGAAAGCCAGTAATGGCAGGCCAACTAGTAGTCATTGAAGAATCAAATGTACACATAAGCACCATCTGGAAAACACCTACATACAGGTTTTATATAGTAGTATGTGGGCACTGCTAAATCACAGCCAGTGAAGGGGCAGGATCACCAACACAGTTGCTTAAATTCATGGGGATAGAAAGGAGGGGATTTATTTTCTTGTTGTGCAACAACCTTCAGAAGCAAAAGTAAGCAAACAACATAAACACCTCAGGAACCAACTTGAAAGAAATTCTAATGGTCAGGTCTAGGATAATATTAGCCAACAGTCATTACTTGATGGGTAAGCTTAAAATTATTTCAGAATTTAAAATGAAACAACAGCAACAATGAATACCTAGAGTGTTATTATGCTTTTCTTTTGAAAACCCATACATAACATCATTCTTCCAGGAAGCTCTTGAAAGCTACCACCAAAGCCTCACCACTGACCTTACTTAACTGGAAAAGAGTAATACAGGGCCCGTTTTATCTGCTTCGAAGACCAAATTATTTTTAGAACTCACAGAAAACTTCACTTATATCACACTAATCATAAATGTGATCATTGTTACTAATCCTCATCTATTATCTTGTATACAAAAGGTTTAATGAACATGTCTTCATGTCACAAGCAGTACTGAGCCACTGCAAATTAAAAAAAAGTCACACATTTGGGCCTGTTGAAACAAGGCATCTGAAGACACATTCTTGAAGGGGTGACATTGATCAAGAAGCATTGTACTCATAACCTGACTTATGAAATTGTAACAACTACTTCGTAACTACTTAATAATAAGAAGATGCATTCTAGCATTATACCTGCTCTTCTCCTTTTCCTTCCACTCATTTTTCTTCTTCCTTCTTTCTTTCCTTTCTTCCTTTTCTTCTTTTCTCTTCCTTCTCCTCCACACATTCCTCCTTCTCTTCCTCTACCTCTCACTCCTCCTATTTTCTTCTCTTTCTCATCTTCTTTTGTGTTTCTCCTCCTACTCCTCTGACTTCTCTTTTATGGAAACACTAAAGCAGGAAGAATAAATTTTAATTGGGAGTTTTAGGAAGACCTATAGAATAGACAACCCCTGAATAGAACAAGGAGCAAGACATTGCCATGTATACATGAGAAAAAAAAAAGTCATTTTAGGCAAGTTACTCACTGGAACAAAACTGCCCTGGAGAAAAGTTCATGGAAATAAGAATTTGTGTTGAAAATCTGAAACAGAAGTATATGGGCTGCTGAAAGCGTAGAGCCATGGGTAGGAATATCAGTGAAAAAATGAATAAATATTTTCAAAGGTAGTAATTTATCCTAGAAAGGCCACTAATTTCCCTAGGCAGAATCTTTATATGGCCTTCTAACTAGAAAATGGCCACTTGTGGGAGAGGTAAGTGTTGACCTGACAGTCCTCTCATTATAATCTAAGACTTGAGTCTAGTTCCCCAAGATCAGGGTCAAGATTTATGTCCATACTGACCAAGAGAATCAGATAAACACTAAGATGACCTTGTGAAACACCCTCAGGCACACGTTCATATTATTGCATTCCTTCTCAAGAAGGAATTTTATGAGTTGTCCTTTAAGAGTGCTCTGTAACCCAACCCTTTTGCAGTATAAATTGGTGGTCTGTTCTATAAGGATCAGGATTTTCTCATAAGGACTTTTTCCATGATCCTTTTGATGAAAGTGAATGATATGACTGCCCCAAGGTAGCAAAACAGGAACAAACACGCACAGAAAGAATTATTAGCTTTCCCATTGGGGTAGGAGCTAATGTGCTGGCCACCTCCCAGGATAGCTAGGACCACTCAAGTTCTTGGACTAGTGGCTTGAAAGGTCAAAGTCCTATTTTATGAACCTCATCTGGTTCAATGAAAACATCTTGTTGAAAAACCTCAAGTACTCTGTAAATAGATTTCTAGGGTTTTCTTGAAAGGTTTATGAGAGCATCATGGCTTAGCAGAAAGTTGTGAGAGTAAACGGACCAGAATCATCCATGTGTATGTCACTTTGTAGATCTGTGTCTAATCACACAGATAAGAACACAGCCTCTAGGGTCAAAAAGACCTGGGTCCAAATAACAGTTCTTCCATTTACTGGCTGTGTACAGAAACAAGTTGATTGGTTTTGCTGAACCTCAGCTTGCTTGTAGTTATAATGCTTCATCCTTAAGGCTATGTAAGGACAGTCCATTCCCCAGCTGTTGTGTGGCTCAGAACATATACTTCAGTGTCTTCATAACTTCAGTATCCTTCTCAACAGAGACTTTCCAGCTGCTATATCTAATGCTATAATTGCTTTTCTGGAGGTTCAGAACTTCTCATCCTCTTTTAATGCTTTGCTTTTCTCTTTAGCATTTACTACTACATAATGTACTGTATATTTAACCATTAGTAATCTTCTTTACTTTCTACTCCAACACTAACATCATAACCTCACAGAGCAGATATGTTTGCCTGTTTTGACTGCCACTATATTCTTGGTGTCTAGGACTGTTTTTGGAATATGAATGAATAGGTGATTAAGTGGTTAGTCAATGGGAATATTCCTGGCCCAGAATTTCTGGGCCAAGATGGTTCAATATGTTCATGCTCCCAGTTCCTTTGAGTGTCAGAAACACAAGTAGAGATGAACTACAACAAAAGAAGAATATTTTTTTAAAAAATCAACCTTAAGTTACACAAGATGCTTCCATTATTACAAGAAGTTGTGTGAAAGTGTAGGGGAATTTTATGTAGGACCCTGAAAGATATCTGTATGTCCAAAATTATTTTAAAATATAAAATTTCTAAATGTCATGGTTTTAAATAAAGAAAGATATACATCTGAGTGGCTCAGAAGCACAACAAAATACACAGCAATAACAGGAAGCTGATGTTATGACCTACTAGACTCTTTACCTAGTCATTCTAGATGGTTGGCAGTTGAATTTTGCTTTATTCTCAAGGCTATTTAAGGACAGTGCATTCCCCAGCTGTTGTGTGGCTCAGAACATATACTTCAGTGTCTAAATATACTTCAGTATCCTTCTCAATAGAGACTTTCCAGCTCTATATCTAATGCTATAAGTGCTTTTCTGGAGGTCCAGGACTTCTCATCCTCTTTCGATGCTTTGGGACAATGAGAACCAGATATAGCAGGAGATTTGCTTGAATCACATAAATAAAACCAAGTCTGGCAATGGGCATTCCTCTCCATGAAAGTAGGCTTAAAGCCACACCCTTTATTGCCCAGGATTGTGGTTTCTTTATTTAAAAAAAAAAAAACATAAAGGAACAAAACAAACTGCACAACTAAGATTTGGGGCCAAACTATCAGTTAGTGGAATATGGAAGATATGCATTGGTTTTTGGATTGAAAATACCAGAGGGCCAAAAGATGAAAATAGAATTATACTTAGGTACATAGTACATGGTATTGTGGATGCTAAAAAAAACCCACCTCTTTAAAGCTAGTAGAGAAAAGGGGTCATTTGCCTTCTGTAGAACAGCAGTGAGTCAGATTGCAGGTGACTTATCAGTCGGTGTCACTGCAGAGACAAGAGTAAAGAATTTTATACCCTATATTACTTTCATTCAAGACAGTTATTTTGGTAAGACTGCTATAGCCGAATACATAGTCTCAATGGGTTAAACACAGAAATTAATTTTCCCATAGTTCTAGAAGTTAGAAGTTCAAGAGCAAGTCTTTGTTTCTGTCTGACTTAATGAGCGTACCTCCTCTCCTTGGCCTGCAAGTGGCTGTTTTCTTGCAGTGTTTTCATTTCTATTTCTTCCATGAAAAGACATCTCTGGTGTATGTGTGTCTCGAGTCCCTCTTGTTGCAAGGGCATCGTCATATTGCACTACATTCCATCAAAATATCATTTTAATTCAATCTTCCTTTAAATGTCTGTCTCCAGAGATAGTCACATTCCAAGTATTGGCAGTTATAGTTTCAACAGATGAATGTGATGCATAGCAAAGAATAAAAGGAAAAGAAAAGGAAAGACATCATCAAGACACAAAAAATTTGTGCACTCATTACCTGTAGATAATTGCTTTAAGAATCATCAACTGTTATTCATTCCTAAGTAAGGGAAAATATCATCCCAATGAAGTGGTAGTAATACATCTATAATGTAGTAATGAAATTAAGAGTCAGTGAATTAAAGTTGTCTATTTAAAAGCTAGAGATTATCACATTAATTCTGTGTGTGTGCACCAGTTGTGGAGCTTGAATTGAGGGCCGGGTGCTGTGTCTGATATTTACTAGCATTCTACCACTTGAGCCATAGCTCCATGTCTGGCTTTTTGTCACTTTATTGGAGATAACAATCTGATAGACTTTCCTGTCAGAGCAAGCTTTGAACTATGATTCCTAAATCAGCCTTCTGAGTATCTGGGATTACAAGCATGAGCCACCAGAGCCTGACTCACATTAGATTTTAAGATATCCAGTTATATATTTCATGAGAGAGACATATAAAAAACAAAAACAATAGTCAAACTATTAAAAGAAAAAAATAAGATGCAACATGTAAATTAAATAAAGCTTACAAAATAATATTGTTTAAACAAAAAAACAATTTGAAGGGGAAAACTATTCATTGAAAGAAAGAATATTTCAATAGACAATAGTTAAAAAGAACCTCCTCCAAGAAAATCTAATAATCATAATTTGCACTTATCTAATGTTAACTGTGTCTAAAATAAAATTAGCAAATCTATAATCATGTTGAAAAGCTTCTCAAAAAAGATTTCACATCTTAGCTATGGTAAATAATGCTGTGATAAACATAGTCGTGCTGGTAGCTTTAGTGTGGTCTTGTTTGTGAGCATTTGGGTAAATGCCCAAAAGTGGGATTGCTGGGTCATAGGGGAGCTCTATGTGGACTCTTTTGAGGAACCTCCATACTGCTTTCCAAAGTGGTTGAACAAGTTTACACTCCCACCAACAATGCAGTAAGGTTCCCTTCTGTCCACCATCCCCTCCAGCAGCTGTTGTTATTAGAGTTCTTGATTATAGCCATTCTAACTGGGGTGAGGTGGTATCTCAATGTTGTTTTGATTTGCATTTCTTTTATGGCTAAACAGGTTAAACATTTCTTTATGTGTCTATTGGCCTTCCTTCTTTCCTCTTCAGAGAAGTTTCTCTTTAAGTCTTTAGCCCACTTATTTATTGGGCAGTTGTTTCTTTGAAGATTTGTTTTGGGGAGATTTAATTTTTTAAGTTCCAGGTATATTTTAGATGTGAGACTCTTGTCTGTTGTATGGCTAGTGAAGATCTTCTACCAATCCATGGGCTTTCTATTGATCTTGCGAGTTATGTCCTTTGCCATGCGGAAGCTCTGCAATTTCATGCAATCCCATTTGTCCAACCTTTCTTTGATTTGTTGTGTTTCAGGGTCTCTATTAAGAAAATTTCGGCCTGTGCCAAGGAGACCTAGGGTTTCTCCTAGTTTCTCCTATTTCATCCTGTAATGTTTTCAGAGTGTCTGCTTTGACTCCAAGGTCTTTGATCCCTTTGGAGTTGATTCTGGTGCAGGATGATATATAAGGATCTAACTTTAGTTTTCTACAAGTAGTTAACAAATTTTGCCAGCATCCATTTACTGAAGAAGAGGCTGTCTTTCTTCCATTCTATTTTTTAGCTCCCTTATCGAGTATTAGATAGCTATAGGTCTGTAGGTTCATTTCTAGGTTTTCAATTCTATTCCATTGGTCCTGGGGTCTGTTCTTGTGCCAGTACCAAGCTGTTTTGATTACTATGGCTTTGTAGTAGAGTTTGAAATTTGGTATTGATATTCCTCCAGCACTGTTCTTTCTGTTAAGGATCATTTTTGCTATTTGGGGTCTTTAAGATATGGAACCAACCCAGATGCCCCTCAGTAAATGAATGGATCAAGAAAATGTGGTATATATACACACAATGGAATTCTATGCCTCCATCAGAAAGAATGACATTGACCCATTTGTTAGGAAATGGAAAGACTTGGAAAAAATTATATTAAGTGAAGTAAGCCAGGCCCAAAGAAACATAAGTCCCATGGTTTCCCTTATTTGCAATACCTAGTATATGTCTGAGTCAAACAGAAATGGTCAGATAAGTTGATGTTAGGGGAATGAACACCAAGATAAGTATTCAAATTTTTTTGTTTTTTTTTCCTTTCATGCAATTGTTTCTAACATATTTATAAGATATTTCTTTGTTTCTTTGTATGTCCTTCCCCTATGGTATAACCCATGCTTTCACTGTATTTGATGTTGGTATAATTTGTGGAATGGAAGGGAAAAAACAAATCGTTTAAATAGGGATACAGGTGGACCCATTGCAACAATGAGATGTACAAGTCATTATGTTGAAAAATGAACTTTACAACTTTAGTGAGGGGTGGGGAGAGGATCGGGTGAGGGGGAGGAGGGAAGTATGGGAAGGGATGGGAAGGGGAAACAAAGAGGAGGCAACAATGTTTGATAAGAAATATACTCGTTATCTTGCCCATGTAATTATAACTCCTCTGTACGGTATTCTCACAATAAAAAAAATAAAAATAAAGATTTCACAATCATATATATATCAATTATCATATATTCTGTGTATGTAAATATATGTATATGCATATATGTATTTTCTTTGTGGATTCTTTTTATATCAGTCAGCCTGTATATACTTCCCCTAGGAACCTCTCTGCCTTTTCAGCTGAGCATATGTGCCTTAAGCTTCAAGATTGTATTCTAGTTCAGGGTATTAAGGTTATTTACCAATTATTAATATTGAGACCAATGAGCTTTTGCAACTTTTCCAAAGTCACTTACTTAGTAAATGAAAGATTCTGGATTTTGCTTCAAATTCTCTTTCTCAGTCTGAGCCATCCGTCATCATACTATATACAACTTGTGTCTTGTATGAGAAAATACAACCACTAACAAAATGCAACCACTGCTAAGATTCCCCTGGACTGAATAGAATGCTATCATACTATAGAGATTAGATGCACAAATCCTTATCTTGACAAGCTATGAAATAACACCATTTTCTGTGTGGTGTCCTCTTCGCTTCTCTGGAAAGATGTGCTGAATGGGACTTGAGAGACTAAGTCAAATGGTCCCTTTCTTCAGAATCCAGAGTTGTGACATCATTGCAACCACCATACAATACTACTGTCACAGCAGCAATTCCTGAGTGACCTTCAGACTTCTGGGCTTACTGCTTTAAAATGACCTTAAAAGGGACAAAGGAGATGTGTGGTGTTGAAGTCCATGTGGCCAAATGGGTGGCTGCTTCTTTCCTCCCATGATACAGAATAGTCATCTGTAGACTAATCAATCAAGTCTGAGAGTTTCTCAACCAACATTATTATGAAAACATCATGAAATACCTCATATTTCTGAGTGCCTACACCATGACATGTAAGTCACGAGCTAGCATCCATCCTTATACAGACATAGAGATCTACACATCGGTATCTTAAGTTTATTTTTTCCACTGAAGTAAGAGTCAAGAAGAAAATGCTACTTTTATTTGAGCAGAGGTATGTCAACTTGTGTAAGCCCTGGGAACCCTATTTAGGGTCATTGAACATTTGTTATACAGCTTACCTTATCTATTTTGTTTGTTTCATTGGATATATGACCAAAGTTTATGAAACAATTCACCTCTGAATTATTTTTGTTCAAGTTTAGAAGTTGGACAGAGTTTAAATCATGCCCAGCTTCAAAGAGGAAACAGTTAGGCCTTCAGTGGTACAGTCAAGCTGTTGGCAAGTAACCACAATAAAACCTTTGAATATAAAATTTAGAGTGTAAATTCCAGGTCAGTAATTTTGCATCAGTGATCCCTTTAAGAAATCATCCTCAAAAATCTCTCTGGTTTTGAAATAGAGCTCTTAAGTATCAAAGTTAGTGAGAGTGATGATCAACACAATAACAATACTGTATTTTTTTAGATAGAATCATAGTTTTAAACTGTTTTACCCATGTAATCCTGATGGGCACTTTGCTAAGTCTTTATTCTCCCCCAAATTACACATGAAAAAAATTAAGTTTACAGAAAAAAATTAAACGTATCTCAGCAAAGTGACATAGTTATTTGAAAGGAATAGAGACAAGACTTAAATTTACATTTTCTAGATTAATCCAACATCCTTTCCACCCTGTCAACGTATGTCTGCCTTACAACCTACTCTGTAAATATTTTTAACTGCCTACACATGCAAGTCTCTAAAATACTCACTATTTTACAAGAGAAGAATGATCAAAAGATATTTGAGCTGAGAAGGATCTTAGGCACCATCTGGTCCAATCCTTTTGTTTAAAGATGAGAAAAATGAGACTTGGAGAGATATGGTAAATTACTACTGAGATTGTAGTCTACCTCCAAACCCTTAGAATTTTATTTATTTACCTCCAAACCCTTAGGATTGTATTTATTTGCTCAACCCACATTTATTCATCACATATTATGGAACAAATCACTGAGAAAACAGATTTATAATGCAGGAGCTCTTAGTCTTTTAGGGAAGATAGATACACTATTAATTATAGGTACTAAACTGGAGATTTACACAGAAATGGATTAGCCAAGAAGGTGCAATTAATTAGGCCTATAGAATAAGGAAAAACTCCACCAAGAAGTGAAGGTTGACTTTTTCAAGTAAGAGAAGTTTGCTAGGCACTTAATGGAGAAGGACTTGGCACAAAAAAGGAATTATTTGTTTAACCAATTGGGTTAACCAATTGGGTTCACTGTGAGTGAACATGGAAAGCAAATACAAACTCTTATGGATAAACAGTTCACAGGATCACCGGAGGAGAGTGGTAAGAGAAAAGAGGGAAGAACCAAGAGTGAGATAAAGCTTGTCTATCATATCAAGGCATGTGGACTCTTTCTGGAAAGAGAGGAGGAACGATGAAAATACAAAAGGCAGTAAGCCACATAAGTAATATAATCTCCAGTTGTGGAGATGGGGAAAATATTAAGTTCACAGAATAAACAACACTATCAGGTCATCTAATCTTTGCTTGTGAAAGAGCCTGAACCAAGATCAGGTTATTGTTGAATCCAGGTCCCACGTTCTATAGATGTCTCCACACATTTCTCAGAGCAAACACATTTGAAAATGAGAGACTGAGTCCTAAAGTCAATAACTTATGGCAGAGAGAACCTGTTCTCCCCTCAGTCGGGTGATTTCCATTTCCTTCTCGTGGCTTTTGAAAAACAACTTTCCTCTTCCTGTCGTCCTTGAAGGGTCCATGTTGGATCCTCAAAACCCTGATTATATTCCAGAATGTACTTTTCTCCTTAAATTTCTTCCCAGGAGCCAACATTTAAAGCTTAGGCTTTCTACATGATTCTGAGGTTCAAACCACATTTTGTCTATTCAAACTTTATGCTAGAATTTACTTATTCTGTGTTCCATTCCCTCTGTGATATACTTTTTGTTCTCTGTGGTCTTAGAAATGAGGACAAAAAAATCAAGATCAGAAAAAAGAGTTTCCATAGAAACTAAGCTCAGTGCAGTTACAAAATAACTGCAAGATCTATCCTGTGTAGCTTTGTACTTGGTCCAGCATATAGATGTTTCATAATTGTTAAACCATCCCTCTAGCATGTCAGGTAAAAACTGAAAGAAATAAAAGTCTCTCTTTTTCTGTCATTATAAAAGCCAACTGTGTTGAGTTTACATTGTTTAAAAAAAGTAGCATTATTCGATTCGAAAAATAATTATCAGGTCATTCAAAGTCCAATTTGAAAAATATACCCCCATACTTGCTCATTCAAATAAGAAATATAATGTGAAAATGATTTCATGCGCCTTGGAAGAAGTAACAAACAGTGGATTGAGAAGAAGCCCAGAGTTCCAATGTCACTCTTTGGGATGACAGGGGAAAAGTTGTACAATCAGAACTCAAAAGACAGAAACACGAGGAAGGTGAAACTACTGACAAGACACAGCTCCCTGGAAATTCTGACTGACATTCTTCTCTTCTCCTTCCATACCCAGTTTCTGTCTAGCACCTCCTACTGGCCAATTTTGATGGTGTGACAGAGAAATGCATGAGAAATGTTTTTGCAGGATTTGATTCCTTAAATACAAAGAAACTCATAGTAAGAGCCAGGTGCTGGTGACTCACAGCTGTAATCCTAGCTACTCAGGAGGCTGAGATCTAAGGATTGATTGTAGTTCAAAGTCAGCCAGATAAGAAAGTCTGTGAGACTCATCTCCAATTAACCACCAGAAAATCAGAAGTGAAGCTGTGATTTAAGTGGTAGAGCATAAATCTTGAGCAAAAGAGCTCAAGAACAGTGCTCAGGCCCTGAGTTCAAGCCCCAGAAACAACAAAAAAAGAGAGAAAGAAAGAAGGAAAGAAAGAAAGAAAGAAAGAAAGAAAGAAAGAAAGAAAGAAGGAAGGAAGGAAGGAAGGAAGGAAAAGAAAGAAAGAAAGAAAGAAAGAAAGAAAGGAAAGAAAGAAAAAAGAAAGAAAGAAAGAAAGAAAGAAAGAAAGAAAGAAAGAAAGAAAGAAAAGAAAGAAAGAAAGAAAGAAAGAAAGAAAGAAAGAAAGAAAGAAAGAAAGAAAGAAGAGAAAAGAAATCATAGTATGTAATGAACTGGTTTGAGAGCAGAAAGAAAGTGACAGAAGCAGACACAATTTTACAGTGAACATTCCGATACATTTATTTTTCATCTAATTTTCTTTTCCTTTCTTTTTGGCAGTACAGAGGATTGCATTCAGGACCTGGTGTGTATTAGGTAAGTGCTGTACCACCCTAGCCATATCCCCAGCCTGACTTGCTTTAGTTTACTTTTCAGAGTGGGGCTCAAGCTTTTGCCTAAGGCTATATTTGGACCATAATCCTCATATTTCTGCCTTCCACATAATTGAGATTACTGATGTGAATCACCACTCCCAGCTTGGTTTCTTTTTTGTTGGTGTTTTTGTGATAGAATACTGTTAATAGTTTTTTGCTTTTGGCTGCCCTTTGTCTCCCAGATAGCTGAAATTAGAGGGATGCATCACTCTGTCTACCCCTCATCATATTTTTATATATTTTGTTTTTCATAATTGAATCATGCAAATTTTGTATGTTGATATTATTTTCTTCTGGTTTCACATTACTTTTATGTTTTCCTATATAACTCAAATTTCATAAATATGATTTTTATGAATATATCCTGATGTATTTTCTGTATGTACTATAATTTATTTAGCTACTCTTTTATTTTAAGACTTCAAAACCAGATCCATTATAATTATCTTTAAGAAAGAGACCAAAATAAAGGCATTTAATAGATGTTAAGAAACTAATAATGAAGCTATTATAATTAAGACAGTATAACTTTGGTACAAAACTAGGAAAATAGAACAATTGACAGAATATAGAATCTAGACGTTGATTTCCATCTGGTTAAAGTCCTGCAATTCAGTAGGAAAGAATATAAGCATTTGAATAAATAGTACAGAGAATTTGAGTTTTGCTGTAAGATCAAAAGCATTTTGATCCCTACCTCACACCATGAACAAAAAATAATTTGAAGTGTATTAAAAAGATAAATGTGGTCTTTAAAACCTTCACATTCCTGGAATAGCTTCATGATTTTGATACAAAGAAAGATGTATTAAATAAGACATAGAAAGAATTTAAAATTTTGATGAAAAAAATGTTAGTGTTGCTTAAAAAGCTAATAGGCAAACCACAGTCTGGAAGGCATTGCTTGTGATCTATATTTCCAACAAAGAGTACATGCCTAGAATCTATAAAGAACTTCCAAAAAACAATAAAAATATATATAACCCAATCATACAAAAGCAAAATACTTAAGAACGTACTGCACAATGAGGCTAATCAATGGCATTGAAAGATACTCAGTTTCATACTACTTTATAGGAGAAAATCAAGATAAAACTACAATTAAATGCCACCAACAGCCACCAGAATGACTAAATTATCATGACTATACTATTTTTGGTCAGGAATATGGAATAACTGAATGCATGAAACTCTCACACATGAAAGATATCATTGTACATAGGCTCAAGTGCTTTGGAAAACTACTTTTTGGTATCAATTAAAATTATGGCATAGGAATTCTAATCCTTACATTTAATTTCAAGAAAAGAAGCTATATATCATTAAAGGAATGAGTAGAATGTTTAATAACCTTATAATAATGACCTCAAACTGGAAACAACACAATCATCCTCCAATAAGAGAATGAATAAACAAATAATGATAGGTGTTTAGAATGGAATTCAATCTAGTAATAGAAAAGGAGCAAACTTTTTAAATGCACTAAAAAAGAATGTCTTTCAAACATTCAATTTAATGAAAGACTCAGTTATAAAAGAATATTTGCCAGATGCTTCTATTCATAGAAATAGTTGAACATGAAGCTATGTCAATGAAAGCTGGATAAAGTGATTACCTATGAGTTACTGACAAAGAAGAGATACATGGGAGTCAATCCCCTGGGGTACAGGAATATCCTAAAACTTGGTCTGAGTGGTAGTTTCATAGGTATATTTACCCAGAAAATTCATTAAGCAAATGCATAAGATTTATACACATTGTTACAAGTAAATTACATCTTTTAAAAGTATCAAAATATTCCTAGGATAAATAATATGGCAATACATATCTTTTTTGTGTATTTTTTAATTTTAATTTTAATTTTTTGTGAACATACTGTACAGAGGGGTTACAATTACATGGGCAAGATAGTGAGTACATTTCTTATCAAGCAGGCAATACATATCTTTGTGCAGAGCTCTTCATCCACATATGTGGCTACAAAAATGGAGGGAGGTATTGTAACCTTGTGTTCAGTGTGTCAATTCTAAAATCAGACTTCCTGGGTTCAATTCTACTTCTGAAAATTACTAGCTGTGTAAAAATGTGACCAAAACAGATCAACTCTAATTTTATTACATTTTTCCTGATCGGAAAAATGAGAGTAATAACAGTACCTACCTCAGAGGGCTTAATGAGATTTAGCTGTCCTAATACATCTAAAGCATTTGAAATAGTGCCTGTATGTACTAGCATGTGTTAGCTATTATTATTAGTGAAATTCCCTGATTAAACTACATCAATGCTTTCAAAGTTCTTGATACATGTCACAAAAGTTCTTTCCAAATATTTTATACCAGTTTAAACTGGTATAAAATTAGTAGCCTATGGGAGAGCCTGGCAGGCCATTCAATGAAATAAAGTATGTTCAGGTGTGACTGAATATTAATGGAAAAGAACAGGTCATTTTGTTAGGCAACAACCACCCAGACTTATAACCTTAAGGCAAGCAAAAAACAATGCTGAAGAATGTTGAGTTTTTGAAGGTTTAATTTTTTTAAGTTCTCTATATATTCTAGATATTAGGTCACTGTCTGATGTGTAGCTAGGAAAAAAATCTCTCATTCTGTAGGCTGTCTTTTTACCTTGTCGGCTATGTCCTTTGCTGTGCAGAAACTTTTGAGTTTGATGCAGTTCCAATTATCAAGCCTTTCTTTGATTTGCTGTGCTTTTGGGTCATTACTCAGAAATTTCTTTTCTATGCCAGAGTCCTAATGTGTTTTCCCACTCCTTCCTGTAATAGTTTCATGGTATAAGATACTTCATGGAAGTCTTTGATCCATTTTGAATTGATACTGGTACAAGGTGACAAATAAGGGTTAATTCCAGTTTTCTGCATGTGCATATCCAATCTTCCTAGCACTATTTGTTGATGAGGCTCTCTTTCTTCCAACCTATGTTTTTGGTTCCCTTATCAAATATTAGATGGCTATAGGCCTGTGAGTTTATTTCTGTGTCTTCTGTTCCATTGATCCTCAGGCCTATTTTTGTTCCAGTACCAAGCCATTTCCACTATTCTGTAGTAGTGTGTGAAGTTTGGTATCATTATACCTCTATCACTACTTTTTCTACTAAGGATCACTAAAGAGAATCTTCTCTGAAGTAAAAATGGCCAATAGACATATGAAGAAATGCTCAACATCTCTGGCTATAAAAGAAATGCAAATCAAAACAACATGGAGATTTTTCCTCACCTCAATTAGAATGGCTATTATCAAGAAAACAAATGATAACAAATGCTGGCAAGGATTCAGCTGAAAGAAAACCCTAATACACTGTTGATGGGAATGTAACTTTGTTCAACCATTCTGGAAAGCAATATGGAGGTTCCTCAAAAAAATTAAATTAGAACTACTCTATGATCCAGCAATTGTACTCCTGGGCATTTATCCAAAATATTACAAACCAAGTTCCAGTAAAGCCACCAGCACAACCATGTTTATTGCAACACTATTCACCATAACCAAGGTATAAAATCATCCCAGATACCCCTCAATGGATGTATAGATGAAGAAAATGAAGTATATATATATATATATATATATATATATATATATATATATATTTATATTTATATACACACACACACATGGAATTTGATTCATCCATTAGAAAAACCAATATTGTATCATTTGTAAATAAAATTAAAAGATGTGGAAAAAAGTTATATTAAGTGAAGTAAGTCAGGCCCAGAGAGACAAAGGACCAATGTTTTCTCTTATATGTGGAAGCTAGATTTAGCTTACAAATTCATAAATACATTGGGTAGTATACAATTATATACAAATGTATTAACTGAAATATGGTAGAGTCAAGGGAGATCTCAAATAATGTAATTCCTTAAAAGGCTAAAATCAAAGTTCTGCAAATAAAACACCAAGAAGCAGGTATTTAAAAGGGGTGGGGTGGAGTCAAGGAGAAAGGGGTAGACAAAGAAAGAAGAGAAGATGGGTAGAATATATTCAAGGACTCTGTATATCCCCCAAAATTAAAGATAATGAGGGAATGGGTAATATTAATCAAGATGTATTCATAAACTCCTTTGTTAAATGGCAACTCCTTTGTACAATACCTTAAAGATAATGATATGATAATGATAATAATCATAATGAAGATGATGACAATGACGATGACGATGATGATGATGATGATGATGATGATGAAAGGATGTTGGATGTGGTGTTATAGAACTAGCTTGCACTATTAGCACCTTGCATCATAGAATCAGTCTTTAAATTGTTATTACTGCTTGCTGCTTATTCTCCTTTCCAAATGCTTGCTTCTTTTGACTTTTGGTGTGGTATGGCTATGGATTTAATGTGCTCCATCCCCCAAAATTCATTTGCTTCGCGCTTGGTCTTCAAAGTGGCAGTATCAGGAGTCAATGGAATCTGCAAGTAGGAGAGCCTAATGAAAGATCCTTAGGTCCAACCAGAACCAAGGTGGATTTGGTTGCTAATTCCATAGTTACATTACAGCTAGTTTTCAATAAGAGAAGCAATTCTGGGCCCTCCCACCCTCTTCTTGTTTATGACATATAAGCTGCTCACTCCCACCTGGATTCTCATCATTGCTATCCACCCTGATTCAATGTGGCCAAGAGATTGTCCTTGCCAAGACTGTACCAGGTACTGGAACTTTCAGCCTCCAAAACTTTGAGCTAAATAAGTGTCTCTGTCCGTCTGTCCGTCTGTCCGTCTGTCCGTCCGTCTGTCTGTCTGTCTGTCTGTCTGTCTGTCTGTCTGTCTGTCTGTCTGTCTGTCTGTCTGTCTGTCTCTCTCTCTCTCTCTCTCTCTCTCTCTCTCTCTCTCTCTCTCTCTCTCTCTCTCTCTCTCTCTCTCTCTCTCTCTCTCTCTCTCTCTCTCTCTCTCTCTCTCTCTCTCTCTCTCTTCCTTCTTTTGTCCGTCCTGAGGCTTGAACTCAGGGCCTGGGCACTGTCCCTGAGCCTATTTATACTCAAGGTTAGTGCTCTATTACTTGAGCCATAGCCCCGCTTCCAGCTTATACTGAGTAGTTTATGAGAGATAAGAATCTCACATACTTTTCCACCTGGTCTGGCTCTGAACCATGATTTCAGTCTCTTGAATAGCTAGAATTACAGATGTGGGCCAGCAGCACCAAGTTTCTTTTTCTTTATATATATCCTTTGTCAAATGTTTCATTATAGTGAGAAAACCCAACATTTTTCTTCCGTAGTCTCTTTCCAACTTTTGCTACTAGCTTCTGGCCATTCTCTTATCTTCCTCTGGCATCCTTGCTATACAATCTCAACAACTGCTACCAGATCTTTTTCTTAAATAGATGGGAGGTGAGGGAATTCCAAGGCAGAGAAATCATCACAGAGATTCAGGGAAGAACTTTTATTAAAAATGAAACATATGGCTACCCCTGGGTCTAGAACTTGCAATATTAGATATTTACCTAAGGGTAATGGAAACATATGCTCTAGTGATGGTAAGAAAGTGGATGTCCTTGAAATCCCATGAGTAGTCTCTCATCTGTCCCACACTTCATTTCTTCCCTACAAACTGTTCCTATTGTAGCCAGTTTAAAGTTCTTAATGTTTATTATGATTTGGCTATAAAGTATTCTCCCAAACCCTCATTTGTTGAAAGCTTGATTCCAGCTTCTGGTTAGTGACAGGTGATTGAACCATGAAAACGATCATTTCAATGGGTTAATCCATCAATGAGTTCATAACAGAATGGGCTACGAGGAGGTAGAGCCCAGATGGAGGAAGTAAATCACTAGGATTTTGAAGTGTGTAGCTTTTCCTCTCTGTTTTACTGGCTGCTGTGAGGTAAGTAGCCTTATCTCCCAGTGAGATGACATTCTCTGTTACAGGGAAGAGGACTAAGGCATTCATTCCTTCTCTGCTCCCTCTTTGCTTTGATGCCTTACTCCATGCTATGCTATGCCATATCATTGTCCCATAGTGATAAAGCCACCAACCATGGGCCAAATCCATGAGTCAAAATAAATTGCCCTGTATTAAGTTGATTTTCTTTGGTATTTATTACAGCAATGGAAAAGCTGACTGACACAATGTTTATGGATCCCGCTCTGCTTTCTTGTGTCTCTTAACCTTTCCATGTACTCTTAACTAGAATATAACTGTCAATTATTGTCAGTTGGAAGATCCTCTATTACTTTTAAGACTTAGCTTGCCCATCACCAAACCCATCTACTCAAGTCAGGAAGGAATGAACTTTCAAACCTGGGGAAAACCTGATAAAGGCTTTTCTATGACTCTTCAATGGCTTCTAGATTTATGTGGCCCCAAACAATCTGGCTTCATATTTCAATACTTTCTGTTCTCCTTTCTGGAAATCCTAAGTACATCGATCTTCTCTCATACCAAGGAACTAAACTACTGCTGCCTCTGGGCCTTCATATGTGTGGTCTCTCTACCCAAGACTTCCCTTCTCTATTCTTGTCCCTTTAGCTTGCTTGTTTCTGTTGACCTGGATTAGCTACTTTCTCAACCCAATATACGTCTATAGCTTCCTGAGGACTCCTTAACACTCTGCTCATTATGCCTTTAGTGGATTCAAACTTTATCACTGGGCTGGAAAGCCTATGAGGGTTAAAGCAGAATTTGTTTATTCAACTGTTCACCTCCAATGCCAAGTACATTTTCTCTTGGAGTTCTCATCTTCATAATTCACGTGGTAGATGTTTTGTAAACCAATGAATGGTGTGTATGTGTCTCTACATGTACACACATGTGTGTGTGCATATGTATGCACTTAGGTACCTTAAAAAAACTAGAGACCAGATGTGCTGCTCAAGATCTATTTGCCCTTTCTTAAAGATCCATTTTCTGCCTCACATTTGCAATTGGGATTCCATTTTGGTTCAGCCAATGGAGAAGTCCAATGGAAAAGTGGAAAATGTGTGCACATGAGGGAAGACGCCTGGGCACTCCTGCCCTGCTCACTCCTTGCCTCTGGTACATTTTTTCTGAGAGCTGCTCTGCCCCTGTTTGTGACCTTCTGCCGCTCTTGTCAACTGGTACATCTCCCAGATTCCAGTTCTTAGACTACTACATTATTTCTCTCCTTATCTCCTTGACTCTAGGAGACATATGACTTCTCAATATTTGTTAGCATTCTTAGGGCATCTCAAAGTCTACTGCTTGATCTTTTAGCTCTGCCCCGCTTCTGAATGTAGTTCCTTTAGTATAATTTCTTCACTATAAAAGTAAGAATAATTTGTACTTGATCAATGCAAATGTCTTCCTCCTCTCCCCTTTCTTCATTTTTATTTCATTTCATTTATTTCTTTCTTTTGGTCTATCATGGGGCCTGAACTCTGGACCTGGGCGCTGTCCCTCAGCTCTTCAGCTTGAGCCACAGCGCCACTTCTGGCATTTCTGCTTATGTGGTGCTGAGGAATCGAACCTAGGGCCTCATGCATGCAAGGCAAGCACTCTACCACTAAGCCACCTTCCCAGCTCCTCTCCCCTTTCTTTAGAGGCACATTTTGTTTCTCTTACTGACCTCTTTCTCCCACTGGCCAGCAAGTGCCTTGAGGGCAAAGAAAATATTTATCTCTGAATCATCATGCTCTAAAACAGGGCATGGCTGACATTGAATGCTTGATAATTGTTGGTCCTCCACTTCATCTGTGATATGTAAAAACTTGCACTGAATTCTCTCTAGAATTATTTTTACATCTATGCGAGAGCTTGTTTAGCCTCCAGCTTTTCCTCTGCCATCTTCCTGGAACCTTTTATGTCTTCCTTACAAAATGAAGCAGAGGGAGTTCTGGGAAGATTGAGATACCACCTCACCCCAGTTAGAATGGCTGGAATCAAGAACTCTAATAACAACAGATGCTGGAGGGGATGTGGACAGAAGGGAACCTTACTGCATTGTTGGTGTAAACTTGTTCAACCACTTTGGAAAGTAGTATGGAGGTTCCTCAAAAGACTCCACATAGAGCTCCCCTATGACCCAGCAATCCCACTTTGGGGCATTTACCCAAATATTTACAAACAAGACCACACTGAAGCTACCAGTACGACTATGTTTATTGCAGCATTATTTACCATAGCTAAGATATGGAACCAACCCAGATGCCCCTCAGTAGATGAATGGATCAAGAAAATGTGGTATATATACACAATGGAATTCTATGCCTCCATCAGAATGAATGACATTGCCCCATTTGTTAGGAAATGGAAAGACTTGGAAAAAAATATATTAAGTGAAGTAAGCCAGGCCCAAAGAAACATAGGTCCCATGGTTTCCCTTATTTGCAATAACTAGTATATGTCTGAGTCAAGCAGAAAAGGTCAGATAAGGTGATGTTAGGGAAATGAACCCTAAGATATGTATTCAAATGTTTTTTTTTCTTTCATACGATTGTTTCTAACACATTTAAAGATTATTTCTTTGTTGCTTTGTATGTCCCTCCCCCATGGTATAACCCCTGCTTTCACTGTATTTGATGTTGTTATAATTTGTGGAGGGGAAAGGAAAAAACAAATTGTTTAAATAGGGATACAGGTGGAACCATTGCAACAATGAGACGTACAAGTCGTTATGTCGGAAACAAACTTTACAACTTTGGTGGGGGGGAGGGAGGATTGGGTGGGAGGGCAAGGGGAAGATGGGAAGGGATGGGAAGGGGAAACAAAGGAGGAGGCTACAATGCTTGATAAGAAATGTACTCATTATCTTGCCCATGTAATTGTAACCCCTCTGTACAGTATTTTCACAATAAAAAAATTAAAAAATTTTAAAAAAAGAAAATGAATGTCAGAAGAAAAAAAAAGAAAATGAAGCAGAGCCACTAGCTTTTTTTTGGCGGAGGAGGCCAGGAGGATGTAAACACATCTGCCTGCTTGAGATGATATAGAGGCCATCTTTAGGGGGATAGATGGCCCCAGGAAGCTCATATTGAGTAATTTTATGTTGGACAAAAAATTTAGCACACAATATCATAGTTCAGATCAGATTTAATAGATCAATAAATGGCTGCTTAACAAGGACATTTAGTTACTGTTATGCTAAGTTTCCTAAAGGATTTTGTTCAGTTATACCAAAAGGCGGTGAAGGACTATAAAGCACCAGCTTTCCAACTTGGATAAAAAGAAAATTCAGCCCATTTTGGAAATTGTTCTTCTTAACTGACAGTATGAAAACAAGCCTCAAAGCTTTTCTTTTCCAGGCATTTCCTTCATGTATTTTGGAGAAAGTTTGGCCTGACTTACAAGGAAACCCCTTAATTGTCCCTTAAAAGTAGAATTGCGTCATTGTGGATAAGACATGGTATTCAAATAGCTCCCTAGGGGATACACTCTTGGAAACTCAGCAGGATTTTAATTGTAAGCAGACAATTTGTTTTGGATTGTATGCAGAGCATGAAAATATAACTGCTATAGGATCTAACAACATACAAGGGGATTAAAGTCTAGTGTTTCCCTACTGGTTTAGTTCTTGGCCTTAGCTATCTTTGCAAGTGATAAAGTCAGCATCTAAGGTTACTTGGTATCCTTTTGATAATCTAATATGATTATATCCTAGGCACCCTAAAGGACAATATCAGTCTTATTTGCTATTGTATTACCCATTCCTAACAGTATTGCATAGATCACTAGTGCCCAATAAATATACTCTATTTCATCAATTCTGAGGCACACCTCTTTTCATAGTTTTAACAGCTCCAAAATGAGAATACCTCATAAAATCAATGCTATGTCATAGATTAACCAGCCTTTCCTTTCTCAGTGGTAAATAAAATCATGTAGCACATTTTAAGTGATGGATTTGGGATGCTGAGGGCCTTGTATGAGCCAGATTCAGTGTCAAATTCTTCAATGCATTATTCATTACACCATGTGATGAAAAACATATCTAAGGTGGGTATTATGGACTCCATTTAATAGATAAGACTCAGTACTGCAGTCAATTTACCAGAGTCACAGGTTTTACATAAAAAGAGATGGAGTTGGCCTCAAACCCAAGTCTTATTCCAATGCCTATAATCTTCCCATTAGATCATGATGTCTCCCAGTGGAAACTTGAAGTAAATATATTTTAGAATCACTATGTTAAAATCTGGGATGTTTCATTAATTTATCTAATCTATCCTTTTGACTGATTCAAATAACAAATGCCATCCCAAAGGTCTCTCAAAAGAAGTCAATGCATATTAATTAGTTTTCAACTTAGGTGACAGAGTGGCCCAATCTCATCTCAACCCAAATAAAACAAATGTGGGATTTATTGGAAGTATCCAAGGATATCCCCAACACTGAGTGTTTCTGGGCTCTAGAACAAATGGAACCTGACAGCTGACAAGTTGACAGCGTAGACAGGACACTGTCTAGTCTAATTTTTCTCTGTATACAACTTTATTCATCACTGTTACTATGGGTCTATGATTTCCAAAAAGTAATAATATGACTCTCACAGCTCCAAAATACTGTATATTAGACACAAGTTGCTACAACTCTGTTTAACTCAGACCTAGAAATCCTAAGGAATAGGACTCATTGACTCAGGGTTCAAGTATCCACCTCCTGGACCAAGCAAATGTGACGTCAAGTAGAGTGACATTATATGGACATGACAGGCTTCATAATAATTATGCAAATATATCAGGCAGGAGAGAGGAGTTCTACATCTCAGAAAGCAACAGTGGAAAGTAGAAATCCCTAGCTGTTTCAGAAAGCCACTAAAAATATCTAGAAGCTTTATTTACATACTATTAGAGAAGAAGGCTAAAATTATTTCCAGGTATGTAAACTGATGAAAAATAAGAGTCAGGGTGGCCTTGAAAGATGGTGGACATGGGTAGACATGGGGTATAGAATAAGCATGACAATAGTCTAGTTGAAGCCAAGCATCAGTGGCTCATGCCTATAATCCTAGCTACTCAGAAGGCTAAGATCTGAGGATCAGGGTTCAAAACCAGCCTAAACAAGAAAATCTGTGTGACTCTTACCTCCAATCAATTACCAAAAAACCCAGAAGTAAAGCTGCGGTTCAAGTGGTAGACTAAGAGTTTTGGGCAAAAGAATCTCAAGGACAGTTCAGCACCCAGGCCCTGAGTTCAAGCCCCAGGAATGGTGTGTGTGGGGGGGGTCTACTTAGAGCAAATCAGATGATAACACAAACACATAATTGTAAATTGAAATTAATGTCATGGAGGAAAATATACATATGAAGCGGTGAGAAAGAAAACTTTTATTTTGAAAGATTTAGAGTTAGCTTTCTTGAAAAAGTGATGTTTGAGTCATTCCCAGGTTAACCAGGCAGCCACAAGGTGAAGACCAGGGGTGTTAGAGGGAACAACTCTAGGCAGAAGAGAAATATGTGCCAAAAGTGGCTGGAATAAGGGTCAGGTGGCAGAAGTAAAAGAACCAGCTGTTTTTTGGTATTTTTCTGGGTCTCAGTGAAAGTCTTCAAGAGCCCTTTGTGCTAATTTAACTTATCTACTTGTACAAAGGTCTTCCTTTACCGCCAGCCACCTAGGGCAGCCCTTTCCAAGTTCACTAGAATATACTGTGGTGACATGGTTTGAGATCCTGCTTTCCCTAGCTCAGGGCCAAGTGTCCTCCTCCATTTACTCCATTTTTTTCTTTCATTTTATTTATTTTGTACTAGTACTGGGGCTTGAACTCTGGACTCATGTTTTTGCTTGGCTTTTTCACGCTAGGCTGGTCTTCTACCACACCTTGACTTCTCCATTTAGCCCATTGTATTTTATTAATATAGCCAGGTGCTGGTGGCTCACGCCTGTAATCCTAGCTACTCAGGAGGCTGAGATCTGAGGATCACAGTTCAAAACCAGCCCAGGCAGGAAAAGTCCGTGAGACTCTTATCTCCAATAAACCACCAGAAAACTGGAAGTGATGCTGTGACTTAAGTGGTAGAGCGCTTGCCTTGAACTGAGGAGATGAAGGACAGCGCCCAAGCCCAGAGTTCAGGCCCCACGACCAACAAAAAAATAAATAAGTATTTTATTAATATATATATATATATGAACACTTTCTATGTATACCACAATTGTTAATTTTATATATTAATTCAGTTGGGCAAAATAATGCCTAGATAGCTGATAATACTTTTCTTTCTGACTGTCTTTAAAGATATTGCTAGAAGAGATTTGCTGGGTTTTTTTTTTTTTGGCAGTCATGAGGCTTGAACTCTGGGCCTGGGCACTGCCCCTCAGCTCTTCAGCTCAAGGCTCTACCACTTCAGCCACAGTGCCACTTTGAGTTTTCTGGTGGTTAATTGGAGATAAGAGTCTCATGGACTTCCCCATCCGGGCTGATTTTGAACCTCAATCTCAGATCTCAGCCTCCTGAGTAACTAGGGTTACAGGCATGAGCCACTGCATCCAGCAAGATTTGCTTTTTAATCAGTAGATTGAATAAAGAAAATCCATTCTCCTCAATGTGAGTTAGCACCATACTATCTGTGGAGGACTAACTAAAAGAAAAAGGCTGAGGAAGGGCAAATTTTTTCTCTCAGAGAGAAAGTGAGAGAGAGAGAGAATTCTCTCTCCTTCTCTTGCCTGGAACACCAGAGCACCTGGAATCAGAGGAGATGTCCTTCCCCCATCCACTAGATCTCAGGCTATTGGACTGAGATGAAAAATTTTAATTACACCACTGTCTCTTTCTGGGTTTCTGACTTATAAACAACATATTATGAGGGTTTGGGGATCCTATCAGCAAGTAAGCCCGTTTTCTTAATAAGTCTCTTTATATTATATTCATGCATATATGTAAATAGTATCCATAACATGTAATATTATATTGTATATTTATATATTATATATGTATATATGCATACATACATATATATGTGTATATGTGTATATATGTATATATGTAATATATACCATTTCCTATTGGTTCTGTTTCTCTGAAGAATCCTGATCAATTATGTGATATGACAAAAACTTAGGAAGCACTGGAGAAAGAAAATTCAAATGCCTTGCTTATGACTCAGGTCTCCTCCTTAACTTCATTTCCAGGCTTCCACAAGCTTCCAGTCCAGCCTCCCTATATAAGAGAAGCATGTGAGGCTTAGTTGTTACTTGGACAGTGTGATCAGTTCCCATTCTCCCTCCCTAGTAACTTTGAGATGACATTTTAAGATGTTTTCCTGAGCTGAATTTTAGTGATTCCCGTACCCTCCTCTTTTCTATACATGAGCCACAACAAACCTCTCTGATGTGTTCCCTCAGTATACCCCAACAGTACCCCTATTTATCAAAATTCTTTTTACACCTCTGTGCTTCTGCACTTTTCCCTCTTCTGGGAATAAACTGATCTAAATCCTATCATGCTCTGAGGGATATTAATAAATATTATGAAAATAATTGAGCATGATTGTACTGGGGTGAAAAAATGCTAAGAACAGAATTAAATGTTTTCTTCACCACAGGACTCCTCTGAG
The DNA here is from genome assembly GCF_024711535.1 of Dipodomys merriami. Lineage (NCBI taxonomy): Eukaryota > Metazoa > Chordata > Mammalia > Rodentia > Heteromyidae > Dipodomys > Dipodomys merriami. The sequence goes on from NW_027204937.1 coordinate 4,566,388, forward strand.
ATGGACACATGATGACTTACTTGCATTGTGAAATTTGAGAAAGCATATTTGATATCCTGAGTTTCCCAAAGCGACTTAGCCACAAAGTCATTGTCTGTGGAACATCTGTGGGACTAGCTAGGAAATACTCCTGAGGTTTCACAGATGAGAATGATGGAAGTATAGGATTTGAATGAAGAGAAAGGTAAAGAAGAATTAAAGGGAGAGAGAGAAGGTAAAAGAAAAAAAGAAGAGGAATATGGTAAATCCGTACAATTACCACCTTCCTCCTGTCTAAAAGCAACTGTTTTCTTTCTTTGTGATGATATCCAGGGTTGGGATGGATGTGGGCAAGCCTAAAAGTAAGCAAAAGCAGCCACATTCTACCATTACTCAGGGGCTTGGAGAGAAGTCATTGCAGTGGTAAATAGTAAGCCTTCCTTGTCTGTCAGGTTCCAGCTGCAGGAAGAATTGTTGGCACTTACGGTAGGATTGTGTTGATACCTTTTACAGCAAGCTTTCCTTCCTTATCTCAAACAATAGCTCTTCTTGCCCTGCTCAGAGTTCACTTACAGAATAACATTCAAAACCAGGTGGCTATTGGCACCATTCCTTGATTACATAGCAAGACTCTTTCACCTTTAGTAAAAAATTTGGTGTCTTAACCAGTAGGATATACAGTAGTGCTGTGTATAGTTACCACATATTGAACATCTTCTGCATATCAGGAAATGTGTGAAACAATAGGCATCATGAGTATTTAAATAGTGGGAGCAGGAAGATTGTAAGTGTACCTTCTTTGTTCTCATAACCACATGACCCACCTCACGAAACTCTGAAGTTGAGAGCTCATTCTCAGGATACACAGACAAGATTAGCTTATCTCTGGCTCCCCTCTTTCTATTGTTTTTCCTTGGGAATTGCTTAACTAATGCCAAAGCAGAATACAGCCCCTCAAGGGAAGAATTAAAGAGACTGTTCTGTGTACCAGCAGCTCTATTATCCGTGGCTCTAGCTTCTGAGATGGATACATGTGCCCATCCTCATGGTCTGGTCTTTTCTAAGTATAATCATCTCCTGTTCAGACACACCTTTCCTGTTTTAGGCTCCTTCAATGCTGCAGAGCATTGAATATCACTTCCCCTGTGATATTCTTGGCTACAGAGGTGTTGCCAATAGTCTTCAATGCATGCTCACCAAAAGAATTACAGGCTGTACATTTGGCTGAAATGACTCTTCTTTTGTGACCATGTATGCACTGATCCTGAACATAGATCATTTCTTCAGAAATGTGCTCATGAGTTCCTGTTAGGCCATGGTGTCTCTTTTCCCAGTAGACTTTTTCCATGGGATCTGTAAAGAGCACAGTAAATTGGAAAAAGCAGACATTGGGAAAAAGCATAATAAATTTGAGCATTTAAGAAAAATTTAATCTCAAAGACCTAACACCCAGAGCCTTTCTGGAGTTCTATGCAAATGTGCTCCCCTCTATCCAAGTGAACCCACTTGAAGTGAATCTACTTCAAGGGAAGCAGGCTGCCTAAACCATGGAAGATTGTGAAAAAATTCCTTTTGCCAGGGCTACTCACTGTCTCATGTTTGTACAACTAAAAAAAAAGTCATCAAGTGAAAAGATTCTCTTTTGTATCATGGAAAGGTGAGTCCACCAGCATCCAGGCTCTGTCCTAGATAAAGAGGCAATTTTTAAATGGCAGTTTATTTAAAAAGTAAAAATTTTTTTAAAACACAACTATTTTAATCTACTTACCTAGGTACTCCACTTCATTTAGGACTCCTGTTCTTTGCCTTCTTGATTGGCTCTTCCTCTTTCTCTAATGACCTGAAGGTTAATTGATAGCCCTCTGCTTTTCCCTTCCTGTCTTTCAACATCTGGAAACCAACTCCTAGCATCAAGTATATTGGTGTGTTTATTCTCTTGCCTGAGTTCTGTTGGCTACTATTTATTTACCAAGAGTTTGGAATTCACCTGTGCCTCTACTCCACCTGGTTTTTCTCATCTGCTAAATGAGGATAATACATACTTCATAGGACTCTTGTAATACAATAGGACTCTTGTAATACAACTGAGTGAGTTAAAATGCAAAAGTGCCAGAATAGTCCTAGCAATAAATGCTATTATTCAAAACTAAAATTACTACACAAGGTTTCACTTGAGACTTCATTGTGAAGATGCAGGATACACTATTTACTTCAACTGTGGTTTACCAGTCGGGAATGATACCACCACCACACACACACATGCGTGCATGCATGCACATACACATGCAAACACACACACACACACACACACACACACACACACACACACACACACAAACACACCCCAAATAATCCCCCACCATGTTGAAAGTTTTATTACATAATGAGGCTTCCCAGGGAAAGCCAGGTAACTTCTACGTAAGCAGGTTTCATGAGTTTAGCCTTAAACAATAGTAAATAACATGTCAAACAATGGTATAGTCCAGGGAAGATTAGATAATTCTTGGAGAGGTCTATTATACAATGTATACCAGTGAGAGTTTGAAAGAACAGAGAATTAGCTATTTGTTTAAGTTTTCAGTTGTTTTTCTTAATAGGAATCATGTTAGATATCATCTTTCTTAAAGCTCCTTTGAAGGTCAGAAACAGCCCAGGTATACATGGGAGAGTTGTAGAGTGTTGATCTCTATGTCAGACAATGGGAAAAAAGTTTGGGGGAAGAGTTCTGTCCTAATGACTTCAAACCACAGCAGGCTATCATCTATGTCCTTCTTAGCTCATGGCGTTAGTTTAGTGAAATCTGTAGTTTTCAAATGTACTCACTACCTTCCATTTGTATATCACCTTGATGATAAAATTAAATTTAAAAAAATACAACAAGTATGGTGTGGGTAAATATTCTTCCATTGGATATAATGCAACTTTTAATAGTCGTGATTATGATGGGAGAATGTTCTGGATACTAGATTTTCAGTCTCTCCTAAAGATTCTGTCTTAAAGTAGTATATTTAACTTAAGAAAGAACTATTTTTGTAGTTGGATTAGGAGTCATTTACCAAGCTTTCACTAATCTGCACAATGGGGGCTAACTCAGAGAGAGCCTTGGAAGTGATGCAACTCTGGTCCTAAGTTAAAGGTTACTGTTATTTCTCACAGGAAAGCACACAGATGAGAAAAAGGAGAAAACCCACTCAAGCAGATTGCTGTGTCAGAGCAGCCCCACCCAACTGGCTGGACCAAAAATCTGAAGGACAACTAACTCCTACCCATGAAATTGCTTCAGTGAACATGTTGTTTTGACATCTACTGACAGAGGTCGCTCAGGAAATCCCCTCTTTACTCCACCGCTGACTCATAAAAAGGGCTCAGAGAAAAACCAAAGTGAACTGGGCAAGGCTCTGGGAGTTTTAGGATGCTGGGTAGAAAACTGAGCCTCCAAAAAAGGTGGGAGGCCTATGTCAGAATGTAGATGCCTCTCGAACTGGCTTGAAATCTTGGCTCTGCCATGGTATGGCCATGTGGCGACCGGAAACCAAAGAAAATAATGCTTACTTTAAAGAGCTGAGGAAGATCTGAGGTCAGAGATTTCTTCACTCAGTAGGTCATGACAAAAACACGTAAATCTTCATCGACATCAGAATAGATAAATCCATGGTAGTACAGTCACATACTAGAAAATAATCAGCAGCAAAAGAATTAAAATTATTTGCAACAGAGTAACTAAGTCTTTGCATTATAATGAAAATATCTGTCTCTGTGTGCATACAAAAATCACTTAGCATAGATATTGTCAATATGCATATTGTAGTGTGCTGTTGTTACTACAAATTGTATATTAAGGCGAGAAACACAACATAAGAAATTGATGTCTCAAATTGAAAGTGAAAAATAAAAATGAAATGAATAAAGGGGATAAGCAAAGTGTTAGGAAAGTATCTAATTTGAGTGGGGATATAAGAAAAGAAGATGGACACATGGTAGGTATAATGCCATTTTCTGGTTTTAAGTTTTGGTGACAGCTTCCATAAATAGCAATATTTATGTTATTATTTATGCAATAAAAGATTGACACGATGAAGTATGTGATGAAGAGTTCTAATTAAGTCAATGTTGTGCAGTAACAACGCAATAGGCGGTCTGTTAATGTCTCTCTCCTGGGGTTCTTTTCTTGGAATTTTTAAAAAAAGAAATACAAAGCATTTTCTTTCATGTATTTCATGTTCTTCACATTGCTTCCAAAGTCCTTTGTTCCAAAAGTCTTTAATTAAAGTTAACATGAATTTGTTTTAAGCATGGTTAGCATTTCTGTCTTTAGAAACTGAATTACTAATAGTTAACTAGTTTTTCATTTCTATAATTGATCCTTTCTAGCTTTTATTTTCTACTTCTTTTTTATAATCTAATAGAGGAAATGTAGTAAGTTATTCAAATCATGAAAGACAAGAGACAGTCAAGATCCCAGAGCCTATACCTAAGTCTTTTCAATCTCATACCAAACTGAAATCCATCTCACAATGCAAGTTCATTCCACTCCATTCACACTCAAAGTCCTGATGTTTGGCAAACACATTATGGCTGTTCACATTTCTATGTCAGACCCTGTCTGTACCACCTTTCCCCACCTTCTCTCAGAAAATTCCTGTTCTTTCAGAGTCACACTTAAATATCACTGCACTGTGGTTCTCTCCGCTTTACTCTTGGTCTGGGGATGTTCTACCCACTTCTCCTCGGACCGCAAATAAGAGCTTGTGTGAGAAAACATAAATTAACATCTCAAACATCGTCCTCTTGCTGGCAAATCTTCTGTTGTGGTGTGGTTCCAGCTGCAAGTGCTAAAGGGATAAAATATCCAGCCAGAAAGATTTCTTGGAGAAGGGTGTTTATATAGAGACTTCAGGAATAACAAATATAGGAAAGGTATCCTTTCTGCTGACTCCATAAAGCTGTAATCTTTTATTTTTTATTTTTTTTTTATTTTATTTTTATTTTTATTTTTTTTTTTATTTATTTTTATTTTTTATTCATTACTGTTATTGTAATTGTGCATGTTTAGGGAGAACATTATGATAAATGGATACATGTATAAAGCCTGAAATAATAAATCAATATGATTATCATTTCCATCTCCTTAGACATTAAATTGTTCTTGAATAGCATGTAATAATTGTGTATTTTACGGGTATAGTGTGATGTTTTAATGCAAGTATACAATGTCTGCTGATTACACCAGAGTGCTTAACATTTCTGTCTCCTTATCATTACTCCATGTTCAGAGTAATGAACGTACACCTTTCTTATAGTTATTCATAAAATCTATAACTGCTCATTGCAGACTACGGTCCCCATCACTGGGCTATGGTGCACTGTGACTTATTCTATGTAACTATGTTTTACTACCCATTGGCCACTATCCAGTCTCTATTTATTCTCTTTTTCTTGTCCTTCTAAACCTCTTAATAATCTCTATTGTATGTTCAGGCTAACATTTCTTTTTAGCTTCCACATATAAGATAAAGCATGCGATGTTTATTTTTTCTGCCTGCCTTTCACTGAAGCCCTCCAGTTCCATGCACTTTTCTGCAGTGCTATCTTTCTTGATCCATACCCAGAAGACCCATCTCCATCTTAGTAACAGATTCCCTGGAGTCCCATAAGGGAGAAGATCACTCCCTTGGGAGAGAGTTTCATGGGAAACATACAAATAAACATTTGGAGCTACAACTTGGGGTGGCCTGGGAAAAATTTCCAGAGGGGGAAAATTGTCAGAATTTGTTGTGGTGGTTGTTATTCCTATCAGGTGAAATATATTCCCTCTGCTGATAATGTGTGTCTGGAAAGGCAGGGAAGTTGGGGAGTCTAACTTCCACTTAAGTGAGGTCAGTTAGACAGTTAGTGCTATTGGACCTCCTGCTAAATGGTGTACTCTACCATTCAGGATGAAGCAGAAATGCATGCCATACTAGTGGTGGGGGGGTGGCAGGGGGAGAGGTAGGGAGGCATGTACATGGTACTGTGTGTGGTTTGTTTGTTTTTGACAAATTTATTTGCCATTGGTTAATAGGAAGGAAAATGACACTGACCTCATAGGATTGTTGTAAGATTAAATAAGATTAAGTTCAATCTGTACATCCTAACTGTTCAGTAAAAGGTAGCAATTGTTATTTCAATGATGCAAGTCTGTTTCCTAAAGGAAAATAAACCCATGAAGGGCAAGCAATGTTACCTACTTCACAGGAGGTTTAGTTGAAGAAGTATTTAGTAAAAATAGTTAGGGTTTAGTACATGGATCAGCACTCATGAGTATTTGAATTATGAAAAGAGGAGAGCCTCAAAAGAAAGAAATTGAGCTGGATTTCTGAGCATCTTTTCAGCGCTACAGTGTCAGCCATGAACCTTTTCACAACAAGGAGGATGGACAAAGAGACATACTTTAAAACTTGATTACCATTATAGCGACATTTGGAATTTATATAAAGCTTGGTATCTTTGGATGCTGAGGTTTAAAATCTGTAATCAAAATAAAGATATAAAAATAGAGGAAATGGAAATTTTGTAAAAAAGTAATTGTCTTTATTTTAAATGATCAAGTCCATTACTCATTTTTCAGCCTCAGTTAACTGGGACAGGCATAGTCTTAAGTGTGAATTAATAAACTCCTTTGGAGGAAGAAAGAGGAAACAATGGCAAATATTTAATCTTTCCTCTTCCAAGTTGGACTAGTTTATCCCCTGCCCTTTCCTGAATGTGCTATTGATTTGAACCCCCTTTTGGCCTTGTCTTTAGATTACAGCTAATGGAATTGTCCCCCCATGTCCTCATTTTCCATTTCTCAACCTGTCTGGACTTCTGCCTCCAAAGGTTACAATTGCTATGAAGTAATGTAATTCATCATTGCTGTCATGACAGATTTATTCAGAGTTCTGTCCCTACAGAGGTCTATAAGCCTGGTAAATCAGACAACGAGGATGGCCTACTGATACTTGGATATTATATTTACAGTATCTAAATCCCAAAGTAAAGCACAAATAATCCTCAAGAACCCAACAACTTTAGACTTAATTAGAACTGAATGACACTGTGTTTCAAGTAATCATTCTAATCAAGGGAGAAAAAAATCCTTTAATGTGGAAGAATTAAGCACTGGTCTGCTCATCCAGTTCCAATTCATGGCCTTACACGGAAGCATGAATGTTACCCTTACTCAACAATTCTGGCTTGGATAAAAGGTTCAGATTCATAGAGAAGCAATCAATACAGTTTAGAAGGCTAGGGAAAGGACATTCATGCACTCCTGACCAGCATCAGTAACTGACCCCAGCGTCATTTCTGTATAAGTACCGCATGCTAACCGATTGCACCATTGGAGCTCCTCCCAGCATCATTTCTTACTAAAAGAAAGATAGCGACTATTAATCAGTTGGATTTGCTGTCAGAGTAGAAATCTTCGCCATTTTTGGCAAATACCACCAAAGAAAATGAACCAACAAAACAAAACAAAACCGTCATAATCTATCTCTCAGAAACTGATTTTTCTTACTGGGGCTACACAAAACGAATTTAAGCCCTCTTTTGCCTGATATGCATTTAATTAATTGTTTCTCTTGTTGAGCATTAACTGTATTCTAGGCACTAGGTGTAGTCTGATGAGCTAGCTAGTTCCCCTTTCTCTCACAGAGCTGATGTCTCAGCAGGCAAGAGACTCAATGTCAGCCATGATTCTTCTTCATCCCCAATTTCCTAAACCCTCCCATGACATTCTTCCCATCGTAGGAGTTTTCTCCAATGTGCCTGAATTACACCAGGAAGAAAGCAGTGGCAGCAAGTCTGTTACTGCTGCCCTTCAAGGCAGAGTATTTTCCCTGTGAGTCTCTGTTGTATTCCTCCTCAGCTTTCACACAACTCTACAGCTTCTCTGTTGGGCAGGTGAGGAGGGAGTGCCAAGCCAACCTGAATGATCTGAACATCAGGTCTGTTTCACTTTGCATCTGCCTGAGAGACAACTACATTCCTGTGTGGGGTTGTATAGGACTTCAGACCATTGCCTTCCAGGTCAAAAAGATCTAGAGGTTCAAGTGTCAGTTTCCTGCTTATTGATTTAAGTGAACACAGACAATTGGATGCATACGCTCCATGTGGAATACAGAGGACAGGGGATGCATGGAAGGATCCTGCTCTGCTAGGTACCAACTTCTTGGAAATCTTAATAAAATTTCAACACAGGGGCCTTGATTTTTATTTTATTTTTCCTTCCTTTCTTTCTGCCCCAGTACTGGAACTCAGGGCCTTATGCTTACCAGACAGGCACTCTACCACTTTAGTTAGCCCTCAGACTTTTCTGCTTCAATGATTTTTTTTTTAACAGAGTCTCATGTTTTCCCAGACTGGGGTAAATATGGCCCAGATTGCAATCCTCCTATTTATGTTTCCTGCCTAGCTGAGATAATAGACAAACCACCACATCTAGCCCTTTTTGGTTTTGATGGGGGTTTTGAGATAGAATATACCTCAATATTATTAGTGAAGCTAATAATAAAAGGATGAGACTCAAAATTAGAACCAGGAAAGAAGCCCAGGAGCAGCAAGCTCTCCTCCCATCTAACCACCTTTTAAATATTAAGTTGTAAGAACTAGGAAACACAAAGTGAGTATCTACATTTGCCTCAACTTTGAGATATTAAGAAACTGCAAAGCACCTTGAAGAGAGAAAATTTGAAGGCATGTCTGGCAAAAGAAGTCCTGAAATTCACCTCTTGTCTGTGGGTTAGATGTCGACCACATTCCCACATTTTAGAATAAGAGAATAATACAGAATAATAATAATAATAATAATAATAATAATAATAGAATAATATATAGCATCTATGTTGGCTACCCCAGAACATAGTCTAATTTTTAGGGATTTTGAACAACAACAACAACAAAAAAGCCAAACAAGAACATGAGACCTTAAATTCAAGCCTCAATACACACACACACACACACACACACACACACACACACACACACACACACACACACACACACTCCTAAAAGAATTGGGCAATGAAGCAGTTCTTTAAATAATGCTATGCTGTTACACTATTGTTTTGGGAAATTTTCTCTTAAACACTGAGATAATTTTGATGCTGGTAGTATCTTATATGATTCTTCTACAAGGTGTCACTGGGAATTTCTCAGGCAACAGATGGGGCTCATATTTGTTCTTCTTAAAGGTTATTGGTGGTTTGTTGATTTCAAGCATGAATGACAGGTAGTTGTCCACTAATTTGTTGCAGGAATGATAACCAAGTACCAGCCTGCAAGCAATGCAGTTATGACATGTGTCTTAGCCTGGTAACTGCATCATTGATTATATGGCATCCTGTGATTTTATTAGTGTTAGATGTTAAATAAAAAATGAGATATAGCAGTAGGAAACCTTCTAAGGCCTTTGTTTCTTTCTTTTTTGGGGAGGGGGGTCTGGTCATGGGGCCTGAACTCTGGGCCTGGGTGCTGTCCTTCACTCAGCTCTTCAGCTCAAGGCTAGTGTTCTACCACTTGAGCCACAGCGCCACTTCCGGCTTTTTTCTTTTTGCTTATGTGGTGCTGAGGAATTGAACCCAGAGCCTCAGGCAAGCACTCTACCACTGAGCCACCTTCCCAGCCCCACTCAGACCTTTCTTGCTTTGCCACAGCTAGGGTATGACTTTAGAAGAGTTCTAAATGCTTCAAGGTTTATCTTTCTGAATCCTCTTACTTTGTAGATAAGAACACTGGAGTACAGAGAAGGAAACCATGAGTAAAAATCTTGATTTGGGTTCCTTTGTCCTGCTCCCATTGCTTTACTGATTCCTATGAGCAAAGGTTATTCAGACAAGTATAAATCATTGGCAGTCTTCTGCCCTTTTATCACCCCACTTCAATGCTCCACAGAGTTCTGTAAGCATTCACTCTCTGTTCTGGGCATCCAGAGACATGTTGGTTTGATTTTTTTCTGGAAGAGATTGCATTTTATTTGTTCTTTATATATATATTTGTAAAGATTGTAAAGATACTGTACAGAGGGGTTACAGTTACATGAGCAAGGTAATGAGTCCATTTTGTATCAAGCATTGTTAGACCCTCTTTTCCGTTACCATCCCTTTCCTCCCTACCTTCCCAACTCCTCCTTGCTCCTCTCCCATGCAAAGCTGTAAAGTTCGTTTTCAACATACTGTCTTGTACATCTCATTGTTACAATGGATCAACCTGTATCCTTATTTCAGCATTTTGTTATTTCCCTTCCCCTCCCCAAATTAGAAAAATGTATATACAAGATCCAGGACACCAGAATCAAATACAGTGACAACAGCAGTTGTACCATGGGGGAAGAACATGCAAAGAAACAAAAAAAATCACATAGTACATTACAAGTACATTAAAAAGAACAACAACAAAGATAAAACCTCTTGTGTCCCCATCTTGGGGTTCATTTTGCTTAACATCATCTTATATGGTCATATGTACATAGCTTTTGACCTTTTCTGCTTGTCCTAGACATATACTAGTTATTGCAAATAAGGGAAACCATGGGACTTATGTTTCTTTGAGTCTGGCTTACTTTCCTTAATATAATTTTTTCTAAGTCTTTCCATTTCCTAACAAATGGGGTCTGATGGAGGCATAGAATTCCATTATATATATATATATATATATATATACTTATATATATTCCATATATATGTATATATATACATATATATATATATATATATATATATATATATCACATTTTCTTGATCCATTCATCTACTGAGGTGCATCTGGGTTGGTTCCATGTCTTAGCTATGGTGAATAATGCTGTGATAAACATAGTTGTGCTGGTAGCTTTAGTATAGTCTTGTCTTGTTTGTGATAGTTTTGGTAAATGCCTAAAAGTGGGATTGCTGGGTCATAGGTGTGGTCTTTTGAGGAACCTTGGTTTGATGTTTGAGTGTTCTCACTATCATCTTATCACTGTACATTGTCAAGTATGTGATTGGCTAAGGAGTGAAAAAGGAGTCTTCAAAAGAAGCAAAAAATTCTTTATCTTTCAGTTCTGAAAAATTTGATAAGTAATATTTATCAGAATCTGTCATGTAAAATTGCTAAAAGTAAAGTTGTTCTGGTTACAAATGCCTGCATGTATATATGTCTCCTTGGTCTGTTTGTGTGTATATGTGTACATATGGTCTCTTATGTCTGTGTGTTTGTGTATGTATGTGTGAGTGTGTGTCTGTTGTTATATATATGTGGTGTATAAATTAGTAAATGAGCATGTGACTGTATAAGTATGTACATGTAAGTGTGTGTTTGTGAATCAGTGTATCTATATATCTATATCTCCTATACTTGTGTCTGTGTCTAAGTCTCCATGAGGTTTACCTGGGTAATTTATATTTACTTGTGTATACTGTTTATAAAAAAGTTCATTTACTTGTGCGTATGTGTGTGTGCATGCACGTGTGTATATGCGTGCACTCTATTGCAATGATTTAACTATAGATTGACTATGTTTTTAAAGGGTTTTTGTTTTAGGAAGCTTCATCCAAGTGTAGTGATCTGATAGGTTGTTTAGCCTGTAAGGTTTGGAGCCTATTGGGAGATGATTAGGTCACTGGGGATACTGTCCTCCAAAGGATTAATGTTAGTTTCCTGGAATGAGTTAGACTTCTTGAGAGCAGATTGTTATAAAGCAAGGCCATTCCATGCACTCATCCTCTTCTACATGCAGTTGATTCATCTTCTTCTTTACTGTCATGTTGTGGTACAGCTAGTACTACATTCATACTTAGTTGTTATTCATACTTAGTTGTTATGTCATGATACAAAACATATCTGAATGTATATGTGCCTAAATTATATGCATGCAAATATGGATCTGTACCTCTGTTCCTTTCTGCACATTTGTGGTTATGTTTGTGTAGTTAAATGTGTGTGCATCTATGTGTGCGTGCTCAAAGTTCTGGAAAGGCCAGGATACACTGTCCTAGTCTGTGCTTTGTGTGAATTAGGGGAAGTTGCCATCCTTGGTGGAGCCAAGCAGTTTCTTAGGTACAAAGCTTGGGTGAAGTGGAAAGTGGATTTCAGCTGTATTAGCCCCTCATCTGGTATCTTGGAGTAGAGCAACTTGGCAGGGAAGAAGGGTATTTTAGAAGACCTGGAAGTAAGTCCATTTCAGTCTCTTCTTTGCTATGCAACCCCATTCCTGTATGGCCCAGTTGGAATCCATCTTCTCTTTGCAAATGTTATGAATGTAGAGATTTTCCTGGCAGAAGCCAGTCATCTAAAGTCTGCATGCTGTGTAGACTCTGATGACCTCCTTTATTGACTCAGCATCTGCGGCCTTGACCATGCTTTTGGAGCAGGATTTCTCACCCACCTTTCGCAAGCACAAGCTGGAGTCCTGCCTTGTCATCTTGTCTCAGACTTATACTTGCCTCTGTCATCTCTGCCTCATTGCCAGACACATGAATGTGTTGGATTTAGGGTTACATATTGTTGCCACGTTTTATAACATAGTTTGTGGTTTTGTTTAAAAAGGACTCCTGCAACACTGATCAAGATGCATTGTATTCATAGACCGCTTTGTTAAAAGGCAACTCATTGGTACAACTGCTTAAAGATAATAAAATAAGCCGGGCGCTGGTGGCTCACGCCTGTAAGCCTAGCTACTCAGGAGACTGAGATCTGAGGATCGCAGTTCAAAGCCAGCCCGGGCAGGAGAGACCGTGAGACTCCTATCTCCAGTAAAACCACCAGAAAACCGGAAGTGGCGCTGTAGCTCAAGTGGTAGAGCGCTCGCCTTGAGCTGAAGAGCTGAGGGACAGCGCCCAGGCCCAGAGTTCAAGCCCCACGACCGACAAAAAAAAAGATAATAAAATAAAAAATGACTCATGGCCAAGAGGCAGTGGGACACCCATCTGGTGGTGGGGTGGTAGTAGGAAAGATGTGGCTAGAACTGGTTAGATGGTTCCAAAGGAAAACTTGGAACTGGCAATGGGAGAGCAGTTCAAACTTGAAGAAGAAAACATGTGCTGGTAGTAACACAGTAATCTTTTAGATAGAGTTGGGGAGGGGGAAAGAGGATATTCCAGGTATCTACTATATTCTGGGATGGGGGTCTATATGGGTGGATAATACTAATTGCTTTTCAAAATATGATTGCATATAACTTCTCTTGTTGGCCTCCCTGTGGTCACAGAAATCCGAGAAGTATGGACAATATTTGCATGTACATATACATGGACACACATAAATGTGTACATGTGTGTATATATCTGTGAGATAAAGGGAGACAGAGAGAGGATATATAATATATATAATTTTTCTTTCACATATATTTGTACAAGATTTTATATATATATATATATATATATATATATATATATATACACACACACACATATGTTTGGGATTATTAAGAGTTACCTTCATTCAGAATCTTCAGGTCCAGTTGGAGCCGCCCACCTCAGCTTCTCAGTCAAAAATCTCATCTTCAGCAGTGTGACTTGCAGTGTCTTGTGGTAAATGACCTTGGGCAAATTGCTCAACTTTTGTGAGCCTCTGTTCTTGTCATCATCCCCACCAACTCATGTGGATGGTTGGGGTGAATGACTGAGATCCTGCATGTGAAGGTCCAGAACCCAATGCTTTTCAAATATTAGTGCAACTTCACTTTTCCTATGACATTCTCTACCTCTTCTTTTCATCAGCCCTGGAGGATTCATAGCATTTAATTTGTTTTTTAGTATGGTATCGAGCTCTAGGCTGGTGCTTAGCAAGTACTCAGTACTCAGTACTCAGTAAATATCTGTTGAGTGATCAGGCAGGCAGAGAGCAAGTAAAAGAAATAAGTAAGCAATAAATTAAACTGGAACATTTTCCTGGACATTTGAAAATGCACTGATGACCCCCCCCCCACTTTTTGGAGATGGAAGTTAAACAAGCCGATGATTTTTTATATAAACGTGGCTTAGGTGGTAGTGGCTATGGTGGGGGTCTTGGTGAGCTTTTTCTCAATGATTTTCCCTTTTTTTGATGATTAGCTGGGGTGCCAGTGAACTAGTTCAGTAGCTTTTCTCTTGATGTGATGATATGGATTTGGAAGAGGAAGATTATGTATGCATTGCTGCCTGTTCCTGCCAGAGGGTCGAATTTAAGGGAGGCTGTAAATTATGGAAGAAAGGAGAAAACAAATCTGAATAGTAATGGAAGACCCATTTGGCAGGTAAGGGGTGTCACCAGCATAATTATATACCAGTAACTGCCTGATATTTTAAAAATACTGCACCAGTTGCTGAGATGACAGTATAGAAGGCAAAGCCCTTGTCCTCTAAAGCTTTCCCAAGAAAATGGAAATGGGCAGAAGATAATGCAATATTCAATGCTTACTATCTGTTCATCCCTGAAAGAATAACTATATTGTCATTGCAGCATTATTTCTTTTGTGCTTGGAGAGCAGGCATTCAATAAATCTTTGTTAACTGAATGAAACCTAACATATGAATTCATACATGAATAACAAATGTATGATATCTAGCTTATTGCCATGACTTTGGGACTCAGGGGAAAATCTCTCTTTTCTATGGTGAGAGGCAGGGTGTTGATAAAAGGTAAATGCTTTAGAGAATGTGCTAGAAATTCACGGGGCCCCTCTAAGTTTCTAGACAGAGCACAAAGTCTTCTGTCTTCCAGAGCTTCAAAGAAGTATCTTTGAGCAGAAAGGAAATTGCATAAATTTCCAGTCCAGCTGGTTCTTGGGTTTCACAACCCAGCTCTTTTCTGTCTTGCTTAATTCTGACAGGCTGCTTCACTGGTGTGACTGGCAGTGCTTAGTTTTTAATGACGTTGCAGGATCCTTATCCTGCCTGTCCATGACCCTGAGCAGTGTCTAGACTTTTTAATAATCAAGTCTTATAACTAAATGTAACACAGTAATCCTTTAGGTAGAGTTGGGGAAAAGAGGATACACCAGGTATCTGCTATATTCTGAGATAGGGGTATATATGAGTGGATAATATCAATTTCTTTTCAAAATATGATTACATATAGCTTCTCTTCTTAGCCTCCCTGTAGTCATAGATATCAGAGAAATATGGACAATATTTGCATGTATATATACATACACACACATATATGTATATATGCATATGAGAAAAAGGGAGTTAGAGAGATATTAAATATATGTTATATATAACATATATAATTTTTATTTCCCATGTATATACATATATATGTATATAGAAAGTAATATAGAAAGTAATAGAGGAAAAGAGGAGAAAGAGGAGAGAGACCACTGGGAATTATCCAGGACACTGATCTGCTCTCAGTGACTGTCTTGAAACATTTAGTCCATTTTCTGCTGTGTGGATTCAACAGAAACTGGTCATCCCAGGGTGAAAGTGGAAAAGGGAAAAGGGGTTTGGGGAAAATAGTCCATTTTTTAATAGACAAATTCCTGAGATTTCAGAATTAATCCATTTCTTCAGACAGAGTCCCCACGGTCTAGTTACTGCTCATTAGGTCCTGCTTTCAACACTATTACACTGACAATCAAATTTTTAACACATGCTTTCTGGGGGACGCATTCAAACTATCACAATGACAGATAGGAACACACAGCCTGATCTTGTAGTATTTGAGTTTTTCTTTAAACCAGTATGTCACGGAGCTGGGAAGGTGGCTCAGTGGTAGAGCACTTGCCTTGCATGCATGAGGCCCTGGGTTCAATTCCTCAGCACCACATAAGCAAAAAGAAAAAAGCTGGAAGTGACGCTGTGACTCAAGTGGTAGAGCGCTAGCCTTGAGCTGAAAAGCTGAGGGATAGTGCCCCACAAACGACAAAAAAAAAAAAAAAAAAAAAAAAACAACCAGTATGTCACTCAGTTTTATGTTGGTTCATGTTGTGAGCATGCTTTTAGTGTCACAACCCCCATCTTCTGTAACACTTCCAATATGCTTTTGTGATTGAGCATAAGAATTGAACAAATCACAGGCTGGTATGTGGGCCTCATCAGTCCACTGCTTGCTTTTATTAAGGAAGTTTCACTGAAACATACTCACACCCAGTCATTTGCTATTGTCTTTGGTCGCATACACAATACAAACTAGAGTTGAGTGGTCACAACAGGGACAATATGGCCTATAAAGTTTAAAATATTGACTGGTCCCTTGCAAAAATGATTTCCAAACCTCTGGAATAAATTAATGTAATGGAGTGAGAGATGATTCATTCATTCATAATAGGAAATTATCATAATTGCAAAAGAGAATGAGAATTGTCCACAGGCCAAAGTTGGAATCTCAGCTTGGCCACTTTTGGTTGGATGAGTTGTAACAAGTTATACTTTCTAGGCTGATTTCTACAGGTAGCACTTTATTCAATTGCTATAAGGATTTCAAGATGTAAAGAATCTAAGTGTGTTTTCATTAGGTAAGGTTCCATGTGACAGAAAACACAAACTCAAAGTACCTTACATAGAGAGAGTCCTTCTTGTTTAACTCTAGAATGGGCACTTGGAAATGATCTGATCTGGTAATTGCGTGGCATTAGAAATGTGTCTTACCTTTTTTGTGTGATTTTTAAGTAGTTATAGAGAGGGGTTACCATTCAACACGTCAGTTTATGAGAACAATTCATCTTGATCAATATTATCCTTTCATAGTTTCCCCATTCCTCCCAAATCAATTTTCCTGGTTTCATTTCTCCCCACATTGTCTGTTTATTCTCTACCTTCCTCCTCTTCCCTCCACTCCCATCTCAAGTGTCAACTTCCTGGCATTCATTTTGTTAGATGTGAGTTAGTTGTTCTAAGGAGTAACATCATTTGAATTCTTCCCTGATCTGCTCTTAGTGACTGTCTTGAAGCATTTAGTTCATTTTCTGCTGTATGGATTCAACAGAAGCTGGTCATCCCAGGGTGAAAGTGGAAAAGGGAAAAGGGGCTTGGGGAAAATAGTTTATTTTTTAATAGACAAATTCCTGAGAATTTGTCTATAACCATGCTTTGGTTAATACGTTTATGTACATATGCATACAAGCCCCCCCACATATGTATATTATATCTAACTTCCACATAGGATAGAAAACATGGGTCCTTTGTCTCTTTGGGCCTGACTTATTTCACTCTTATTTTTTCTTTGCAAATGATATATCATTCTTGCATTGGATGAGTAAAATTCCATTGCATATATATATGGCATATTTTCTTGATTTACTTGTCCATTCTTTGTTGCTTTACCAATTGTGGCTTTAATTTCTGAGGTCCTTTGGTGATCCAGAATGGCTGGTGAAGTTCCGTTGCTATTGGATAGTATGGCCATAAGAGGAAAACCTTTTTTAAAGATGAATACCTAAAGACCTAGAGAGAGAACCATCCATAAAGGCCAGACAGCAAATTCACACTCATTCAAGTCTAGCCAAGCCAAGACCTCCTGCCATAGCTTATGAGACAATCAACATATATGACTGATTCCACTCCTGGGGTCCACAGAGGAAGATTTGGAAGCTATATTTTATGTGTATTCAGCATTTGATGTTTTGTAAAGCATCTGCTTAATGCTCTGGGAGGATGAGGTGAGCTTAATTGTTATTTTTCTTTTTGTACACTTGATTCACATGGTGCTAAGTAATAGATCTGAGTCTTCAGCCAGTTCTTTGGATAACTGTTGGAAATGTAAGGAAATCCAGACCCAGATTTTCAACATGCCTGTAACACTTACCATGGACTGTGTGCTGTCAGCCTCACTAAGCCAGGGTCCTCACATATGAGTCCAAGTAAAGAGCATCTGCTTACTTTGGGAGTTATTGTATAGATAGCAGACAATCTGGCACACAAGAGTGCCTCAGTGAAGTAATTTCAACGACTCCTTCCACATCTAGTGTGTTCTGGGAAAGATGTTCTCTTTCTTGAGCCTCAGCCTCCTTTGTAGGAGAACAAAGATTTTGCACTCAAGACTCCTAAATCACCAAATCTCAAGTTCCTTCAGCCAAGGAACCTACCTTCCTCCCCCCACTTCCTACCCTCCCCCCCCCTTTTTTAAATGGAAATAGTTTAGATAGGAGTACAGGAGGAATTTGTCCTCTGGTTTCTTAGGAAAAGCTAAGTGTTCTGGACTCCCTGGATGGATAAGTAAGCAGAAGAACAAGTAGCTCACTGGAAAAGTTAGGGACATGAGGATTATTAGGTTGATGTGTCTGGCCCCTACCACACTGTAAAAACTCCCGTCCCTCCTGGAGATCTTACACACTGAGTGTGTAAGCCACAGGGTTAGAAAAGTGAAATCCTGTGCGGCAGGGAGAACAAGGCCTGGCACCAAGTAAGTGTTCAGGAATTGCTTGGATTTTATGGAGACCAGCTCAGCGAGCGCCTGAGGAGCGGGGTTACAGGAAGCACACTTGAGACCGTCGTGGGCTGCGGAGCTGCTCCCGGGAATCCCGCGGGAGATGAACCCCAGAGGGAGGGGGACAGCCCCAGCCAGGGCTGACAAAGCCACGCCTCCACCCCGCCAGGGCGGGGCGGGAGGAGCCAGGAAGTGGGTGGTCCACGCCCCATTGGGCTTTGGGATGGGAACAGGCGGGGCTGACAGGCGCTGGCCAATCGTGAACCCGGTTTAAAGGGCCAATCGGGAAGCGCCTTACAGCGGCCTCGGCCCCCCCCCACGGGGGCGTGGCCGGCGTGGGGCGGGGCCGCGGGCTGCGCGGGACCGCCCCGCGGGGAGCAGGGGTTCTCGGCGCCGCAGCCGGCAGGCCCCGCTAGCTAGAATGTAATTTCCGATTGGACAAGTAAGTGACTCTCCCCCCAGTCGCACGTGGGCACCCGGGGCCTCCGCTTGCAAGGCCCGGAGAAGGTTCCGTAGCCCGCAGCCCGTGGGCCTGTGCTTGCCTCTTCGCGCTCTCCACTCCCATCTCTTGAGTCTCACTCCCGCCAGGCCTCGGCTCCCCGGAGTCGCTCGTGCCCGCGCCTGGGGGAGGCGGCTGCCTTCAGGGGAAGGGTTGGCCTGGAGCTGTCTGGAAGCAGCGTCCGTCCTTCCGACTACCGGCCAGTTGACTCAGTTGCTCCCTTTCCTCCAACCCAGGCATTTCTGGAGACTTCACTCAAGTCTGGCTGCTCAGGCCTTCTGTACAAGACCCATGCTACTTGTGCCTGGAGAGCCTGCAGCAGCTTGTGATCATGTTTGAGGCGCAAGTTGGTGTGGATGGGATCATCCTTGGGCTCAGATCTCCTAGATAGGAAAGGTTTCCATTTTTATGGATGCCCCCTCCTCCCCGTCCCGGTTGAGAGTCCACAAGATGCAGCCTAGTGAATTTTCCTAACCATGGGCTCTTTTCCACTAAAATCACCTAGTATGTCTTAACACTTACTTTCATCCCTAAGTGAAAGACTCAGATAAGACCAAGCTATGAGAGAATGCGTTTCAGATGTCAGTTCTGAAGGCTCCATGCCATTGTGCTTTTGAATTGCCAGTCAATAAGAAAGAAGGGACCTCTCTTAGTTCGTGGCTAGATTTTTTTTCTTGACTTTTGCTTACTCTTTTCCCTTTTCCTGTCTATGATGCACCAAGTGTATGTCCTGATTCCCTCTCCCCCCCTCCATGTTTTGCTGAGTCTTCCAGCCAGATGACTGCTGCTCTGTCTTCTGGGAGTCTTGTGCTAATGAGGTCCTCATGCTTGGCCCCTGACCTGATGGCTACTGGCCTGGCTCTAGCAGGGGCCAGCTGAGGGGGACCACATAGTGGGAGGCCCAGATGCCTCTTCTTCAAGATGATTTGAGGGATTTAACAGAGAGGGTGAGAAGAGCTTGGAGACTGATTATGAGAGGAAGGAAGACTCCCTGGCTGGATTTGGAAGTCAAAACTTTGTATTGGGAGATGAGAATAACCCAGAGAGTAGAATATTGAGAGCTTTTCTAGATAAAGTTGAGAAACTTACTGGAAAAACTGGCCTTCTTCCAGCCTGTTAATTTTTGTCGTGGGCCTTCTGTTTTTTTTTTTTTTTTTTTTTTCCCCGAATAAGGTTCCCTTTCCCTAACCTTTTACATAGTTCAAATCACAGTCAATTACCATCTGCTTTTAAAACAATTTAAGGTAATATGTCCTACTCTTAAACCCACAGGTAGAAGATTTTAGCTCCCCCTGGCCCCACTTCAATTCTCCAAGGGATTTGAAATGATTATTTTACTAGATTGTACTACAGAGGGCACTTAACTTCCCACCTGTCTGTCTTTTTGTAATAGAAGGACCTAGAATCAAACCCAGTGGTATTGAAGAGGTCCTCCAACTCAACTCTTCATTTATTTGTTCACTCATGGCACACACTCTGGGCTCAGCACTGTGGTATGCCCTGGGGAAGTAAAGATGGTAAGAGTCTTTATCTCTGCTTTTAAGCTTTCATTTAGTAATGCAATATACTTGATCTGTAAGCCTGGGCAGGACAGGGTGAGGTGAGACATCCTCAGATAGGAGACAAAGGAAAGTGAAAGTGCCAGATTTGAAGGTCTAGTGAATCTTCTTGAGGGAGTTTGAAATCAATCTCTAAGGCAGTCAGTGATGCACTGGGTATTTATGTTAGAAAGTTAGTTCTGGCTGCATGGTGGAGGATAGAGTAGGGAAGACTAGAGAGTATGGTAGTCATGCCAGTGAGATATTGGTTAGGGTGATGATAATAATGGCAATGAGGATGGTTAGGGATAGATTACTAACTGAAGACAGAGGATAAAGAAGCAATCAAGAAAGAGAGAGGATATTTTCAACTGGGTACTTTGTAGCAGCTTTATTGAGGAATATCTTAACTATGTGTTTAATGTCTAACTTGAGAAGTTTTGTTAGCGCGCAAGATCTCTTGGAATCACCATCACAATCTAGATGAAGAGCTATCAAATAATACCATGGGCATTTTCTTTTTATTAACCTTGGATAGGTCCTTTAGTGTGGTTATCTTAAGTTCTTTATTATGTAATGTTCAATTATTTTTTCCCATTTTGATACATTCTTGGTGTTAACTTTCTATAATAATATAATTAAAACTAACAATGGGTTGGGAGAATGACCCTAGTAGAACTGTGCTTGCTTAGCAAGTGTGGATCCCCAAATTCAAGTCCCCCTCCCTCAAGAAAAGGCAGAGTTCTGAATTTGATGAGGTTTAATTTTTTGAAAAGCAATTTTTAATCAGTTTTTTTTAATGGATCATGCTTTTCTCTTTGCTAAAGAAGTTTTATTGTTTTTAGTTTAATCTTAAATCCATGATTTAAGGTATTTTTTGGTTATGACATGAACATTTGAGCCACAGTTCCATTTTTAGCTGTTTGGTGGCTAATGGGCGATAAGTCTTTCCTACCTAGGCTGGCTTTGAACTGTGATCCTTAGATCTGTCTTCTGAGTAGCTAGGTGTAAGCCATCAGTTACCTGGTGAGAATTTATTTTACCTTTGAGATGGGGGTCTTACTGTCTTGGAACTTGTAATCTTCCTGTCTCAGTTCTACACATATTGGATGGATGGTGATAAACCAGATTTTACTTTGATCCTGATCCGAGGGACCGCCATTTATTTTTTGATCATTGAATGTTACCTGTATTTCTTTTTGTAGAAGCCCTTTATTAGATTTAGAAGTTTCATTCTATTCCTATTTTTCTGAGTTTTTTTTTTTCTTGGCAATGGATATTGTATTTTGTCAGTTACTTTTTCTGTTAACTGTTGAAATCATATTGTTAAAAAGACCTGATTTGATGAATTACATCATTGATTTTGTTTTTGAATTTTAAAATAATCTTGAATTCTTGAGATAATTGCATTTGGTCAGATCACATTATCCTTTTAATGTATTATTGAATTATATTTGCTGAAATTTAATGGATTTTAGCAGTATTATGATGGATATTGACTTGTAGTTTTCTGTCCTTGCATTTTCTATGTTTTATTCTCTAGGTAATTCTGGGTTCATAGAATGAGCTGGGGAGTATTTTTTCCTCTTCGATTTTCTGTAGGAGTTGAAGTAAAATTGGTATTATTTTTTTCCTTAAATGTTTAGTAGAATTTACCAGTGAGCCATCTGGGCCTGGAGTTGTTTTTGTTGCTGGGAGTAGGGTGTTAAGTACCAAGTCATTTGATTTGATGGATATAAGATTTGTGGTAGTAAGACTTTCTGTTCTGAGACAAACACCAGTGAAAAACAACTTGAAACAGGACAGATTTATATTGGTTTGTGGTTTCAGAAGTTCCTGATGATGGGTAAGGGGGGGAGGGAAGGGGGGAAGGGAGGGAGGGAGGGAGGGAAGGAAGGAGAAAAAGAAATAGAGGGGAGAGGAAAGGGGAGAGAAAGGGGGAGAGAGGGAGAAGGAGAAAGAGAGAGAAAGAAGGATAAGAAGAGAAGGGAAAGAGGGAGAGAGAGACATAATGAGAGTGAGAAAATGAACGAGAATGGAGAATGCCTGTATTAGTCAGCTCTACTCTTGCCCTTCTTTGAGTCTACCTGGAGCCCAGCTTTTGGGATGGTGCTGCATTAACCATTAATTTGGGCTGTTCAGGTTATTTGTTTAATCTCCTGCCCCAGCTTTATTGAAGTATGACTAATAAAAATGATACACTTTCAAATTGTACAACAGAATTTTATCTATGTTTTCATTTTGAAATATTTACTGCCATCAAAGTACTTGACAGGTCCATTATCTCACAATTATTCTTTTCCTTTTGTGAGGAAAACACTTCAGCTCTACTCTCTTAGCAAATGTCAGATACACAATGAATTATGATTAACTTTAGTTACCAGTCTTGTAATTGGACGTCAAAAAATTGTTCATCTTTTAAGTTGAACTTTGTATTCTTTGCCTGACATCTCATACCTCCCACACTCAGCTCTTGGCAACCACAACCATGTACTGTCTCAATGAGTTGGACATTTTAGATTTCGTATAGAAGAAATAACAGGCAGTTTCAGTGTCACTGATTATTTGTGGAGGATCACTTCTATGCAGATCCCCAAACTTACCATGCTCAAGTTTCTTAATTAAAGTGGTATAGTATTGCCTGTATCCTATGCATAACCTTCTGTGTATTTTGACACACTGACTTATATTAGTAATACTGGGGGGAAGATTTCATTGCTATATTTCCACACATTTACACTTCATTCCTAATTATACCATCCTTCTATCATTCTTCCAGTTCTCTTTCTCCTGTATGCTTTAAATTATATCCATAATACTTGTAATATCCATACAATGTAAAGGACGTATAAATAGTTGTCATACTTTATGCTTTAGGAAATAACAAGAGAATATTCAGTAGAGGGTTTTTTCCCCTATATCTTTGATTTGTGATTGGGTGTGGAGGGCTATGTTTGATTTTCTATCTAGGTTCATCCATGTTGTTGAACATGGTGGATAATCCATTTTGGAAGCTAAGTAGTATTCTATTTTATGTATGTACCACATTTCCCTCTGTTCATTCACCTGTGGACATTAATTTTTTTCTTTTTTCTTTTGGCTACTGTGAATGATGCTACAGCGATCATAAGTGTTTAGACACTTCTAAGATTGTGATTATGTTTCTTTTGGCTATAGAGTCAGAAGTAAGATTGCTAGATTATATGATAGATATATTTATAATTTTTCTTTCTTCTAGAAACCTCCATAGTGGTGTTCTTAAAAGCTTTATGGATTATCTTCCCACTAGAAGTAGTATATAGGTTCTCTTTTTTTCCACACCAATGCTGGTTATCCTTAGACTTTTATAACAAGTGTGGGGTGATATCTCATTGACTAGTTATGGTAAGCACCTTTTTATTTCCCAATTGGGCATTTAGTAGGTCTTCTTTGGAAGAAGTTTGTCCAGTTCCTCAGCATTGATAACAGGACTATATGACTATCATATTTGGCCTTTATTAACTTGAGGTATATTCCTTCTATATCCCATTTGTTGATAGTTTATCAGGAAAGTATGTGAATTTTGCCTTCTGCTTTTGCTGAATCTATTGAGATGATCATATGATTTTATCCTTTAATCTGTTAATGTGATATCACACTTACTGGTTTGCATATGGTATAGCATTCTTATATTACAAGATGGTTACTCATTTGATTATGTTGAATGATTTTCTTTTATTACCTTACATTAATAGTACCAGGAGGTTTCATTGTGATAATTCCATAGATGCTCACAGTATATTCTGAACAATTTCACAACTTCTATTAGGATGAACTCTGAAGAGAGAGAGAGTGTGTGTGTGTGTGTGTTTTCATTTCTTTTTTTTCCCCAGTGTTTGAACTCAGGGACTTGCACTTTCCAGACAAACTTTTAGCCAATTTTGTTTATCTGTAGGCATTTATAGCCATATATTTCCCTCATAAAACTGCTTTTACTACCTACTATAAGGTTTTGCATGTTGTTTCCAATTGAATCTGAAGGTATTTCTTGATTTCTCTCTTTCACTTAATTTCCCTTGTATGTGTAATTTCAATGTATTTGTCGATTTTACTTGATAATGATTTCAGTTTTCTTAACTTTGTTAAGATTTGTTTAGGATTAAGATATGAGCTGTCCTGGAGGATGTCTAGTGTGCCTTTGGGGAGAATGGAAAAGTGTTCTAACTAAAAAGGTCTTTTAGGTTCCAATAGTTTCTTATTGTTTTTCTCTACATTTCTTCCTTCACATCTGTTAATATTTGTTTAAATATTTAGGTGGTCTGATGTTTGCTATATTTATAGTTGAATTGCTATATCCTGTTGAACTCACTTCTTTATCATTACAAAATACCCTTACTGTCTCTTGTTACTATTTTGATTTAAAGTCTGTTTTGTCAGGTTTAAGCATACCTACTCCTACTAATTTTTTTTTCCATCTTCATGAAATACTTTTTTCTCTCTTATCACTTTCAACCTATATATGTTCCTAAAGGTGAAGTGAATCTATTACAGGCTATATGTAGTTGAGCCCTTTTCTTTTATTCTATATCTTTTGATTTGAAAATTTATTTTATTTATATTTAATTATTGATATTATATTGTTCCTTTCCTCCTTTTTTCCTTCCTCCTCTTTTTTTCTCCCTCCTTATTTCTCTCCCTCCATTTTCGCTCCTTCCCTTTGTCTTCCTCTCCCTTCTTTCCTCCCATCCTCCTTCCTTCATTTTCTTTTTCATTTCTTCCTTTATGTGCCAGTATTGGCGTTTGAATTCAGTGCTTTATATTCTTTCAATTTTCTTGCTCTTGGCTTATGATCTAACCCTTGAGCTATATATATCCAGCCAGGCCTTTTGCTGGTTAAATACAGATGGAATCTTGAGGACTTTTCTGCCCACAATGGCTTTGAATTGTGATCCTCTGATCTCAGACTCTTGAGTAACTAAGATTATAGTAAGTCATTAGCTTTTGGTGCCTACCTCTAGTGGGTTTCTTGTAACAGCATTTAGTTACACTAAATAAAAACAAGCTCTGATAATCCAGTAAATCCCCAATCTGGTAACTGGGGATGTTTAGACTATTTTACTTAATACAGGTGATTTCAAATCACCACCTTGTTATTTTTCTTCCATTTTTCCCATCTATATTTTATTCCCTTTTCCTTCTTATTCTGCCTTTTTGCAGATTATTCATTCCATCTTTTTGTGATTACTTTAGTTGTCACTTTAGGGTTTATAGCAGTCATCTTTAACTTATCAGAGTTAATGATCCTCTATGAATACATATACAACAAATGTTTAAGAGTATGTATCATATTCTTCGCTCCCATTCTTTCCTCTTAGACTTTGTGCTCCTGATTTGCTTCTACATGCATTTAAATCTTAAATTCATGTTTTTTTTTTACTTAGCTTAAATCAATTATTACCTTAAGAAATTTAAGAAAACTGTTTTTTAGAATATGTTTAGACTTACTTATATAATTACGCTATGCTTTTTAACCTGTCCAGATTTCTCTACAATGTCATTTTTCTCCCTGCTTCCTGTAGTGCAGTTCTGCTGATGGTGATTTTTCCCCTGATTTTTCCCCTTTTTGTATGATGTCTGAAAAAATTATTTTACCTTGAGTTTTGAAATATTTTTTTCTGCTATAAAGAACTTACATGGAAAGCATCTTCCTTTTTATATTTCAAGGACCATGTTCTATTGTCTTCTAGCTTGCAGTATTTTGATGAGAAATTTGTTATCATTCTTACCTTTTTTCTTTGTATGTAATATCCTTTTTCTCCATCAGACTCCTTGTGAGGTTTTCCTTCTTCTATTTTTTTAAATGGGTTTGAAAAGCTTATTATGATGTTTCTTGGTTTTGTTTGCTTGTCATATTTTGTGCTTCAGATTCATTGAGATTTTAAAAATATGCTGTTTCATAATTTCCTTCAAATTTGGAAGATTTTGGCTGTTATTTCTTCCAATATTTCTTTTGGCTCTTATTTTTTGTCCTTAGCTTCTGTGACAATTTGACAATTCTTAGGACTTTTGATGTTGTTCCAAAGTTCACAGATGCTCCATTCCTTTATTACAATATTTTTCCTTTATTATATTTTGATAGTTCTTATTACCTATTTCAGTTCCTGTTACCTATTAATTGAAGGTCACTACTTTTTTTTTCTATCAGACATTATTTTAGAATTTCAACTTTGGAAAGTTGAGATTTATGTATCTGAATGTGTGTGTGCACATGTGTGCATGTGCACATGCGTGCATGAGCATGTGGGCAGTCTGTGCAGCTCAGGCTTATCTGGAACTTACTATGTTTATATAGTTCAAGTTGGCCTCAAAGTAAGTCTAGATCCTCCTCCCTCTCCTTTGTATGCTGGGATTATAGGTGTGCACTACCATGCCCAGTTCCTTTATGAACTTTTAGGTTCAGAAATATCATTATGGAAACTGTTTTCTCCTCTTTCTTCCAGTTCTATCAGGTTTATCATTTATCATTTTGGATGATTTTTTTTCTTGCTTCTTTGCATGCTAAGAAATTTTTTAGATCAGACATTATATATTTTTACCTTACTGGGCTATAATTTTTTCTTCTTACTTTTTGTTGTATTTGTTGAATATTCACATGAGATTTGTGCTATGGCCTGAACATATTATTTGTAAACAACTTGATCATTTTGTGTTTTTCTTTATGCTTTCTTAGGTGCCCTTGAGTAGCATTAAACTTGGGTTCATTCTTGTTACTATTGAGGGGAATCCTCTGTACTTTCATGAGGTAGAAGGTTTTCTACCCATGCTGATAGGAAAAACATTGTTACTAGCTTTCTTTGAATTGCACCAACTATTTACTTTTAGTGCCTTATTTTGCTTCTGCCTCAGTTTCCTCATCTGTTACAGTGATTACTTATCTCTTGGATTATTGAAGAGTATCCTCTCAAGTTCTCTGGAAATCTCTTGCACAGCTCTTGCTGCTCTTACATTCTGCCTCAAGATTCTAGCCTTTCTCTTCTCCATACCTTCTCTGCTCTGTTTCCTCCATGAAGGAAGACTTCTTGGTTTGGCTCTTTACTGTGGCATGATCTGAATACTCAAACCTTCTGCTAGAGCAATTGCAGAATTTACCTCAGGTTTTTTTTTTTTTTCTTCAGTCATTGTTGCCTGATATCTGATGCCTGAGGCACATTTAATTCCGTACTATTTTCTCTGTTTCTTAAATCATTGGTGAGGGAATACAGTTCTTGTTGTTACTTCACTTTGGCTGGAAGAAGAGGCTTTCATTTGTAATTTTTAAAGAAAATTTATGAAGGGACTGATTGAAGATAACAGGCATTCTTTAAAAAAAAACACATCAGACCTGTAACGTAAGTATGTCATAAGGGAGCATAAGATGCATTCAAATTAAAATAATATTCAGCAAAGGAACCATTCAGAAGGCAAGGGTAACCTGAATTATCTGGGGCAAATAACAGTAGGACTGTTGTATCCCTAGACCTAACAGGACAAGAGAAAGAATAGTTAACAGATTCTAAAAAGAGAAATCACGCAGAGAAGGCTCTCTGGATAACTTTGGATCAAGAGATACACCTGGTTTCAGCCGACTCCTCAGGTGGAGACAGACCTTATTCTCCTCTTTTCTTGGTGCCTTTGGCAAGGGCTCTTCAGTCTGAAACCCAAATAGAGGGTTAGACAGCTGCAGAGACTCATATGTAGAGGCTAGAACACAACAGGGAGAGAAGGAAGAGAACATTTATATAGTGGAGAAGTTTGGGAATCTGAGCATCACTTGAACATGGAATCAAAGACAACTGTTAATATTTGCTACAATGTCAGAGGGGAAGGTAGAGACACTTACTGAGATAGGAGCAAAACATCCAGATAGTATGTTTGAGGAGAAGTAGGTTTGATGTTTGAAGGGAAATTCTATTTTCTTCCCAGACTAGGCATATTTTCCCTTGTAGGCTCCTGTAGTCCCTTTAATCATCTGAAATTATTAGGAAGTCCTGATTAACATAAATGACCATTGATTCAGAGGTCATAGGGAAAGTACATAAATATGATGTTTGTGTGGTCTGGCTTCATGGAGCACTGGGAGAGAGAAACAGAAATCATTCAAGCTAAATGTATTGCCTATCCTTCGCCATCTGGATTTGGAACCAAATCAGTTGCAGATGATGTTGTGAGCTAAGTCACTTGGATTCTGCTAACTGGGTCTGGGAGACAGATTAAAAATGGAATCAGTTGCTGATTTAGTATGGGGGATGTAGATAAAATAAAGAACACAATTCTATAAAATCAAGAATGATTATTGAGCCAGATCATGTCTAGTTTACCACATTCTGTGCTTATAGAATTATGTGACAACTTTGAATAAGCCAGGAACTTCTGGCTCCTGCCTGTAAGCAGAGCTTCTCAGGAGGTTGAGATCTGAGGATTGCAGTTTAAAGCCAGCAGGAGCAGGAAAGTCTATGAGAGTCTTATCTCCAATTAACCACTAGAAAGCCGGAAGTGGTGCTAGCCTTGAGTGGAAAAAGCTCAGGGAGAATGCCTAAGCCCTGAGTTCAAGCCCCCTGACCAACCTCCCTTAAAAAAAAATAAGTTGCAATAGGGTTACTATTGGGATGTTTTAAAATTGCCTTGTCCCATGGTAATAAGAAAAAGGTAAGGTTTTCCTCTGTGGCTCACTGGCTCTGTGACCTGCTCAGGGCCTTCATTTCCTATGTATGAGTGCAGAGCCTGTAGTGCTGCAGGCAGGCAGTGACTCTGCCAGGCCATCTGAGACATCTCTGGTATCACTTGCCTGGCACAAAATAGATATTAAGAAGTATGTTGATCTCAGATGAAGATTGGCTCACAAGATAAGGATGTTTAAGAAAAATGTGAATTCATGTGAATGTACTTATTGGTAAAACAAAACACTACTTTCTAATGAACTTTTGAGGAAAGATTCCCGTCCATGACAGCTTGGGAAGACACTTGGGCTGTGTTAGAGTAAATTAGACTTTGCCAGAAAACCACACAGACCCAGGTAGGAAGAACAAAGGAAAGGTTTATTGCCAGTAAGGAGTCTGGCAAGACCCCTTCTCTCCAAGTGAGAGGAAGTAAGAAGAAGTGCCCGGTTGTTGTCTCAGGTGACCTTTTATAACCTCCAGGATTTGGGGGAATTTTGCTGCCTTATATGGTCATAGCTATCCCAAAGGGGTGATCTCTCAGGGAAAGGGGGTAGGGGATAGTCATTTGCTGCCTTTACTACAGGCTGCCTTGCTCTTCTCCCTTCAGAAGCACATTTTTCGTGGTGTTAGAGTTCAGTGGGGTTGGACAGGTGTTTCTGTCCTAGGGCCTCTGATGAGGTAGAGAGAAAGAGAAGGCCTACTGGCCATGCATACACCTGCCATAGCTCCACACAACGTTGTAGGACATGAGTGACCGACGGGCATCCCAGTTAAATATAGTAAGTATTTTACTCATTTCCTGAATCTCTTAGTGGGAAAAACAAATATCACCTGTCATGGGGGAACGGTTATTGAGACTGAAAATGCATAACACAGAGCCAAGACTCAATTGTAGGTTGTAAGCATCATCTTAATACATTTCAAGGCATACTGTCTGCCTAAAGGGGTCTAAAGGCTGTTTGGATGATTCTGTGGAGGAAAATTAGCTGATAGGGCAAAGCTCAGCTGAGCTCTGAACAAGGAAGAGTTTCTAGTAGTAATAGTAGTAGTTGCTCATCGTGAAAACTGAGAAACACAGAGCAATAGAGTTAAACACCCTCCAACCTTCAATCCATTTCTTTTTCCTGAGTGTCATTCCAGCAACAGAGTTTTGTGTATTTTTCCTGAACTCTTACTAATTAGATCTTTAGATGATAAAGTAGCTCTCAAATGTTTTTATACAATACAGTGGCTCCCAAACTTGACATCTCTCAGGATTATCTAGGTTTTTCAAAGCACAAGTTGCTGAGCATGGAAACCAGATTGAACCCACAGAATTTGCATTTCTAACCCATCCCCAGGAGGCTTCGTTGCTATTCTTCTGAGACTATACTTTGGGGTCAGTGTTTCTGAGGGACTTTATCATTCTGAAAAAGTCATAGAAGCAGGGTCATATGGTACCATCTAAAAACTTAATTTTTTTTAGTTAATCATGGATGATTACCATGTTTCTTTAGTGCCTTGTTCTTTGTAATGGCAGCTGGTTATTAATTTGGAAAATGGACTCCTAATAAGTATCTAATTTGTTTCCATAGTTTTTTTTAGTTGTACTCTTACAATTATAAAAGATACTGTAGCAGATATTTTTGTATACCTTTATGGTGAGCCATGTACCAGTTCTTAATAGACAATCTGTTCAGTAAAAAAGTATATTAAAAAATATTGTTAGAGCCAGGGGCCGGAAGCTCATGCCTGTAATCCTAGCTACTAAGGAGACTAAGATACAAGGATCATGGTTCGAAGCCAGCCAGGCAGAAAAGTCTGTGAGACTCTTATCTCCAGTCAACTATTCAGAAAAAGCCAGAAGTGTTGCTGTGGCTCAAGTGGTAGAGCACTAAGCTTGAGCACAAAAGAGGCTCAGGGAGAGTGCCCAGGTCCTGAGTTCAAACCCCAGGACCAACAACAAAAAAAATAAGAATATTGTTAGATATTGCCAACTTATTCTCAAACTGATTCATGAGTTACTTTCTTATGCACAGTATTTCTTTACACTCATACAAATTAGATATTATCATATCACAACTTCAACTTTGTTCATCTGTTCAGAATAAAATTATATCAGTATTATTTTGATTTACATTTCCTACTTTTATATGTATTCACTCTGCTTCTCTTTCTATGATAATTTTGACAGGGCCATGTTTGTGAGCTGGTAGACTGTCCCCAATGTTTGGTCTTCAGTGAACTCATTCTTTTGGCCTCCACATTGAGCCTTAAAGCTACTTGGCCATGTTTCACAAATAGGCAAATACAAGAGTAGTCTCAAGAACTTAGCTAGTCTCTACCTTGGCACTGAAGTTTTGCATACTGTTGAGAATGGATTTGTAGCTTTGTCATTGGATACAGGTGAGGTTTCATGAAATTTCCCTTTAAAGGTAGGAACTTTTCACGTAGGGTCCTTGACTTGGATCACAGAATAAGAATTTCAGGACAAGTCATGATTAAGAAAACTTGGTGGAGCTTTATATATTGAGTTAATAAACAAGCAGTAGAGCAGACATACAGATAAGCAGATGGTAGGGGCATACTATAAGAGTGTGGGTGCTCTCATAGGGAGACAGACATAGACACAGACACACAGACACACAGACACAGACACACAGACAGACACACACAGACACAGACACACACAGACACAGATACACACAGACACACAGACACAGACACACAGACACAGACACAGACACAGACACACAGACACAGACACAGACACACACAGACACACACACACAGACACACACACAGACACATACACACACACACAGACACACAGACACAGACACAGACACACAGACACAGACACAGACACACACACACACACACACACACACACACACACACACACACACACACAGCACTCCTTGAGCCTATACGGTAAAGGCAGAGGGTCTGGCTTCAACGTTATGTAAAGATAGATGTTTTGTTTTTGCTGTAACCACACCTGGTATTACTTTTTGTGTTTCCAGGTAAAACAATGCATGTGGCCATAAAGCAGATTCTTATCCTTGACATAAGGAGGCGCCCTGCTATCTGCATTTGGGGGCAGGAGACTTCAGTTTAGAGAAGCAATTTTCTCAGGAAGTCATATATCCTGTCAGACAAGTGTTAATTCTTGGGGTGAGGAATGCATCCCTTGGGAAGGAATGCATCCTGTTGTCTCTCTTTGAAGCAAGATGGTAAAGATGTTTCTAAGAACCATATTTCTGAGTTGCCTCCACCAGGCCTCAGTTTCCTTAAGTTTTCATTTTCCCCTAAATGACTTTAGTCCCTTAATCTTAAGGGAAGTACATGGAGGAATAACTCCTGTGTTTGCTATAAGCTTGCTATGTACCTTGTTTTCTCTTTGTCCATTATGCTTCAGCTTTACCTGAGCCCATTGTGAATTTGCCTACATTTGACAATATTCATTAAGGTTGGTAGGATCTTCTGTTGACTTAATTTGAGTGGCTTTCTCAGAAAACCTGCGGATCTCAGTATTGCATTAAAAGTCCAATTAGCTCTGTAGAAAATTACTTTATAGTTAGTTATCTTAGCAAATCAACCACAATGAAGGAGAAACTACATACATACTGAAATTATTCAGAACTCAAGTCCCTGACAGAGGAGTACATGTGACAATAAGTCACTAAGTATACATACACTTTTTCCCGTTGTGGACATAACTTTGTAATGGGCATATCAGTGCCTCAAATAAACTAACTTTGCATTTAGACTTAGGAATGAGTTCTCTGTTATGCTTGTTCTTAGGTTTTTCTGCTTCTAGATTCTAGCACAAGTGATCATCAAACCCAAACTTGTGTTTTTAGTGACCTTGGATTTCAATTGTGTTTGGAAAAGGTAAACTGGCCATTTGGGAGGAAGTGATGAATAGGTACTCATCTGCATGGACTTCCTCTCCATCTTCCTTCCTGTGGAAGGAACTTCTGTCAGGGAAGGAGACTGCCCTGATGAGAGGCATGGTACACCAGTCACAAAGCCATACAGAAGACTTGTTTACAGTTCTTCTAAAACTCTCTGAAAAAATCCTTACAATTACTTTATTTATTGTTTGTGCCAATGCAGGGTCTTAAACTCAGTTCCTTTTGCTCTAAGTTCTCTACCCATTCCCTCTCCCTTCCCTCCCCCTTCCCCCCCCCCCCGCTCCCCCCCCACATCTGGGACTCTACACTTGGGACACACCTCTACTTTTGCATTTTGCTGTTTAATTGGAGATACGAGTCTTGGGGATGTTTACCCTGGCTAGCTTTGAACCTTGATTCTTAGATCTCAGCCTCCTGAGTAGCAAGGATTATAGATGTGAGCCACAGGTGTCCAGCAACAATTTTCTTTTAACAATTTGTGTATTAATTCTCCACCCAGTTATTCCTCTATTTCCACATTTCACTGTATTGTGCTTGTTTGTAGACAAGCAAGTGCAATAAATCAGAGCGTAGAGAAAGCATTTCTAATAATTGTCTTAGGTGTCCCATTATAAATGGACTTATAAGCTTATTCAAGGTTAGCAGAGGCTGAGCAGCTTGATTAGTTAGTATAGAAGTCTTGGTCCTTTCAAGTATGGTAGCAAGAGTTTATCTCTGGCTGAGACAGTCCTGGATTTGTTTATGACTGCTTCTCTCTAAAGGTTTTCTATCAGTGGAAGATGGATCTTTTTAGCAATTCATTGCATAAATGGCAGAAATCATACATTCCACCCCTCCCTTCCCTTTCACCTCTTTTTTCTTCCCTCCTTCCCACCCTCCCCCTTTTCCCTGGGGTTTAAACTCAGAGCCTCACATTTGCTAAGCAGGTCCTTTACCATTTGAGCTATATCCCATGTTCTTTTGACTTTAGCTATTTTCCGGGTAGGTTGTTGCGGTTTTTGCCTGTGCCAGCCTGAACCAGGACCCTTTTACTTAAGCTTCCTGTGTAGGTGGAATCACAGGCATGAATGACTATGCCTGTTGAGATTTGCCTGGGTTAGCCTTGAATTGTGATCCACCTGATCACTGCCTCTTGAGTAGCTAGGATTATAGACATGAGCGACAGTGTTCAGCTCCTCATCGTCTTTGATAAGAATGCTAGTCCCATTCATAAAGACCCTGGCCTCATGACTGAATCACCTTGCAAAGGCCCTGCTTTTTAACACCATCAACAAATGAATTTGGGGAAGACATAGACATTCAGACCATAGCAATGTAAGCCTGACAATTTTTAAAATCAGAGAACATGTTTTCAGTCTCATGTTTTGTTACCGAAAAACTGAATATTTGTTTTGTAGATATTATGCATTTAGAGATGGTGAGAATACCTAGGAATAGATGATACAAGTGCAAAGACTGATGTATCAGGATGTGATTCAGTGATAAAAGCACAGGTGAGCCAGAGAAACACATCACCTATAGTATCTTTGGTGATAACTGTACTGTTTACTTTTATTTATAAAGAGATTTTTGCTGTTGAAGCTCCATTATATCCATTACTTCCTTTAATCATCACAATAACTCCTTGGAGTAAGTTCTGCATAATTCATACACCTCACTTTATGCTTGGAAATGGAGACATCGGTGAAGGGGCTTGCCAAATGGCAGTCAGTGGTGGGTGCATCTGGGACAAGTGTCAGGTCTCCTGATTCCTGCTCCAGTCCAGTGACCTTCACACCTCACTCTACCACGTAGGGTTGAAGAACTGATTTTTCAGTGTGAATTGTCTTCCTTTTTTTCCAGGTGGAGTGACTGGGACACTTGCTTTATCCATGTCTCAGCTCCTTCCTGTGCCCTGCGTACTGAATTTACTCTGTGTATGCACTAGGAATAGACAGGTGGCTAAGACAGGTGTGGCCCATGTGCTCACTTGGCAGGACAGTCCCCTTCCTGTTGGTGGGGGAACTGTCACACTCCTGGTTGGTACTTCTTTTGAGAACACCTGGGCTGAGAAACAATACATGTGTTGGTGTTTTCTCATATTCTGTGGTGTCTGGGGTTTCTTCATGCTCTTACAGAGTCTTGAGGAACTGCATGCCCTGCAGCTCCTTTGTGAATCTTGGGTATTCAGAATCTTGAGGTCTTTCCAGTTGAGTGACTCCAGGTGTGAGGGGGTGGCCCTCAGAGTAGAGCAAGGGTTTTTGTGGGTGTGTGTTTTGATTTTTTTTTTTTTGGTTTGATATTTAGATTTTCATCTGAGTCTGAGAACTGGCTTTTTCTTTTGGTTGGTCATGGGGGCTGAACTCTGGGCCTGGGGCTGTCCCTCATCGCTTCAGCTCAAGGCACCCTACCACTTGAGCCACAGGGCCTCATGCATGCAAGGCAAGCACTCTACCATTGAGCCAACTTCCCAGCCCAGAACTAGCATTTTCTTTAGGCAGAAAGCGTCTGTTGGATATTATTTGTTGGTCAAGGAATATGTCTACTTTTGATTTTAATTTTTGTTTTTTGTTGTTGCCCCTCCCTTTGCCCTAACTCCCTTAAATCAAGAAGTTCCTGTTTCTTATTCTCTGACTCACACAGTTCCCCTCCCCTCCACCGCCGCATTCCCCCTCTTCCCCATTTCCCTTGCTGCAGTAGACCAGGTCCTTTGTTATACATGAGTGTTGGACATCAGTGATGGATGGAAGATTATCTTAGCTCTCTAGGAACTGGCCTAGGTAAGAGCTAGACCTAGCTTCTCAGCAGCTGCCAGGGGATGGTTGTGCTACTGCCTTGTGCCTTCCTTCCCTCTGATGCCACAAACTGGGATGGTCACCCCATACCTCATTGGAAGTATGCTCATAGTGCCAGGCCACAGGTAGGTCTGGATAAAAGATGGCTTGTGTAGTTGCCACAAACTCTACAAATTTGGGATCTATGAAGTATTTGGATTTCTTTTGAGTTAGTGTGGGCAACCTGAGAACACAAAAATAAAAAAAGTCTTCCCTGAGCTGCAAAGCTGGAACTGTGGAGGAAGACTATGGGAGACAACTTTTACTTTAAGAGGGAAGTACCTGCTCCCAAGAGCATTTGCTTTGCTGGGACCACAGAGAGAACCAGTTTTTTATTGTTGTCAAATTCTTTTTCTCCTATGTCAAAATTTACCATCTTAAAGCATGTGAGACTTATAAAAAGTAAGATTATTTAATCCTTGCTGTTAAAGAGGCTGAAGTTTACTCAGTACTTAGCTTCATCTAACTAGTTGTACCAAACTCCTGATTGCAATGTAACCAAATAAATAATTTGTGTGGGGCTTGAGTACACAAACTCCCAGCTGAGTCCAAAGATCAAAGTTGAGAGAGGCAATTAAAAGCCTTCACTGATTCCTGGGATATGTTCTGTAGTCTCGGTCACCAACCGAATCAATCCTGCAGGGGTAGCTCTTTAAGAAATAGAATCAAAGGTAAGGCAAGCTCATCTATCCCAGTGGGCTGGGGGCCTGGGAAGTACTGCCTCTGCTACTAGGTTATTTAGCGGGAAAAGAAGAGGAAAACAGAAACACACACACACCTACACATACACACATATATTTTTAATCACAGTATTTGTAGCATTAATTCCTTCTTTAGATAGGCGAAATAGAACAGCCTTGATTTCCGGGTCCCCCTTCTTTTCTTCACAGGGCATCTGAGCAGCTTGCACATTTATAAAACAATCAACTGCAAAGTCTGTGGTTTCCTGTGGCACATTTCTAATAATATTTATACAGGCCGTTATTTAATGAACCGTATAAATATTTATCATACGGAGCAGCCTTTTGATCATAAATAGAGGCTAAAAGTCAGAGCAGCTCATGCTGGGGAATTGGAAGGAGGCCGTTTGGGGCCTCTGAGACTGAGACTTTGTAGACTGAGAAGTTAGGCATGGCTCAGGAATCGTGTGCGGCACAGCTTGAATTTCTCTCCAGTATTTTTCTTTCTCTTGGCTACCCACAGCCCATGCTCTTATTTTTCTCGGCCTGACTACCCTCCCCACACCCTTAACAGCTGTTTTTCTTTTTAGAGTATTCATCTTTGCTTAAAAAAAAAAAAGAAAGAAATGGAACTAAAGTTTGAACTCACCATTCATAAGTAGGTTTTGGAGCTGCACTGACATAGCCTGGAATTCTAGTCCCTCTGCTTCATGCCATGTGGTCATAATCAGCTTCATCTTCTGGGGAACCTTAATTTCCTTGTCTAGGAAATAGGGCCTTTTTTCTGGATACCTCACTGGGTTGTTCTGGCTTTTTTTTTTTTTTTTTTTAAGTGATGTTATTTGAAGTTACCAAAGGCTTTTCGGCTTTTAGCTTGGTATTAGGGAAGGAACTTGGTATTGGAAGCTGGAGTTCAAATCCCTGGGTGAGGGTTACTGTTTGGGTAATTTGGGGCAAACTGCTTCCACCCTAATCTCTGAGATAGTTATAGGTTTCACAGCCTGTTTGGGTTGAGCATGTGTATGGAAATGATTGGCACAATGAGGATCCTAAATACAAATAAATACACTTGAAAAGGAATACTATTTTCAGTTTTGCAATTTGAGCTCACTTTCTGTGGCTCAGAGGTACCAGTGGAATATGATTTGGAGTCCAGGGCACAGAGAGCAGACAGTACTTGTTGCTCCAGAACAAAGGGCACAGGGGAGGAGGAGCAGATGACTCTCATTGGAGAGAGAGAATGCCCTGCTAAGCTTTTGTGCTGCCTGCATCAGCTTGCAGGGAAGCTAACTAGCTACTCAAGGGCTCTCACTTGCTTATTTTTGGGTTCAAGGTATAGAAACAATCTCAGAGATTATTTAACAGGGGGGGGAAATGTTGAACCTAAACCACTTAATCTCTATTAGCATCTCTTAGGAAAATATGCACTAGGTAGATGAATGAAGAAAGAAAGGGTGGCATTGGGGAGATGCAGTCATAAAATTCAATGCTTGTTCTACAAAACTAAGAAAATTGAGGGAAGGGTTTGGGTTGAGAGGGATAAGGGAGAATGATGTAAGGGAGTGACATTGATCAAGATTCGTTAGATTTGTAGACTACTTTGTTGAATGACACCTCCTTTGTACAACTACTTAAAGATAAAAATAAAATTCAAAACAAAACAGAACAGAACTGGGGTGTTTGGGTAGATGTTGCTGGGAGGTCTGACGCCTGGGCTCCCAGAGAGAATTTTCTGGGATGCCTTGATGTGATGTTATGCAAATGATGGTTCACTGGGTTTGTGGAAGATCAGTCTCTGAAGAAGACATCCTGGATTCTGAGTTATCTAGCCTAAGTACCCTAGGCCAGGGCCCTAACAGAGCCTAACAGAGCATTCAGGAATGGGAGTATATCAGAAGGCAATAGAGCATGCCCAGAAAGGTTAGAGGCTTTGAGGTAAGAGGGAATGGTTTGCTTTCAGTTGTACTACTCATTAGTTACATGAACCTTTGGAGTCTTTTATCTGTCTAGGACCCAATTTGCTCATGAGCAAAATGGAAATGGTAATTGTTACTGTTTTGGAGAATTGCACTAAGGATTTAAAATGGCTTTGTAAGCATGCTGCTTAGCAGAGGATCAGATGTGTAGTAAACTTGTTGCCTTTTATGATTTCCCTAAGTGTAGGTTCCAAAGATATCCAGGTCATTCACTGAGTCACAGAGGACTTGTTGAGTTTCTGCTGTGTGCTGTGTCATGCACTGGGCATCCTGCTGTGACCCAGGCAGCAGATGGAGTCAATTGGGTAATGGTAACACTGCTGTACTCTGTGTATGAGGTGGGGGAGATCTCCTGAAGGACAGGCTCTTCCCTAGATCCAGAACCTGAACTGGAGCAAGCCCATGGTCAGCTAGATAGTGGAGGTCTGCTTCTTTAGACTTAAGTGGAGAGGAATCAAGATGTGTGGGTACTAAAAGGATGTATTTTCTGCAAAGGAAGACAGAATTAAAAGTGAGGAAGCCTGCTATGTGGATCTGAGTCAGGCCCGTGGAGAATCTTTCTTCTTGCTGTTGGCAGGAGGGAGAGAAGCCTTGCTAGTGATTAGCTAGGTCTGTATAAGCCAAAGATTCATATAGATGCTTCATTTCCTATTTCTTTCCTTGTTTCTCTCCAAGTGTAGCATCGTCTAAGATGTACTAAAGGACAGAGAGCTCTTGGCTTGCTAGGGCCAGTGTCAAGGAGCAGCTTCCTGTGTTTTCACAGTGGACAGGGAGAAGTGGAGAGAATCCCAAGTGGGGCAAGGAGATGACTGGTTGGTGCAGGGAGGGTAGAGCAGTTAAGTTGGGTCAGTCTTCCTCCTCTTTTCAGGCAAAGAAACTGAGGAGGCTCTGCACCAAGGCATCCTCCCGATTCTATCCCTCCCTGTGTCCTTAGCTGGGGGGCCTAGTACCTGACACAATCTACACTTCTTTGAGTCTCAGACATGGCTGATTGTGAGAAGTACTGTTATTTCATATACCACAAAGAGAAAAGATGTTACCAGTCAATTGCAAAATGCCATTGCTTCTAAGAATTATGTTTGCAGTTTAGTGTGGGAAACAGTGAGTATCACAGAGTTTAAAAGATAGGTGATTGTAAGAAAATCAGGAAGTATTTTCTGTTGGATAGATGAAGAATACAAAGATTAGAAGGCAACAGTTCACTAGTAGGTATAGTGAATTGCCACATAGTGATACTAGGACAATGACAGAGTACCTCTAGGACAGCCTGGGAATGTTACAGCCTGCCCCATCTCAGTTCATGTGAACACCATGTGACGCATATGCTGAAATTGCCTAGCACATTGCCCCAAAGTAAAACAGATTATGTAAGGAAGGAAATCGAACGAAAGACTTAAGTTAGAAGCACTTGCATTTAATAATCTTTCCTTTTTTCTCTTCTTCCTTTCTTCCTTTCTTCCTTCCTTCCTTTCTTCCTTTCTTTCTTTCTTTCTTTCTTTCTTTCTTTCTTTCTTTCTTTCTTTCTTTCTTTCTTTCTTTCTTTCTTTCTCTCTCTCTTTCTTTCTCTCTCTCTCTCTCTTTCTTTCTCTCTCTTGTCTTCCTCCCTCCTTCCCTTCTTCCCTTCCTCCCTACCTCTTCCTTCCTTCCTTCCTTCCTTCCTTCCTTCCGTCCTCTCTTTCTCTCTTTCTCACTCTTCTCTTCTCTTCTCTTCTCTTCTCTTTTCTTTTTGGAATATATATCCAGGAAGCAGTAATCGCACATCTGCTGGCTGACTTGCTTTAGGGCCCCCATGTGTGATCTGACCAAGGAAACATTATCTTTCCCGAAGTAGAAGGGTACAAGGAGCTGCTGAAATTGGACTTGGTTGAAATTGGACTCTGGGCACTTAGATTGCTTCAGTTCTGCCCCAAGCTCACTGGGGAGTTGCAGCATGTGTACTAGTGTTGTCGTCTCTGGGTTGCTCTTTGTGTGGTAGACAGAAAATGAAAAGCCTCTGTGAGATTTCTATGTCATATGTGCTAATTTGACCAGAGGGGATTTGAGCAGCCACAAGGGCAAAGGAATACCTGAGCATTCTCTGGTCAGATTTCCTTGTAACTCACCAGTGGGCTGTAAGGAAAACAGATTATCTAACAAATTCCTGATCCTGCTTCCCCTGGGGCTGCTCCCAATTCTCACTCACCTCATGACACCACTATGATATATTTGCCTCTTCTCCAGAATGATACTGCAAGCTTTCATGAAAGAAAGGAGAGAGGAGATGTGGGATTGCGAGAACAGACATGGGACCTTAGACCAGGCAGCCCGTGAGTGAGGCTATGTAAATTCCTTTTCTTCCCACAGTCCTGTGTTCTCATAAGTCTTTGGCATCATGTGTAATAATGTGTTTTTGCTATTTCTGAGTGGGACCTAACATGCAACAAAAAGTTACCTACTTCTTGCCGTCTCACCTTGATCATTGGGACAACAGAGATTTAAAGACACTCACTTTCTAGAATCTTAGTGAGGAATTGAGGCCATGTATATGTCCTTTTCATACTACTTGGTCTAGAATAGATGCCCAGTAGTTAATGGCTGACTGGAAAGAGGATTCCTTTTCAGGACCATGGCCACTGTCATGTGAATTCAAATTCTTTAAGAACAGATTCATTGCCATTGTCTCTACCTCTTATTTGCACTTACTACAACTTTGCTTAATATGTAATTACATTCCCGTTCCAGGAATGGGAATACCATCCATATCTGAAGCCATGACTGTCTTACCACGCACCTAGCATAGCATCTGTAAAAACTTTTGTTGGGGCCAGGTATGGTGGCTCATGTCTATAATTCTAGTTGCTCAGAAGTTGACTATGAGGTGGATTAAGCCTCCAGACCAGTCTGTGCAAAAATTTCACAAGACCCTATGTCAATGCGTATAAAGCTATATGTGGTGGTATGTACCTGTTAGCCCAGCTACAGAAGAAACACAAAGAAGAGGATCTTGGTCCAGGTTAGCTGGAGTTTAAAAAACAACAACAAAAACCAAAATGAGACTTTATTAAAAGAAATAACTACAGCTAAGAGAACACTGATCGTAGCTTAAATGGTAGGGTACCTCTAGCAGCACAAAGCCTAATATCACCCAAATCAATAAACAAGAAACTTTTGTTGGATAAATAAGTGATAAATGGCCACAGTTAAGTGGGTACTCTCCATTTCACTTCCACCTTCATGTTTTCTGTCTTTGCAGGTCCACTGGTTGTCATGAGTCACGTGGGTTCTGTATTGGTTCATGACAGCTGGAGGACTACAATGTCAGGTGGAGAACAAGAGATGAGCAGCTACTATGTAGGTGTCGATGTTGGAACAGGAAGCGTCCGTGCAGCCCTAGTGGACCAGAGAGGGGTTCTTGTGGCTTTTGCAGACCAGCCAATTAAGAAGTGGGAGCCTCAATTCAACCACCATGAGCAGTCCTCTGAAGACATCTGGGCTGCATGCTGTGTTGTCACAAAGGTATGGACAGACCTGTGGTGTTTTCCCCTATGGATGCTCCTACCTACTCAGTGTTTGTCATGTGTCTACCTGACACCAGGTACTATTCTGGAGTCACTTGCTTTACAGAGCTTAGCAGCATTAAGCTTTGCCTGTCTGGAACTTGCTATGATAGAGCTTGACAAACTGCTGAAATCTGCTAAGTCCTATGACTATGGCTGGATCTAAGCCTGAGGAGGCTCAGGATAGAGGCTACAGAATCTTGAGATGAACAAATGTGGAAGGAGTCCCTGATGATCATAGCAAGCTCCTAATGTGCCTTTACTGTGGCTGAAATGGGTGCGCATGCATTGTGTAGCCAGATCCTCCCAATAGCGCTAAAAGGTGGTAGTCACTACCCCTGGTTTTATTCAAGAGGAAATGAAGAACAAGAAGTTAACTAACCCAAGTTCTTATAGCTAGCAATAAAGTAAGGAGGCCAGGTCTGGCTGTGCCATATTGGCCGCATGGTGGATGGTAGGGTCTGGAATCTTGTCTTCATGCTGGGAGAAGGAAATGCCCCAGCCATTACCTACCTGCCAGGTGATGGGCATTCCCAGATCCCTGAAGGCAGCAGCGGGCACTTGGGACACTTGGCTGATAGGTTACTGACTCTGTCAGTCCAGAGCCTGGGACTGGCAATTTCCTGTGGACTTCCCGTGCTTGGACCCTATTTAGGCCCAGCCCAGCCCAGCCACCATTATGCCACACGATGTGTGTCTCCATGATCATGTCCTGTGACCTGTCTCCTGGCTCATGTCAGGTCATCATGGCATCCCAATCTAGCTCTCCATTGGAGCTTAATTGGTTTGTTGGTATTATTTTTGTTCTTTCTTCCCTCTCTGGCCTGTTTCTTAGCTATGGTAAGTATATTTGG
Organism: Dipodomys merriami; assembly: GCF_024711535.1. Classification (NCBI taxonomy): domain Eukaryota; kingdom Metazoa; phylum Chordata; class Mammalia; order Rodentia; family Heteromyidae; genus Dipodomys; species Dipodomys merriami. Next base: position 4,609,179 of record NW_027204937.1, read on the forward strand.
AGGCTACAGGCCTCCAATATTCCATCTTCCACAATGTGGCTTCTGGATTAATTTACCTCAGAGCAGTAACAGCAGGGGCAGGACCAGAACCTAAGCAATTTGACTCCAGATCTGTGTTCTTCTTGACTCTCCTGCCATCCAAGTAGACAAATGAGGGAACCACATTTTGGGCAAAAGGAACAGCAATCATAAAGGCATAGGGCGTGAGCCTGTGATAGGTTCTGAGAAAGTGAGAAATCTGTGTCTAACTGGAGCATTTCCAGTATGTAGTGGCAGGTACTCACCTCAAGTAGCCTTGGACTTGGTTCTACCTTCTGGCTTGGGGAAAAGAGTGATGATAGACAGGACTTGTTCATATTTCATTTCACTTGTTGGTTCGACTTTGGATGCTGGTGCTCAGTAAGGATCAACATCCTTTTATCTTTTTTTTTTTTTTTATATCCTCCCCTCCCCCCCCCGCCCACCCAGAGGGAAAACTAAAGTCCTGAATTCCTTCTTCTCCCCATTCCTAGCTTAGTTCCTTAAATATTCATGAGGTACTTGGTAATTTGCAGATGGACAATTCACCATTCTGTCCCTATCGATCAGTCTGTTTAAATTTTCATGAGCTCTGGGCTGCTGTTAGTGCCCCCTGGAGAAGAAGGCCAAAGGAGGTGGGGTGGGCAGCACTGGTACATTATGCAGGAATAAAAGAGGGGTGCATCTCTCCACTGCCTGTTTAATTTTTCTCTGCTCTCTACCCCCCCTCCGCTCCCCTTCCCCCCATCCCATTCGTGCCTTGGTGAAAATCTGCTCTTTGCCCTTGGGTCTCCTTTGTTCTTCTAACATATAGCCTTTCTGGCCATTAAGGAAATTGTCAAGGAAAAAAAAATATATATATATATATAGAGAGAGAATCCCCTGATGAAAAGCTACTTTAAGAATGGTCTCCTGTAATCTCAGCTTGGTTTAATGGTGGAGTTTTAATCATCTTCCTGCAGGGGCGGGTGCTCATCAGTTTGAGTCCTGTGAGCCTTGTAAGTGCTGTGGGCATTTGTCCGCTGCAGTGCTGTTTCCATATAGCAAACCTGCATAAAGCTCTTGGGTCTTGAGCCATTTCTCTCACATGGAGAGGTGGCCATGTGCCAGAAGCCGCAGTGTAGGCACATCTGCTTAGAACAGCATCGCCGGGGTGAGGGGAAAAGGAGGGGAGGCGTGTTTAGAGAGGGAGCAGGTCACACAGCATGCATCCTGGAGCCAGACATCAAGGTTAACATCCCACTACAACTCTTCAATTTGTGACCTTGGACCACGTTACTATTTCTTGCCTCAATATTTTAACCTGTAAAATAGGATTGGAGTTATCTGCCTATGGTTGGGATGATTAAATGGGTTAATGAGTAGAAAATATGCTAATGGTGCTGAGAAATAATCATAGCATTTCTTAGGTTGGCCATGATAATGAAAACAAGTGCATTCTGGAGGAGATTGAATTTCTGAGATAAAATATGGAAAATAAGAAGCCCATGGGTAAAGCATATGGTTGTTAGAAGGGGCCAGAAGAGATGGTAACTCAGGTGGGATTAAACAGTAATGTAAATCTCCTACATTCATAGAACCTTTATTATAGTTTGCAAAACACATTTATATCCATTTGATCATCTTTACAAGGCAAGTAAGGAAGAGGGATTCATTCCTGTTTTATAGGTGAGAAGTCAAAACTTAGGGTCATTTTGTTCAGGGAATTTCCCAAGATCACTCAGTGATAAGCTAGGATCCAAATAGGTCAAATCTATGTGTTCTATTTCTAGAAATGTGCCTTCATCCTTTGCCTACATTACTTAAACATCCCAACTGATATCTGTGTGTGTGCTCTTCCCTCTGATCCCTACTTTCATAGCAAGAGCGAGTCCCTTTTTCCTTTCCCTTCCTCTGTTCTTCCCTCCCCTCTTCTCTTCTTTTTCTTTTTCTTTTTTCTGGGGAAAGAGTTCCACAGTGTAATCCAGGCTGGCCTGGAACTCATTATGTGTTTCAGGCTGGCCTGTTAAAACCAGTCCTCCAGCTCACCCTCTCTAGTGCTGGAATTATAGGTGGATACTATTGTATCTAACTCTTGCATGTCTTGATCATGTCACTCTCTGTTTCCAACCCTTCATTTACTCATTGGAGCCATGATATGGCCTTCAGGTCTCTGCACGGTCTGGGGCTGACCTGTTGCCCATCTCGTCTAATGATGCCTCCGCATCTTTCTGTTGTAGCTATATCCCCCACCCGTAGTGTCAGACTTCTGCAGAATCCTTCCTCAGCCTGTCCAGTCTTCCTGTCTCCAGCTAGAATACCTGGACAGCAGCATTGGCAGAGAAATAAACAAGGCAGGGGCTGAGAGGTTTGAGGAAGGAAGGTCTCAGGTGACTTGGTGACAAAGTAGAAGGAGATGGGATTTCAGATCTTGGGTTCTTAGAAGAATGTTGGTGCTACTGACATAAACAGAAGGGTAGGGCTTCCATTTTCTTGCCCAACCATCAAGGAACAACACCATACCTAATCTAGGAAGCTGTGTAGGTAATAGTCCAGGACTGTATTCATTCCTATCAGAAGTTTCTATAGTAGGTTTAACAAGATACTGCCTTCTTCTAGGAAAGATGTATCTCATACAGACTGTTTTTCTTATTGCTAGTCCCACTTCAGGGCCTTGTATTGGCTATATCTCTGCCAGGAACATTCTTCCCACATTTTCACAAGGTCACCTCACACATTTCTCTTCATGCATTACTTCACATATTTCTCTCAACTTTCCCTTTCTTAGAAACCACATTTTCCTTCTCTGATACTCCTGATCATCCTCCCTAATGTATACCTACGTTGTATAATTTGTTTGATTTGTTTGCTATTTTCTATATACACTAAAATGTAATCCTCAAATGAGCAAGGTTTAAAAAGGAAACTTTACTCTCTTATTTCCCAAATAGCTAGAGGAGCACATAGCTTGACCTTGGTAGGGGCTTGATTATATTTTCTAAGGACAGGCTGAGTAAGTGAGCGAATTGTGCAAGTTCCAGGAAATGAGGAGACCGAAGGAACTAGAATTACAAAACTCCATGCTTACTCCAAGCAGACAAAGGCATTCAAATTTATACCTAAAAGATTCCTGCACCGGCCACAAGCAGGATTCAGCTCCCGAAGCCCCAGGCTTTGACCCTGAATCTAAATAGAACCGAAGATTAAAAAAAAAAAAAAGTGTGCTTCTGACCCTTGCAGTTCTCTATTTAGAGAGTTTCTGGGGAATGGTACCTCTCCACCCAATATCAGAACTTGCTGATTTAAAACACGTGCAAGACCAAGCTCATTCCCCACAGTAAGAACAAAGAAATGCCCAATCCCTTCCCCAAATATTTGTTTGCTGCCTCAGAACTCTGAGTTGACAGTTGTTAGACATGGACCAGGATACCAAATGAGGCTGCAGAAATCTCCTTCTCTGGAAATTCTTTAGAAGAGCAATGTGCTTTCTTTCTAACCAGGGAAATTCTCTTGATGCCAAGCTGTTGGACTGAGTTTACTTGGCTGCTTTCTTCTTTCATTATTAGGAATATCAATAAGAATCCGTGGGTCTCTCAGTCAAGCCCCAGGGGCCTTCTGGCAGTGTGATCCTGACAGCCATCTTCCTGGGGTATTTGGATGGCTGAGGGACATTGTGGCACAGGGCAGATCTCAGCTATGGGTCAGTGTGATTGGGAGCCATTCCCTAGTAAAACTGGAGAAGTAATAATGACTAGCAAAGTCAGAATTAAATGCATACTACCATTACTTGGTGAGTTCTTTCTGAGTGGTCTCATATTTTAGAAGTGGCAAGACACTGAGCCCCATTTGTGATAGAAAAACTCTGATTTGAATACAGAACTGGATATCTTCAAAGGGTCTTCTTAAAATAGATTAAGAAATCATTTTCCTTATTCCTACTTGAAAGTGTAAACCTATTATAAATCCTTAAAAAGATCTGAGTCTATACCATTTTTCTCTTACTCGTCCCTTTGCCTGTGTGTTTTCTGATACACAGAGTATGCTATGCGCTGTATGTTAAGATATTTCATGAACATAATTAATAAGATGGTGAGTGGGTCTCTCCTCTCTTCTATTTTCTGCAAAGGCATACCAGTTCCATGGTACTTTCAAATTCTTAACTTGATCCTTACCTGGGCTGTGTTTCCTACTTTCAGAAAACCAAGACTCAGAAAAACAAGGAGAATAGTACAGAAGTATTGGTTGTATGACTTTAAGAACAGAAAGGACTCTGGTCACCATATCCCATGGCATTGCTTTAATGGTGCTGCCTGTGATATGGGGTTTTGTTGAGTCATGAACATTTCTCAGGCAGGCATACACTGTCTGGACATAAAGCTATCAAGGCCACATACATAGAAGTTAGGGCTAGCTCAGTGACTGACTGATGTCCCATGTGGTTCAAGAAAGATTTGAAACAGTTAACTCCAGTAATAGCTGCTGTTGACTGTACATACCCTGAATGCTAGTTGTTGAGTCAGTCACACTTTATTTTGCTGAATCATCATAAATGCACTAGAGATTCAGATTTTAAGCAATACCTACATCTAGCTGAGGAAACTGGTTATCTAGTTTCCTAAAATCAGACAACTAGTAAATGGCCAACCGGTTTCAACCTCAGGTGGTTTGTCCCCAAAGGCATGGGTTGGTACCAGCCTCCAGTGATTTCAGGAAGAGGAAAGTGTCTGTAAAGATTGTGGAGGTAAGACCCAGCAAGGCTGGAGAGCATCAGGAATGGCTGGACGGGATTTTATTGTGCTGTACTCTACATTGGGTGGCAGAGCTAGGATTGGAATCTAGAGCTTTGGAACTTATTGTCACAAAACCATGCTGCCTGTCAGGGAATAGGTTTGGCAAATATATACTGCTCTCTGTCACAGATGGGTCACTAACAAATTTGGTTTCACAGAGCATATGGCCTCTTCATCAGTGAATCTTATGGACAAAAGAAAATTCTTTGTGATCAAAATCCAGCAAAGACTAAGAGAAAAACACAGAAAAAGTTCTAACTTTGAATGCTGGCTTATCATCTACTAGTTGTGTGTCAAAGGCAATTCTTTTTTTTTTTTTTAATTTTATTTTATTTTATTTGAGAACATACTGTACAGAGGGGCTACAATTACATGGGCAGGATAATGCATACATTTCTTATCAAAGGCAATTCTTTAACCTGTCTGTAAATACAGGCTCACCCTTTCCCAGCCATTACTTTATTTTAAGACACAAATATTAAATATCTGTTTTATAACATTTATAAGAGGAAAAGGGTGTTGCAAGGATTAAATGAGTCATCTGAAATAGATAGCACATAGATGTTTATGCCTTTTGATAGATTTATTACCTATTGGTAATATGATTTGAAAAATTAATGGTTTTCTTTATTGGAAATGCCCAACAGTTGTGTATAGCTCTTTCTTGAGTAGCATATTAAATAGTAAAAAATGGAACCCTAAATTATAAGGTTTCACCAAAAGCAAATAGAGTTGCATATTTTAAGATAAATGGGGATGTTTACTTTCATGAGATTTAAAAGGTTATTGTCCTATTTTAAGTTAGTGGGAAATGTTACAGATTATGGCCACTTGTGCTTTTCTAAAAGAAAAGCCCTAGAGAAAAATAGAATTACTTAATCTCTTATTCTACAACTTTTAAAACTTACAGAAAGGAGTGGAAAAATTCTGCAGATGCACTTCTGTCTCCATTAACAATGCCGTGCATTCTATTGTAACCTCATTACTATATCATGAATATTTATCTTTATTAGCTTGACTTGTTTTTAATATTCAAAAGCTTACCGTACGATGTACAAACCATAAAATCCATTCATTGTGAATGTAAAATTCAAGTATTTTAGTATATTTACATGGTTGTACAATCTTTACCATAATCCAACGTTAAAGCAATTTTATTATTCCAAAAATATTCCACTGTGTCTATTAACAGTCAATTTCCACTCTTAGTTATAGGTAATTATCTGCTCTCTCTCTTTATAGATTTTCAGACTTTTCTTATTGGGCTGGCTTTGAGTCACAGTGCTCCGCACTTTAGCCTCCTGAATATTACACATGAACCACTGGGTACTGCTTGAAGTTCTTGTGATAAACTCATTCGTGAGTGATGTTTTTTACATCATTCTGAATGGAATTACTTTCCTTTATCTTCTAGTACCAGGCTTTGAACTAAAGGCCTCACACTTGCACCCAGTGAAGTTCATGACTGTCACTCTGCTATTGAACCATCCATGCCTCCCAAGTGTGGAATTACTTTCATAATTTCCTTTTTGATTTATTAGCTTCTAGTAAGTAGGAATATAATTGAATTTTAGATTGGAAGCATGGTTTCAGTGGTGAGCACCAGCCAGTGAGCAACAGCATCAGATACTGTTTGAGTTCTGGTCTCAGACTAAAAAAATACACACACACACACACACACACACACACACACACACACACACACACACACACACACACACACACACACACACACACACACACACACACACACACACACACACACACACACACACACACACACACACACACACACCACACACAGACACAGACACACACACACACACACACACACACAGAGTTAGATTTTTATATATTACCCCTGAATCCTGTAATCTTACAAAAATTGATTATAGATTCCATAGGATTTTCTACAAATAAAATCATAGTATCTGCAAAGATGCAAACCTTAACTTCTTGTACAGACTGTATACTTTTAATTTCTTTTCTCACTGAATTGTACTGGCTATAATCTCTATGATAGGTCACCTAGAGGTGATAAAAGTGAATATTCTTGCTTTATTTATGCTGTGGAAATAATTCTTTTTACTATTAGGATATTAGCTATACATTTTTGATAATGTGCTTTTTTCAGTTTGTATAAATTTTCTTCCATTCTGATTTATTGGCTTTCTGCAGGGAGGAGGGAGAAATTGCTGCATCTTTTGAGAGGATCATTTGGTTTTTGTGCTTTTTTATTCTGTTACCATTTATTAATAGGTTAATAGATATTACAACTCCCTTTCAATCTTGGGGTACCTTCATGTAGACCTGGTATACAAAGCCAGTTTTATACATTGCAAGATTTGGATTGTTAATACTTAAAGTTTTTTTATACCTATGTTCATGACTAATATTGGTGTGTGCTATCCTTTTTTTTAAGTTATTGTAGTTGATATCAAAGTAATGCTGACCACATAAAATTTGTTGGAAAGTATTTTATCTTTTAGTGTATTTTAAACAAGTGTTCTATTGGTTTTTTTTTTGTAAATATTTGTAAAATTCCCCAGAGAAACTATCTAGACCTAGAATTAGTTTTTGGTTTGTTTGTCTCAACTGTTTTATGTATAAATTTGACTTTTCAAGAAAAATATGCTTCACAGTTTGCCATCTGGCTTTGATCAGTTTCCCACAGCCCCAAAGCAGTTGTTTCTGATATAGTTTTATTTTGCTGACGATTTGATGACCTCATCATTCCACTATACGCAGAAGTTGGTCTGCCACCTTTATTTAAGTTTCTGTATAGTACCCCATCTTATGGATGTGCTATAGATTATTTAACAGAAATAGTTTTTGATATTTTTAAAATATATTCTCAGCTGTGTTGCTATAAGTTTACTTACTTAGTAATATTTTGCTAAGATAGTTTCCTGGAAGTGGGATTGCTAGGCCAAAAGGTATGCATATATGTAATTTTAATAGATACTATAAATTATTTTCAAAAGCTATATTCAATAATTTCATTGCTACAATAATGTTAAAAAAGGTCCACTTTCCCATTTCTTGTCATTACTATAGTCTGTTGTTAATCCTTAATGTTTTTACCAATTAAAAAACAAAATTTGATATTTTTATTGTATTTTTTTATCTCATTATAGCGAGCTAGAAGTATTTTTAGATACTATGATCATTTCTTTTTACTTACTAAGTGACTTTTCATGCATTTTGCTTAATTTCTAATTTGGTTGATTGTCCCTTTTCTCATTAATTAAAAAGATATGTTGAAATCTTTGTGATATTAAACTTCTATCTGACTTAGGATGCAAATAACTTTTTTTGCATTGTGTCATTCATTTTCTTCTCATCCTACATTATCTTCAAGATTTTAAAAGCTGGGTGGTGTAATTATGTTTCGCTTTGTGTCATGTAACTTGTATTTTTTTTTTTTTTGAAACAGAAAGTTATACAAGGAATGGACTTAAACCGAATTCGTGGACTTGGGTTTGATGCCACATGTTCCCTGGTTGTCTTAGATACGCACTTTTGTCCTTTACCAGTAAATAATGAAGGTAGGACCATTTTCCCTTTCCTGAGTGGTGGAAGATGGGCCGGGGCAGTCTTGGCTGATGAGTTCAAAGGGCCCAGATGAGATTTGGAAGTGAAGTGTAGAGTCCAGATACAATATCCCAGAGGTTAAAATACTTCCTAGTTGGTGAGACAAAGGACAGGGGTAACCAGTGCAACAGCAATATTCACAAGGCAGTATGTTGGAAATAATCTGTACAACTCAGGGAGGGAGGAAAAAAGGGTGGAGGGAAAGTGGGAGAAAAACAAGGGAAGGGGTAATAAGTTTGACAAGAAATGTACTTATTACCTTACTTATGTAACTATAACCCCTCTATACATTACCTTGATAATAAAAATAAATTTTTAGAAAAAGACTTCATAGTAAACAGCATTGGGGGATGGGGCCTGGAAAAGACTTGGTTGTATAAAACCTGAGACTAATAGTGGAGAGCCTGGTGAAGGCAAGACACTGAGTCATTAACTCCAAGTGAGTGGCCTTGAAACAGATTTGTGGTTTGGATGTTTTCTTGGGAAGGCAATATCAGTATTTGTGGTCGCTTTGTACATAAAGCTCTTATACCATGTTCATTTAAGTGGATGAGCCAAGTCCATGTAAAAGATACAGGGCAAAACAGGACCATGAATCACGCAGAAACTGGAAACAGATGGCCTCTCTATTCTCAATAGCCATTCCTTAAGACATGGGCCAAGTCTGAGAAAAACGATAGCACGTGTGAAGATGCACTCTTACTGATATTTGATCCTGCAAGACGTGCAAGACATCAGGGAGTGGTGGAGACTGTGATATACTGGAAATCCCATGTTCTGTCTAAGGAGGAGTGGCTCCAGGCATTGTCTCGCAGCAGTTGCAAAGATAGCCATTCTAAACAAGTTTGGGGCTGGATTCTTGCTGAGAACTCTCAGTGGTGGCCGGTGCTATAGAGACACTGTTCTTAGTCTCTTTGCTAAAGTAAGATATATTATGACACACTGGAATTGAAGTCAGATACGGCAGGGTTTTGGTTCTACTGTTGCTGAGCTACAACACCCTAGGTGGGTCAATTCACTTCTATGTGTGTCTCAGTTTTCTCCAATGAAAGCTTGGAATACAGAAACTGTGGCTTTACAGTGAGGAGTGAACACTTACACTTAAAAACTCAGGAAAATTTCTCATGTAGATTGGAAACACTTTCAGTTAAAGGAATGTGTTCTATTCACTTTTGTGGACCTACTATGTGGCATGTGAGCCAGGTGCAAGTGGCTCACGTCACCTAGCTATTTAGGAGTCTGAGATCCAAATGAGGATCATGGTTCAAAGCCAGTCTAGATAGGAAAGTCTGTGAGACTCTTATCTCCAACTAACCACAAGAAAAGCCAGAAGTGGACCTGTGCCTCAAGTGGTAGAGGGCAAGTCTTGAGAAGAATTGCTCAGGGACAGTACCCAGCCCCTGAGTTCAAACTCCAGGACCCCAACACACAGACACAGACACACACACAGACACAGACACAGACACACACAGACACACACACACACACACACACACACACAAATGATATGTGCTGAAAATGATACAGATTGATGAATAACTAGAGTCTCATAATACATACAAAGATGCACATTCATGTGCACACTCAATCCTCTCCCCTTTTCTTGACACCATTATTAACTCCTATTGTGTGCTAAGCTCTATGTTATGAAGTACTAAGGCTTCAGAAATGCATCCAAATGGCCTATATCTCCAGTGGACCACTCATGAGAGCTGAGAATTGGGAACTGATCATGATTCAGGACTCTGCTCAGTCAGTATTCTACTTAGGAGTAGCAGCAAGTACTCTAGTTAGGAGTATGGTGGGCACACTGACATCTCAGGAAGGCAGATTATACTTCCTCCATTAGTTTTATTTAAGTAAAGACTGGATGACTATCTGATAGGGATGCTGTAGAGAAAGTTTCATTTGGGGTTGGAACTTCAGATGTTAAGAGTCCATGCTGTTCTGATCTGCTAAAATATATGGTTTCTTTTTAACCTGGCTATGCATTAGTATCAGCTGAAGATCTTTTTTAGGAAATTAACGTTCATGAGGCTTACTCCTCCACCCTCCAGCTGCCTGAACTGAACTGATTTGTGTTCGCTTGGCTTGGGGTTGGACTAGGGTATCAGAATTTAAAAAGTTTACTCAGAAATTCTGGTATATGGATTGCCATTGGGCACAGATGAATGGACAGAAAAAATACTGGGAACCCACACTTGACGTGGAGAGAGAGTGTTGTTCACCTGCCTAAATGCATACATATCCTCTCTGGCTGCCATCTTTTTTCTCACTGAAGGTGGAATCACTACCTTTTAACAGGTGCTCTATTAAAAGGGGAGCTAAGTTGCCATTTTAATTAAAAGTGCTGAAATATCTCTGTCCTACCTAAAAGGTTAAAATGTACCCATTCATCAGCCACATACAGCTGCAGGTGCCCCTTACCAGCTTCTTTCTGTCAACAGATTATATTAAGGTTAGATTTTTATCTGAAGTAGATTATCATAGGTGTGGAAATGAAATTAGATTTTAAAAGTGGTTTCCAGGTCTTGGCAGGGACTAAGCTGGAGTAATTGTGAGAAGCAGAGAGTAGGGTTAGGAAGATGATCAGTAACCCCAGTCACCACTAATTCCAAACCCACAAGACTGGCAAAAGTGCTACCATCTTTAGATGCCAACCAAAAAGTTAAAAACCAAAGCAAATTAAGCATTATCACTTAAGATCGCTTATTGTTGTGTGACAGAATAATCTCATTGTCGGCCTCTTCTTTGATCCTTCTTGCTTTGAATGTCAGAAAGGCCCCATGTGCTGGTGAATATGGTGACTTTCCCCTGCACAGTCCTCTAAGCTCAGAACCCAATACTAGTTTCATCATTCCACCAAGGGAGTTCTTGGAGAAAAGGGACCAAGGTGACGAATAGGAAGGACTTGGGAAGAAATTAGGATCTGGGCTGTTCTGTGCAACAGAAATCTGGTGTTTAGATATTTATTAGTAATTTTGTAGTTTTAGCATTGACTTTTAACCCAGGGCTTGTGGTCAAGGAATGCATCACTAGAAAGGAACTGCAATGTTTGGATGCAGACTACTCATAGCCTTACTGGTGTTCTTTCACCTTATTTATTGTTCCTAGGTGAAGTAAGTGACAGTACATGTTGTACAGTGCATTGTCTTAAGAACTTGTAATTGGCCTTTTGAGCTAGAAGAAAAAGAATACATCTCTGTTCTCATCTCCCTGTTGTTTTTATTCTAGGGGATTCTCATCGAAATGTCATCATGTGGCTGGACCACCGAGCAGTCAGTCAGGTTGTCAGGATCAACAAGACAAAACACAGTGTCCTCCAGTATGTGGGGGGTGTGATGTCTGTGGAAATGCAGGCCCCCAAACTCCTGTGGTTGAAAGAGGTGAGCACAAGGGTGAGCAGAGGGCACTAATGATGTAGAAGGTTCCATGTGTCCCAGAATCCTAATTCACCCCTAAAGTCTGTCGTGTTTCCCCCCCCTTAGGAAAGTTGATTCCATCTTACTGATTATTTAAATCACTCCTCGTTTTATAAGCTTTATTAATGCCAGGCCCTGTGGTAAGTGTTTTATGCAACTATCCAGTAAAATAGTTTGCTTATTTTTCTCATCTCTCACTCCTTACTTCTTTTCTTCCTTTCTTTCCACAGGATAATGCTGTGTAGTCCAGGGTAGACTTGAACTTGGGATTCTTCCTCAGCCTGTGTCCTCAGTGGTGGGGTTACAGGAGTGGCCTCTATCTTCCTCTCTCTCTCTCTCTTTCGTTCTTTCCTTCCTTCTTTCTTTCTTTCTCTTTTTCTTTCTTCTTTCTTTCGTTCTTTCTTTCTGTCTTTCTGTCTTTCTCTCTCCCATTCTTTCTCTTCCTTTTTCTTCTTTTTCAAGTGAAAGTGTCTCTGTTTTGTAGACAAGAAACTAAAGCTCATTGAAGGAAAGTAACTCAACGTTAAGTGATATAAGAAGTATGTCAGAGAGCAGAGATTTGAACCTAGGACTAGCTGGCTCCAAAATCAATTCTCTTCATAGTATCTAACACTCTGCTTAAATTGAGAGAGGTTAATTACCATCCCAATTAGAAAGTGGCAGGGCTGGGATTTAAGTCTAGCTTTTCTGACCAGAGCTTTCTTTTTCTACATACTTTTAGCCCTCAAATGATTAATCTTTGGCCCTGTTGACATTTTAAGATATCTCTTTCTCATTTTACCTGCCCCCGAGTTTCCACATCCTTGAGTGATATGGTGATCGCTGGTCAAAGCTCTTGCAGGTGGTTCCCATTTCCAGATGTTAGGACTCCTTTATGAAGTGTGGAGAATGGTGATGTCAGCTTAATGGTTCCCATTAGAGATGGATGTGTGAGAAAGTTCAAGTCCTTTGGGAACCTCGGGACTTGAAAACCCTTTAGGTGGTCTGAGGAACAGAGAATCCATCTAATGAACAGGACCCAATGTGATTCATTTACTGGCTCTGGGGTTTCAGATGGGCTGAATCATCAGTTATTCAGCCTGTCTATGGAGGTGGAGAACTTAAGGGTACCTGGGAAGGTGCCCCAGGATTTTTCACCATGGAGGAGGAAGGAGGAAAAAGAGAGCTTCATTAATCAAAGCAGCCTGGGCTTGTTATCTATCTTATAAGTCTTCATCTGTAGAAAGGCTTCTGTGGCTGATGAGTTTGGAGTCAGCCATCTTATGAGTTAAGGTTTTAAGAATCTAATTCTGACATTGCTCTTAACAGTGGTGTGTTTTAGGTCAAACACTTTTTTTTTTTAATCTCAGGCTTTATTTTTCCATCTAAAAACTTCTAGTTAAGAGTCGGCTCAGATTAGTTTGAAAAATCTGAAGGAAAGAAATTAGAATACAGACTACTCTGCATAGTCTTCCATGTTCCACTGTTTTCTTTGTTTTTAATAGGAATTGATTGACTTAGTTCCCATAAGGTCTGTCAGCACAGGGCACGGAAGCTGAGCAAGAGGGCATCTGACTCATCTAGATGCAGAACAAGAATTGAAATCCTTCATCCTGGTTGTCTTTTCTTCTCTCCCTCCATCAATATGCACATCTACACATACATACACATATATGTACATATGTATATAGCATATACACATATATAGATTTATGTATGTATATATGTGTTTGAAAGGGCCATAATGAAACCTATTCTTTTGTAAAAGTAATATATATTAGTAAAGAAAAATATAAGACCAAAGGGTTAGCACTGTGCTAGTAATTTTTAATCCTCTTTTTTTTTTTTTTTGATCATGTGCTTGAACTCTGGGCCTGGGCGCTGTCCCTCAGCTCTTCAGCGCAAGGCTAGCACTTTACCATTTGAGCCACTGCGCCACTTCTGGTTTTCTGAGTGGTTTATTGGAGATAAGAGTCTCATGGACTTTTCTGCCCAGGCTGGCTTTGAACTGCGATCCTCAGATCTTAGCCATCTGAGTAGCTAGGATTACAGGCGTGAGCTACTGGTGCCTGGCTAATCCTCTTTTTATATTGTAAAAGAACAGAAAAAAAAACACCTTATATTTTTGTTTCACACATTCTGGGAAAAATATTATTTGCATAACTTATTCTTTAATCAGATTATTAGTATGTTTTAAGTTTTACCTTTATTTAAATGAAAATAATCTTCATTGTCAGTAATGTACAGAAGTGCCACTCAAATATGTTCAGTAGTCTAATATTTAACCATCAGGTATAATTATAGTACTTGAGAGTAAGCTGCAGTTTCTAGGAATTTAGAATCTGGGCACAACTTAGCTGGAAATTTCTGATTTATATAGTAACAGTTATAGCCAGGCTGTTGTTTCTGGGTCAGGTCTAAAGACATGATTAAAGGAGCATACTTCGAGTTTTGTTTTTTAAGTGTACTTTGTAGTATAGAAATAAACGCTTGTATGTTGGGGGGTGGGGAATAAACCCTATCTACCATACTTTAGATCCCAGCTTGTTCCATGACGTAATACAGTCCATCATCTTTCAATCCCTCCATAAAATTGTTTGGGAGTAGGAATAGGAACAAGGCAGTGGTGTCCTTTTAGCATATCTTCTATATGCTTTTGTTTTTCTTCTTCACAGTGGACAACACCACTGGAAAAAATGGGTTAGATGTATCCCTTTTGATAGTAACACAGACAGAGGAGGAGTTATACTGAATTAGACAAAAAATATTAGCATAATCATGGATTCATTTCAGAGCTATGTCTGGTCCTGCTGTGTGGCCAGCTTGGGTATATGTCTCAGGAGATCTTCCTGCACCTCCAGCACGACACTTTCAGACGCTTACCACCTTCACTCAAGAACAATCTATGCTAAATGAAGTCTGGGGAAAATAATTCATTTCTAGATTACATGACAGTATTTGTGATCTCCTAAGAGCAACTTCTATTAATTTATTTATTAAAAAATCAATTCCATTTTAGAATTTCCTTAATAAGGCACTAAACATTTCCTTTTTTAATATATACTTTATTGTTAAGATACTGTACAGAGGGGTTACAGTTACATGAGTAAGGTAATGAGAACATTTCCTGTTGAGCATTGTTACCCCCTCCTTTGTTTTTCCCCCTCCATCCCTTCTCTCCCCCCTCCTAACTCTTCCTCTCCCCGCCCCCCCACCAAAGCTGTAAAGTTCATTTTCAACATAGTGTCTTGTACATCTCATTGTTACAAAGGGTCAACCTGTAACCTTGTTTCATCCTTTTGTTATTTCCCTTCCCCTCCCCAAATTAGAAAAATGTATATACAAGATGCAGGGCACTGAAATCAAATACAGTGAAAACAAGGGTTATACCATGGGGGAATAACATACAAAAGAAACAAACAAACAAAAAGTAATCACATAGATTTCTTCAGGTGCTTGAAGGTGAGCCTTGAATTCACATTTTTGTTTTCTTTTGCTTTGTTTGGTAAGCTTGTACAGGAATTCCTCTGAGAATCTTTCTGGTGTCTGATTACACATTCAGAATTCTTTCTAAAATCAGCTTTAGCATTTCCTGAAAGCCTGACTGGGTTGGCCCAGAGAGGGTCCCAAAGCTTAATGTGTAAATGAATCACCTGGAGATCTTGTTAAACCACTCACTTGGATTCAGTAGTCCTTGGGCTATGACTGAGAATTTTGAGAATTTTCATTTCTAACACTTAGGCAAGTGATGTTGATTTTGCCGGACTGTGGATTTATAGAACCACTTTTAATTCTAAAGGCTCTGCCCCTTTACCCTGAAGAAAAGTATTCATTTGTAGGGAATCCTGGCACTTTCTTTTTGACAGGTTGATGGGAAATGGAAGAAAGCTAGGTAGTTTCAGAGGAACTATTCAGGTGCACACTCAAAAACATAAGATCCTGTATTCTAAGTTCATTTGTTTACTCGTCTTTGATTTCTTAATTTAGAAATCCTAGCAGCAGATGCTATGATCCAGCAGCTATGATTGATACCAATGTACTGAGGATGAAAAGGATTTGGGATTACTCTAGATGGGTTTATTACAATAAAGTTTTATTGGTACATAGCTACACTTACTCATTTCTGTATTGCCTATGGCTGCTTTTGCATTATAATGGCAGCTAAGAGGAGCCAGAGATTTGGGGCCTGCAAAACAGAAAATCTGATCCTTAAGGAACTCTTCCTTTTCCTCAGAATGTTATTTTCTCTTCTCACCATTGGTGTTTTGTTCACCCATCATTTAGATCTCAGCTTTATTGATTTCTTTATTAAAAAAAACTTTCTTGACTCTTAAATCAGAATTTACTTATCATATTGGATTCTTAGTTGTATCTTTCATACTTTTTTTCTTTTCTGTGCCCATACTGGAATCTGAACTCAGGACTGGGAACTGTCCTTGAGATTTTTTTGCTCAAGCCTAGTGTTCTACCACTTGAGCTGAAGGCTCCACTTCCAGCTTTTTAGTAGTTAATGAACATTACTGCCCTGGCTGGCATGATCAAGATCTCAGCCCCCTGAGTAGTTAGGATTACACACTTGAGTCACCAGCTACCAGCATTGTTTCATATATTGTGATGTCAATGCATATAATTTATGTAAGTCTAACCCCCTCAAACCATTGTAATCTACAAACAAATGGAGACCATATTCATTTAGTTTCTTCTAGGGTCCCTAACCTTAATTAAATAGGCTGGGCTTTTTTTTTTTTTGGCACTAGTACTAGGGCTTGAACTCAAGGACACACACTCACATTTTTCACTCAAAGTTAATATTCTACCATTTGAACCATACCTTCACTTCTGTACTTCTGGTTTTTACTGATTAATTGGAGGCATGAATCTCAGGGACTTATAGCCCAGCTTGGCTTTGAACCTGGATTCTCAGATCTCAACCTCCCAAGTAGCTAGGATTATAGGTGTGAACTTCTCCTAGCCCAGCTCTGAACACATTAAAAAAATAATAATTTGACCTGACAGGGGGCTGGTATAATGTTCCAGGTGAGAACTAATGAGACCTCAATGTGTAGGGTGGAGAAAAGAAGCGTCCAAGAAATTTTAAAGGGCCAGTTGAGACTGATTGGCTGTGAGGGCTGAGGTGGGTGAAGCCAAAGCTGCCCACTCAACTCAGTGTTGCTGTCATTCATGTGCTCCTTGTCCTTAGCCTAGAATCTGATATGGAGAAGTTTGGGCTTCCCAGAAGACAGAACAGAGATACTACGATCACTGTAGCTCTTGGGTATAGTCATTTGGGTCCTACTCTTGCAATATGGAATTTTAATCATGTCCTTTATATTTAAGGTTTATGTGTTTTAGGTTGACATATGTCTTCTTAATAAGAATTGTCAGATAAAAGGAAAAATGCCATTTGAATTTTTTATAACCCCCAGCAGTCTGGCTTTTCCATTTGGTCTCAATGATTCTGACTCTCAACTTAATGAAGGCCAAATGTAAATTAAGTTCTGTCAGGCTGGAGCAGCTGGAGTTGCCTATCTTTATAAACTCAAAACATTGTAAGGGAACAAGGTACAGACTGGGCAAGGTCATGAAAGTTAACTGGCTGATGTGGGTTCTGACAGCTGAATGTTAATGGAAGATAATTAATGGGGCTTGTAGGGGCTATATGTGGAGTTATTCCAATCTGACTTTTAACTTGTTTCCTTTTTCTGCTATTGTCAGCAGAGAAGAAAATGAATCATATCTGTCCCTCACCTCCCCATCCATGTCCTTCTGCTTCTATTTGTCTGAGGACACAGAAGCCAGCCTGTGTCTCTGATCTGTTCTAATGTGCCTTTTCTTGTAAATGTGCAGCCTTTTGACAATAGCTCAAGTAGCTAGATAGTTTGGATGCCTAGAGAGGAAGTCTGGTAACTTCCTGCGTGCTCTCGTGAGTGTTTTCCAGTAGAAAGCATTGCAAACCCTGCTGGACATCAGAAAGCCTAGTTCTTAAGCCTTCCTCTTCTAGTCCATTCTGTAAAATAAGAGACTTGGATGGCTTATTTTCAATGCCTTGTCTGGCATTTTATGTTCAATCTTATTAATGTATAATAGCATATTTTCTCTATATTAAGGTTTATTCTAATTTTAAAACTTTATGAAAATTATTAATGTATAATAGCATATTTTCTCTATATTAAGGTTATTCTAATTTTAAAACTTTATGAAAATTAAACAATGTAAGTACCTTTCTTTGAAATGCCAATCTTTTTTTAAGTAAATATGGCAGAAACTATAGATATCTCTTAGTTGGTTGATATGTCTTTAAATTTCATGGGCATGTCTCATTTTACTTATGTGCAAGTACTGGAACAAATACAGTGCACTGAAGAACCTTGGGAGATATAATGCAGTTTTAAAAATTTAATTTAATTTTATTGTAAAGGTGATTTACAGAGGGGTTATAGTTATATAAGTAAGGTAATGAGTACATTTCTTTTAAAACATTGGTACCCATTTTTTCACTTTTCTCCCACTATCCTTTCCCTCCCTCCCAATCCCACCCTCACAAAATTGTAAAGTTCATTTCCAACATGGTGTCTTGTGAGTGTCACTGTTGCATTGATTCACCATTTTGTTATTCTCCTTCCCCTCCCCAAATTAGATAAATGTATGTATAAGACACAGGGTACCAGAATCAAAAACACTGACGAAAGAAAGAAGGAAAGAAAGAAAGAAAAGAAGGAAAGAAGGAAGGAAGGAAAGAAGGAAAGAAGGAAAAGGAAGGGAAGGAGGGAGGGAGGGAAGAAGGAAGGAAGGAAGGAAGGAAGGAAGGAAGGAAGGAAGGAAGGAAGGAAGGAAGGAAGGAAGGAACAAACAAACCTGGTACAGTACATTAAAACAACAACTTCAACAACAACCATAAAACCCTCCTGTTTCCATATCTTGGAGTTCATTTTGATTAGCATCATTTTATATGATCATAGGTCCATAGCTATTGAGCTATTGTTATCCTCTGCTAGGACTATCCTAGACACATACTAATTTTTATTATAAATGAGGGAAACCATAGAGCCTCTGTTTCTTTGGGTCTGACTTACTTCACTTAATAAGATTTTTTCCAAGTCTTTCCATTTCCTTATGAATGGGTGATGTTGTTCTTTCTGACTGAAGCATAGCATAGTGTGTGTGTGTGTTTGTGTGTGTGTGTGTGTGTGTGTGTGTGTGTGTGTGTGTGTGTATGTGTGTGTGTATGTATCATCTTTTTGATCCAGTCATCTACTGAGGGGCATCTGGGTTGGTTCCATATCATAGCAATGGTAAATAATTGATTAACATCATTGTATATGGCCATATGTACATCTTGTGATCCTCTGCTAGGACTATGACAAATACTAAATATTACATATGAAGGGAACCCTGGAGCCTTTGTTTCTTTGAGTTTGGCTTATTTCACTTAATATGATTTTTTTCAAGTCTTTCCATTATTACACAGTTCTATAACATCTTCATACATGTCTAGGATTTGAAGTTGTGTATACTGCATTTAAATCTTCCATTACCAATCAGCAGTTATGAGAACATGGACAAACTCAGTCTGAATCTCAGTCTGCTGAACTGTAATGATGCCAGTATTGGCACTGTGAAATTGCTGAAATTTGGCAAGGTGTTTATAAAGTAGTCTATATAGTAAATATTACAACAGTATTTTAACTTTCAGTGAGACTGTTTTAAAATGCTGCCTTCCTCTTCCTCCTGCGTTATTTCCTCTTCCTGCTTTATTTCCTCCTCCTCCTCCTTCTCCTTCCTCCTTCTCCATTTTTGTGGCCAGTTTATATCACATAGTGACATGCCTTCAAAGTCATCACTCCTGAGATACATCCGAATTTTCTTCATTTAAAAGTTTTAGGATGTGGTATAGCTCAGTAGTGGAGTGCTTCCTTAGTATTTTTTAGGGGACACTACTGGTGTTTCAACTCAGGACCTCTTAAGCCATGCTTTAGCTCTTTCTGTCTTGGCTGCTTGAATCACATCTCCACTTCTGGCTTTTTGGTTGTTCACTGGAGATGAGTCTCATGGACTTTCTTGCTCCAGTTGGCTTTAAACTGTGATCCTCAGATCTCAGTCTCCTGAGTGTCTAGGATTACAGGTGTGAGCCACTGGTACCTGGCTCTCTTGGTTACTTTTGAGATAGTCTCACTTTTTGCTGCTTTGGTTTGGACTGTGATCCACCTATGTGTAATTCCTATGTTGTAACTGGGATGACAAGTACATGTGGCAATACTCAGCTTTTTATTGATTCAGATAGGGTACTCATGAACACATGGTAGCTTTAAACTACTATCTTCTCAATCTGTACCTCTCAAGCAGCTTGGATTATAAACATGAGCCACCATGCTTGGCTTCTCTAGCATTTTTGCAGTTCTGTGTATGATAGTATTACAAAAGGAAAAAGAAAAGAAAAGAATTCAATAGCATTCCATCCATTGTATGTACAGTACACACTTTACACATGGATTCATTATTGAGATATACTTGAGTTTACTCTGTCTTCCAGTTCTTATGAACGATGCTTCTATGAACATGTGTTTACAACTATGTCTCCAGTCTCTGCTTTGTTTCTTTTGCCTATGGTAGTAGAGTTGTTCAATCTGACATATCTATGTTAAGCTTCTTGAAGAACCTCCATAGTACTTTTCAGTGCTGCACCATTTTATATTTCCACCCACACAGAACAAGGGTTTCCATTTTCCCATTTTCATGCCACTTTTGATTATCTCCTGTTGTTGTTTTCATAATAGCCATCCTAGTCCATGAGAATGATATTTCATTGCAGGTCTGGTGATTCACACTCCTTAATGAGTAATGATTTTGAGCATCTTTTTCCTGTGCTTATTAGCTATTTATTGGCATATATTTCTTAGGGAAAAGTCTGTTCCAGTCCATTGCCTGTTTTATAATTGCATTCTTTTTTGATTAATTTCGTTATATATTCTATGATTCTGAATCGTATAGTATATGTTATTTGCCTATGTTCTCTTCTATAAGTTACATTTGATGAAGAGATTTTGATTTTGATGAAGTATATTTTATCTATTTTTCTATAATTTTAGTATAATTACTATGAATCGTTGACAGTTCTAATGTTGTAAAGTATCTTCTTTGCATTTTTTTCTGAGTTTTATAATTATCAGTCTTATGTTTAGGTCTACCATGAATTTTTGGACATATTTTTATATTTGGGATGTAATTCTTTTTGAATGTGGATAGCCAATTTCCAGCATTGTTTGTTGATGTTTCTTTTCCATTGAATTAGCTGGACACTTTATTAAAAATCACTTGCTGATATAAATGATTGTTTAGGGCTTCTCTATTCATATTTTTCTCTTCTGATGGGCCATGCAGCATGCTGCTGTCAATAGAGAGAGTTTTAAACTCTAGTACTCTTATTTCATGGAGCTGGACGGTATGTGTGCTGTATGTTTCTTGTTTAACTGACAGTTAAGGAAAGCATCTGGAACTACATCAGGCTGTCAGAGAAAATCATAGAATGTAGACAATAAAAGAGAATATTATCTATTTTCAAAGTCATTCATCTGTTTTCTCATCTACCTGCTATATGTGATACCTAAGTCACAGGTAGTCAACTTTGAGCTCATGGCCCACAGATTTACTGGCACCAGAATTACTTTATTGTATTCATACAAGTTATATGAGATAAATATTCTCTCCTTTTTTCTTTTTTTTTTTTTTTTTTTGGTCGGCTGTGGGCTTGAACTCTGGGCCTTGGTGCTGTCCCTCAGCTCTTCAGCTCAAGGAGAGCACTCTACTACTTGAGCCACAGCACCACTTCTGGTTTTCTGGTGGTTTATTGGAGATAAGAGTCTCATGGACTTTCCTGCCCGGGCTGGCTTTGAACTGTGATCCTCAAATCTCAGCCTCCTGAGTAGCTAGGATTACAGGTGTGAGCCACTGGCCCCTGGCTGTCTCCTTTTTTTTTTTTTTTTTTTAAGAGTTTTTTGAGACAAAGACTTGCTATGTAGCCCAGGCTGAGAATTCCTGCCTTGGTTCCCTGAGTGCGAGGATCATACCTGGCAATATTATCCATTTTTACAGTTGAGGAAACTGGAACTCAAAAGAATTAAGGGGCACATGTTCTCACACCAGGTAAGCCAACCCAAGCATGTCATAGCCAGGCCATGGCTCTGTCTCCCCCACCTACTATGACCCATGTCAGTTTCTGTAGTTCTGTAGGCGCATCCAGAAGTGGTCTCTACCACCAAAAAATTGGTCTGACTAGAGGAGAAAGATAGAGATCAACCAAGCAATAGGAACTGAGCAAGAAAGTAGATGGAAGCAGTTTGAAGCATATACAACACTTATTATATGTCTTGAACTACTGTAAGAATTTTTATCTACATTAATTCATCTTCACCCCAAATCATCCTGTCAAGTATATATCATATTTTACAGATTAGGGAACTAGGCATAAAGACTTGGAGCAACTTGCCTAAGGTTACTCAGCTAGTAAGTTACTAGGCTGGGGTTGGAACAGTGGCATTTTGTATCAACACCTCTTCCTTCTACTGCTTCTTCAACCATTTGCTAGGTCCTTCCTGAGCTAGTTCAGGAAGCAGTTTGTAGCTTCAGGAGGAGCTAAGGCTGTGAGCAGCAGGTATTGGGCTCCTATTTTCCTTTAACAGATTCTAAGGGTTCCCTATGGGATGGCACTAGGCTGGACATTGAGGATGATGATAAAGTGAAATTGAGTGACATGATATTCCCAGATAGGCTTCTGGGAGTCTATTGTAAAGAGGCAGAAAATAGACAAGAAGACACACACACATATATCATTATCACTACCACAACAACCACTACATCACCAATGATTTTGCATTCTGGAAAATGTTATGAAGGAGAAACACAGATGAACAGAGTTAGCATGGCTAGTGCTTCTTCTTGGGATGTTTTGGTTGATTTAATTATCAGGGAGTCAGAATAGTGGGCTACCTGGGGGAAGTAAAGCACCTCAGGAGATCAACAGGACTGGTAGGGGATGAGCTAAGTACTAAGTAGTAACAGGGCCTGGAGAGGTACACAGGGTTAGAATATGCACAGCCTTGAGGCCATGGGCAGCAATTTGGATGTTACTCCAAGAATCCTGGGAAATGGTTGATGGGATTTCATCATGGGTGTGACATGATCTGTTTTATGACTTAAAAAAAAACATTCTGGCATAGATCTATGTAGATAATAAATATTTGCACAGTAACCACAAAGTTTATACTATAATGATGAAGGAAAATCGTTAGAAGGCTGAGTGTGTAGGCTTCTACATATATACATCTGTTTTGTGAAATTACCCATATAGCTAAAAGATTGGCTATAGTTTTAATAACATTAATAATGGGACACTGTCCATGGTTGGAATTGTCTGCTACTATGAGAGCATGCTATTTGTTCCTTTATTACTTCTTAGTAATTCTCCATTAAATAAAAACAACCTTGTACTCAGAGCCAAGCATTCTGGTTGATAACACTTCATTATTGAGCAAGGAGTTTTCTTCCCTTCCCCTGGGCCTATTTTTCTATTAAAAAAAAAATCCCTGCAGAAATTTTGTGTAAGCTCCTCAGTGTTTGTTATATCCCATTATACAAACCAGGAACTAAGAGCCAGGGGCTGATGCAGCTTTTCTAGAGCAGTAGGGCCAGGGTTCTCACAAGTCTGGACCGCCTTTTTAGCTTTACTCTTTGCCCCTTACTGCCTGTTCTTAAAGGCCGCTCACTTCCTCCCTCTAGCTAGCATCACACACACATTGGCAGCCCACAGGCTGATTCTAGTCCCCTGGATAGCTTTTGTTTGACCCACCGTGTGTTTGGAAAGAAGAAAAGTAATTTTGAGTTAGTGTACAATATTTAAAACCTAAGAAAATTCCCATAAAAGTCCAGATTTTCCGCTTCTCTAGAAAAAGAAAGAACCTGGCAGGAAAGTCTGTGAGGTTCTTATGCCAATTAATCACCAAAAAGGCAGAAGTAGAGCTGTGACTCAAGTGGTAGAGCACTAGCCCTGACAGGGGGAAAAAAAAAAATCAAACTGCTTTCACAAATGTAATGATGTCCCAACCAATTCCAAAAACTCAAGCTGTATTTATGGAGGTACACAGGTGCAGAAAGATGGCTATATATTTGAGAATATAATGTTAATGAATCTAGATGATGATATGGTACTGGGTGTTCAACTCAAAATGATTTCAATAGTTCTGTGTGTTTGCAATTTCTGATATTAAAATCTTTGAAAAAAGATGGCTTTCATGGCCTTTTGCTATTGGTCTCAGATGTGGGAGTTCCTTTTCAGAGATGAAGGGTGGGCCTGTCTCCCAGCCTAGCCACCCTTTCATAGCAACAGTGATTTGTATGAAGTAGTTACTAGATAAAAGTGTGTTTCACTGAATAAAGGATTATATAAGTCTAACAGTGAGACAGTAATTCTCAGTGTGATAAGAGATGCAAATAAAGAAAGTTAAAGCAATCTAGATCTTCAGAGAAGTAAGATTTACCCTTCCAATAAAAATGCTGTTTTACATCTTTATGGACTTTGGCTTGCTGGCCTTCCCTCGCCTCAGTTAACAACTACTGACCCTGGACTTAGAGATTTCCAAGATGGTAGTCACATGCCAGTGAGTTATCAATATTGTTCGATTCAATTTTAATTTTTCACATTGATCAAGACACTTGGATATCATGCAGTCCCAATTTAGCAATCTTTCTCTCACCTTTCTGGTTTTCCTGAAAATTCCTCAAAATAGTGGACATACCTGCAGAGCAACCAGGAAGAGAAGCAGCAAGCTTGCTGGGCCTGTAGTCTAAATACCACAGTGACGGTTCTGGCTTCTGATTGACCAGGAGATATGAACCCATTTAGCAAATATTCACTGTGTTTTAGATGCTAAGCACTGCATTTGGTTCTGGGACACAGCATTCATTCTCACATGAATGGAGAGATGTATTTCCTATCTTATAGAGCTAAGAATCTAAGAATCCCAATGGAGATGGAACATAATGTTGTATAAAAATGAAACCAAGCAAAAAAAACAAAACAAAACAACAACAACCTGCATTAAGATCCAGTCCTCAAACATACAGAGTCATTTCATCTCTTTGGAATATTTCATCTCATGAGGCCATGCCATATATCAAATTAAAAAAATACAGCAAAGCCAACTGTATGCCATAAACTAAAATACAAAAGAAAAACCAGTTTTATACTAATAGCTGGTTTTTAATCAATGCTAGTAAGCATTGAACTGAGTGCTTTTTTCCGTCTTCACTTTAAAATTGCTTTTTACTATAAAACTAAAAAAATACAACTCATGTTTAACCAAAATCAATATGTTAATAGACAAATGATGAAGAAAGGATTCATAATCCAGGTAAATAAAGGCAGTCTTTCAGCCTCAGTGTTGTGAATATTCGGTTATGAGTCCAGTCTACAGCAGACCAGGGTGGGGAAGAAATCTACAACAGAAACCTAATGAGAGCTGATAGGATTGGTTACATTACTCAAAGGCTGGGGGAAATGTCCCAACAAATGAAGCCCTGCAATAAACATTCTGAAGACAGGCTTTTGATTTTGTACACAAGTCTTGTATTCTGGGGAGCAAAGGGAGTAACTATAAAAAGAGGTCCAATGCAGGAGTCCAGAGAGGCAGAGGAGAAGCCCAGGTACTCTTTGTCTGATTCTAGAGCCTGCCTCCACTTTGTTCACCAAATAAGTCATGACTTGGCTAACAGGACCACAGCCATGGGGTGAAAGTAGGAGGAAAGGAGTGGTAATGCTCTAAGACTCATCCTTGACAAGAGGGAAGAGAAATTAACTTAGCATGGGAGTGTAATGGACCTTTAGTTTGGAAAAGAATGAATGGACAGATGCACCCAGCTATCAAAAACAGCATACTAGATGATTTAGTAAATTTGACCATTCAACTATCCATCATATATCTGAGTTATCCATGTTAGATGCTAAAGACCTTTAAAATAAATAAGATACAATGTAGTATAATAGTTTCCAGAGTAGAGATAAGCAGAGGACAGAGAAAGTCAAAGAAAGCTCCCTGGAGAAAACGGAGGTTTTCTTGAGAAATCAGTATATGTTATGCAGGCAAAGGAAGAAATCATTAGAAGGTTGCCAGGCAGAAGGAAAAACCTGAGCAAAGGCCCAAAGGTATGAGAGAATAAAGGCATGGAATCATTATAGCCAGTGACCAAGAAATTTGCCATCTGGAAGGTCTTTCCATTGCACTATGCATTTGTTATAGGAAAAGTAATGATGGATTCCTTGAACAAATTCCCACAGCCTGGATCTCAAATAGGAATGCCTGGAGCTAGAGGTCTGGAAATAAGGGAAGCAGGCTGGGTGGGGACTGGAGTGACAGGAGAAACAACAGTCCCTCCAAAAAGAGCAGCCCCTGCCCAATGGGGCAGATGCCTTCCACGTGGAAATGCTTTGAACCATGATCCCCAGACTTCAGCTTCCCGATTATCTAGGATTGCAGGCATAAACCACCATCACCTGATTATTACTTTAAAATCTTTTTTTATTGTTGTTATTATTAGCGTGTTATACAGAAGGGTTACCATTGTATAAGTTAGGTAATGAGTACAATTCTTTTTGGACAAAGTCATCCCTTCCTTTGCTTTCCCCCAGTGTCTCCCTTCTGTCCCTACCCTTAAGTTACATAGTTCATTTTTTACATAGAATATACTGAATACTATGACTGTATATGTTTACCTTTTCCCCCTCCACTTCTGTGCCCACTTCCTGACCTCCCCCCCAAAAAAAGACAAAACTAAACAGCAAACCATAAAAGCAAAACCAAAAACCACCACCATCAGTGACAACATCAACAAAAACAAAAAACAAAAAAAGAGCCCCATGTTTCCATTTCCTGGAATTCCTTTCAATAAATAGTATCTTGAATGTTCAGAGGAGTTATGCCTTGATCCTGAGTAGCTAGGATTATGGGTGTGAGCCATTGTCACCGGGCCAGAAGTTTGAAATCTTTTTTTTTCTATTGACAATATTTTTAAATTAAGTAGTTATACAAAGAGGCTACAATTTCACAAGTCAGATTATGAGTACCATGCTTCTTGCTCAGTTTTATCCCTTCTATTGTTCTATTTCCCCCCTTCCCATCCCTACTCTCAAGTTACACATTGCAGTTTGAAATCTTGAAAGCCTTTAACTTGTGTGAGATATTTAATAGCTTCTAGTACTCTGGACCCTGTTTGGTAGGTTATCTACACATACACTGGGCTTTATTTGCTCTCTATATGGGCCTTTGTGTCCTGTATCTCATTTAATTTCTGTGAACGTCCTATAAGGAAGATGTTAGCTCTGTTGAGGAGTAGAGATCAAGTAGACAGCCTCGGTGATTCTGTGACCTCCTCTAATGCTGAAATGCACAACTGGGTTTTCTCCAAATGTTTTCTGAGGCCATTAAAAAAATTAAGTTTAAGTGATACTTAAGCTCCAATGAAGTGTCTCACTCAATATCAAGTATGCACTCTTCCCCAAGCCCAGGTTTTTTGGTTCTAAGAAATTAATTTAAAAAGGAGTTATCTTCAGGAGGGTAAGGATACCCTAGGCTACCCAATAAGACCCTGTCTCAAAAAACAAAACAAATCAAAAACAACCAAAACTCTACAAAACCAGAGTTGTAAAGGCTGTGATCAAACTTTAGCCTTTATTAAGCAAGGTTGTCATTGCTAGTCCACAGATGAGGTACCTAGGTAGAAAGAACCAGTTCTGTTTTCAAATTTCAAATCCTAGTGGCACTTACAAACTATAGAATACAAAGTTATGAGAGTTTTTAAAGTTTAGATTTCCAAAGTTAGAGTTAAAGAGTAGGCACTATTTCCCTCCGCATATGAATTCCAACCCATGAGTTGTTTTGCTTTATCCCAACACATTGTGGTTACCCCTTAAAGAGCTGGCCTCTTCTTCCTTGCATACCCGTAAATATGTATAGCTGGAAAGAATAAGTGAAAAACTGAAGTAGTTCCTTATCTCTTCTGTACCCTGGAACCTTGCAGCTAAGACCTCACTCAAAGCTTGCTTCTGTGCATTGAGCAGCGGCCAGTCTGCTGGTTGAATGATGAAGTGATTCAGGGATTTCTGTAAAGACCAGCCTGTCTCTGAGACCTCACTTCATGAAGAAGCTATGAATTAGGTGAAACCTGTGAGTGATCTCAGCTCTGCAAAGAAGTCTGATCTCAACTCAATGATCTTGTCATTACCTATTCCCTTCCCCCTCAAAAACCTGCACCAGTCTAGCTCCTCAGCGTTGTAATCTCAAAGCCCTGTGTCCTTTGGCTCAAATGTACAAAAAAGGGGAAATCAGAAGGAATTCATGAGCTGCATGAATAAATGGCTGTACCCTACCTGGCCTCTGTTTCTCATTATAGTTTTGCTAAAGGATCTGAACTGTATCACAGACAGACATTTTTCCTAGCAATGCTCCATGTGTAGAGTGTTGGCACTTACCCAAGTAAAGCAAAGCAAGCAATTAGGTAATAAGATCTTGCTCATTTGACCAATTATTCATAACTTTATTAATAATGAAGAATTTGTTTTTCTATCATTATTTTTATTATTATTACTTGACCACTGATTAATGAAGGTTTTTTTGGTCCTGGACTAACACCGGTCTGTGTTTATGGTATTTGGAGACAGCTGGTGCTGCTGGCCTCTGGAGCCCTTTTTGCGTGCTGGCATTGTGTGAACCTCAGAGAAAACTGAAAGAATCAAGGACCAGAATGAAGCCTCCTTTGGCTGCCTTGGCAAGTGGCCTTGTGGTCTGACCTTGGCTGGGGGTCAGAGACAAGCCCACGGACCTGGAAGAGAGAGTGAATCATTGTAGAGGTATTCATTGAGCACCTCCCATGTCCTGGGAAGCAGTGAACAAACAGTGGCGTAGGGATATTGGGTTTAGTATTCAAGTGGCCAAAGTTTTTCCCTAGACACTGTGCTAGACACTACACTGTCTGCATGATTTGGGCAGTTTATTCCATTATAGTCCTTAGTTTCTTGAAGTGTTATGTATCGGAAAGTATTTAGTAAGTTGTAGAGTGCTTGGGATTTATTTTCAAATGATTATGTTCACTGCCTCTTAGCCTGCCCTGTTCCCTACCACCCCTCCCCCCCAAAGGTTGATATTTAGAAAGAAAACTAGTGAAATGTGCTTTTGATATATGTATCATTTGATTTGGTTAAGTAATCCAACAGGGAAAGGAAGTGGAATTCACACTGTTTAAGGATAGGCACTTTTAAAACATTGTGTTAATCTTTATGGACAAGCTGGAGAAGAAGATACACATACACATAATTTATATATGCTATTTTAGTAGCTTAAATATTGCTTCGTTTGTAATTAAGCTTCTTAACACCACATAATGAAGACTTGCAAAAAAAGTGTTGCTGTTTTTGGTTAAATTAAGTTAGAAATGCTCATTAATAAGCAGTATTCCATGTGACTATCCCAGAAATTTCTTTAAACCATCTGACAATAACAACTGTGTTTGAATATTAACTTTATTTGGAATATATTGGCATACATTTGAATTAAAGTTCAGAGTTTTGCAAAATAAGCCCTAGTTTAAAAAAATTATCTTACT
Source organism: Dipodomys merriami (assembly GCF_024711535.1). Lineage (NCBI taxonomy): Eukaryota > Metazoa > Chordata > Mammalia > Rodentia > Heteromyidae > Dipodomys > Dipodomys merriami. Next base: position 4,638,607 of record NW_027204937.1, read on the forward strand.
TCAACTAATTTAGAAAAACTTTCCTTTCCTGAGACAATAATAAAGGTGTGTTGGCTTTCCATTGCTGTAAAAATTCTTGAGATAAATTAATGTAAAAAAAAGAAAAAGTTTATTTAACCCACAGTTTTGGAGATTTCACTCCTCGTGTATATCAATAGGCAATACAAAACAGGGAATAGAGGAAACCTGTTCAAACATGGCTGTAGGCTGGGGAGAGGAGGAAAGGAGAAAAAGGAGCATTAGTGTACAAAGGGAGGGAGAGGGAAAAAGAGGGAGAGAGAAAGAAACTATGGGCCCAATTTCTTTTTAGACTGCAAGTTCCCACAGGTCTAACTTCTTCCCTTAGATCCAAGGTATATCAGGAAGAGTGTAACCTAAAGTTTTTTACCACCTTCCTGTAAGGACCATGAGCTATATGTGTCTTTTGGTGAATGTTATCCAAACCATAGTGGAAGAAAAGGAAGTCCTGAAGAAGTCATTGTAAAATATGTAAGCTTAACAGTGAAGAACAGCCTGTAAGTAACTTCTGGAGGTTGCTAAAATGAAGCTCAAGGAGTAGAACATAGATGCTTTATAAGATTCCTGTTTGAGCAGGTGAGAGTAGGTTGAGAGAGTTTCACCCCATGCAGTTTCTGTGTGATTGCTCTGAGGTTTTAGCCCAAATCTAATTCAAGCTGTGCTCTTTTTGTAGCTCAGAGACCAGAGGTTTTGGAAACCAGGCTTAGGGAGAGAGCAAGTCCATTCTGAAATGCCCTAAGCAGATGCTTCCAGATCAGTGCCAACTGTACTGTTAGGGTAGAAGATAATACAGGGTATTATCTTCATCAGCTAACATTCTTGGGTTGTTGGCTGTAAGAATGTGTGTCTCTTTTAGAAATTGTCTAAAACTATCTCAGTACCAATCACCTTATACTTCCTACTAGAGTTGTTAAGGACCTTCATTAATTCAACAAATATTTGCAAAAAATTTATCCAGGTATTTTGCTAAATATGGGGAATATACTGGTGAACAAAATAGAGTTGCTGTACACAAGTTGCTCCTATTCTCTATGAAGACAGGGATGAAAGTCACAGTTGCCTAAGTGTCATAGAAATTTGGATTACTCTAGAATTGTAGTGCTGAGTAGGGTAGGAGCTGGTAATGTGTCCACTGGTCAGTGGTGTGAGGTCATAATTAATTGGGATGTTGGAATTTGAGAAAGGCAGTCCAGTGGCAATATGAGGAAAGGAGACCCCTTATAGGATTGTGAGCACAGTAAGATGAGAGCTGAGAATGTGACAAGGAAGCTTAGTAGGTCAACAAGTTCCTTTGAGTCTCTTTTATCTATTCATTACTATTCACTATGAAATTATCTTTTGGGACACCATGAGATGGGACGCATTAGCCACAATGTGATAAAAGCCAGAAGCTATTTGCCATGAATTGTTTCTGACTCTCCTATCTCAAGGACTTAAACGTGAGAACTGTGGAGGAGCTTAGTGCTCACATGGCTGCAGTGTCCTTCCTGACCAGACAGACACTCCTTCTTCTAGTCATCTTAGCCCCCAAGAATAAAGCAGGGGATTAACTCTTTTTGTTCACAGGGATGGGATGAATACCACATACAGCCCTCCCACCTCTCCTTTTGGGGGTATGTGACTCAGAGACAGTGACATCAACCATGACTTCATCCTTCCAGAGGAAAGAAAGTGTGCAGACAGGCTAGTTTTCCCCCTCCCTTTCTCATCTTTTGTTTTGTGGATGACATTGTCATGGTCCTGCTATCATTTTCCACACATTTTTTTTTCTTTTTTGGCCATCCCTCTCACTTCCTTTTCTTATCTTGGTCATTTTAGTCATGCTTTATACTTAACCTATTCTTTCTTTTTTCCCCATCCTCTTTTGTTTCTTTGTTCATTTTTTGCTTTTGTCTTCTTCCTCCTCTTTTATTTTTCTTGTTTCATTTCCTCTTCTGCTCATCTTTCTCTTTTATCCTCGTTTTCTTTCTCTTCTCTTCTCTTCTTGGTAGTAATGTATATGGAAACTAGTCTCTGGTCTCCTGTTTCTGTCCTCTCTGAGATTACCATGAGGCGATTGCTATCTCAATAATCCTAAAACTGCCTTCACAAATTACCTTCTGTTCCAGGACTAATGATGGCTCCCATTCTTTTCTGAACTGAATGTCTAATAAAAATTCTGACTTACTTCTTACTCCATTCCAGCATATTTCTCTCAGACTGTCACCTGGTTCCATCTTGTTGGCTATGAGGGCAGTTGGTTCTGCCTCTTGTACCATCAGGCAGCTGCTCCAGCTTGCACAGCCTTCTCCCCACATCCAGATCCCACACTGACTCCTGTCCTCTCCTTTCTGGACAAGGCAGAAAGAATCCATGGTTTGTAAATCAGGTAGTTTAGACCTTAAAGTTTTCTGTATTATTGATGCATTCCTCCTGAGTATTTTATATGCTCGGCTCTACCTAGCCAATAAAACTTGAGGGTTGGGACCAATATTTCATAACCAGCTCCAAGCTTACTCATTAGCCTTCACCTCTCAACAACAGCATACATAATCTCCACTTTTCCAAACTGACTGATCCAATGGCAGTTGTGGTAATTACAGCAGTTCATTTGTACTGTGGTGGCTTTTCACATCCTGTGCACCATCTCCAGAGCTGCATAACAGCTCTAATGCTTCCTTATAGCCATATGGCGTTGGGTAACCTACTTAATCACTCCTTATTCCAGTTTCCACATCCTATGATTTATTAAATGCTGTAGAAGTACCTATGTCTTAGAGTTGTTGAAGGATCAATTGACATATGTGTGAAATCATGTGGAGCACCATTCAGCATACAGCAAGTACTTCTGAAATGGTGGATTGATTGATTGATTTGACACTGTCTTTGAGCTTTTTGGCTCAAGGTGCTCTACTACTCCCACCACACTTCCACTTCTGTATTTCTTTTTTTTTTTTTTTTTTTTGTCAGTCGTGGGGCTTGAACTCTGGGCCTGGGCGTTGTCCCTTAGCTCTTCAGCTCAAGGCGAGCGCTCTACCACTTGAGCTACAGCGCCACTTCCGGTTTTCTGGTGGTTTTATTGGAGATAGGAGTCTCACGGTCTCTCCTGCCCGGGCTGGCTTTGAACCGTGATCCTCAGATCTCAGCCTCCTGAGTAGCTAGGATTACAGGCGTGAGCCACCAGCGCCCGGCTCTTTTTTTTTTTTAAGGGGTGAGTAGTTTTTAATAGAGATATGTTTCATGGGCTTTCCTACTCTGGCTGGCTTTGAACTGCAATCCTCAGATCTCAGCTTCTTGAATAGCTAGGATTATAGGCAGGAACAACTGGTACTTGGCTGATTACTATTTAAATGGTGGTTCTATCACCTCTTATTACTCACCTTAGATCAACTTGGTTTTCCTTACTTATGGATCCCTTCCTTCCTTCCTTCTTTTCTTCCTTCTTCCCTCCTTGCTTCCTCTTTTGCCCTTCCTCCCTCCCTTCTCTTCCACTCCCTTTCCTTCCCTTCCCCTCTTTTCCCTTCTCTTCTTTTCTATGATTTTTCTTCCACCTCTCTCTTCCCTTCCCCTCCCCTCCTGAGACAGACACTCTCCTCATTCCAGGCATCTCAAGACTAGGCTGGTCAGTTCCCCCCAGAATAAAGCAGTAAATTAACCCTTCCCCTCTCCTTCCCTCTTCTCCTCTCCTCCCCTTTCCCTTCCTTCTCTCCTTTATTTTTTTTCTTTCCTTATCATTTCTTTTCTTTTTGGACTGGTGTTTGAAGTCACTCACTAAAGCAAATGAGCCACTTTTGCAGTCCCTTTTGCTTTATTATTTTTACTTATAGTATTCCTTTGTTATTATTACTTATAGTATTAGTATTAATATGTAGGGTCTATAGTTTTTACCCAGAGTCTGTCTGGACCATGATCTTCTTACCTATGGGCTCCTGTGTAGTTAAGACCATAGATACAAGCCTCAGTACTTGGCTTATTGGTTGAGATGGGGTCTTGGTAAACTATTTTGCCCAGATTGGTTTTAGAACTTGATCCTTTCAGTCTCTGCTCTGAGGTATGTGGAATTACTGACAGGAGCCACTTTAAAAATAACCTTAAAATAACTTTTGGCATTTATGTTGTTTCTGACCAGTAATTAACTAATGTATATAGGTCTTACTTTGTCCATTTATAGAAATATTAAACTCATACCCCTCTGTACAGTATTTTCACAATAAAAATGTCTTACATCCCACATACTTTGAAAACTTTGCAAGATGTAATAATTTTTGTGCTCATGCTGGCTTATTCAAGGCAGACAAACAGTGAACAGTTAGGAGTCTCTAAGGCATATTTCATATTGTATCAATAAAGTGAGACTATGATCATTAAAAAAAAGAAATATTTAACTCATGATGTTGTTAGTTGGATTAACTCAAAGAGGTTCTATCTATTCAGGCATGCCTCCAGTAAATGCTAGTTTCCTCCATTATCCTTTTCTCAAATTATATGTGGCTACTACTATATTCACTAGTAAACTTACAGCTCTGGGTAAGGGACAGATTATTATTAATTTGTTGCTAGAGATAACATTAAATATTTTTCAATGAAATATTTATTGACAGTATAACAATATCTATCAACCCTAGCTTGTGATCAAGCATGTGCTAGGTATGATAGGGAAAGATGAAAGATAAAACCTCTACAAATCCTTGACAGAATATGCAAGTCATTCCTAGAAGGAATATTTCTATGAGTTTGGATGTGATGGATCCTCATAAAGAAGAGTTCTTAAGTCCTTGTCCTAGTGCTTGAGTTATGAAGGAAATGCTCATTTGTGACTCTATTTCCTGCCTAGCAGGACACAGCAGTGGAGCACTGCAAAGATGCATCCTTGAACAGCTAAGGCTGTACATACACCCCAAGTACGCCTTAAGAAATGCTAGTTTGGACTGTAAGAACACCCATCCATTATGGCTTCAGAATGAATAAACTTGGGGGAAGGGCCTTTGGGGAAAGAGAGAAGAAGGGGCATCCATGTGAGTCAGTTTGGAGCTGATACTGGGTTGTCCTCAGATGTCCCAAGGCGCTCATTTGATGGAGCACTTTTCCTGTCGAAGCCCCCATCTCCATTGGTGCTTGGCAGCCATTCAGCGGTGCTGTGCTGACCCAGGAGCCCACGCCAGGAAGTGAATGAATCCATTTTCCAATTAAAATGAAACCTCTCCAAAGGACCTGCTCACCCTTAGAGGAGAAATTTATCTTCCTGGCAGTCAGGCTTGGCTAGAATATGTCTCTTCTCCTGAAACAGACTGAGAAAAGCCATTAACTTGAATGAAAAAGGAGAAACTGGGACAGTTCTTATTCACAACCTCATTAATTTATCCATTCATCCCTTATTTTCATTTCCACAAACTCTTATTTAGCTGCTATATATGCTCATTCATTCATTTATTCATTCATTCACCTAACATTACTCATCGTCTATATATCAGATATAATGCTGATCCTAGGAATAGAAAAATTAGAAAAAAGTACCCAGCAGTTTCTGCCTTTGAGGACCTTTCAGTCTAATGAAAGAGACAGACAAATGGGATCAGATAGCTCTTTGGGAGTACAGTGACGGGGATGTTCATGAAGTTTTATAGGTTATACCAAAGAAGCATTGACTTCAGCCTTAGTTAAGTCTAGGGCAAATTCATAGAGTAAAACCAGACTCAATTCCCAAGTGATGAGTAGATGTGCACACACACACATACATACACACACACACACACACACACACACACACAGCACCACCACCACCACACACACACACACACACACACACACACACACACACACACACGCACACACACATACACATATTGACACACAAACACCCTTGTTGGTTTTATTACCCTGGAGTGCCTTGACTTATTAGTGGGATAAAGAGATGTGAAGTCTTCATGAATTTTCTGGGAGTTTATATTAGAAGAATGATTGGATGTAAGATGTAAGGAAACAGAAGACAAAACAGAAGATGACTCTTTTGGACATAGAAAACAAAGAGGAGTAACCTGAGGGAAGGTAATAGATTCTGTCTGACTTGTTGAATGAGAGGTATAATGGGACCATCCAGGAGCTGCATCTCAGAAGAGAGCTTGGGAGATTGGATGTTGACTGGAATTGAATCATGGGAGTGATTGGGATTTCCTGGTGAGCATATGAACAAAGAGCAAATCATCTGTCTCAGGCACAAACCCTGGAGAGATCCACATTTGAAGACCCACCAAAGAAAAGCAGCTAGTGAAGGAGGCAGAAAAGAAGTGATGAAATTGATGTGAACATATCCAAGAGAATGATCCTTCACTTTTCTGCTTGTAAATACCTTTTGCTTCCTTGTCTGTTCCAAGATTCCTGGCCATTTCCAAGGCCTCTTTACATGAGGACTCCCTCCCATAGACAGTGCCCCAACAAGGAGCCATGGTTATATTATGGCCTTATCCTCCGATCCTCTTGGACTTCATGCATTTTTATGCTTTACAGAAGCAGAAATCTAAACTAGCACTGGCCTGGGCTTTAGAAGTAAAAGTTTGTCTGACTGACTTTCCAATTATCTACCACCTGGTACTGGAACAATTACAGCTCCTTTCTGAGTGTTATTTTGTTAATCTGCAAGGTGAGGTTTATGATTTCTTGCCTTTCCTGCCTCAAGGATTTGTACAGCTCAGATGAGATCATACCTGTCAAGTGGTTTTGAAAAATATGAAGGTCTGTAGCAGTAATGACTGAACCTTGTAGACTGATTTCATTTTTATGCTCACAGCATCCTTTGAGATAGATGCTAGTTGGGAGGCAGTTGAGGAAAATGGGTTTTGGAGAAACTAGTTTTCCTAAAGCTCCCTAGGTTCAGAAATAAAGAGGACAACAAACTCAGAGCTGCCAGAGCCTAAAGTTCTTGGACTCATTTCTCCCATATTCTACCTGTGTTTTCCTGCTATGCTTCATGGCAAAGTCAGCTTTGCTGAGTCTGTGAGTTGTTATGCAGATGATAATGCTCTTCTAGTTAGGAAATCAACTGTAGTGCAGATTATAAATTCATCGTTCTGTATAGTAACAGGCAGACAGAGGAGAAGGGAATGTATATGAATCTAACTTTTGAAAATGAATTGTGCAATGGAATCATTTCATTTTACAAATAAATTATACGATGGCACAGTTGAACAAATCCTTTGCTAATGGGAATAATCTGTCTTGTCAGTTCAGGCTTTTGTGGCTTCAGTGTCTTTCCCAGCAGTGTCGTATTTATTTGACTTGACCTTTAGGCTTCAGCTCAAGTGTCTCCTCCATGATGCCTCTTGTAACTTCTCGAGCCCCAAAGTTCTTTTCTTTCTCAGCACTCTGTCTGTGATTACTCATTAGAGATAGATATATAGCCACACACAAAATATGATAGTTATGAAACTGCTTCACCAAATCTTGGTATCAGACTCATTACATTATTGTCATACGTCATATTTCTAATTACTTTTCATTGGTGAACATTTTTCTAGTTCCTTTATAACTTTCTTTTGAAAGTCCTGGCCTTTAAATTAATTTTATATTGCCTAAAGCTTTTTATTTTTCCCCATGAGTTAGACTTGTCTTTTGCCTTCCAGAAATTTGTCATTTTTTATGTGGATTTAGGCACATGAATATATAATTCACTTACAGCATGGAATGGGGACATTTTCAGTAAAGGTAATACCTGAGCTGAATTTGAGACTTAGAGAAGGTTGGTAAAGGGAGGGGTAGGAAAGTAAATCCAAGAAAAGGTACAAGGCTGAACAAAAGCGTGGAAACACAAAAAGAAAACTATGAGTTGAGAGGGTCTAAAGAAATGAGATGAAAGCAAAATGTAGTGTTAGCATTTCTGGACATGGGATATTAGCCCAGAAAAACATTATCATGATAATGGCCAAGTTGGAACCAGGTTCGTAAGAGGCCTAAAAACCATTTTAAGGAATGAAAATGTGATTCCAGGTCACAAGAATGTGTTGAAACATTTTAAACAAAGGAATGAAACAATAAGTCATAGTGTTTAGAAAGATGGCCCTTATCTAGAAGCATAGACCTGAGTGAATGTATCTGCTTTGAAACATCTTTAATATCTGGTCTTAGTCTCTATGGGTGGGAGTTTGAAACTTTAAAAATGTTTTATTCACTCTGGAACATTCCTAGTTGGGGCCCATTCTATACTTTCAGTATCATTTTTCTTTTAAGGATGACATTGAGGATTAAGTTTCTTGCTGAGATATTTTTCCTCTCTGGAATTTCAGCCTAATTGAAAGTCCTGAACATCAAGTAAGGATGTAGGTTTGCTTTTTCTTGGATAGTTGTTCTGAAAACCAACACTATGAGTACTTAGAAGGTACCAGTAGGATTCTTTTTACTGGGGAATCGAGGCATTCTGTTTCTTCTCTCTATTCACTGATAACTACAGATAGCCTGGACAGAATCTCTTTGCAATAGAACACTTTGATGATCCTTCTTTGGGAATCACCATTTTCTCATGGTGTTCTTAGACCCTGGTGCCATTGCAGTTTCCACCTCATTTTCCCTATTTGCTTCCTGTGTCTAAAAGTAGCAGAAATCTCACAGCTTCATGGAACATTGCATTGGGTGGGAAAGGGTGAAGGTGCCTTTTTTCTGCCCAGAGGTTGGCAGGGCAGCTGTTGCCTGGACTGGCCTTGAATCTTGGATGTAATCGCTCTGTCCCCACCCTCTGCTGAGCCCTGCAGCTGTGTGAGCTTTGAGTAGTAGCCTCCTCCCATGAAGTACTGTGGTTTTTATGAAGTAATAAGAGATTTAGAAAGGGGGTGGAGGGGAAGAAAGCTCTTTTCTTTGGTTACTTTCAAGCCAGGGGATTGCTTAGCTCAAAGGATTGTTATTGGAATGCAGAAACCTTGAGTGCCAAGTCAATTCACCCCAAGTCATTGCTGATTATTTCTTTTTCCTTTTTTTTTTGTTGAAAAGATTCATTTTTGTTAGTTGCTTGGTAACTGGGAGACAGAAAAACTTAACTCATTCAGTACAGAGCTCTCCTCGTTTGCATTGGTTTAAGCTATCACATGATGAGATGCATACAAAGTTTGTATGTGTTTAAGACATGCTGCATGTTCTCTAACACGTATTCTGTTTGTACATGGAGGATGGGTTAGGGCTACAGAAATTTAGCGATTTGCTCAAGATTGATGTTGGAATCTCTGCACTGTGTTTGGAAGGTCTTGTTTGTTTCTTCTCTGCTGTCAAGAATGGCAGTAGTTTTCATCATCTTGTTTCCAGAGGCCCAAACCTACAGCTTCTGTAGTATTAACGGCTTCAGGGTGGTCGCTGTGGTACCACATGGGAAGAGCACTCAGGTTACAGCAGAAACTCGGGATGACTTGGGTGGAAGCTGTTGGAACTTGACTCTCATTTTCTACATCCTTAACAGGAGTATTACAGCTACTTGAGAATCATGCTGAGAATCATGTGAGGTCATATGAATGGGAAACATTGTAAGCTGTGGAGAAAATAAGAGGACAATCACTACCTTCTGATATAGGCCCAAGGGTTAGAAGAACAGAATTAATTTGATAAAATTAAAGCTGTTGATTTGGGAGCATACTTCCTAGGGAAGTATGGCAGTTTATGGCTTTTGTGAGTCATATAGCTCAGTGGAAGAACATTCTCAGACAGCCAGCATCTCAAAGCCAGGGGCAGGCTTCTCAGACATGTGTCCTGTCACCCAAACTCTTTCCCTTTCCCTTTCCCTTTGCTGACTGGTCTCCAGGGAAAACCCATGGTCTTCCTAGACCATGTATGCTCTTAAGAAAAGTTCTTCTCTAACATGTTGTATCTGATTCCTCATCCTTATTGGGTGGTTGACTGAGGTCTCTGGCTTTGATGGATGGAGATGATATGGCTGCAGGAAGAAATGCTTCTTGGTTCCTCATTGCTACTACCACCAGGAGGTCTCATTTTGTCAAAAGCCCTAATGGTCTCTTTTAGAAATGATATATTCAGATTCCATCATCCACTGTGGCCAATCTGTTTGGCTGCAGGGTAGACACATTCATTATGCAAGGTCTTCAGTGATCCTACATCTAACAAACCTGTGCTTTGCTTAGTATAACTCCCCTCTCATTTATAGCTGTTCAGTGTTACTATCTTACTTTATGTTTGAAACATATGCTCACATTCACAGGGAAGATGGAGTGCTTTCTCCCCTTTCTGGTTGGCAAACAGGAATAAAAGAGAAATTATGGTCATTTTTTGGAAGGATCAATACTTACAATTTTTGTCTTTCCTATATAAGTACTGCTTTTTTATATAAAAAAATCATACTCTCTAAACCCTTGAACAGATGTTTTCATGGATATTATTGGCTGTGTTTTTATTTTGAAAATCATGAAACATTATTGAAAGAGGAGAGGGCTAGAGAAAAGAAATTGATTCTAATATATATTTAATTTGGCAGAACTTAAGAGAGACTTGCTGGGATAAGGCGGGACATTTCTTTGATCTCCCAGACTTCTTATCATGGAAGGCAACAGGTGTCACAGCACGGTATGTTAATTACAAGTTGAATTTTATTTATGCTCTTCCATTCTCCATGTCTGTATATATATATATTGCTTTCTTAACTCTCTTTGACTAGACGTACTGTTTTTACATCTGCATGTGATTTTGCATACTTGAAACATCTTGAATCTATCTTCGACCTCCACCATACATGCTCAAACACTATGAGGCTTGGAATGTGGGTACCCAGTTTGAAGACCATTCATTAAAACTGGATACATTTGAAGGAGATATGAAATATTCAGAGTGAAATTTTTCTTTTTTTTCTTTTTCCTGCAAACACTTCTTGCATGGTGAATAAAAGAAAAAAAGAAAACATATATTTCTTTGAAATTAGGACAGGAGATGTATTTTTTTAAGGAAGCTGATTTTAACTGGATGTGATATGAACTTATTTTGTTTTTTTTTTTTGTTTGGGTTTTTTTTTTTTGTACCAGTAATGGGGCTTGAACTCACAGCCTCGTGATGATCTAACTTGGCTCTTTTTGGCCCAGGGCAGTCAGTTGGTGTACTACTTGAGATACAGCTTCACTGCTGGTTTTATATATATATATATATATATATATATATATATATATATATATATATATATATATATATATATATATATTTCAACAAATATTTTTCATTATAATGTTAAAATTTAGTATGTGCTACATGAGAGAGATTTTACTGAATACTCTCTAAGTGTGGAATTGTGGCTGTTAATGAACAGAGTGGTTGTGTCTGTGGGTATACATAGAGCACTTGGCATGAAACTCTAATTATGGCAATTCTGTTCTCTTGACTGAATTTCAGGGGATCCCCAAGGGTGAGGTCTTCTCAACCTGAGAAAGATTTAGAATGTGGGTCACCCACAAATATGTAAGGATCAGTTCCCAGAGAACAGAGGAACCTACATACATTTATACAGACAATCGTGTACAAATTAGAGAGGCAGGTGTTGTGTCTTAGAGTCAGTATCTTCTGAGGGGTCAGATCCTCCCCATTTTCCTTGCTTAACCTCAGGGGTAGTGGGACTAACAGTACCAGCCCCCCTGTGCTCTCTCCATCTGTCCTGTCTTGTAGGGTTGGGATCTTTGCTCCTGGTGAGTTGATAAGGGTGTGATAGTTCAGCACAATGGGCTTCCAGAAAGAGATAGGAAAGGATGCATTTCACAGGCACTTCATTTGTCATGCCATTCCCCTCTCCCCACTGCCCTTTGCATCAAAATTCACTAGCCCAAATCTCAGGGTGGGGGACATCCATGAGATGGCTTCAGTAAACTTTTTCTGATTACCCCTCTCAGGAAAGAAGACTCTGGAGGTGAGGTCCTAACTTTGCCCTATACAGTATAATTAGTCACCATTACAGTTTTCTCCACTGGGAAGGAGAGGGCAGTGTGTGACTGAAGACCTTATCTTGTGGATTCTTCTTTTGGTTGATATTGTCTAAAGTTACTTCTGAGAGGACTTTACTATAGAGTAGTCTCTATCCTTCCTGCCTTCCTGCCTTCCTTTGTCATTGTCTCCTTCTTTTCTTCCCTCTCCTCCTTTCTCTCCCTTCCCCTTCCCTCTCCTCTCCCCTTTCTTTTCCTTTCCTCTCCCCTCCCCTCTCCATTCTCCTCTCTCCCCTCCTCTCCTCTCCTGTCCTTTACTCCCTTCCTCTTCCCTCCCCTCTCTCCTGTACTCTCTCCTCCCTTCTTCTCCCCTCCCCTTCCCTCTTCTCTCCCCTTCCTCTCCTTTCCCCTCTCCCCTCTCCTGTCTCCTACTCTCCCTTCCCCTCCTCTCCCCTCCTCTCCTCTCCTCTCCTGTCCCCTCCCCTCCCTTCCCTTCCCCTCTTCTCCCCTCCCCCTTTCTATTAAGTAAATATTAGATCATTTTAGCCAAATAGACTTCTTAATCAAAGCAACAGGGGCTGGGAAGGTGGCTCAGTGGTAGACTACTTGCCTTGCATGCATGAGGCCCTGGGTTCAATTCCTCAGCACCACATAAGCAGAAAAAGCTGGAAGTGGTGCTGTGGCTCAAGTGGTAGAGTGCTAGCCTTGAGCAGAAGAGCTGAGGGAGAGTGCCACGACTGACAAAAAAAAAACAAAAAACAAAAACAAAAGTATTCAAAGCAACACTACTAGGATCCTGAATGACTTACAAATCTTGGGGACTCTTTACATTAATGTAAAGTTGGAGGAAGAGCTGTCTTTCTTTCCCACTGCTTTTACTTAGTTCCTATTTTTTTTTTCTGATGGCTCTGAATGTTGTATTATCTCATTTCCTGAGATAGTGTATTTTGACAACCCAGTATGGGCTTTTAGAGGGCATCCCTGGTTCATTTGGACCTAATGAAATGACATGCATACATTTACCTACATTATGGAGTCACATTGTGATTTGTGTTCCTTAATCATTGTGTGCCTGTGCACATGTCTCTGAGGCTCACTCTCCTGTATCATGGGAATTGTATACCTACCTGAAAGCTTGTTGTAAGGAACAAGCCTGACTATAATCATCGTGAGTCATTCATTCAAAATACAGATCTTCTGGGCTTGTAGTTCTCAGTCCACTGAATCAAAATCCCCATAGGAGACCTAATAAATATCCCTATGACAAGTAAATCTGGATAACACAAGGCAGAATATACATGAAAGTAGTACTGACACTGAGGTATTCCATACCTGTGAGCGATTAGTATTAGAAAGGCCCAATGAATTTGGCCAGTTTATAGTTGAAAGGCTTCTTCTTGATTTCTCAGATATACTTGGCATCTTCTATCCCTGCCTGTGATAGTCTCAGACTCTGAGGAAGCAGAAAGTATATTCCTCAGAAATGTTTTATTAGCCATCTGGTCATCCCTGCCATATTTTATTGGCTCTGCTTCTTATTGTTCATGACTTGTTCTGTTTTCATTACTACCAATTAATAAGCTCCCTTTCCCCACCTGGCCCATAGTTAGGAGCGAGTTCATAGCTTTCAGTTTTCTTCTCCAGAGCAGAGCCTGTGGATGTTCAGCAAAAGGCACCAAATTCTTTTCTTTTTTTTTTTTTTTTTGCGGGTCATGGGGTCTGAACTCTGGGCCTGGGCGCTGTCCCTCAGCTCTTCAGCTCAAGGCTAGCACTCTACCACCTGAGCCACAGCGCCACTTCTGGCTTTTTTTTTGCTTATGTGATGCTGAGGAATCGAACCCAAGGCCTCATGCATGCAAGGCAAGCACTCTACCACTGAGCCACCTTCCCAGCCCCCACCAAACTCATTTTGCAAAAGTGTTTGCCCTCTTCTTGAGCCCTCCTGCAGCTTGCATTTTGCATTCTTCTCTTCAGTTCTTTACTTAATATCTTAGTCCTGTAGCCTTTTTCTGTTTCATTTGCATAATGTAGATGAAAGAGGAACCCCTCAGAGCTTTCTTGACTGATGACAATAGAAAAGCTTCTCACACAGTGCCATAGAAAAATGTTGAAGGAATTAGCTATTTTATTTTATTTCCTTTCTTCACAACTTTTGGCAAGAAATCTTTACACTAAGTTTCTGGCATTGTAGAAAGAGAAAAATCCTTGTGGTTAGACTGACCAAGACTCAGTCTCCATCCATGTGCTACCTTCAGGAATCTGGAGAAAATAATTTATATCCTCAAGCCTCATTTTCTCCCTTTTGAGTCCTCTCAGTGTTCATATTAGAAGCACTGTGCATAAGTATGTGGCACATACTATTTGAATAATAAAGGCTTTAACAAGACTTCAGAGTCTGTTCCATCTTCTAGAATAAGGGAATTGAGAGTCTGAAGTGGAATGCACCAAGGCCAAAAAAACTTTGGGCAATAGGACAGGAACTTGGCATACTCTGGGCCAAGGAGAGGCTCAGATTTGGTGTTCATTTGGCTCTTACATGTGATTGTTTTGGGTGGCTTTGGTGAAATCAATGCCAAAAGGTTAGAGGGTGTTTTTCTTTTTCTTTCTGTTATTCTAATAGAGACTAAGAAGTGATTGGATTTCACCTGACTTACAGCTTTCAAACTTGTTTTTGGCAGTGACAGTGTAAGAATTCCTCTTCTTTCTTTCTCCTTTCCTCCTCTTCCTTTCTTCTTCCCTCCCTGCTCTCTCATTCTTTCTTTCCCTCTCTTTGTTTCTTTCCTTCTTTCTTCTCTCTTCTCTTCTTTCCTGCCATTTCTTGTCTCTTCTTCCTCCTCCTCTTCCTTCTTCCTACTGATCTTACTCCCTCTCTCTCTCTTGTTTTTTTTTTTTTTTTTAATGTCCCTCTCCTCTTTATTGTTGTTCTCAACCTCCAAAATATGGCAGCTACTTTTGTTTATCTGGGTCAGTGAGAAAATACAGAAATTACAGAAATTAATTACTGTTATTCTTAATGACAGTGGTAATGATCATTTATTGAGTGTCTTCCTTTTATCTGTGCTAGGCATATTGGCAAATATTAACTGTATTAATCCCCAATAACCATCCATAGAGCAGGTGGTATTATTAGCATTTTGCAATTCAAGCACAATGCTGAAAGCTTTAGTAATTTACCATGTTCTAGCTGTTGAGGGGGTAATTATTCAGAACATGAGAAATGATTAGTCAAAAGCTTAGGATATATGAGGCCCTGATTCAGTCCCAAGAACCAGTGTGTGTGTGTGTGTGTGTGTGTGTGTGTGTGAGAGAGAGAGAGAGAGAGAGAGAGAGAGAGAGAGAGAGAGAGAGAGAGAGAGAGAGAGAGAGAGAGAGAGAGAACAAATGAGTGAATGAGAAAGAGAGAGAGGGGTGAAATATTAGGTTAAATTAGTTTATGTTAACAGCTTTTTAGAAATTAAATTATTATAATTATCAATAGATTCATCTTTAAGCAAGCAAGTATAAATAGAGAGCATGACAATTAACTGAATGGATAGATGAAAACGTGACTGTTGCTTCAGAAATTCTGGATGTTTTTGTAACACTGAGATCTGAGAGAACTTTCTCCTCTGTTATCAAAGTTGACTAGTTGTATAAAGTATTTAAAAGCACTTTCTATTAAATTTTCTAATAAACAAAAGTAATTTCTACTTTCTATTTCATCCAGAAAGTTTTTTTCATATAATAGAAGAGAATGCTTATATGCTTGAAATTGAGTTTCTTCAGTATAGCATACTTGCCATAATTAATGGCCTAATATTGCTATTTTATCATTATCTGAACTGCATACTTGATTCCAATTTCCCTAGTTTTTACCTAATAATCTTTCTCTGCTCTAGGATCTCATCATGGATATATTATATCTACCCATATCTCATTGTATTTTACAGGGTTGCACACTGTAATTCACACTCTCAGTGTGAATTACCGCTGTTGATGTGGCTCTGATGACTTAGCTGAGATCTTGTTTGTCAAGTGTCTCCACTCTAAATTGGTCCTCCCATCCTGGCCCCTTCTAATCTGTATTCTTTGGAAGGAAGTCATTCTGCACAGCCCACAGTTAAGGACCAGAGAGTTATGCTTCAATTCCTTGAGGGTGGAATTGGTACATGTTTTTCTGAAATATTCTGTTTGTGACACTGCCTTTGTCTAGTTTAGTTATTTTTATGGATTTGGATTAACAACTTGATGCTCACACTTCTTAGATAGAAGAGAATTTGGTTTAGAGGTTATGTGTTAGCATTTCTGAGACATTTGGATAGCATATGGGAAAACAGAGCTGAACTTTCTAAAACCTCAGGTTCATTTTCTCTGTCTTATTATATTTTATATTTATGCATTTTTATTTATATTTTCCTCCATTACAATGTAGTGTTGCTTCTCAGCAAATGTTCTTTCTCCTACTTTAAAGGGAGGAAATTAGGGCTTTTAGAAAACTGTAATCTTGGGATTGAGAAGGGGGCTCAAAGGTAGAGTGCTTGCCTTGCATGTATGAGGCCCCGGGTTTGATTCCTCAGTACCACATAAGCAGAAAAAGCTGGAAATTGTATTGTGGCTCAAGTGGTAGAGTGCTAGCCTTGAGCTGAAGAGCTGAGGGACAACACCCAGGCCCAGAGTTCAGGCCCCATGACCAACAAAAACAAAAAAACAAAAATAAACTGTAATCGGGGCTGGGAAGGTGGCTCAGTGGTAGAGCTCTTGCCTTGCATTCCTGAGGCCCTGGGTTCGATTCCTCAGCACCACATAAGGAAAAAGAAAAAAGCCGGAAGTGGCGCTGTGGCTCAAGTGGTAGAACATTAGCCTTGAGCTCTAAAGCTGAGGGACAGTGCCCAGGCCCAGAGTTCAGGCCCCACGACCGGACCCCCCAAAAAAAATAAACTGTAATCCTTTTGAAAATAACCATTTTAATTTTTTTCCCTCTGCATATTATTGTGCTATTATTTTTCCAGTGATGATTTATGAATCCATCAGGAGTTGGTTATTGGCCTGGTCATTTTCTAATTTCAATTTCTAGGTTCTCAATAGTAATAGCATTTGACTTGTGCATTCTATTTTTGGAATCTCAAACAGTAGCACTCTTCCCACATTTTTTCTTTTTTTTTTTTAAATGGGAAATCTTTGTACAATATATTTTTCAACTTGCTATGTTACTGGGGTTTTTGCTATCAACACATATTATCTGATAATACTTATACAATATTCTATTCTACTAGTATAATGTGCTTATATGAATTCTGCCAAAATTTTAGGCTTCAATGCAATTGCTGTAATTTGGAACTTGAATATCCCCAAAGGCTTTTGTGCTCTGTTTGGTCTCCAGCCTGTGGTGCTGTTTGAAGGTAGTAAAACCTCTAGGAGATACAGCCTCATGGAGAACAGTCACTGAGGATGTGCCCTGGAGAGGAAGATTGGAAGGCTTGCGCCTTTTCCTCTCTTTCTTTCCCCTCAGTACTCATAAGGTGAAGGGTTTCTTCTGCTATGTGCCTCTGCTTCCAACATGATGTTCAGAATTTCCACAGACCCTAAAGCACTATGGTTTAAGTGATCATGAACTGACGCTACTGAACCTGAGCCCAAACAAGCCTTTCTTCCTCAAAAACAGATTTTTAAATATTTTGTTACAGAACTTAAAAGTTGCCTAACGCCAATATCTTATTTTAATTTGCATCTTTGATATTAACTATAATGTAATCACTCTAGGATACCTACGTTCTCCTATTTAATTACAGTCCCATTTATCACCCTTAGAGTAATAAATACTAATCTTTATAAAATGCATCTCAGGTATCCTAGTAAGGGATCAGAATGCCCCTTCTCTTCTTTGCCATATGTGTTCTGATTGATAGAAGCTACCTACAAATCATATGGGCAAATGGGGAATGAAATGCTATTCTGGCATCTCAGAAATTACACTTTCGCAGCTAACAAGTAGAGCTTAGGTATCCTGAGTGATTAATGCAGTTGAGTTGATGTAAGCATCATCTTCATGTTCAGCGTTTGTATGCGTATGTGGATGTAGGGCAGGTAGGAAGACCACATTCAGGACCTTATTCTGTGATCTGAATGCCAGTATGTGCAGGCGAGCTTACTCCACAGCAAGGGAACACCAAACCCACTGCAATTGGGTATAGAAAATGACAAGAGCTTGTTGTTGCTCTAGGCAGCACCATCTTGTCTTCAACACCTGGACCCTTAAAATGTGGTGTAATCGAGTCCATTTGCTCAATGAACAGATGGATTTTCCCTATCCACTTGGAGAAAATTAAGTAAGAGGATGGGGCACAAAGTCAACTGTGTAAGCTCTGGTGCCACTCTGAGTGCAGACATCAACTTGGGCAGAAATCTCTTCCTCCTTGAGGCCAAGGTAGCAGCATGAGAACAAGGGAGATACTTGCACACTAATATCTGACCCTGGGGCTTGCCGCAGTCCACATTCTTTCCTCATCTCTTCTCCTCCTGATCCTCTGTCTCAGTTACTATCAAGAAAAGACTTGGTTTATACCACAAGAGCTTTACTGAGAACTAACTCATGCACTATACAGTTTTGGTATGTTAATTATTTTTTAGTAAGTGTACTAATTGATAGAGGTATATAAAATGTATCACCTCAAATTTGCCATTTTAACTATTTCAAGTATGCAATTCAATGGCACTGATCATGTCCAAAGTGTTTCATAACTATCATTATATCTATTTCCAAAATTTATTTATGACCTCAAACTCTTCTTATTGAGCAATAGCTCTCCAACCCCACTTTCTACTTCCTGCTACATCTAATCCCCTTTCTGTCTATTACGAATGTGCCTATTCTAGATGTCTCATCTAAGTAGAATTATACAGTGTTGGTTCATGTATTATATTTTCAAGGTTTATCCATATTGCAGCATGTGGATAATTTCCTCCCTTTTTATGGCTCAGTAATATTTCACTGTACACACATACTACATTTGCCTATCCATTCATCTGTTCGATGCTCCCATTATTTGTATATTTCTGCTACTGGGAACAATGTTGCAATGAACATTGGTGTCTTAGTTGTTTTCTGCTGTTCCCATTGTTTGTATCTGTTATGATGTTCCATTGTTTCTGTCTTTTGGCTATTGAAATAATGCCACAATGAACATTGGTGTCTTTCTGTTGCTCTAATAAAATACCGAGACTGGATAATCTGTAAAGAAGAGAAGCTAATTTGGTTCACAGCTTACATCTTCTCAGCTTCTGATAAGAATAATATCAAATCATGTGTAGAAAAATACAAGCATGAGGGAGAAAGTGTAGTGACTGACTCTCTTTATAAGTACCAACTTTCTTGGTAACTAGCCCAGTCCCTTAAAACCTAGTCTAAAGAGAGGTAACCCAGAATTTTGAGAAAGACATTGATCAAGATTGATGCCTCATCAGGTGCTGGTGGCTCATGCCTATAATCCTAACTACTCAAAAGGCTGAGATCTGAGAATCACGGTTCAAAACCAGCCTGGGCAAGGAAAGTCTGTGAGGCTCTTAAAATGCCATTTGACCACCAGAATGTGGAAGTGGTACTGTGGCTCAAGTGGTAGAGTACTCTCCTTGAGCTGAAGAGCTGAGGGACAGTGCCCAGGCCCAGAGTTCAAGCCCCACAATCAAGAAAAAAGAAACAAAAAAACACAAAACAAAAACAAAAAACAAGATTGATGCCTGTATGATCTAATCACTTCCCACTAGCTCCTACTTTTTTTGTTTTTGTTTTTGTTTTTATTCCCTGAGCCCTGTCACTGAGAATTTTTGCTCAAGGCTAGTGCTCTACCACTTGAGCCACAGTTCTACTTCTGGCTGTTGTTTTGCTGGTAATTATTTGGATATAAGAGTCTCACTGACTTTTTTGCCCAGGCTGGCTTCTAACTGCAATCCTCAGAGCTCAGCCTTCTGAGTATCTAGGCTAACAGGTGTGAGTCACCAGTACCTGGCTAGCTCCTGCTTCTTAAAGGCCCTGTCATCTCTCAGTCCAGACATGCTGGGGACCAAGCTTCTAGCATATGAACTCTTGTGGGAAAAACCATAGCAATAGAATATAAGAATCTGTTCAAGTTTCTGTTCTCAGTTCTTTTGGGTAAAATTTGAAAATGGAATTGCTGGTTCATATGGTAATTCTCTGTTTAGCTTTTAAGGAATCACCCAAGTTTTTCCATAGCAGCTATATCACTTAGTATTCCTACCAGTATATGAGAGTTTCCATTTCTTCATATCCCTGCCAATGCGTTTCTTTCCTTTCCTTTTTTAAAATTATAGTCATTGCAGCAGGTGTAAATTGGTTTCTCATTATGGTTTAATAGTTGGCCTTTTTAAATGTTAGCATTCTCTGAATAAAGGTGAAATGGACTGATTTATATCCTTCTAGACACAAAATTTCTTGGTTAGGCCTCTGTGGAAACATCTTGATGAGGATTCCTCAGGTACTTTCATAAAATTTTCTTTTTCTAGGGAAAAAAAGCAGAATTATTCTTAATGTGCTTGATAATAAAGCATGTTGATTTGCATTGCTTTATGATTGTATTACAGGCTGACTTCTCAGAACAGCATTGCATAAAATGAATCTCACAGGTTCTAGGAAGAATGATTCAGTGCTTTTTTAATCAGCTTATTTTTCAGAGTTGTTAATATTGTCTTGAGAAATAATCTGTAAATATAATATTCTTGTGCCCTCATGTTTGTCAAAGAAGAGTATTACTTATTCTTTACAGAGGAATTATAACCTTAACTCATCACTGATGAATAATAGACATAATAGAAATTTCAAAAGTTGATTTCTTTTTTAGAAATAAATCCAGCTACATGTAATCTTCGGCTACTATTACGGCACCATATAGTCATTAAGGACATCAACTCTTTTGACATTTCTACTTTACTACTTCATTTCTACTTCAGCTCTTACTTCATTTTCAAGGTCACCTCATAGTCCAAAATGCTCTGGAGCCCCATGATAAAGTCTACATTCCATGTAGCAGGAAGCAGGAAGGTCCAGGAAAACAAACACAGTGCCACACCTCTGAGCTAGCTTTGTATCAATGACCTTCTTAGAAGGTAGTTTTTGTGCTTGTTTGTCATTGACATACTCTTGGGTTTCTGTGTACAAAATGTGGTCTGGAAAAAGCTGGATCCTTTACTATCCAAATACACTTGTAGTTCCCTTACTATTAAGAGAAGGTGGAGAGGTGATGGGAGACAGGTAAAAGAGACTGGAAAAATGATCATTTCTTAGTAAATTAAGCTGACAGTGTCCCAGATACTATTTTGTAACCTTTCTGTGATTGGAGAAAGAGATAGGAGCGTACAGACAGTGGACATAAGGTTGGTGATAAAGCTGGAAGCCACTGTAGCTTCTGATTTCTGTCATTCATTCATGTAGTCATTCACTGATTCTTCACAAACATAGTAACAGTGAACTTATGAGATACCTCTCTCCGATCTAGCAGAAGGCAGGCTTATGCTTTATAAGTCCATATAAAAGCTAGAGCCAAAGCTGGGTGCAGGTGGTTCACACCTGTAACCCTAGCTATATAGGAGGCTGATATCGAGGATTTCATTTTAAAGTCAGCCCAGGCAGGAAAGTTACTGAGACTCTTATCTCTAATTAATCACAAAAAGTCTGGAAGTATAGCTGTGGCTGAAGTGATAGAGTGCTAGCCTTGAGCAAAAAAGCTCAGTGACAGCATTCAGGCCCTGAGTTTAAGCCCCATACACACACAAAGCTGGACCCCAACAGTCAAACAGTCCTTTGCTTAGAGAGTTGTCTCTGATACTTTCCACTTGGGTGAAATTTGGGAAGATAATTAATTTCTGTCGGTTCATTTTCTCTGAGCAAATGCAGGACAAAAATGACATGGACTTGCTTTGTGAAGAAAATGAAACACTATGGGTAGGACCTCTGGATGGTTTCTGGGACATTGGTAAACAAGAAGTACTGTGTGTACATTTGGCTATTTATCCAAGATTGAATATATTGTTTATTTACTTTGCTTTTATTAGAGCAGTCAAAAATGATTGGTAGTTTATTATCTACAAGCTTTAGTAGTATGTTTTTAAAAAAGAATGTTTGGGTTTTAGGATTCTAAAAGAAGACAATCTATGACCAGACATATACATTTAATATGCATTAAGATGTTAAAATACTGTCTGCATTATTATTATTTTTTTTTTTGGTGTGTTGGTAGAAGTAACTATAGCTCTTCACAACATTTACCCACCTTTCCACCAAGATGAGGAAGCCTCAAAATTTTTTTTTTTTTTTTTTTGGGTCCGGTCGTGGGGCCTGAACTCTGGGCCTGGGCACTGTCCCTCAGCTCTTCAGCTCAAGGCTAGCGCTCTACCACTTGAGCCACAGCGCCACTTCCGGCTTTTTTCTTTTTGCTTATGTGGTGCTGAGGATCGAACCCACGGCCTCCGGCATGCAAGGCAAGCGCTCTACCACTGAGCCACCTTCCCAGCCCTCAAATTCTTTAATATATAAAACCACATATTCTTTATTTCATATATAGAAATCAATGCTGGGTTTTTGTGCTTCAGAATGCACTATCACAGAAAGCACAAATATACATCTTCGAGGGACTTTTCATTTTCTTCACAATGTATCCTGAACATCTTTTGAAATCTGAGTGCCTTAAAGGAAAAGATTTCTAAAAGAAGTATCTGAGATAGCTATCTAGCATTGCCAAGAACCATTATACAACAAACCAAAAGAATCTGGCAGTTATTCTGCTAAGTCTGGTTTTAGTGTAGCACCTCCTCCTTGGTGGTTGAGGTCTTAGCTCTTAGTGTTTGTTAAATTTAAGGTGAGCTCAAACTCTGTTAAATAGCTTGCAGATGGGTGGAAAGGATGGACTGTTCAGAAACTAAATAAACCTTTTTAGTGCTTTATTCTCCTGCTGGTCCTCTTCAGTTTGGGGATTGTATCTTGGCAGTAATCAGATTCCCAATGAGACATGGAGTGAGAGTCACCCAGAGCATTTTGGAGCTATAGTGGATATAAAGACATGAGTAAGTGCTGGGGAGATGTTAGGCTAGACCATTCAGAGGCTGAAGGTCCAGGGAGATTAAGAGAACCGACCAGGTTGGGTCAGTCAGGATAAGGGGATGAGGGCTGACATCAGTGTTTCTCATCCAAGTCTTTGGAGGCTCAGATTCTCAGGGCATGAGTCTTGCTGCTACCTTATCCTAACACTTCTTTGTCATAGCACTGACTATCTGTATCTTCATGCTGAGCCAATTTGGATAGAGGAAGTTTAAGGATCCTAACCTTTGGTCTGTGGAATCTGGGTGAAAATGTGTGATCTTGGTGATTATGACTTTCATCCTTTGTTCAGAGCTGCTAGTCTGAATACATTTGGTTTCTATGAACTTCTTTTCCAGCTCTCTGCTTCATACATCTAGACATGAATTTTGTATGCCTGAAAGATGATAGCCAGCATGACTGCAGGTTTCCAACTAAACAGCAATACTGTATAGCTTTTCCGTTCCTGAACAATTTTCTCAGAGACCTTGAATCACTCTTAGAATTTAATTCGATTCCTTCTTTTGGTATGGTAAAGTGAGAGTGATCTTTCCATTTGATTTCTCATTTACAAATAGATATGGTATATTCTCTATTGAAAATGCTTTGAAAATGTAAAAGGGGTATAAATTCAGATCTCATTTTCCGGGGAATATTACAGAAACCAGAAAGGTCTTACTCTGAGGGTGAAGCCAGTGGGAAGAGCTGGATCACCAGGGACCATCTTGCATCGTGCCTTGCTTAGGGGTTCCTTTCTTGACTCCAGGAAACCTCCCTTGCGATGGATGGGGTATCTCAGTCTTTGTGCATTCTTAAACTAGCATCCTCTGAATGGCTTTTCTGAATGTGTTGTCCTTATGGTTTGGGGTAGCATCTTGGAATCCATGATGCTGTAAGGGCTTTCATAGCTTGGAAGTACCCATGCTGTAAGATACAAGATACAGAAATGGTGTGGCCAGAAGCATACTTGTCTGGTAATTTTGGGCCCCTTTTTATCTGCAAAGTGCAGTAGTTGAATTGGGGTATCCAAGTAGCCCTTCCCAGGCCTAATGTTTGGGAGTTAATAGAATAAAAACCATAGTCTCCTCTTGAGCTCTCTTTTAAAACACATTTCTTTGAAAAAGAATTGTTAAGGCCTATCCTTAGAATCAGCCCTTTAGGATTGGGTTTAATGTTAAAATGCTGTTGTCTTCTCTTTGGTTTTTCTCTCTTAATTTCTACTTAATTATCTATTTTTTAAATCTCTTTTTTTTCTTATTTTCTTTTCTTCCTCTCTCTAAATTATTGTCAAAAGCCTTTGAAGAGAATTCTTACATGCTATTAAGATATTGCAGTCAGAGAGCTCTTTGTTCCCAAGTCATTTGGAAGATTGTTTTTCCTTTTGTTAAATATAAAAAATTGTCAACCTGTGTCATTAAAATGTGCCAAAAAACCTGCTTTAACCAATAAAAAATGTCAGCTCTCATTATTGCCCAGTTATTATTCTTTCAAAAGGCGAGCACTCTCTCTAGGCTTTCTAAATAATCTTCAGCTCATTTATCTTCCTGGTTTCCTTACATTTTGAACCATTCTGGGTGCATATGGGGGGGAGGGTGGCCTGTCTTTAAAAGAAATTAATGGGTTCCAAATGCCATTCAAACCTGTTTCCACCCTTCACCTCCTCCTCCCCTTCCCAGCCCTGCCTGCTAGAAGGTTTAAATTCTATATAAATATTGAGTTGGAGATAGTTTCTAAAGAGGTGTTTGGACTTTTAATTAGCACCGACAGCCTGTCTGCTTCAGATTTTGCTCTCTTGTCTCGCTGGAAGTCAGGTAGGTCAGTGTAGTGAGGGAGGAGGGAAGGCTCTGCTCTGGATGGCTTCCTGGAGGCTGGCCCTGGAGACACTGCACTGAGAGCCAACCATGAAGTCATTTCGAATTTAAGGAGTCTTGCTAATCCAAGGCAATGTGTCTTAATTTGACAAAGTAAAGGCTGCCCGATAAGCAACCTTCACTGCAAGTTCTGTGAAAATGGGGGTGTTTTGTAAGTTTAGATTGTGCTAGAGAATGTGGTGATGTGGAAGAATGGGCTTTTTTTCTTCTGTGTATTCCCTCTCCTGCCCCTCCTCTCTTCTCCTCTCCTTTCTCTCTTACTTACTTTGGCCAATTCAGCCTTGCAGTCTGGCCTCTGCAGTGGCTTGATGTGAAATTTGAGAAACATATGTAGTTTTCTATTTCAGGAAAATGATCTCAGGGATTGAATGTGTGTGTGTGTGTGTGTGTGTGTGTGTGTGTGTGTGTGTGTGTGTGTGTGTGTGTGTGTGTGTGTGTGTGTGTGTGTGTGTGTGTGTGTGTGTGTGTGTGTGTGTGTGTGTGTGTGTGTGTGTGTGTGTGTGTGTGTGTGTGTGTGTGTGTGTGTGTGTGTGTGTTGGCTGTTAAGCTCTGATCTTTCCCAGTGTGGTTTTCTGATGATGGGAAAGAGGTTTCAAAATGCTTTTTATCAAAATTTAATGTAACAAAACCTAAGGTTTGGTTTCTTTATTTTGACCCCTATGCCTACCTCCTCCCAGGCCCATGACACAATGTCATTTATTCTGTCAGAGTGGGAAGAAGTACACATTGTTCACATTACAGTCACTTCATTGCTGCTTGCACACACGCATGAAAATGGCCACTGTGTCAATCCTTAACAAAAGCTATTTTAAATGTAGTTCACTGGGGGATAAGGATCTGAATACTGTTTTCCAGAAAGAAAAGAGTGATCCACTGGTGGAAAGTCTGCTTTTGTATGGCTTTGGAAGAGCTGGCATTCTTTTTTGTTCTAGAGGTGAATGCCAACAATGAGGCCCGGTGCACTATCAACTGAACTGCATCACCCAGCCAGGCAAAGGGCATGTAGATCACACTGGCTCTGAGCTGGAGAGTGGAAGATGGATTCATGGTGTTTTCAGGTAGAACACCCCTGAGAGCTGCACCTGTTTCCTGTGAGCATCTGTAGAAGAGTATGGCACAACTCTAACCTTAGAGGAAGATCTTAGCCATTATGCAGTGGCAGAGAAAGGCTCCAGGAGTAGGGTCAACCATTAACCTGAGCTTCTTAAAGACAGTTGCATGCATGCCCTTTCCATCTTGGTACCTAGTGAATTCATAGTGAATTAGCAAGAGAATGATTGATCATGATGTAGGTCACCACAGGAGTTCTGAGAGGGACCTACCTACCCAAGACTTAGGTGAAATATGGAGTAAGAAGGAGAGAGGCAAAGGAAAGGCATATCTAATGGAAAAGAACTAATGTGGCTGGGCATTTTGAATGTTATCGAATCCTTACAAGGTACCATTTTCACACCTGAGGAAATTGAGACCTAGAAATGTTAAGGAACATGTTCCAGATCCAGCAAATGCTGGATTCAAATGTAGGATTTCGTGACTTCGAGTTGTACCCTTTGTCATGGCCCTTCTCCAGTAAGGAAGAAAGGATGAAAGCTGTACTTCCTTTTACACTACTCATTTTTACCTTTTATGTCTTACAGTTAACTGACCAGCTTTAACCTTAACTGATCTTTGTTGAAATGCTAGAGAAAAGTTTAAGTCATTGTCAAGTAGAGGTTGAGGTAGGCTTCTCATGAAGCCTACAAGAAAGCATAAACATCAATGCTCCTTACTTGCATGGGCAAGTAGAATGACTTACTGGTGGTGGCAGGTTATTTGTGACTATTCAAAGGGGGGAGATTTGCAATCAGAAAGTATTTTTGCAATCAGAAAGTATTTCTGTGAGCACTTCTTGTCTCAGACAAAGGGGACCTATGTCTTCAAAGCTCAAGGGATTTATTTTATTTCTTATTTTAAACCAATATTCAAGTTTAGGCCTGATTTTGTTTTCATAACTAATTTTCTCCTTTTGTTTGTTTATTATTTTTCTGTTTAATTTGTGTGTGTGTGTGTGTGTGTGTGTGTGTGTGTGTGTGTGTGTGTGTGTGTGTGTTCATGCACCATTCCTGGCGCTTGAACTCAGGGCCTGGGTGCTGTCCCTGAGCATTTTTTGATCAAGGCTAGCGCTCTCTCACTTGAGCCACAGCTATACTTCTGGCTTTTGGGTAGCTCATTGGAGATGAGAATCTCAAGGATTGTTCCTGTCTGGGCTGGCTTTGAATTCTCAGATCTCAGCCTCCTGAGTAGCTAGGATCACAGCTATGAACCACCAGTGACTGGCTTTGTTCCTGTTCTTAAAGAGTCCCCGCATTAAAGTTGCTGTTCCTACTGTAAGGTCCACTCCTGGAAGGCTAGCAGACTCCACCCTCCTCCCAGCAAAGTCTCCTCCCAGTACCGGTGTTACCTAGGCAACTGGCACACCTGGAAGAGATCACATCTGCATCCTCTGAGGTCACATCTAGAATCAATGTGGCCACTCCCCTCCCCAACCCCCGCCCCTACCCTACCCTAGATAAGGCCTAGCCTAGGGCCAGACACTTTCATTCCCAGGTCTCTTTCCCAGCCTCATGGAGCGCCAACATGGCCTGGTGCCAGCAGGAATGATGAATAAACCTACCCCTTACCTGAATACCACATGCATGGTGTGGTTCTTACTCAGCAACCACCTCTTCTTATTTAAAACCTAAGACTTTCAAAAGCCTGGATTTGGCCTGGCCCTACTGCTTTTAGCTGCGGTAAGGCAGCATTTCATGGTGGGAAAATGGCAGGAGAAAACTACCATAGCCCCTAGTGATATAAAAATCTACTAGTCTAGGACTGGGAAGGTGGCTCAGTGGTAGAGTGC
Source organism: Dipodomys merriami (assembly GCF_024711535.1). Classification (NCBI taxonomy): domain Eukaryota; kingdom Metazoa; phylum Chordata; class Mammalia; order Rodentia; family Heteromyidae; genus Dipodomys; species Dipodomys merriami. The sequence continues at coordinate 4,666,300 of NW_027204937.1, forward strand.
TTGCCTTGCATGCATTAGATTATATATATAATATATAAATAATATATTATAAATAATATATATTATATATTATTTACATATATAATTTATATATTATATATAATATAATAATATATAAATAATATATTATTAATAATATATTATATATTATATATAAATAATATATTATTTACATATATATAATTTATATATTATATATATAATCTACTATATATATATTCTACTAGGCTCTATCTTTCAAATTTCCTACCACCTCCAAATAGTACCTAGTTGGAGACCAAGTTTTTCACACATCGGCCTTTAGGCAATGTGTAACATTCAAACTATAGCACCGCCTTTGACCACCATGGAAATGGGTTCATGTTCATCTTATTATTCAGTTATCAATGATATTTCTGCACAGGGATGAGCTGGCTTTATCATTGTCAGTAATCATACACACTGTGTTTCAGCCATATCAGACATCTCCCAATATGTTGGACAAACGAGGCTTTCTTATATCTTTGTACACACTATTCCCACAGCTGAGGATATCTTTTTACCTTTTTTTTGGTATGTGGTCCACTGTTGCCTAGCCTTCAAAATCACCCTCAGAGCCTTACTACTTGAGAAGCCCTTCATACTGCCTTGGCAGTTACACACTTTGGATCTTGAATGCTCCCCAAAGGCCCATGGGTTAAATGCTTGGACCCAAAGGTGGTCACCTTGGGAGGTGCTGAAACTTTTAAGAAGTATGGCCTAGAGTAAGGTTATATTGTGACCCCTACCGCCCCCCCCCCTTTCTTTTTGATCGTGGGGCTTGAACTCTGGGCCTGGGCACTATCCCTGCACTCTTCAGTTCAAGGTGAGCACTCTACGGCTTGGGCCACAGTGCCACTTCCGGTTTTCTAGTGGTTTACTGGAGATAAGAGTCTCAAGGATGTTCCTGCCCGGGCTGGCTTTGAACCACGATGTTCAGATCTCAGCCTCCTGAGTAACTAGGATTACAGGTGTGAGCCACTGGTGCCCGGTGACCCCTACTCCTTTTTGTTCCTGTTTTTTGCTCTTGTTCATGAGGTAAGTGATTTTGGTCAGCCACACAAACTCCCATCATGCTGCAGGCCTGAAGTAGTGGAGTCAACTGATTATGGACTAAAGCATCTGAAACTACAAGCCCAGATAAACCTTTTCTCTTTGTAAATTGATTATATTGTGTATCCCATCATACTGGTGAAATGCTGACTAATACAGTCCATCTTCCTGGTTCCTGTGGTTCTTCTAGCCTTCCTCTCACTGTGTTGTGGTTATTTCTTGGGTTATTTCTTCTGATTGCCTAGGGTCTTTGAGTAAAGAACCAACAGTCTACTCTTCATGGCTTTAAACCTTTATAGCTTTTAAACCTTCATGGCTTTCTGTGCCATATGCATGATACTGAAGTAAGGTGGCTGAGCCTAAATTATTTCTTGCAGATATCTGTAGTCCAGGCAGGAGATTGGGGGCTGTCCACCCAGCTCCAAGGCCTTGAGGTAAGATAAACCATCTTTTGAAATGCAGATGTCTAGCTCTAGGTGAGCTAGGAGGGCTCTGTTGCACAGAAATGCAGATGTTATATTGTTTTCAAGGTGGGGGAAGCTGACTCCCCCCAACCCTCCCCTCCCCATCCCTGAAGACAGGGATTCAGGCAAACCTGAATCCCTGGAGACAGGGGTGGGCACTTGGCTCATAGGTTGCTGAACCTGTCAGTCCAGTGCCTGGGACTGGGAGTGTTCTGTGACCCTGCCCCCTGAGTGGACCCTATTTAGGTTTGGAACAGCTGAGGTGCAATGATGTCACAATACATGTCCTGTGTCTTGTCTTCTGGCTCATCTCTGGTCAATTCAGCTTCCTAATTCAGCTCTCTTCTTCATCAGAGCTGAACTGGTTTGTTGGTATTGTTTTTTGTTCTTTCCTCTCTGGCCTGTTTCCTAGCTGTGTTATGAATATTTGGGGGCTGCAGGCCTTTCTAACAACGGGCTGTCTGCAGACTGCTAATTGTGTAATAAAGACTCCAATATTCCATCTTCCAAAATGTGGCTTCTGGGATAATTCACCTTGCAACAATACCTACTAGGATTTTGAGAAATTTGGAGGGATAGATCAGAAAGTTATTTTCATGCCACTATATTTTAAGGCCATAGGTTTTTCCAGAAAAGGTATATTCAGACAGAATTGTATATTTTTCCATTGCCTTATTTTCCAGGTTAGGGAGAATTTTAAATACCTGGCTGATTTCTAATTTGAAACATCTTTGTTTCCCGGCTTATATTCCTCTGATTGAAGTAGATAGTGGTTGTAAACAAGTGCTTAAGTTTGGTCTTCCTTTCTAGTCTAACTCTGTAAATGTAAGATACATACATGTTGGTCCACAGCTCTATTTTCAACTCCAAATACAGGGAGTGGTGCAGAATAACAGTTCTAGAGGTAGAAAGAATTGCAGCCATATGCTATATTCTGATGTTTCAATCACATATAGGATGATGATTACGTAAGACTATCATGAAGTTGGGTGCTGGTGGCTCATGCCTGTAATCAGAACTACTCAGGAGGCTGAGATCCCAGGATCATGGTTCAATGCCGGCCTGGGCAGGAAAGTCCATGGACTCTTCTTTCCAATTAACAACCAGAAAACCAAAAGGGACGCTGTGGCTCAAAGTGGTCGAGTATTAGCTTTGAGGAAAAGAGCTAAGGGACAGTGCCAAGGCCCTGAATTCAAGCCCCACGACTGAACCTCCCCCCACCAAAAAAAAAAAAAAAAAGACTACAATGAAGCTTAAGAGTTTTTATTGCCTGCACTATGCTTAAATTTTAACCTAAATTTGGTTGAGTCAAAAGGAAGAGAGTCAAAAGAAAAAGATTCAAAAGAAAATTAGTAGATTATATAGTAAAATTTATTGTAAGCTAAGGTTAGTTTATTATTTGAGAAACAAAAAGATAATTTTAATTTAGCCCAAATATGCAGTGTTTATGAAGGCTACTGTAGTATAAAGTCATGCCTTAGGCTTTCACTTTGACTCACTAATTCACTGTAACTATAATCCTGTAAACTCCATTTTGGGGTAAGGTCAGTATGGACTCATGCATTTGTCTTTTATACCACAGTGTTGCTGTACTCTTTCTATGTTTAGATGTGTTTAGACACATAGATATATACAATTGTGTTACAGTTGTCTCCAGTAACCACTACAGTAACATGTTATTTAGATTTGTAGTCTAGGAGCTATAGGCTTTACCATACAGTTTAGACATATGATAGGTTATACTATTTAGATTTGTATAAGTATAGTCTATGATGTTTGCCCAGTGATATAACATCAGAAAGCATTTTAATCATGAAATGATTATGACTGTACAGTAATAATACTTGTAGTAGCTTATACTTAAAGAGTACTTAACCTCCACTATTCACAATTATATTTTAGATATACCTACCCATTCAGTTCTCCAAATACCCTATGGGATATAGACTATAATTTATAATTATAATTTATTTATAGACAATAAAAAGATCCCTAAAAGGCCAACTATCTTGTCTTACATAATTAATGAATGACCAAGCTGAGAATCGAATCCCAGAATCCAGGCTATGTGCTGTGTAGTATACTACCTTGGTTTCACACTGATTAGAATAGCACTTACTCATTTTTGTTAACTGATTATTAAAGGGATCTAACAGACAGCTATATTTCTAAAGTAAGGATTTATGAGATAAATAATCACTGTACGACTGTTCTCCAATCATAGTAGCAAGCTAGCTGCATTTGAAAATACATCAGAAATTCAAGTTCTGTAACTTCACTCCCAATCTACTGAACTGGAAAATCTTGGCGTGGACACAATAGCAGATTTATATTCTAGCATATCTTCTAGGAGATTCTACTAAAATTTGAATATTTTCTCTGGAATTTTTCTATTTTTCTATTTTATACTTTTAGAACCTCATCTTCATATACCCCAGATTTTGTGTGGAGACTGAGCTCTCACTTTAGTGACTATTTTTGCTGAAGTTTTTGAGAAATTTTAGAACTTTGGGGTATAATGATATTATGTGATGCTGAATGGTTTGTTTGTTTTTGAGATTGTTTTCTCCTACTGATTTTCTCCTACTATTTTTTTTTCCTACTGATGGCTTTTTGGATCAAGGAACTTAAAAAGTATGGAACTTCTTCTATGCATACTAAGTGTCTCAGGTGTTCCTAATTGGTGGATGAAGAAGGAGGCAACAGATGTAGGGATAACAGAGAAAGGGAAGGAGCAGGACTAGGGAATGGAGACCTAAAGATGAATGATGCTTCCTTGAAGCAGTCTCAGGTCCTGTTGATTGTTGATTTACACGTGGCAGACAGAAGGAATTTGAAGTTGGGGTGGAATCCTGGTGCAGTATCTTTACATGTGTGATTTTAAAGAAATAACCACTGAGCAGATAGCAGTTCCTTCATTGAGGTATAATGACTTGCCTTACAATGATGATATGAGGATTTGCTCAGACATAGGTTGTGCATGTGAGTTGTGCTTGTTAGGTCTGTGTTAGAGGAAGCCTTAGGAGTAATCTCTTAGCATCTTTTTGCAGAATATTCTATGAAGTAGATTATAGCTTTTCCAGAATGGCTGATATTCCGGGGCTTGAATGAAATTGATGGCTGGAATTCTGGGAGGTCTAATTGCATAAAAAACCAGGCACCAGTTTGAACGCTTTATGTCTTAAATCTATGTGTTTGCCGAAAGGAATCATAAAGCAATTTAACAATGTCAGGATTTAGACTGAAGTTTTTTACATTAAAGGGGCTATTGCTGAAAGTCAAGACCTAAGAACTGTAAAAATATTGATGCAACTGTCAGAGGGACATGGTATTTGACCTCCTATTAATAAAGACAAATTATTGCATTTCTGTGATATTTGAGTCTGCAAAAACTTCCCTTAATTCCACTGGTATTCCATTCCACAGCTACTGGGGCTGCTGGATCCTGAGACATAGGGTCACGTTCCTGATTTATGAGTTAGATAGTCATCTGATTTACTAAACTGAAAGTCAGAGCAGGTTTGGTTAATTAGCATAATGAGACTTCCTGACTGATACTATAGAAACAACTCAAGTATTTGGTCTTAAACTAATGAATTTAACTAGAAATTCTGAAGAGAACAGAATCAGACAATGGGGGGAAAATAAGTAAGCATCAATAAAGAAAAGGCAAAAAAAAAAAAAAACCAACACCAAAACAAAACCCTAAAATCAAAAACAAAAACAAAAAAATCTGAGTAGACTGAATTGGCAGGAGCAGAACTTTGAGGGAGAGAAGGAGTGTTTTTCACAGACTTGTCAGAATGTAGACAGTGAAGTGATCATCATGGTTGTTCATTGGGACAATCCTGCTTCACAGGACCGTTGGCTGTTTTTACCCAGACTGTAATGATGGTGGTGGACCGCAGAGGGGTCAGCTTTATTCCCAGCATTACTTAAAAGAGATCTCAGTTTACACAAAGCGGCATTTTAAGTTTTTTTACTCTTGTCTTTGCTCATTTGCAGAGAATACTTTGGCTCATGTGAGCCTCAGACTTCAAAGGGAGCTCATTCCTGTTTGACATCAGTCCTCTCCATTCTGCCAACTCTTTGACCTTTGGGATAACATGCACTAAGGTCTGACCTGTGAACTGTCTGTAAAAAGCCATCCAGACTCAGTACTTGATACTTTCAAAAGCACATCTAAAGGATAGGACCCTTCTAATTTTGTTCTTCCAGGACAGGTTCTTAGAGAAAAAAAAAAAACACCAAAAATAAAAAACAAAAAACAAAAAACAAAGCCAACGGCTACTTCTAGTCTTAATGAGAGTATAGTCTGGGCCTCAACTGGTATTATTGTCCTATACTCATTTGTTTCAAGTTATATATGATGTTTTTAGTTATTCCTATAAGGACTTTCTTCAGTTGCAGTCGATTTTATCTCATTTTTGTTGATCTTGATCATTTGCTTTATAAAAGTGGAAAGTTTGTAAGAGTATCAATTAAATGATTTCCAAGGGTCATTTATTGTAGCATATAGGGCATTTTGACCTTATAGCTTTCATCCTTCTCAAAGCTTTTAGCTGTGAAAGTCAATTTATACAGTTTTAGGCACAATTCTTTTGCATTTTTCAGGTGAAGTGTCTTAAATTTTGAAGAATATTAAAAAAAAAAAGAGGGCAGTGGTGGTTGACTGCCTATAAGCCTAACTGCTTAGGAAGCTGAGGATTGTACTTCAAAGCCAGCCTGTGGTGAGACCTTATCTCTAGTTAACCATCAAAAAGGCAGCAGTGGAGCTGTTGCTCAATGGTAGAGCTTCATCCTTGAGACCTATAAAGTCCAGTGAGAGTGGTAGACACTGTGTTCAGCCCTAGTGCTGGAACAGGTAAATGAGAGAGAGAGAGAGTGAGAGGAGGCAGGGGAGAGGGAGACAGGGAGAAAGGGGTCCATTTAGATTCAACCAGGGCTTGGCAGGCAATGAGTAGATATAGTAACTTTTTCAAGTCTTTGAATAATAGTAATTGTAATAGTATTTTCCATGGAAAGCCTCTTCTCTAAGAAATCAGTACAATGTCCTCATCTATATTTGCCTCTATTCATAAAATGTATCTTAGATACTCTGTATGATTTCAATATACAGATTCATTATCAAGAAGGCTATGTGAATATGATGATGGATGGGAATTATGTTTTTGGAAGTGCCTCACACTGGCATAAAGGAAGCTTGTCAGACTTCTGGTAACTATTCACTGTGGGATTTCTGAATATTTCAGTTTACTCATTGGCTATATAGCGGAGGCAATAGTAGTACCTGTTTTATGTACTAAGTTTGTGCTGATTGGTTGTGTTAATATAGTAAAGCATAACCCTGGCACTTGGTAAAAGTTCTCAATAAATGCTATTGTTTGTATTAGTTTCAGCATCACTCAAATAGATAGGAGTTTAAATCTTTTTCCTTGATCTGTTGCAAGTTGGGTAGTTTGGGGCAATAAAAGTTGTCAACACAGCTTCCATTTGAATAGTACCTTATATAGTAAATATTATTTTTTCACTTTTTCTTGTCAGTCATTGGACTCAGGGCCTGGGCACTGTCCCCGAGTTTCTTTTGCTCAAGGTTAGTGCTCTACCACTTGAGCCACAGCACCACTTCCAGCTTTTTCTGTTTATGTGGTACTGAGGAATCGACCCAGGGGTTCATGCATGCAAGGCAAGCGTTCAACCACTGATCCACAATCCCATCCCCCATAGTAAATATTATGTCAATTACTTTATCTGCATTCTTTCTGAAGTTGTACCCATTTTGTAGATGAGCAAGATGAAATTTATAGAAAGAAAAGAAACTTTTTTTGTTACCTCCTCCTTTATTTTCTCCTTTATTTACCATCACTTCCCCCCCAACCCCCCCAACATTGTAACATTCGTTTTCAATATAGTGTCCTGTACATCTTGTCATCACAATGGGTCAGCCTGCATCCCCAATTAAGTGTTCTGCAATATCCCTTCCCCTCCCCAAATTACAAAATTACAAAAATGTATATACAAGGTGCAGAACACAGGCATCAAATTCAGTAGAAACAGGAGTTATACCATGGGGGAGGAACCTACAATAGAAACAAAAGAATCACATAGTGCATTGTAAATACATTAAAAACACTAGCAAGAATGAAAGAAAAAACCAAACCTCTTGTGTCCCTGTCTTGTGGTACATTTTGCTTAACATTATCTCATGTGTTCGTATGTACATGGCCTTTGAACTCTGCTTGTCCTAGACATGTACTAGTCACTGCAAACAAGGGAAACTATAGGACCTATGTTTCTTTGGGCCTGGCTTACTTCACATAATATAATTTTTCCAAGTCTTTCCATTTCCTAACAAGAGGCCATGTCATTCTTTCTGATGGAGGCATAGAACATAGAATTCCACATTTTCTTGATCCATTTATCTACTGAGGGGAATCTGGGTTGGTTCTATATCTTAGCTATGGTAAATAATGCTGTGATAAATATGGTCATGCTAGCAGCTGTGGTTTGACCTTGTTTGTGATCATTTGGATAAATGCCCAAAAGTGGGATTGCTAGGTCATAAAGGAGCTCTATGTAGAGTCTTTTAAGGAACCTCCATATTGCTTTCCAGAGTGGTTGAACAAGTTTACAGTCCCACCAACAATGCAGTAGGGTTCCCTTCTGTCTACATCCCCTCCAGCATCTCTTGTACTGGATTTCTTGAGTATAGCCATTCTAGCTGGGGTGAGGTGGAATCTCAGCGTTGTCTTAATTTGCATTTCTTTTATTGCTAGAGAGGTTGAGCATTTCTTCATATGTCTATTGGCCATTCTTATTTCCTCTTCAGAGAAGTCTCTCTTTAAGACTATAGCCCATTTATTAATCGGGCAGTTGGTAAAGAAACTTTTTTTATGGTAACAAACAAACAGGTTTTGAAAAACTCGTGTTCTTATAGACTCCTCTGAGCCAGGTTTATAAACTATAACAAGAACAACAGGTCAGATGTGGTGGCTTATATCTATAATCCTAGCTACTCAGGAAACTGGGATCAGACTGAGGATTATGATTCTCCAGTTAACTACCAAAAAGCCTGGAGTAGTGTTATGGCTCAAGTGGTAGGGTGTCAGCATTGAGGGAAAAGGTAAGAGATAGGGCCCAGGCCCTGAGTTCAAGCCCAATATGGACACAAATAAAAAAGCAAAACCCTTCAGAACAATAGTAACAGTAGATTTTTTTAAAAAGGAAACAAATGCTGCACTTGATGGATATTCTGAACATGATGCACTGTGATATTATCTTCACTTTTCTCTTGCCATACAAGATAATTTTCCTTTTAAAGTTCCTACTGCCTAACATATATTAATAAAAATTGGAAGAATGTGTTCTTGCATTTCTGTGACCTTCAAAATTATACATGTGAACTCGTACCATTTACATCTGATTATCTGGGCATGTATATGTTCTTTCCATTTGTTGAGAAGTATCTGGATAATAAATATGAATATTCTGTTAGGAAATACAGATGTTCAAAATTGTGGACTTGAACATGTCTTGGCCTCAAAGTTTTGCTTTTCTGTTTATGCTGAATGTTGTTAAGGAAACTGACTCAGGGGAAGCCAAGCATTTAGGCCTCAAATATGTTTGGATGGTAGGGTGGAGCCAATGTTATACATTCATTTTTGGCACTCATCAGGAGCAACAATCCTTTAGGCTTGTGTGTGCAGATGTAATATGTTCCAAACAGTTTTAGCCTATATTTTCTGTTTAATAAGTGAAAGGACTTTTTGAAACAAGGTTAAGGATCTCTGCCCCTTTTCTAGTCAAATCAGCATGTACTTTCCTCATTTATTTAATTCCCCATTAATTCATTAACCTTCTACAATAAATACTTCACTCTTCCCCCACAGTCCCGAATGATAGTAATTTCTCATGTGGCTTATATCCTAAATATGCAAAGTAGGACTATATGATCACCCTGGAACCAGAACTATATGCTACATAGGCTCAGCGTTTTAAGGAGTTTTCATCTTATGCAATAATTTAAAGCCTTTAATTTTAAAGATTAAAGCAAGGGAAATATGGTTTGTGAACTTAATTTTTCTCTACCACTTTTTTGTATTCTTTTCTAAAAAATTAGTTTGCATCAGTAATAACTGTTCTTATATATAGTTTTGGAGTTTTTCTTCCTTGTGAAATATGGAAATGATTAATTCACTTGTATAAAATGTAAGCAATTTCTAATTAGAGCGTTTTTGTGAAAGGTCCTTTACATACATAGAACATGATACTATGTATATAATTCTTTACTATTGTATTTGAATGTGCTATGAATATTCGAAATAAGCAGTGATATAAAGACTAGAACTATCTACTGAATTACATGGTCTATGTTTGGAAATGGTATAAAGTAATTCCATGAAGGCTGTTGAAAAATAGAGGGGAGATGGGAGAGAAAGAGAGCAGTAAAACGGAGTTAATCCAATCAATGTACAAAACATGCACGTGTGAAATATCACGGTGATATCCCTTTGCATAGTTAATATACAATAATAAAAACTACCACTGTATTATAATTGATATATGTAGATGTTTAACTATTTGTAAATGATCTGGAAGACATATATATTATATAAATATGAAATAAGCATTTATAAGAAAAAAGATTAGAGTTGTAATCTCATATTTGACAATACTTTTCTTAATATTACTTATCTTTTTAAACAGTTTATAATCTTAAAAAGGTATGCTTTTTCTTGTTCAACTCAATTAGCTACCACTCTCTTTTTTGGATATTTACTTTAATTATCTGTTATCCTATTAAGTTATTTTACATTTAATCAATATTAGCATGTAGCAAGTAATAGGTATGTTATAGTAATAGCTTGTAAAGTAATTAATATTAGTCCTTAGTAATAAATGTATGTGTATATTTCAAGTAACTAATTCATTCTCAACATATAAAGCTCATAGAGTTTTTCGACTCCCAACTTAGGCCTAAATTGCTAATCCTGTTTGGAGGGTGGATGCTATATTACCTTTAAGTGTAAACTTGTTCATATTACTGACATGGCTATCAGATCTCTGTATGATGGAGACTCTCGCTATGATATTGTCACTATTGGTGCTCAGTTGATGTTGAAATAGATGGAAATCACATTATGATTTTGGGTAAACACTGTTGGTGTGTTAAATTTCAATAAATTTCTAATTGGGTCCTGTTTTAGAAATGTAGAAAATGTTGGAAATCTAAGATGCCAAGTAATCTGCCCAAGGACATGGAGATAGTACGTACTTCTAAGATTTAAATAATAAGACTCATACTTTTAACCACTATAGTTCTACAAAGCTACTCAAGAAGCATTCTCGGGTTAAACTAATTGGTTCCCTCAGGAATTAATTGTGGTGATGGAGATAAATAACCAGTTTATAAATTATGATTTATTGTGTAAAATGTTGTGACTGCAGAATGAACAGTACAATTTAAAAAATGCAGGAAGCAAGAAATTGTTCTGAGATTAGAGCCAGAATGTGGGAAGGAATATGGAGAACAATGCCAGATAATTGGTTCCAAGATTGGATTTTTAGCCTTTCCTATGAACTCCTACAATAACTGATACGTTCCCTTTTTATGTGTCGTGTTATTTTGCTTGATTTATGTAACTGTCTAGTTCTTGGGAGACTTTAAGCTTTCTAAGGAAAATCACTAAATCTTCTCTAGTCTGAAACTCTTGGAATCAAGCTGTCCTACTCTCGCTAGCACCCATGCTGGGAAGAACTACAGGCATACACCATTATGGCTGGCAATCTTGTCTCTCTATCACTTATTTAGAAAATTGTGACTAAATGCCTTTCAATACATATTGAATGATGAATGAATAAGCTGAATTCATAGGGGTGAATTCAGTGGACAGACCATAGCAGACATGAGTAAAGATGTGAGCTTTGTTTTATCTTCAGGAAATGGTCAGTGGTATGGAGTTGACAGAGAATGGAAATACATCCTGGGGTTTTGGAAGGGTTGAGTCAGCTACATGTACTTACATGCAATATTATTTTATTTATTTATTACTTCCTTTCACTAATACTTCTTCCTCTCTTTAAAGATAGAGAACCAAAAGTCAGGATTCATAATGGGAGTCAAAAGGATGTGTTATTGAATTTTACCTCAGCTCATCAGTTGTATGATTGTGGGCATGCTAACTAACTTGACTGTAGGTAAGGGACAAGGCTAGGGGTTTTGTAGCACAAACAGTGAGCATGTAGGCAGAGTAGCAGCTCCATGGTTCATAGTAGCTGGTCATCTGAAACAGAAATAAGCTAGTAGCAGGTAGTTCTATACCCCAGGAGAGAGGTTATTTGCCAGAAAAAGCCCATTGCATAAGGAAGTAGACCTAGTCTCCATGCAACTCTATAGCATGGATAAATCTACCTGGAGATACTTCCTGGTACCTAGGGGAGGGCATGAAAATCCTTAACCTCATGTAGAAAGCCATGTGCAGCTGAGCCTGAATTACCATTTTGTTCTTATTGATCTAGGTAGGTCTTATCCTAAAGTTTGTAGTGTCATGGAAGAAAGAAACTAACACATCTCCATAGTCAACAGAAAACAAAGGTTGAATTGCCAGTTCACGGGACGCTTCTGGAAGAGTGAGAGGTGTGTTCCCTGGACGTATGAAGTTAATTATCTTTGTTCTTTCCTTTTCATTTCTCTCTAAATTGGCTTTGTGCATGCTCTGTGGGCATTTGCCAGTGGGAAAATTTAGAGAACTCTTCTATTTCTTCACCTCTTTACATTTACCAAAGTTTTGCTCTATATGTTCTTCTTTGAGGGGACCTTGAGAAGAAAACACAGTTCCCCAGATGGCCACATTGCAGTGTAGTCAGCATCAGAATGGAAGTCTATGCAGTAAAAAGGAAAGCAGTCACATCAAGTCAGGGGAAACCTCACAAGACAGGCAGTGACTGAGCTAAGACTTGAAAGATGAGCTCCAGATGAGGGGGGAGTCAATTGGTATGAAGCCAGCACACAGGTAACAGGTTATGGAGCATTGCAGTGTAGAGGAAGTTAGTCTACAGGTCATAAGTCACATACCCAGGGGCACAAGGTCCTTACATGCTTTCCTCAGGTTCTGGACTTGAAGAAAATTGATGGTGTGAGCTCTGGTGGCAGACCTGTGTGGCTGTAAATCCTGGCCTGCCCATTGATATCTGTATGATCTTGAGCAAGTGCTTTGTCCTCTCTGTCCCTTCGCTTGCTCATCTCAGGTAAAGGTGGGACATGCCTCAAAATCACTTGTGAAAATTTGAATAACAACACAAACCACTTTAAACAGTGCCTGGGATATCAGTTATTGTTATTAATAGTTATATAAAGTATGCAATTATGTAATAAATACCTAATCGTGGCAATACGAAATTATACCCTGTAAACAAGGTTGAAGCAAGGTGTGTGTTGTCAGCAAACTAAATGATTTTGAAAGATGTTGATAAGCATTCTTTGAGTTTATAAAATAAAATTTTCATTTCAGGTGTCTTTTTTTAAAGAGCATTGTTTTTCTTTGCAGTACCATGCCTACTCTCAATAAACTAGCTCAAAGTCTAGCGGAAAGCTAGCTATCATCTAGGTGTTCTTAAAGTCTCAGGGGGACAAAAATTATTAACACAGAGTCCATTTGGAGTGGAACAGCCCAGTCCAACCTGCACTTTATTTTCTTTTTAAGATTAGGTTTTTTTTTTTTGAGGGGGGGCATTGTTGGGGGCCTTGAACTCTGGGCCTGAATGATGTCCCTCAGCTCTTCAGCTCAAGGCTAGCGCTCTACCACTTGAGCCATAGCGCCACTTCCTATATTTATTTTATTTAAAATTTATTTTCTTTAAGTAGTTGTACAAAGGAGTTTCAATTCAACATAACAATCTATGAATACAGTGCATGTTGATCAGTGTCACCCCTTCCATCAGAGCAGCACGTTAGAGAGGCTGCTGTTGGTGGAGTGGACCATGGTCTGGAGCATGTAGTTGAAGTCCATGTGGGGAACCATGCAGGAATTCTAAGGGGTCTAGGTGGGCCGAACTAGTAATAGGCATCAAGGTGTATGTGGACAGATCCTAGAAGATGCTGGCCAGGCAGACTTGATTCATTTTGGAGACATTACATAAGGAGGATAAAGGCACTATTCTTCCAGTGTCTACACATCTGGATCACTAGATGCTGGTGCCCAACCCTGTGTGTAGGTAACTAGGTACCAGGGTGGTGTCAATGAATTTAGCTCTTGAGCGGCCATGGAACCCCCACTAAACTGCACATGTGTGTTGTACTTGCTTCCCTTCATGCTGTGTTCAGCCAACTTACATGTCACATGTCATGGTGAACATATTTACATAATGTGTGGCTGGTGAAAGTCATGGATGGTTGGAATTTCCCATTTTTAATTCCATTTTAAAGATGCTTGTTAAGCAAAAGGATATAATTCATTTCTGCAAACTGTTGAAATGTTATTTTGGCCCCTTGAATCAAAGGCATTCCGCAAGTGTTTTTGTTATTACAAGCCTTAAACTTTAATTAGAATTTAATTATACAATCTTGAAGGCATGAGTAAGAGGAGCAGATGGGGCAGTAAAAGCAGCTTAGTGAGGAGGATTAAAGATTAAAAGATGCTCATTAATGGCATAAGAAATGAGCAGAGCTCTCGATTACTGTGCTTTTGTGTTATTCTGATGCTGTTTCAGTTCTGCAATGTAGTTTTGTTCCTGGTTTGAAACTGAAGAATCTCATAAATTAGGATTTTGATTTTTGTTTTTTGGTTCTTTCAACAGTTTCAAGCATGAGTTTGTTCATAGAAAACATGGCAAGAAGGGATTTTTATTCCTTCTAGCACCTTATGTAGTATTTTATATAGTGTGGAACCGTACATCGTACTTATTGAACCATCAGTAGCTCACATCCTCTCATTAGTGAGCATCAAATGAGTGCTAGAGAAGATTTGAATTGATTACATGAGGAAAGTGTAAGTCCATGAAGACAGGCTATTGGAGGGATTCTATTTGCTATCTGCATAGCATTCTCTTTGGTGTCTGCCTTTCTTTGGCTTAGCTTACCTGCTGTTAGCCTTTGTTTATGTGTTTGGATCTTTGACTGAAAAAGTGCAAGGAATACTTTGAACTGCTCTTCATATCACTCCAGAATGTACTATTGCCCTCCCAGGGGGTATGTTCAGGATAATCACCTGCTGGGACAAACAATTCTACTTCTTGATAGTTTTGCCTGTAGCATTTCTTTTCCTTTAGAAATCTTATATTTAGAGTCTTATTTGCAAGCTTAATGCAGAAAAACTAGACAACAGATGAAAAGAAAAGGGAAAGTATGTAATGAAAGAAAGGACAGTTCATCTCCAATCTTCCAGGAAGAAAGTTTTAAAACAAAATTAAACATCTCGGTAGGCAATTGATTCTCATTATTTGCTGATGCTCTATTTACAAATTCACCTACTTGGTCAAATTTATCAGTCACCTTAAAATCAATACCTGTGGCATTTTGAGAGCAGATGCACACACATATGGTGATGTGTGTGATTAATTGATACCTGATTTTGTTCCCAGCAAAGACTAAACAGCTCTCAGGTTGTAAATAGTTGTCCTTCTTAAGGTCTGTTGATGCTATGATTTCTCATTTTTGTGTGTTTTGTTGTTGATGTCCCTGTTTAAAAGGCCCAGATGAAGTATCCAGGTGCTATCTAGTATCCTAAGAGGAAGAAGGCTTTATTGTGCCTTACAGAGACTGCACTGTGTTAGATAAGCCTTGCTCCAATAGGAGTGATTTGCTGATGGCTATGAGTTCAATGTTAACAAATCAACAATATCTACTAAATGAGGTGTTCTCAAGCACACACACACATGAAATAAGGCTGGGTGTTTATTGGTTGATGAAATGTCATGAGAGGCTTAGAGGAAACTAACCTGTGTTTCTCCTGCAATCAGTAGTGCAGTATTCTCCGAGTCAATTTCTGGAGACTATAGAATGTATTTGAGAAAATGTTCTATAGAACGTATTCGATCGAAGCAAAACTGACAAGTAGAAATCATTCTGTAAAACAATAATGAGAATCAACTGGTTTTTTTCTGTTTTTCTTATATTCTCTCTTGCTCTTGATCCTTTAATATATCAAACTATATGTACAGTGTATATATAATTGGTTAAATTATATATGCTTATATTTAGCTGTTATGACATCACATGACACATTTTTAACCTGCATTTATGTTTGCCTTTGGTAGTTTACTTATAGATGTGTAGGGTCGATCCCTGATCGAACATTGTGACATCAGTAGGAAATGGCAAGACACAGTAAAGAGAAGTCAGAATATTTTCTCTCCTTTCTCTCCTTCTCCTTGCCCTGAGCAACATCTGTGGCAATGATCATAGCCATTCTGAAGCTCTGCTGCTCACTGTTGCTCTAGCTATGCTTATTGACCCTGGGTCCTGAGTTCCAGTTATACCCTCTTCTATTATCCTGAACAACACATTAGACCAAAGGCTTTGAAGTAGTTTCTTGCTATTGTTAATCAGATTCAAAAGCCAAAGCAGAAAAGAAAATCAAGTAATGATAGTAAGAGTCCCCACTTCATAAGAGCCAGAGAGACCAAGAAAGAGGAGAGGGTGGCTCACCAGAGGCTCTGACTGTCACGTGTCAAGAGTGTTACGCTAGTGTCCCTGTGGGCCTAAAGTAGGCAGATACGATGCCACAGACACTTGGAAAGAAGCCAGCTCCTCTCATCCTGAGCTTATTTGTCTGGAATATGATTCCTCTGAACCTGACAAGCCCGTCTACCCAGGGAGAAAAAAAATCCATTGTGGTAATTATCCTGACAGGGCTCTAAAGGGCTCCTGCCCTAGATCATCCTCTTCTGGCTTCATTTCATTCTCTTCTCTGCATTAGGACCCTTCTCTCCAGAGCGAGAGATCCCTGCACGCTCTGCACCCTGAAATGCTATTCACCTCTGAGCCTCTTTTGTTGGCACAGCCCTTATTAAAAATGTATTTTCCCTGAGACTTGGCTACACCCCCCCCCCCAAAGTGCGGATTAACAGACTGGCTTTAGGAGCCGAAACACATTTTCGAAGAACCACTGTACCAAGTGTCATGAAATATTTATCACCTGCTCCATGTAAATTGTTTGTGTTCTGGCTTTTAATCTTGGACCAAAGGGCTTTTGGTCTGGTTTTTGCTCAAGTGGAGATCACAGAAAATGCTGCTGGCTTCATTCATGTATTCATGCATTTACTTATCTATTCATTTATTTATTTTTAACCTTGCTTTGATATTTTCCTGTCCCAGGAGATTGGAACATTTCTTTGCTTTCCTAGCAATAATTGAGAAGACTGTCTTGACTCTCACCACTCTGGAGGGAGGCCACATGGTGTGATTATGGAAAAATGTGGAAACCATGGCCAGCAAAGAGGTCCCGCCACCTGCCAGCATCTGGTTTTAGAAGCTGATACTGCCCGAAGTGGTTGTACAGGTGAAATAGGATGAAGCTCAAACAACACTTTCCTTGGGTCCTGCCTTAAGATGAAGTTTTCTCTTCTCTTTCTTTTACATTTTCTATTTGGGACATTGCAAACACATTTCTAAGCAATCTAGATGAAAAACCGTGCTACTAATTATACTATTAATATTCACCAACCACACTGCACCTAATCTTAATAAATAAAGCTGAAAGGTTGCCTAGGCACCTTTTCTGTTTTTAGAATGTCCTTGTAAAAATGTTTGCTCTTGATTAAAAGTGCAACAGCATTTTAAGGTCTTAAAGCCCTCATTCTTCAGGTTGGAAATCATGCAAAAGTGGATAATTTTGGTGGGTGCGCGCGCACGCATGCACACACATACACACATACACACACAGGCACACAGATGTGTTAAATGTTCTTCATCTTCCCCCATCTCCCCTCCCCCCCCCCCCCCCCCGCCCATACAGGCATACCCATGACTCCTTAAGAAATGTTCTAATGTTTTATTTTCCCAAAGTCTGTGCTTCCCATCATTTTCTCCCCCGCCCCCCAGAGCTGTCTATCCTCGCTCCAGACATGACCCCTGGAAAGGTGGCAGAAAAAACAAATGGCTGGTGTTTGGGGCAGTCTGCATTCCTTTTAACTCTCCCAAACCAGCTTGTGCTTAGATTTTCAAACAGTCTGACCAGGAGCCTAAGCACTTTGATTCCTGCTTGAAAATTAGCCTGTTGTTCAAGCTCATGAGAGCCTCCACAGAGCTTTCTTGGGTTCATGAACTATGGGAGATCTATGAAGTGTTTGATTTTATTTGTAACTCTAACCAAGGCAGCCTTAACTGGGCTTTTGTTCTTTTATTTGACTTTTAGTCTTGTAACCTAAACCCACTTTTCTTTTTAAAGGCTATATTCTCCCTCATCCCGCAACTCCTAATCTCTCTTTTGTAGTCAGATTTTTCCCCCAAAGTTGGACTATGAGACTTAAATCCATCCTCTAGAAAGTATCTGAAAGCTAACATGTCCTAGAACTATTTTTTTTCTGAGAAAGATTTTGTACGTGGAATTCAGAAGATCCTTGATGGATGTTGTGGTGGACTTTAGAAGCATCAGAGTTTAGAAGCCCATCTGAGATGGGCTTTTATTTCCCCTGTGAGAGGGCCAGTAGCTGGGCTGTGGATGGTTTAGATAGGAAATACTGAAATGATAACAACTTCCAGGCCCTGAATCTTGTACCCTCATCCCCTAGCCAGGCTCTAAGGCTTAGGTAGGTAATAGAATCTAGGGGAACATACTGACAGTCTTTACTCTCACTGTGTTTTTAGATTTGCTGCTTAAAGATAAGAATTATTATACATGTTCATACTTGTAAAATAATGTAAACCTATAGATGGCATAAAGTAGAATCTGACGTATCATCTGTTGAAAAATGGGTCCAAATCATAGGCACTGACAGAACGTCTGTATTTCTTTTCTTTGCAGCTTCTGCTTCTCACTCTAACATATTAAACAATTAGTACACACTTGTCAAAAGCAGTAACTAACACTATTAAGTACTGGACCTTTATCTTATATGGCCAGTTTTCCTATGACTGTCTCTTTTTATGTCCCAAAATAGAGTATCACACATGATTCAATTAGCTGTCACATATTCATTAAAATCTCATTATCTTAAATTCAGTATGTTAGTTTACGCATACAGTGCATGCTGATCAATATCACCCTTCCATCATTTTCCTCCATCTCTCCCAACCTCCCCTCATCCTCTCAGGTTACCTGGTTCATTTTCACATCTGTATATTGAATATTATGATTACTTTCTCCTACCCTTCTGCTCTCCATTTATCTGACACATCTTCTTTGCCTCCTTTCATCTGGGAGCAGCTTCTCTTTCATTACTTATCCTTTACAAGTATCACATTTTGGGGAAGTATGGCTAGTTTTTTTGTTTTGTTTTGTTTTTTGCAGACTGACCCTCTGTTAGATTTATCTGATGTTCCTTCAGGATTAAACCCAGGTCTGGGTGTGGCAGGAAAATCACTTTTCTTAGTCTATCAAAGTTGGGTCAGTGGCATTCACTCAACTCTTTACAAGGGATGTTAACTCTGATCACTTCAAATTTCTCTACTTTGAAGTTACTACTTCTTCCCTTGTTATTAGTAATTACCTTGTGGGGAGATACTCTGAAAGTATGTAAACATCAGACATCTTATCAGTCTTTTGTCCACTTCTTTTACCATGCATGATTACTTCTTGCTGAAGCTTTTATTCTTGTGGTCTAGACCAATGGTGTTTTTCTTTGTTTATGTTCCTCCTAGGTTTATTCACTGGAATTTTACTGTAAGGAGCTTTCCCCTAGCCTCTCATTTATTTGTTTATTCAGTTACTTATGTGCGTTACACTGTGCTTATTAGTTCTTACCTTATTCAGTGCATTACAGTCCATACTGTCATTATTTTATTGTGTAGAAAACCCCAGGTATAATCACTGTGAACTCCTTCAAGTTGACTTTTGTGTCCTTTTGTTAAGTTCCCCCACCAAACATCATTTTTTTTCCCCTGTGGAGGTACTGGGATTTGAACTCAGGGCATAATACTTATTAGGCAAGCAGTGTACCATGTGAAATACATATTAACTATCGTTTTTGGCTTTGTAAGGTACATTAAATAGGTAGTTTTCATTAGGTAGCCTATGAAGAGAACACCTTGTGCTATTTAGGCAGGAGAAGTTTATTTACTGAACTGCTGCCCCTGCCATGCATGGTGGAGAAGCATGGCTGAAAAAGGAAAAAGGGGGTGGCCCACTCCTGAGTCAGGACTTACCTAAGCCTGGGACAGGAAGAGGTGTGGCCAGGTGGGGGAAAGGTGTGGCCACACTGGATCTGGATGTGACCTCAGATCAGATAGGAGGCAAGTGACCAGAGGTGGTCCAGGATGTAACCTAGCAGGAGGGGAGGGTGACTGCTTCCAGGTCTGCCAGTTACCTAGGAAACAGATACTGTATGGAAACAGCCAAGAGGTAGGGAGGTGTCTCTGTGCAGACCTTACATTCCAGCCTTTTGATAATTATGTAAAAGGGTGAAGATTCTCTCTGGCTACTTCCTGCTTGCAAGGGGCATCGAGAGTAGAGGTAAAAGGCTGAGATGTGGTCCCCTCTGGGACAAGGCAGCAGGCAGCAGCTGTCACTTGGGGTTGAGTCCTTAGATGAAGTCTGGAGGAGGCAAGTCTCTTGGATGAAGTCTGGAGAAAGTCTCATGAGACATTCAGGGGCTGGAAAAAAAAATACTAGAGAGCAACAAATAGCAAGAAGAGGGGCTTGGGGAAGAAAATTCTCCTTCATTCCAGGCTGTCCTGGAGTCAGTGGAAATGTTCCTAGCTACTTCTGACATCTGGTGACTAGGTAGGGAGAACGTCAGGTAACAAAGGCAAGAATGTAAATTCCTGTCCAGTTAGAAGGTATACAGTTATGGACATTAGAGGGGCAGGCTTCTTACTTCTATTGACCTCCCGGCTCTGGCTAATTTTGAAAGGACAGGCACAAAGTGGCTAATGTGACATTATCTCCTCTTACTCCTCTCCATGGTCCCTTGTTCCCCAGACTGGCTGAGTCTAGGTGTCCATTGCTGGGATGGCTTGTCCCAGTTGGTATTCAAGGAGGTTTGAACTCAAGGCCTGGACACTGTCCCTGAGCACTTCTGTGAGCACTTCTGCTCAAGGCTAAAGCTCTACCACTTTGTCACAGTACCACTTCCAGTGTTTGGCTGGTTAATTAGAGATAAGAGTCTCTTGAGCCCTGCTTCCAGCCTGGATCTTTGCAGGTTAGTTGGGAGATGGAGACTTAGGGATTTTTCAGCCTGGGCTGGCTTTGAAGTACAATCTTTGCCACAAAAACCCTTCATTATTTCCAATTAAAGCAACAAGGAGATCAAATAGAATAAATAGAGCTTACCTGGTCCTTATCAAGAATTGACCAACAAATATTCTGCAATGACAAAACTCATTAGATGTGATAAGAATTTTAGCACAGATATAGTATTGATTTCTTTCTGGTAACCCTAACAGTGCTTAAGTTAACTGAAGTTACAGAAAGAGCCTTAGCTTTTACAAATCCAAAGCAATCTTTTAATAGGAAATCAGCAGTGTGTGATGGAACAAAGTGAGACTCCAGTCTACTTTTACCATGGTGGAGGTAGTCAGGATGGTCTAGGTAGGAGTGAGGCCTGTCTTCCAGGTTGGAAGAGATGGACTGCATCTGGCTGCATGTAGACTGGCTGGCACTGAACTACAAATCCAATCTGAACAAACTTCAGGAATCTCAGACAATTTCAGCCAAATAACTTGATTAGAATACCAGCTAACAAGTCTACACAGACACAGACATATACATATAGGCATGCACACACAGAATCAAGTTGAGGTCGGCGTGAAATCAAGTTGGCACGAAATAGCAGCTGAGCTCCCACGATGCCAAGATGGCGCATCCGCCACATGGACAATGCTGGAGAGGGCTGAAGATTTTGACAGCAAGGGTGTATTGCTTCTAGCACACATGGAGCTTCAGGTTCCACTCCCACTACAAAAATAGAGGAAGGGTCCCGCAGGGGAGCGGGCCTTGCAGGAGAGGCCGCAAAAGAGGCGATGACTTGTGGGGGAGGCTACAAAACAGAGGAGGCCTGGCTGGAGAGTCCACAAATGGGGGGGTGCCCCTCACTGGGGAGGTCATAAGAGGGGGGGTCTTGCTGGGGAGGCTGCAAAACAGGGGCACCTCGCAGGGGAGGCTGCAGAAGTGGGTAGAGTAGTAAGCTTGATGGAAGGTTAAGGGTCAGATGAGACCCAGCCCTTAACCCACCATGTGGCCACGGTGGTGAACTCAAGATGGCGAATTTCTGAAAAAGTGCAAAGAAAACCTGAACAAATGGAAACTCTGACATTGTTCAAACCTAGAATGGCTAGCCTTTGAGAGGGAACCTGGGGGGGGTCCCCAGAACCCGGCCTGTGTCATGCTCTTTAGGGCACAAACCGAAATGTTGTAGAAAAGAGAAAGGAAGAAATAGGGGAAGTTAGACATGATTGGCCAAAAGAGAGCTTGAAAGTAAACAGACTTCCGACCATTTACCATTGCAGTGGCAAAAACTGTCTACATCTGAGAATGGCATAAAATGAGGCGCTCTGGCTTTCCAGGGAGCACAGGAGGCATTTCAAAGGGGTTTCACCACTCGGGCGTGACTCACAGCACCCCATTAAATGAGTAGGAGAGTCAGTCTGGTGAGAGAAGGAGAGCTGACCAGGCAGAAGCGGCGTCCCAACTTTCCCCAGAACACTCTAGAGAGAAATGGCCAAGTCTCCAAAATCAAGCGTCCTTGGCTCCTGAGGTGCTGGCCTTTTGGCTAAAAGCCCTAGGAGCTCTCTGGTGGCGCCACATCTGACAGAGACTGAGCAACAGAGAACTGTAGAGAGTAGTTTCACTCACCAGAGTAGGGAAGTGGTGTGGATTTGGATGTGAAGGCCAGCAATAGTATTGGTAAAAGTCTCGCGTGGTGTCTCAAGGCGGTTCAGTTCGCAGAAAAGGGGTGGTTAGGAAATTCTAACATTTCCATCTCAAAAACCCCATCCGAGTCATGGCACCATATGTAAGGTATATTAAATAGGTAGTTTTCATTAGTTAGCTGATGAAGAGAACACCATGTGCTATTCAGGCAGGAAAAAAAGTATTTACCAAACTGCTGTCCCCGCCATGCATGGTGGAGAGGCATGGCTGAAAAAGGGGGCGGGGGAGGGCAACCTACTCCTGGGCCAGGACTTATCTAGGCCAGGGACAGGAAGAGGTGTGGCCTGGTGGGGGAAAGGTGTGGCCACACTGGATCTGGATGTGACCTCAGGGTCTAGGACCCTCCTAAGGTCAGAGGGGAGGCAAGTGACCAGAGGTGGCCCAGGATGTGACCTAGCAGGAGGGGAAGGTGACTGCTTCCAGGTCTGCCAGTTACCTAGGTAACAGATACTGGATGGAAACAGCCAAGAGGTAGGGAGGTGTCCCTGTGCAGACCTTACAGGCATAAACCACCTTGTGCTCACTTTTAGATCGTATCTTCTGCCTTTTCTCTAGGGCCAGCCTTTGACATCATCTTCCCATCTCTTCTTCCTGCTTAGCTGGATTATAGTTATTAACCCCTTCCCTTTGCTTATTCTTTGAGATGTGGTCTCACTAACTTTTTGCCAGGATGGTCCTCCATCTCTGCCTCTTGAGAAGCTGCGAATACAGGTGTATGCCACTACTATATCCGTGTCTGTATCTTTTTGTGCACATATGTTTACCTTCTGTTTCCACATGCTAATACTTTGTCCTTCCCTAAGGTGTCTTCTCTTGCTTTTCGCTATCCTTTCCTACACTTACTCCATTACTCACTGTAACATGAATTTCACTCTCCCCAGTGCATTAATGCAACTGTCATTAAAGACATTTCTAAATCAGTGGATATTCCTAGGTTTTTTGTTTTTTTTTTGGCAGTACTTGAACTTAGGGCTTTGTAATGCTAGATGAACACTCTACCTCTTGAGTTATACTTCCAGCCTTTATGCTTTAGTTATTTTTTGAAATAGAGTCTTATATGTCTAACCTAGTAGCTGGACCATAGTTTACCTATTTATGTTTTTCATGTTGCTGGGATGTCTAGGTCTTAATTGGTTTGAGATGAGGTCTTGTAAACTTTTTCTTCAGGCTGGCCTCCCACTGCGATCTTTATATCTGCCTCCTGAGTACCAAGGATACTAAATATAAATCACCATGCCTGGCCTATTCCCAGTTCTTAGGGGAATCCCATACCTCCTATACCCCATTTCAGTCATTCTTTTCAGGAGCATGTATCTTGCCCTAGGGGCCATTGTGGCAACTAGGTTTACCATAGGCTTCTGGAAAGCATCCCATAACACATGAAGACAGAACCTCACCCTGTGCTGAATATTCTGTGTTCATCAGCTACTGTGAGGTTTCCCCCTGATGCCTCTTCTGGATCTCACTCTGTCCAAATGTGCACAGTGGAAAAAACTGATGACTCCGTTCCATCATGGATGGTTCTCAGGTACGTTCTAAGTTGCTTTGGGGAATGGGGAGGTCAAGTCACTCATTGAAGCCAACTTGGCAACACAACTTAGTCTTATCTCCCTTCTCTTGTCTCATTTCCTTTGTCTGTCACTTCCCTCCTGCTCCCTAAGATTGCAAAACCTATTCTGTAGTACAGTACTGGTGCATAAGCTTCTTGCTTTCTAGGGAACTGATGTAAGCAAGTACTGTTGTGTACCTATTTTCTATAATCCCTTAGCTTTCACAGTATTGTGTATTTACTGGATCATTCATTCTAATTTGTTCACTTATTTCAAATTTATCTATTTGGACCTTCCTATGTCAGAATTTGTATCCAGGTAGACAAAGACCTTGATCTGATAGTGCTTAGTGTGTGTAAGGTGTGAGTAAATCAGAAATAACCAAATAGACAAAAATATTTCTGCTAAATGGAAGTGCTCTGAAGGAAATGTATCAAGATGAGGGATAGAAAGAGTCTTAAGTGGAGACTTATACTGAGATGGAACCTAGCTGAATGCACTCTATCTGCCTGGGCTCCCAGAAGTGGGCTGGTGATGACTGAGTCTTCTAAGTTCTGCTTTTCAAGTTAACTGGAAATCTAGGTTTTTGTTCTCATCATTATCTCCAGCTTTTTATACATTGACTCAGTTTTTTCTTTAGAACTCAATGGGGACAAAACAAAACATGCCTGGATTCCAGATGTGCCCCCTTTGGTGTGCAACTTCTGCAGGAATATTTTCTGGGAAAACTTGGTATGGGTGGCTTGGTTTTGTTTATTTCGTGTTGGGTCTGGTAACTGCCAAATCTGCATTTACAGTTGTTTCTTCAAAACCTGACTTGCCTTGAACCTTGCAGCATGGCCTTTTCATGCATGTCCCAGATTCAAATTCTCTACCAACTTGCCCCTGCCTTCCTTGGTTGCATCTTAGTGATTTACCCTTTTTTCTCCAGAGGACCAGGAGGAAAGCTGATGTCTACCATATTAACAAACTTCATATTCAGAAGCCCATCTCTAAATTTTGCTTACACTATTTTCTATACAGTTACCAGTGTGCCTCTTTTAGTCCCTTTCTAATAACTCGTTCATTTGGATGTTATAGATTTAAACACAACTTTGTAGGAATCCTTGCCACTGAAAAGAGTGATTGTGATGACTAAAAGCATAGGCTTTGGGCTCAAACTTTCCTAGTCTTTAAATGGGAATAATAACATAGCTCATAGGCACCTCATGAATATTAACTGAAATCATGCCTAAGAAGCCCTTAGTCAAGTACTTGGCACCTAATGAGCTCTCAGTAAATGGTAGTTATTACTGTTATTATTATCATGATTTTTCTGTTTTAGGGAAAACACTTCATGTCCCCAATCTTTAACCCCAAGTATTGTTTGTTCAGGTTCATGTTATCTAGAAGTGTATGTTCATGCAGCGTGTATAGATCAGATAGGAATCTGAAGAATGGAGTGGAAGGTATACTTAACCTCTATGTCCACATAATGATTGGCTGCCCTGTGTCTACCCTCTCTGGAAACTGCCAGGGAGAAAGTGGGAAAGAGGGAATAGGTTCTACTACTGCCCAGGGACACCTTTGTTCTTGGGGCATTTTAAGAAGCATAGAAAAGTATAGGTAAACCAAGAAAGACAATGCAAGATCCTTAGTTTCCAAAAGTTGACCTATCCTAGCTCTTGAGTGTAATGAGCAATTGGAAGGCATCTCACCAGATCCTGGAGACATGTCTGTGGGGAGGGCTTCATCTGTATGACCTTTTGTAAGGGAACAACAGCTAACTCCTTCTGTCCTCTTGCCTGCTGATTTCTGTGTGTCTCCCTGGGCTAGCATAGCTGGAGGCCAAAAGCCAGGGAGCCTTTGGTATCTGGGTATCTGTCAGTATCCTGGCTCAGCAAGCTATAGAGTGAATCTGGAATGTCAAATTAGTGGAGCATTTGGATATTCTTTCTCTTTGGTTGGTCTTTGTGGTCAAATACTTGTGGAGGGGGAAGGCTGTGCTTTGGAGCCAGGGAGTCTGGCTGGAGTAGTCACAGGTGCTGCACTCTCTAACTGAGCAGCTTCCACTCCCAAGTTCAGTAAACACCTGTTTGTGACTGCCTAATGGAACATATAACACCTACAGCAAAGATTTAGGAAGGATCATCAAAGAAGATACCCTGATAGGCTTGGGGATAGGCTGGAGAAAAGTACATTAAAATGTCAGCAATATTCTGAGTAGAAAAGGATAGGATGAGACACAGAAACCAGATTTTGCGAATCTTTAGCGAGTATCAAAATTGTTTTTGGTCGGTTTTTGTTGTTTGTTTTTAAAAATCCTATAGGTGACAAGAAGCCTGATTAGAAAAAGCCTAAGTAGAAAAATCTCTAGCAGCTTTATGAGAAGTATCTTAGAGAAAATCACATTAGAGGTAAAAAACAAAAACAAAAAACCCCCAACCCCCCCCCAAAAAAAAAAAACACAGTCAAAGAAACCATTAAACCTGACTAACAGCGGTATTATAAAGCGAGGAAGTCTGACATTCAATGCCTGCTTCCTCATTGTGCCACATAGTAGATTGTTTACAGTATGCCAGTGTCCAGGATCAAATTCTGGCTATGTTAAAATAAAGATCTGGTAGTTAATACCCTTAATTGCATTGGAATGAATGTAGATAGCCACTCTGTAATTCTTATAACAACTCACCTATTCACTTTAAGCTAGGGATAGGAATAAGGCAATATTGATTTCCAAATGGGACTGGTACATGCCTTTCATGTCCTAGGAGAGTTACTACAGAAGCCCAGAGAATTGGCACAAGACTGTTTGTAGATCACCTGTGACCTCCAGAGAGAAGTTGACTTCTCATTGCAAAATTGAACTCACTGTCCATGGCTAAATTTGGCAAGGTCTCATGAGGGAATAGGAACCCTAATGAACTGGAATTGATGAAGCTTGTTTCAGAGTTAAGCACAATCCAGAGGTTTTTCTGGGAGTGCCTGCCATCAGTGAAGATGAATTGTTGTTGTGGGCCTAGAAAGTCACAAAGGCAGATGATGTACCAATGAATTTGGGTTCCAGCTTAGCTTATTTTGCATACTCACTAGAACTCTATAATGCTGCTATGCTAACAATAAGTTGACTTTCCTATTTGTAACCTTATTATCTCTGAATCATTAGAAGTTTAATTGGAAATAAGGCAATGCCTAGTGATTCCTAACAGCCTCCTTTATGTAACCACTGTCCTCAGTTAGGCATCATGGCTTGTTCCTAACTAGATCCCTAACAATTCTTAGAATTAGCAAATGCATATATATATATATATATATATATATATATATATATATATATATTCTAAGAAACGTGTATCTTTCACAAGGCAGAGATGAATGAACATCTCCCATGGATGGTTCCTTTCCTTCCATAATCCTGACTTTATGTATTGTAAACACCAGAACATGTTTCCCGAATCTGGGTTTGTAAGGTCGGATCAAGTCTAGTGAGAGTTCAGTATTTCTGAGGGTGGAGGAGATGGAATCATGACATCAGAAGACACCGATCCTTTGGCAAGACTGGTGCAGTGAAGTCACTACTCCCAGAGCCGGTAGGTGTGCACAGGACTTACACAGCCACTGGACACACAAGGCTTGGCTGCCCTGTATTAAAGTCCAAGGGCAGAGGTGGAAGTGTGCCTGGATTTGGAGAAGTGTGTTGGAGAAACCTCATCCATTTGGAAAACCCAGGGCACCAGAAGAGAGGGACCGACTCCAGGGCATCTGGAGTTCACCAAATTTGGTGAAATCTTTTTCAAGCTTGTAGGATTCTGGACCTCCTCTAATGTGTCTTTCCAAGTGCTTATTCCTTACTATCTTTTAAGGGAAATACACTCTTCTACAATGAATATTAACATGTTTCTGAGAGCTCTGAAGTCCAAAAAGGTCCTTCTGATTGCTTTAGTGTTGTTGTTTTCTTTTTCTCTTTTTAATGAGACTGACAGAAGTGGGTAATTTCACAATCATTTAAAAACTCATGTTTACCCCCAAGCTTCTGGCACAAAGAATATTTGAGCCTAAGTGTTTTCTAGTGTAGTTGTGAAAATTGCTGTTCTTGGGCTATTTCTAATTTGAGAAATCTTAGAAGAATTGTTTTTGAAAAATTTCTGTATGACCACCAATTGTAATTAGTATCTGAAAATGAAGCTTCTTAGTCTATTCTTAGAGTAGGGAAATCTCTTTCTGACAAAGATAAAAAGCCAGTTAAGTAGACTAGTTTCTCTGACTAGGAAAAAATGTGAAAGGCAAGTAGAGAAAGATGGAGAGGTACATGGGAGACATGCAGCCTTTTGAGGTTTATGATCCTCATTTGAAACCTTCATTTTGCAATAATTGTTAAAAAATGTAAAACTGGAGAAACATGATTTACTATTTACTGAGGTACTGGCTGATTTCTTTTTATTGTGAAATTTGTATTGTAATTAAAAAAAAAAAGTCGCTTCATATGTCCATACTGAGATATTTGCAGAAAAATAATGAAAGTCTAGAATTTACTGGAAAAGAATCAAGATTTTTATAACTGATAGCAAACGTTTCCCCTTTCTTTCCTTTCTTCCTTCCCATCTTTCTTTTCTTCTCTTTCCTTTCCCTGGATTTTATTTGGGCTAACAAGAGGAAACAGATGTTTTGTATGAAGTTGGCAGATATAATTAGAATCTATCATCATGGCAGCACAAAAGGCCTGGCACTTTCTAGAGACCCAGATGGGTTATTGAGACTTCCAGGGTATTCTCTGACCTCTAAGATGCCTTATTTGATGAGTAGCAGAATCTTTTTTAGCATCCCTTTCCCTACTCTACCACTGCAATCTGCTTATAAAAATCGTGGTTAAAATGTGAATAATTTGGGTTGAAGTTATGGTCACTTCTTGTTTTAGTCCGGATTTTTATGACATACTGACATCTCACTTTTACTGTCTGTGATTTGGATACATTCTGGGCTTTGAGATTTTACTCTGAGAATCATCCGATTTAATCATTAGCTCATTGGATCCCAAAGCTAGCTTCAGAAAGTAGGTCATGATGTCAAAAATCACCCAAGGAGGTGTTTGCTTTTCATTAAAAATAATAGTAGAAATACTTAACAGTTTGGGGATTCTGATTCAGAGGCCTGGATAGAAACAACACTAAAAATATAATTCTATAAGCTGTCTACATGATTCTCCTGTTAGATTAGGTTTGAGATAGAAGGAATTTTAATAGCTTGTAAGGATTCTAGTTACTCTTGTATAGACTGATTCTATTTCCATATAGCATTGCTTGATCCCAATGGATGTGAGTAATGTTTTGTCCGTGTTATTTTGTTTTGTTCATTTTTGTGTCAGTAGTGGGACTTCATGTTTTTGCTTAGTTTTTTCTGCTCAGAGTTAATACGGTACCTGAACCATGCCTCTACTTCCAGCTTTTGCTTGGTAGTTAATTGGAGATAGGAGCTTCCTGGGTTGGAGTATGGAGGATGGTAGGTATCTACTAGGCCACTTCCCAAACCCATCCTTGAGCTTTCAGAACCACCAGCTGAGAAAGCAGTTTTTCTGCTTCATGTAACAGCTTCCATTTCCAATGAGTTTTGTTTTAAATCTTTAACTAACCTAGCAGAAATGGTGCTCCTGGTAGGAGATGGGTGGTGTGGAGCTATTGCAGAATTAAAGAAGGGTCTTGAGATCTTGCTATAAATATATTCAGGATAGCAAGAAGAAAGGATGGAAGGAAGAATTGCGTTGCTAAGTCAGGAAAGATGAGTGGTGTCCTAAATACACTATTACAAAAATCTCAATAATTCAGAGTTAAGAAATAGCACATTACATTGTAATATCAGATGTGGCAGTGTATTCATACACAGTGTGTGTGCATATGAACACAGATTCACTAAAGGACTGTATACTCAGCAGAGGAGTCCAATGGTATAATTCCTCGGAATAACTAACTGTTAAACTAAACGATGAATTACCAGGAGGCTGAAAAATGTTTTGTTGGGGGTGAGGGTAGGCATGGAGAAGTCTAGGTTAGTTCCAGTGACTTTATGAATGGATGGATGGCCTGGTTGTACAATTCAAGTTATTCTGGATAACATTATCATTGGGAAAAGGACCGTGGTTACCTGGTAGTGCTTATATAAGAATGATAAAGAATGATAGTTATTCAGATGACTATTATTTAGTTTCAAAACCTCTTCTGAAGCCAGTCATGTGGAATTGAGGGAAGTAAAAATCTTGTATCAGATAGTATCACCTGAAAAGCGAAGTTGGTTTTTCTTTTTTTTCACACCTGGTCCCCTCCCTGTTAGATATGAAGAAACAAAAACAAAGTTTTTGATTCTCCTTTTAGGGGAAAGTACATTTTACATTCTGAGTCAGGCAAAGAGAGTCTGTAACCACAGGACAGCTGGGAACTCAGGTCCATGGCGGGCACCCAGGATGGAGGTGAGGAAAAGGCGCCTCCCTGTCTGCTGACAGCAGCTGAGGCCTTCACCCACTGCTTCCCTCCCCACAAAAATCCAGCTGGAACCAGCGCGTGCTGAGCTTCTGCCCAGTAGACAGGAGCAGATGGCCCCACGCGGTCCCTGATCAGTGGATGATACCAGCTGCATAGCTGCATAGCTGCTGCTTTACTCATGCCTGAATGAGACAGTGGAGGTGAGAGTCGGTTACCGCGCATTTCTTCCCTCAGCTGACACCACTCACTTTGCTCTAGCTTAGCTTTCAGTTCAGGTTCCCTGTACTGGGAGAATTGCTTTTGCTTATACTCCTGAGAGCCAGATTTGGCCAAGAACAGGTGCAAATCTCTTTGGCTTCAATCAAAGCATTTGAGAGACACTTTACTTTTCCCCTCCTCTTCACCTGTCAAAGAAAAGGGGCTGTCAGAATTAGATTACAAGCAATTTGCTAAGTGCAGCAGCCACCCTGAGGAGGGAGACAATGTGTCAAAGTACCTTCCATCATTTCCCCAAAGATGTAGGGGAACTTGGAGAGGCGGAGCGGGGATGAAGTGGCACTTCCTGGGGAGCTAGGCAGTCTATGTTCTGGGGCTCAGGTGGTCACTTACTATATCTAAGTCCCTTGAAAAGTCACTTAACTTACTGACCTTCTGTGTTCTCCTTTTTAACAAGGGATAGCATGCCTGGATTAGGGGAAAGCAGATAGATTGCCCTTCGCTCCTATTTTTATACCTTGGAAAATGCTGTCTGGAACATGGTATGGGGGAGGACCAGGAAGCCAATCTCAGCTAAGTAAGAAAGAACAGTCAACTATTGATGTTTGCTAAGTACGTGGATCAGGGAATATAGGAGCACCTGTGTTATGTAATCATTCCATACATGTGTCTGCAGGTTGTTCTACAGTGATTGGTCAACATTTTCCAATTCATAACTGCCCAGAGCTGGTGATATATATATGTATATATTTATATATCTACACACATATGTACATATATACAATACATACATATATATACATATATACACACACTTCCATGGAGCTTTTACTATACTTAAGAATATATGGAATTCTGTGCTTCCATCAGAAAGAATGACACTAACCTATTTGTTAGGAAATGGAAGGGCTTGGAAAAAATCATATTAAGTGAAGCAAGCCAAACCCAAAAGAAACGTAAGTCCCATGGTTTACCTTATTTGCATAATTAGTATATGTAGGATAATCTTATCAGATGAACAGAAAATGTCAAAAGCTATGTACATATGACCATATAAGATGGTGCTAAGCGAAATGAAATCCAAGATATAGACTCAAGAGGTTTTTCTTCTTGTTGTTTTTAATGTACTGTGTGATTTTTTTTTTTTGTTTCTTTTGTATGTTCTTTCCCGTATTGCATATCCCCTGTTGTCACTCTATTTGATTTTGATACCCTGCATCTTGTATATACGTTTATCTAGTTTGGGGAGAGAAGGAGAATAACAAAATGCTGAAACAGGACACAGATGACCATAGCAACAATGATACTAACAAGACACTATAATGGAAATGATCTTTACAACTTCAGTGGGGGGTAGGGTGGGGGGGGCGGAGACAGGGGTGTTGAGGAAGGGAAGGGATAGTTGGGAAAAAAAACAAAGGAAGGGATAACAATGCTTAACAAGACTTGTACTCATTACCTTACTCAAGGTAACTGTAATCCCTCTGTATAGCATCTTTACATAAAATAAAATTTAAAAAAGAATATAGCATGATTTTTATGAACAAGGAAACTAGGCTTCATAACAATTAAACACGTTTCTCGGTCACTCAGCTAATAAATTACAGAAGTGAATTTGATTCAGTACTTTTAGCTCTGAGTACTAAATGATCACCTATACTATTTCCAATTAAAGAACACTTCAGTAAAGATACCAAGTAAGTGCCATTGCCTATAAATACCCAGCAATCAGAAAGGGACTCCAGAGTTCATTTCCTGCTGCTTGCTCAGACCTCTTGAGCTTCAAAGTGCTTCCAAAATACTGAGTGTTAATTACCTACCAGGAACTGTTTTACAGAATGCTTTACCTGGATTACTTTGGTTAAACTCTAAAAGCTGCAGCCCCATATTTCAGGTGAGACAACTGAGACTTAGACAACTTGTTGGAGGGATGCACTGGTGGAGGTCTACCTACCTCTGGAGTTCCTGCTGGCAGAATTGGGACCAGTAAGCCCTGAGTGGACCACTGGACAGGATTAGAGATGCTTGTGGATAGGAAAGGTGTAGTAATGAGGGCCCTTTCACCTGTATCCGTTCTGTCCTCTAGAACTTGGCAATTATCTTGGCCTTATTTCTTATCAAAGAAAACAAAGGAGTTAAACAGAACTTTCTGTGGCTTTTCTCGGCTAGGGCAGGGGAGTCTCAGTGCTGATGACCAAGGATAGACTGACCCAGCATAGCAGACCACTCTCTTCACTTTCCTGAGAACTGGAATGCACTGAAATCAGAGAAGTGACATGACTGACAGTGGTGTAGTAGGCAGGTGAACTTGGGTAAACTTTTAGAGTAGTAAACTCCTTTGTGGCTCTGATGGAATTATAATTCTGTTGTGTTTTGTTTTGTAGCTAAGAAACTTAAAAGATTAAAAAGTTGTAAATAGAGGGCTGGGAAGGTGGCTCAGTGGTAGGGTACTTGCCTTGCATGCATGAGGCCCTGGGTTCGATTCCTCAGCACCACATAAGCAGAAAAAAAAAAGCTGGAAGTGGCGCTGTGGCTCAAGTGGTAGAGTGCTAGCATTGAGCTGAAGAGCTGAGGGATGCGCTCAGGCCCAGAGTTCAGGCCCTATGACCAGAACAACAACAACAAAAAGTTGTAAATATACATGTTAAAGACTGGAAATACAGGTGAATGTAGATCTTTTCAGAGAAGTGGAATTTTGTTTTATATGTTAATGATTTCTCCCCTTGATTACCCCCCCCACCTCTTTCTACTCAATTCAGTTCAGTTGGTACTATTTATTTCCTTTTATAACACTTAATTCTGGGGATGTGATCAGAATAAAAATCCTCAGGTTGCAAATGTCAAGGAATCTGGATTTTGCATTGACTAGGCTGCAGTGGTTTGCCAGCCAAGTTTGCTGTCTTATGCACACCCTAAGACTTTAAATCTCATTCGCTTTGAGGTTCCCTCTCTGCCAATTTATTTGTCACTCACATTCATGTGCTCTCATGCATACATGCATGTGCACATATGCATGCACATACATTTTGATTTTGCTATTGATAAAACAGTCCAAACATCAGTGAGGCTGCACTGCAGGCCCGCCTGGTTTAAATCTAAGCTGCCTGGAAAATTTAAGTAGTGAGTGAGTGGTAGCAGGTGCAGATTTTGTTACAGTCTTCTGAACTCATCCCATAGTTCTTTGATTTCTTTTCATCCAACACCCTCCCCTGAATTCTTTCCAATAAATACTATAGCTACATGACCCTGTTTCAGAGCTGAAAGGAGATTTTTTTTTCTTCACTGACTAAATGGTATCTAAATTAAACTACTATTCCTGCTTCAAGGAATAAGGAATAAACTCCAAGCTGTTAGCTGCTGGTCCAGTATCTTCAATTTGCATGTAGGGCTGCTTTTCTATATCCTATTCTAGAAAAGCCAACGATCAACTTGCAAAGAATTACCCATATCCTGGGAGAATATACTTATCCAGCCTCCTGTTATCTTAAAATGCAAATCTGATATTAATGAACTCTGAAAATTTTCAGTAACATCCTATACTTGTGGAAAATGACTCTTAACTCTGTAGAATAACATATATGACCCTCTGTAACCCAGCTGCTCACGACCCTCCACTCTCTGCCTTGCTCCTGCTAGGAGGAAGTAATTGGAGTGGATTCTTGAATTCTCTTTCAATTCTACTCTTGTAGGTACTGTTTCTTATGCCCTTTCATTAATTGTCCCCTACCTTTGACTCCTACATTTCAATATTATAACACCAGAATGTCTTCAATAAGATTCTGTATTTCTCTTTCTGATAGTCCCAAGAGAGATCTTTTTCATGAGACCATTCAGAAGCCTAGGTGTCTTCTGCCTTGTATATTTCTTTATCAGTATCTTCATGAGACTGGTTTTAGGAACCATTTTTTTGACATCAAAGGCCTAGGATGCTCACATCTCTTATATAAAATGACATAACATTTGTATATATCCTTCAGAATACCTTAAATCATCTCTAGATTATTTATAATACCTGAAACAATAAAAATGATATAGAAACAATTGTTACATTATTGAGGGAATAATGATAATTTTTAAAAGTCTATATGTATTCAATACATATAATGGGACTTTTTTAT
Source organism: Dipodomys merriami (assembly GCF_024711535.1). Taxonomy (NCBI): domain Eukaryota; kingdom Metazoa; phylum Chordata; class Mammalia; order Rodentia; family Heteromyidae; genus Dipodomys; species Dipodomys merriami. Next base: position 4,701,194 of record NW_027204937.1, read on the forward strand.
TGGATGCTTTCAACTGAGGTTGTTGGAATTCATGAGCATAAAACTTGTTGGGAACTAGCTGTACTAAACTTACTGTGATGTTGTCTGTGTGGTTCCCAGGGAGCTTTCAACCACAGCTTCCATCTAGGCAGCAAGATGGAAAGTGGATGAAGCTGGGACAGACCTTCCACCTTTAGAGCCTTTGGCTTAATAAGAACTTTGGCTTAATAAGTTTAGTCTCTTCGGAGGTATAGCTCAGTTGGTAGATTGCCAGCCAATGAGCAAAAGTGGCAGATAACAAGTTCAAGTCTGGATCTCAGACTTAAAGAAAAAAAAGGAAAGAAACAATGGATCATACCAACCTAATGAAGTCTGCTTAAAAGCCTTTAGAACATGGAGTTCATAAAGGTTTCAGATTGATGAATAAATACATTGAGGTTCTGGGAGGTTGGCACTGGAGAAGCCATGGGTATTCCTTGTCTTTCCTACATACCTTGGGCTATTGTCCCTCTTCATTTGGCCATTTATTTATATCTTTTATTTAAAAAATAGATGTATAGTGATTTCTATGAGCCATTATTGCAAATTTGTGACGTGAGGGGAAGATTATATGAACCTCCAATTTATAACTCATTCTTTTAAAGTATGGAAGGGTTAGACTTTCTGTCTTGTGCAGCTCCATCCTTGACCTGTGAAATGTTTTTCACCTCTAAGTTGTTAGGATTTTCATAGAACATAGGGTTGGTGTCTGGAGATTTAGAGAATGTATTGATGCAGACATTCCCTTACATTATAAATACTTTTTTCTCTTTCTTCTGAAGTTTATTACCTCTTACAGGTATTTTGAGAATTGATACACATATTAGGCATGTTGTATATATTGGAAAAATTCAAGTTTTGTAATACATATTTTATACTCTTGCCAGTTTAAGAGGGAAGAGACAATGATTTTTATTTGCCAGAATAAAGAATAAGAATAACCAACAAAATTCAAATATTAGTCATAATAAACTATTTGGTCAGATTTAATGGCTCACATTAGGTGGATAATATATTTGTCCACTCTGAAATTTGATTGACTATTACATTAGGAATTTTGAGAAAAAGAATAAGATCATACTGCAGAATTCATAAATAGTCCTGCTTCATATCCCGTAAGTCTCCTGTCCACCTGGTGTTCTACCTCTGCAGTAGCATTAGCAGTCAGGAGAGTAGCAGTGTTGGTGATAATGATGGCAGTGCATTTGAATAGTTTCCATTTTAGCAGTTAGAAGTGTCAGTATTGTAGTATCCCATCCAGTTCCAGTAAAAGTTGAAAAACAAAGTGCCCTCCTCAGGGTCACAAGAGCTAATACACTTTTGAACCTAGAGCTTATTTTGGAGCCCTCTACTTTGGATCAAGTCTCATGAAATGGAATTTCTGTCTGTGATTCCATCTCTTGCTAGATGCTGAGCATCTTGAGGAAAAGATTGGCCTTTTCCAGTTTAGCTATGTATTTGTAGAGCGCAGCCTAAGGCTAGGTATACAGTCAGCAATCAGTAAGCACTTTAGGCATTTCAGTCAAGATCTCTTAATTCTGACACTATGGATATTTGAGGCCAGATAATTCCTCATCATGGGCTGTCCTTTTGGGCCCTGCAGGATATTGAGTACATACCTGGCCTCTACTTGACAGATGCCAGTATCATATCTTTGCAGCCCCCAATCAGAAAAATCAGAAATGTTTCTACATATTCTAGAATTTCCCTGATAAGTGAAATCCTCTTGATTAAGAATGGTGAATTAAAATTCAATGAAAGCCAAGAACCTTGGAGTCATTTTTACATCCATAAAGATGTTTCCAAGCTGGGAAAGGACTATGATGGACTCAAGGACTATGATGCATTTTCTATGCTTCAGTGTGTCCAGAACTGAAGGTGAGCTCTGGCTGCTCACAAATTGTCTGGAGTGGTAGTAGGCCTTCCCCAGGATTACCAGGAAGTTCTCTCCAGAGGCAGCTCTCCCTGGGTCATGCTAATAAGCTGACTGGCCTAGTAACACCTGGCAAAATCTCATTGGTTTTTACCAAAAATGTGCCTTGGTGAATTTCCTGGCAGAGCAGGAGCTGTGCTCTGTTCCCTGTCTCTCTATTTCCAGATGTGTCACTGGTGACACATAGAGCCCAGGAAGAACTCTATTGGAAACCCACATCTTATTCTTGGCTGGCCTCACTGTTGTGATTTTTTTTCCCTATGTCTAAGCCAGTCTGGGCAGAATCACCCATTTACTAGTTGGTACCCACCATTTTTACTGTTAAAATTCTAAAGCTTATTCTGCAAGGAGAAAACATTATGGGTGTTATCGGTTAATCTAATGATTGGAGATAACCCTCCCTGCTTGCAGTATCTTTATTATTGGTAGGAGATATGGAGGGAAAAACTTGGAGAAAAATGAGGGAGGGGGTGATACTTTTCAAAAAGAGATGTACTCCTTTCTTACATAACCTCTCTCTATATCATGTTGACAATTAAAAACAAGAGAGGATATGCAGATTCAAGATCCAACATTTATTAGCTGTGCCATTTTAGACAATGTCCTTAGCTTCTTGGGCCTTTGGCTTGTTTGTTTTTCTTCAAACCAGAGTGATCAATTTGCCTAATAAGTTGTCCAACAATATTTAGTATGATATACTATCAGTATGGTCACCCAAGGAAATGGTACAGCGTGATTGCTCATGGCCCTTGGACTGTAAGTTCCATTAAGTCAGACTGTGTGTAAGTCTGTCTGTCTTTCCCCCTCCAGTTCCCAGGACCTACAAGGAATTCTATAAGTACATGATGAATGACTGACTTCATGACAAAAATGGAAAGTCAGACACTCAAGTCCTTTCCTTTGTCCCAGTGGGGGATGGAGGAGGTGTTTGTACAACTGTAAGGGTTCAACTAATGTTTACTGTGGATCATAAACTCACATGCCCACATGGGTAGGATATATATATGTGTGTGTGTGTGTGTGTGTGTGTGTGTGTGTGTGTGTGTGTGTGTGTGTGTGTGTGTGTATGTATACATATACATACATCTGTATATAGGTAGGATATACATAGAAAATATATATATTCTATATATATAATAAATATATATATAGCGAGGATATACATAACAAATGTGAGGCAACACAAGGTGGAAGAGACCCGGTGATATCAAGGACAGCAGGCTTTTCTGTGGTAAGTCTATTCATCCTGGAATGACAAAATACCAGAGACAGGAGTGGCTTTTGTACAACAGAAATGTATCTCTCACAGTGGATGCTGAGAAATCAAGACCCTTGTTTGGTAGATTTGGTACCTGATGAGAGGCCTTCCCTTTTACCACACAATATCCTAAAGTATCTGTGTACTTGAGAGATAGTACCATTGACTCAACAGGAATTTTCTTCCTTCTCTTTTTATTATACAACCTTCATGTTATACAATGCCTGGCATGTTCTGCAAAAATAGCTGGCTCTGAAGTTTAGACATTTCATAGGTGTTTTAAAAAATAAATATCTATCTTTAGTGTTTTTCTGCTTCTGATTTGGAAAGTGTTTTTGAGTGTGATGACATTAAAAAAATATTCTACTGAATGTGTTGGGCCCCAGTGACTCATGCTTGTAATCATAGCTACTCAGGAAGCTGAGATCAGGGAATTGAGGTTCGAAACCAGCCTGGGCAGACGAATCCAAGAGGATCTTATCTCCAGTTAACCAGCAAGTGTCCAGGAGTGGACTTGTGCCTCAAGTGGTAGAGTATCAGCCTTGAGGAAAAAAGCTAAGGGACAGAGACTAGGCCCTGAGTTCAAGCCCCAGTACTGGCACAAACCAAACAAATATGCCTCTTCTGAAAGTATCATAACCATCCTGAAAAAAACCAGCTATACATTGGATGCCAGGTCAAATGTTGTACATGTTTGGCAGCTATCAGTTAATTGCCTAATTTTCTAATATCAGAAATTGTTTAAAAATGCCAAAATGCTAACATTTATTCCACTTAAGAGGGAAAATAATAGGAAGCAAATTTCTCAGAGATAACTGTCATTTGCCTTTCCTCTAGAGACTTACATACTGGGTTACTTATATGACCCAAACAACTTCAGGTTTTCTTATTTCCTCAACACAACTAATTTCTTTCAGATTAAGTGAGGCCAGGCTCTGATTGCAGTATGATTCAGATACCTTTGCATCTCTGTCTTTGTTTATAATGTTTGTAGCATTTACCAGCCAACTTACCAATTTTTTACCATTCACCTTATAATCTGTTTCTTTGCCCCTAAATTTTTTGTTGAACTTGACAATTCAGTGGTCATTATTGTTTTATTCTTTTTTCTCTGTGAGAATTTGTGTTTCTCAGGTATTTGTTATTGCATCTCTGGCCTTTCACAGTGATTGGTAGAAGGATTTCCTTTTCTCCAGTGGGCTGAGAGCCATAACTGTATTTTTCTTTTTTCTTCATGAACCGGACACCTTGTACAGAATTTGCACTTCATAGCCACTCAGTAGATTTTTATTAAATTGAAATGTAATGAAAACTAGTGAGTTTTAAGACCATAAATTGTCACTATCTTTTATGCATTTGAAATTCTTAGAAACATTTTTCTTCAGTATTGCTCTTTTGTTGAGGTTGAAGAGGTTGAGTTTAGAGTAAATGAAATGAACCACAGAATCTTTGAGCCTGAACTCTATTACAACTAATAAAACCACCAGCAATCTTCGGTGTAATACTTCCCTACTTCAAGCCCATGTGTTCCCCAGCCATGTGATATGCTAGGCTGCAGAGCTTCTAAGAGAAGACTTGTCTTCTCTTACACCAAGACATGTCTTCCAGTCCTGTAAGTAAGCTAGGCAGCTTCCCTGCAGAACTAAACCTTACTGAAATTTATGCTCACTGATTTTCATAGAAATGAAAACCAGCTGCTTTCAGCTGAAAATATTTTTCTTCATAAAGATGGTTATTCCATCATTCTATATCCTTTTCTTCCCTAGGTATAATTTTCTTTTCCATTTGACATTCTTTTTTGTTCTCTTTTTCCAAACCATTAAATGCTACTTTCTCAACTTACTGGTCCTTTGCCGAAATGAAATTGGGCTGGGTATGATTAGTAAGTGATTGTTGATTTTAGGTGTACTTAGGAATATGTCTCATACCATTAAAATCAGTCGATTCATCCAATCTTGGGGAGTAACTAAAATACCCTGTCCCCAAGTCATACATGGTAGGATCTTTTTAAGCCTGCTATCAACTATTCCCATCTCAGTTTCTCCAGTTACTAAATTTATAAGATATGATTTATTTGTTACAAATGCTTTGCAGGGTTCAAAAGAAACAAATGATGCACAAGGGAAATAGATTGAATTCAGGCCACATATATTTTTCTTCCCAGATCTGGTTTATCAATAAACCTTAATAATTTCTCAATTCAAAAAACACATGGAAATTCTAAAGGAGATTTTTAAAAAAGAACATGATAGATTCCATGTGCACTTTTACCTTTTCATATGGCTTCTCACTTAGAGCCACGCAAGCTTCTTCTTTCTAGTTACTAAGAAAGGATATCAACCAGGCAGCTTCCTTTGCTAATTGATTTTAGCAAGGCTGTTGTTTTACACTTGAGCCAGAGGCCTCTGATCCCTTCTGTTTGTTGGTGTTTTCTTTCTTTCTTTTTTTAATACGAGCCCATTTGAAAACTTCGCATATGGACTGAGTTGCAAAGGTGGTCCCAGTTCAGCATCCAAAACAGACTGCCTCTGCAGGAATGAAGTGGGCATTGGTACATGGGGCAGTAGGTTAAAGGTGATGGCCAGCAATCACTCACGGTTGTTTCTTGTGAACCTCAGACATCCAGCCTTACAAGAAAGAACATGGTACAGTGTGCCATCTGGGCTTCCAGTCCAACAAAGGAGAGAAAAAGTCTGTTAGCAATATTTAGTGCTGCAATAGGGAGCAACGAAGACACAGAGAGGGGCAAGTGACAGCTCTGGATGAACTCCAAAGGAATTGACCTCTGAAGGCTTAAGGTTTATGAAGGTTAAGGAAGATCAAGGTGTTTCAGGTATATACCACCAAGCATAGAATCTGACATCAGGAGCTGGATAGTTTGTGTTAGCCAGATACATGCAAACCATGAATAACCTAGTATTGTTTATCTTAGGTTCTCTAGCCTATACATGTTTTCTCATTTTTTCTTTGAATATTTTTTGGTTGAAGTTGATATTGCTGCTCTTCTGTATTCCTATCAGGCTTACTGAAAATCTTACATTACTATTGTTTTGAGTCAGTCTCACTATATAGCACAGACTAGCCTTGAATTTGTGATCTCTCTGCTCAGCTAATTGGCAGAGATTACATGTATGCACCACCACACCTAGACCTACATTACTTTTTGTGTTCCTTTACATTCACCAGTTTTCCTTATCTACCTCTGAGCTATTCAAGGGAAGAACCCTTGAATGTCTGTTTCTTCAGTGCTATGTTCAGTGCTGACAAATATAGTTTGGAAATGAATGCTCTCCATGAATATAGAACATTCTGGGTGGTGTTACCTTCAAGTGTACAGAAGGCAAAGTTTGGTTTCAATATTGGTTTCTAAGTTCAAGGTTTGAACTAAAATGATTTTCTGTTTTCTTTTCTTTACTTTTTTACTTTTTTTGTGATAGCAAAGAGAATTGAACCTAGAGGCTTATGTTTGCTAGAAAAATGCTCTGCCACTTAAGCTATACCCTTAGCCATTCTTTTTGTCTTTTGATATAGCATCTTGCTAAGTTTGCCTGCACTGGCCTTAAGCAATCATTCTTTTTTTTTTTTTTTGTGGCAGTCCTGGGTCTTGAACTCAAGGGTAGGCACTGTCCCTGAGCTTCTTTTGCTCAAGGCTAGCAGCAGCTTTTTGGAGATAAGAGTCTCATGGATTTTCCTTCCCTGGGCTGGCTTTGAACCGTGATCCTCAGATGTCAGCCTCCTTAGTAGCTAGAATTATAAGGATGAGCCACTGGTATCTGGCTCTCTAAAGCTAAATTTATAGGTTTGTGTCACTAGGCTACACTTCTCAATTCAATTTTATGTTGACTTGGACAAAGCTGAGCTAGATTTCCTATGACATTATTTTATTTTATTCAGATTATAGTCATCAAATTTGAGCTTAAAAACATGCTTCTGTCTCTGTAGTGTCTTCACTAGTGTCTTAAAGGGAGTATTGATTTGAATATTTCTCTCTCATTGGTATTTTCTTTTTCAAAGGTAGCTAGGGGTGGTGATTGTGCCACTGATGAAAATGATAAAAACAAAATAGCTCCTTTGACAGGGGATTGCTATTTAAGTTACAATAGCACTTAATCCTTTAATTAATTTATGAGGTAAGTACTACACTTACCCTCCTTAGTAGTTAAGGAAAATGATGAGCATGAGGATGTCTTGGTAGTGAATGATCAAAATCCCACAGTGCCCATGCTCAGTCATGGCTCCTGTGTAACAGCAGGAAAGTCTCAAGTCTAGAAGAGTCCTTAGGAGGTCAGTTATCCTCTTCCCTTTCCAGAGTCAAGATCACATTTGGGCTAAGCGCACTGCCGAGAACACATTTTCCACAACTTTGTTGATCTGGTGAACAGCTTTCCACATTCAGGACTCACAGCTTCTGCAGTGATTCTGGTTGAACGTTTCCTTAACATTCCCAGGTCCCAGGTAGAGTTTCTTCTTCTCTGGCTCTTATGTCTTACATTCCGCCTGCAAAAATTTTATTCTTATACCTCTTGCTAAGTTAGACTCTAAAGCTAATTGGGTCCCCCTGCTATCTATCTCTGCTCACAAAAGTGGATCTTGGGAGTCTTTCTCCCCTGAGGGAGAATGTTCACCCCTTGAAGCCAGAGGGATGATGAATACTATGAAGGTGTTAATGGCTAAGTCATGAATTTCCATGTTTCTGCAAGTTACAAGTCTGTGTCTTCCTTCTGAAAAGCAGCCATTGTTCTGCCAGTTTCTAAATCTTAATTTCTGAGGAAAGGTAAGAACCTAGTTTAAAGACTCTTTTTCTGCTTATTTCCTTTCCTTTTATACTTATATTCATTTTCTTTTAGGTTTTGTCCCTTTCCTTTCCTTCTTTTCTTAGAAGTAAGACATATGTCAGCCAAGAATACTGCAGGTCTACATACTCATGGTTCACCAATTCTTTCTTTTAATACTTTTGCCTTCTCACCTTGTTTGGAAAGTCTTAATTCAACTCTCGCCAATTGCTCTTTGCTATATTCTCAACTGTGGAAACATTAAATAGGCAGATTCTGGGGTGCTGGAGCAGTTGGTATTGTAACATGGAGGCTACTAGCATTATCATAAATGACCTCCAATTGTTATGGCTGTCTTGATGATGAGGATGTTTGTCACCTGGAGCACAAAAGGAAGCAGAATAAGGGGAAGAATGCCCCAATTTTGCATGATGCACCATGGGAATTAAGTGGCATCATTTGATAGAGTAAGAAGACTGTAAACATAAAGTCAATACTCTAAGGTATTTTCAGTAAAGTACTGAGAGCATTTTAGGGCCTTGAGTTTTTTGTTCAATGATGGCAGTCTGTCACTTGAGCTTTACCTCCATTTCCCTGGCTTTGTGCTGGTTAATTGGAAATAAAAGTCTTTTGAATTTGTCTGCTTGAGCTGGCTTTGAACCAGGATGTGCACATCTCAGCCTTCTCAGTAGCTAGGATTATGGATGTGAGTTTACAGCACCTTGCTTAGGTATCCTTGAACAAAGTTAGAGCTATTTGGGGGCATTTAGTGTGATAGAAATTTCTATGTCTTTCAGTATGTCTTAGAGTTAACCTCTCTCATGAAAGATAGGCAAAGAATATATGTTGTATACCTAACATATGTTAGGCACTGTGCTGAACTGTGGTATTTATTATAGTTATTTCTCAGAAAGTAAAGATAATGGTAGCTTGACAAGAAAATATTTCTTTGATACGTTGTTTATGTGCTTATTCATACTGAAGAATATTCTCAAGTTAATATGATGCTTGTTGGATCATCTTGCCAGAAATGAATCATAAAGTAGTCTAATAGCAAAACAGAACTGAGATGTACTGGGCCTTTGGCAGGAACTATCTGATTCTAACCCCTTTTTCTTTCTCTGCCAGGAATCTTTACATTATCTCTTCAAGGCAGTCTTCAATGTGCATTTATTAGTATAACTTTCTTTCCCTTACTTTCCCTTCCTCCCAATTAGTTTCTTTAGAATAGCATTACTATTTTTTTTTTCTTCTCCATATTGTCAGTGACATTAGGCCCCAGGCTTACTGATGTGTACAGGTTAGACTGTTTCAGATCCATTCAGTGCTCTACTTCCCAAATGGCAAGTCTAAGATACCACTATTGCTGAAGGATGTTGGAAAGATTATGATAGACTCCACTATTCATCCATGCTGACACACAATATGTTATCATGTAATAGAGTAGAACAAAATGTGTTACCACTTGAAAAGGTATTTTAATATTGGAGCTTGTGAAATTCAGGGAACTTTTATGAGTCAGAATAAACAGTTGCTCATGTCCTCAAACTCTTGTAGGTTATACTGGGGCACAGCTATATTTAGTAATAGGTCTTGGTGTCAGTAGCCCCATAAACATACTAGGGTAGATACTGCAGAAGAAGCTAGCTATCACCAAAGTATGGGATTCAGAAGAAAGGGATTTGGAAGAGCAAGAGAGTAGATGAATCATGAATCTTTGGGTGTGTTGAGGGCAGAGGGGGACTGAACTCAGGACATCATACTATCCAGGTTCTTAAGCCATGCCCCTAGATGACAGCGAATCTTTACATGGCCATAGGCAAAAGACTAACATAAAACCTCCCATCCAAGATGCCAGAGTAGGCTTAAAATTATTGTGTCAGGAACTCTAATTACTAGAGCAGAGAAAAAGCTAAGGAAAAGACGAGGGAAAACTCAGATGAATCAGAGTGGTCTAATCTGAGCATGTTAATATCACAATGCACCCCCTTTTTGATCATTTTTAGCTACTGGTAAAAATGGAAGGAGCATAAGATACTGTGTATAAACTCTTGGCCATGCCCTGAAACTCTACCTCTTAATAAAGAAGTCTAAAGTAGGGTTTCAGTTCATCTTTATTTGCACATGTATGTGTGTGACTGAGAATATGCTGGTATCAGGTCTTGAATTCAGGGCCTGGCTTTTTTGTTCAAGGATGACAGTCTACCACTTGAGCTGTACCTCACTTCCCTGGCTTTGTGCTGGTTAATTGGAAATAAAAGTCTCTTGGATTTGCCTGTTTAAGCTGGCTTCAAACCAGGATCCTTACAACTCAGCCTTCTGAGTAGCTATGATTACAACTACAGCACCTGGCTTCAATTTGTATTTCTATAGGCCTTTTAATATTATAGGCACAATAGGCATTGAGTAATACTTTTTCATTATACTGAATTTACACAGTATTTGTTAGATATTTCAAGGAGTCCATCATGCATGTCTCTCTTCTAAAAGATTATCTTTAAGTAGTTATACAAAGGAGGTGCCATTTAACAAATAAGTTTATGAATACAATGCAACTTGGTCAATGTTAGCCTTTTCAACATTTCTCCCCCACCCTTTGGCCCATCCCTTCCCATATTTTTCTGAAGTTTGTGGTATATACAATGAATTCTTGACTGCATTCTCTCCTTTTCCCCACTTCATTTTTCTATCCCTCTCCCCTCAGCTCTACCTCCCTGTTACATATACCCCATATCTGGTGTTGATTTTGTTGAGCTTTGACCTAGTCCTTATAAAAATTATATTTGAGCTCTTCATAGAATCTATTATACTTAAGTTAATTAATTTGTAACCACTTGCATATGACCCAATGTGTCTACTTAAGGATTTATAGGTACATTCTATCTACCACAATTGAGGAAAACCATGAAACCTTTGTTTCTCTGGGTCTGGCTTACTTCACCTGTTATCATTTTTCCCAACTCTTTCCATTTCCTTACAAATGGTACAATATCATTCTTTCTAATGGATAAGTAAAATTCCATTGTGTATATATACCACATTTTCTTGATCCATTTGTTCATTGAAGGGTTTCTGGGCTGGTTCTGTAACTTGGCTATGGTGACCAGTGCTGCAATGAGCGTGGCTGTGTTGGTGGCTTTACTTTAACCTTGCTTATGTTCTATTAGATAAAGACCCAGGAGTAGACTTGCTGGGTCAAGTCTTTCCATTTCCTAACGGAAATGGAAAAAAAAGTTATATTAAGTGAAGTAAGCCAGGCCCAAAGAAACATAGGTCCCATGGTTTCTCGTATTTGCAATAACTAGTATATGTCTGAGACAAACAGAAAAGGTCAGGTAAGTTGATGTTAGGTGAAATGAACCCAAGATAAGTATTCAAATTTTTTTTTCTTTCTTGTGATTGTTTCTAACATATTTATAAGATGATTTCTTTGTTGCTTTGTATGCCCTTCCCCCACGGTATAACCCCTGCTTTCATTGTATTTGATGTTGCTATAATTTGTGGAGGGGAAGGGCAAAAACAAACCGTTTAAATAGGGATACGGGGGGGGGGGTGGGGGGGGAGGCTGGGAAGGGATGTGAAGGGTAAACAAAGGAGGAGGCTGCAATGCTTGATAAGAAATGTATGCATTAACCTGCCCATGTAATTGTAACCCCTCTGTACAGTGTGTTCACAAAAAATAAAAATAAAAAAAATAAATAGGGATACAGGTGGACCCATTGCAACAATGAGATGTAAAGTCATTATGTTGAAAAGGAATTTTACAACTTTGGCTGGGGTTGTGGGGGTGAGTGGGGGGGGAGATGGGAAGGGATGGGAAGGGGAAACAAAGGAGGAGGCAACAATGCTTGATAAGAAATGTACTCATTACCTTGCCCATGTAATTGTAACCCCTCTGTACGGTATTTTCACAATAAAAAAAAAAAGAATTGCTGGGTCATTCTTTGACTATGAGCTCTAAGAGGAAAGACATAATACCTGCTCCTGGTACATGAGAAGAGCTTAGTTGATATTTGAAAGGGAGTGGGTAGAGAAGGAAGAAGGAAGAGTACTTTTATATACAAGAAGCACTTAGCTGGAAGATTTGCCCTATGAAGTTCTCATTGAAACCTGTGCTGTGCCATGTGGTACCGAACTTCCACCCCTTTGCACATGCAACTCTCCATCTGAACTGTTCTTCCTCGTCCCCACTAACACTTGCCTTTGCTTTTATCTCTTCCTCTTTTTCCTTGTCATCTTCAATCTGATGAAGACATCCTTTCTTTAAGCTTCTTAATGAAGGGCTGGTTACTATTACCTTTGGATGACCTTGAAGTAATTTGGTCATTTTATGATCATGTTTCACAGTTTATTTTTAATTATGTAACTTTATAACTGAACTGTCAAAAGTACTCTTCATTTGGACATCATGAGAGTTAATCTCATTGTCCTTGAATAGTTGCATATACTATTCAACTCTTGAACAAGTTAACCTTTACCAGTAGTAGCTACCTAAGGAAGCTGCTTCTTTGCTCCATTTTAATTTTTGTATTTATTCATCTACTAAGAAAATGAGAGAGCTGGGGGTTAACTCAGTACTTACCAAGCAAGATTTGATCATTAGCATGTGTGCATGTATGCATATATGCCCACATACACACAGAAAATATAGACAAAGTAACCTAGAAAAATTGAATACTACCTCAAATTTATTGTACTCTTTCACATTGTTTAATTGGTCATTGCAATGCCTTGTAACTATTTTTTTCATGAATGAGCATGAAAAAGTATGTCATTCATAAGCATAGTTTTGCAGTAATCAGGACAAAGTTTGAACTTCTGCCCTGCTCTTTCCTAATGGTATGACCTCAAAGGAGTTACTCAACCTTTCTGTGAAGTGTCCTTCTCTGTCACTTTCTTTACAAGTTCATTGTGATATTCAGTAACCTACATACAGTGCACTTCACACTTAACAGAGATGCCTTTGCCCTTTTTTCCTCCTCTCAGTAGTGCCCCTAATTAGCATTGCCTTTCATTAAATTTAGGAGACAAATTCAAATTTATGGATCCAGGGGCTTCACCAATGTTTTGGCATTGACTATAGGGTCTCTTAATTTTGACTCTTGGACACCCCCCCCCCTTCTCTCATGGGAAAACTCCCTCAACTTGATTATTTATTCAGTTCTTTTATGCTCCCCATATTGTCATGGCTATGTTTGAACCATGTTATCAGCAGGTCTAACTGAAAAGGCAATTTAATATCGCCCTGTGTTGCATCACTGCATATATTATTTTGGTCTGTCATGGACCTGTCAGCAAGTCTTGATGAAGTACAGAGTCAATAGTAACAAGCCTGAAATCTGACAGCTCTTTAACAGAAGCAACTCCACTTGGTGCAGTGGTATTTCTTCAGAAATAAGGCCTTCCTTGGTCTCTTTGTTGATGCAATTAGCAATCCAACCCCACTCATTATATTTCCCCTTGAGCGGTATCTTTAGTGCTGGTAATTCCTTCTGCTGCATGGTCTTGGAAAAACAGAGCCATCATATGGGCCTGTGATGTACCAAAGACTGTAGCCAGAAATATCTTGGTAATTTATCCCCAAACCCAACTCTAATTATTCTGTTATTCACTAGCTTGTTCGATTGAGACTCTCCAGGTTCTGCATTCCCCAGGCAGAGAACAAAAGGTTTCCCTTGAAAGTAGGGGCCTGGCAATGTCAGTGCAGGGAACTGTCTATAAATAATGCAGCAGGGCCAACTTCGTTTTCATAGTCTTGGAGAAATGCATGAAAATGATCAGGCCCCTGGAACTGAGCAGACTTGTGCTTTTCATGTGCTTGCCTTGCTCTGGGTAGATCTGGAGAGTTGGAACTTCTTGCTTTTACTGAGGCTGCTTTATCTTGTCTGTATGGATAGTATTTGGTGGCTGTTTTATTCATTTTAAAATTTTGAGGCTTCTTCCTGCTGAGGAAATCTCTAATATGTACTCAGTACTCATTGACTTTTTTTAAAAACAGAAAGGTTATAATAACTGTAGCTGTTACAATGTGTGATCATCAAAAATTAGGTTTGCTTTTACTATGTTATTTTCTCCATATTAAGGCTTGAATAGTTGGGCAAGACTCTTCTTTCTGTATCCTCTGATCTCTCAGCCTTGTTTATTTCTTTTTTATCATTGTTGTTTTGACTTGGTGGGATTTTTTGTTTGCTTTTGAAATTCAAGATTTACTTCTTGGACTAAGTGAGGCTTTTCATCTATAGGCTTCAGTCTTATTTTAACTCAGTGTAACCATGTACCTGTACTGTATTCATTTACTTATCATGGTTCCCTCATCTCTTCTGTTTTCTTTTTCCTGTTCCTTTTAAAGAAATTGCTCCTGGAGTTCCTGTTATTCTCATTCAGGGTCCTAGGTCTTTCCCCAAGCTTCTTACCCCTTCCATCATGATTTTTTCCCCTTTCATGTCTTCACTGCTTTGAGAAAGATATTCATTCACTTTGTCTTCCAGAACATTAATTTAATTTCCATCAGGGCCAATTGATTTTTTTAGTGTAAAAAAAAAAAACCTTTACATTCCAGAAAGTCACTGTGTAAGTTCTCCTTGCTTTCATAATTAATGTTGCCTCCCAGTATTTTCATCATTTCTACTTCAGTGAGACCTGCCACTTGCTTCTTATAGATGGTCTACATAATCTTCTCTCAAAAACACTTGTCTCTCCAAGTTATATAGTTTTTAAAAATCTACTCATTTTTGGTATACTTTTGGTGCTTATATGTAGGTTTTTGAGGATCTATTCAGCATTAACAGATCTGAATGCTAGGAAAGGTACAGGATTTATGCCCTGATATTCCTGTTGGAAGTGAGCTAATTCACCAAGAGTTCAAGGCGCCTTCTATCCTCTACAAGCTTCCTGGGAAAAAATAGCACTCATTTTCTGCACATTGTTCTTGGAAATAACTTAGCCTGCAGTGTAGTCTCTGACTGTTAGAGGCTTTTACTTCTAAGTTTAATTCTACAATGCTCCTGTGCGGAATGACATGATGGGCTGGTAGATATAGCTTGTCTAACGGTGACTAGGAGGCTAGTTGCACAGAAAAACACTTCAGGGAAGTGACAAAACTCTGGTTGTAATAGAAATCTCTGGGCAAGAAAAAAACCTTTATTTAGTTACTGGTACTTTGCCTTTATCCAGAAAGAAGATGCAGTTCTGTATGTCTTTCTTTCCTAGAGATTTGCTAAAAACTTACAACTTGAGATGCACTCTCTGAAAGATGCCAATCACTATTAGCACTAGTGTGATTTACAGAGATACAAATAAAATGAATCCTAATCATAGTTGCACAGTCCATATGGAGAATTGAGTTTCCAGAGACATCTTTAGCCACAAGACTGTGGTTCAGTCATCTTCACTCCTAGAACACTTTTTAGCCACTTATTGTAATTTACTATAAACAATAAGCAATGAGGCATTCCTATTTTTTCTTATTATATGAGCAAAATACAGTTGGATTAATTTACTTACATTTTAAAGTGTTGAGTTAACTACTGCTTGTTTGCAAACCACAACCAAGGCTCAGAGTCGAATCCAGTGATCATTTGATTGCCTGATAAGAGGCTTTGTTAGTTTGTGCTCTGGTGAGTGGTTCTTTTGATGTTAGTTTGATTCATTCACTGGCATCTTGGTTGTCTGATTCAACTTGATCCACAACCACCTAGAGGTATGTGATCCAGATTGTGTGTGTTTTTTTTTTTTGATCATTGCTGTATGCTTCTCATCTTTGATCCTCCTCATGTGACTAGCTCAACATGAATTTCTCATGGTGGAGCCGGAGGTGCAAGAAAGCAATCAAAATAAATGAAGCATCTTTAAGCCTACAAAAGTGGTATGCAGTCCCTTCTGTTGAATTCCTTTAGCTAAATCTAGTCGTGTGTCCCAATTCAAAGTGTAGAGATAAGAAAAGTGGTCCTTCCCATAGGGCATGGCCTATACTGTAAGGAGGAAGTTTCCACACTATCTAGTTACATGGCAGAGGATGTGGATATGTCGAAGGATTCAAGGCACAGGACCATTTTAACAGTAAACCTCCCTTACATGTTAAAAACTGTTATGTATTTGTAATTTTCCATGGCATCTTAAAGGAGACTTAAAATTGGCTTGTGAATAGTATGGAAATGTTGATAGAAGAACTAAATGGGGGGAGGGGGGTATTGGGTGGGGGGAGGGGGGAGGCGGGGAAGGGAGGTGAAGGGTAAACAAAGGAGGAGGCTGCAATGCTTGGTAAGAAATGTATGCATTATCCTGCCCATGTAATTGTAGCCCCTCTGTACAGTATGTTCTCAAATAAAATAAAATTAAATTAAAAAATAAAAAAAAATAAAAAAAAAGAAGAACTAAATGGGAACTAGATAAAAAGGAAGACTTGTAGGTTGCCAAGTGGACAAGGGTGCATGGGAGGAGCAAGAGTCAAGTAAGATGCAAGAAATAGTTAAGAGTAGAGGAACAGACGTCTCTATTAATGGGACATCTAGAGAGTGAAGATTTATCTTATTTGGTAGGATTATTGGAAATAATCCTCCTACATTGTCTTTTGTTTATAATCACTCTTCCCAGTGAGCTAAGAGAGTTCCTAGATAGTTGAAATTTCAAACATTGTGCCAAGGGGGAGTTTACCTACTCTGAATCTCTTAGGGTAAACTACCTTAAATAAGGGATACATATGTATACATGCATACATGTATATATATATATATATGTATGTATGTATGTATGTATGTATGTATGTGTATATAGTGTATGTATGTATTTATATTTGTGTAAGTACTTTTTAAATGTATTGGTGTCACTAAACACCATTCTATGTGTTCTGGCAGTTGTGCCACGAATGAACAAATTGTTAATGAAAAGTGTCCTTTCATATGTGGGCAGGTAAGACTGGTTTTGTAAGAGTAAGACTGGTTTTATGTCAAAAGAGTTGCTGGTTTGCTGGGAGAGCAGAAGTGGGTAGGCAAGCAGTAGCTGGTTGCACACAGAAAATAGTCATTGAACAACAGTCCCTTCATTGAGGCCTCCTAAACTGTCTGAGCTGACATGTAAAAACTTCTTAAGTGATTCAAGATGGTACACTAGGAGGAAGCAAGGCTGGGAATCACACAATGGAAACCAGTGATGTCACAAAGGTTAAGTGAATGGATTTAATCAGGGTTGATGTAACAAATCTCATTTTTAAAAAATTGCACTGGAGAAATATGGAAAATATATTGAAAAGTATTAGGGCTACAAGGAAGATCTATAAAAAAGCAATTAATTACAGGATGTGATAGACAATAATGCTAAAGTATACATTGTATGCTTGGATCTCAGAAAAGGAATATATAACCCCAAACTGGAATTTCGGCTTATGTGAAAGTGCAAGTTTTTATTTTAAAGAAGGGAAGCTGGAAGAAATTTCTAAGCCTCTGGGTACAGGACAAAGACATAAAAGTTTAAGACACCCTTTTCCAGTCATGTTTTTAGAGAAATGCCAATTATTTTTAGAGATGGAATATAGAATATTAAGAATGACTTAATGAGAAATAAAGCTGAAAAGGAAAATGACTCCTTATTACATTTTACTTTAGCTTAGAGCAACCACCAGGAACTTTTAAAAACATCTTTATTAAACAGAATTTTAAATATGTACAAAATAAACAATGTTTGGTCTAAGCCTCAGTGACCAGCAACTAAGGCTAGTCTTGCCTGGTCTACAATGTCATTCTTCTTCCCATGCTATTTTGTAGCAAATCCAAAATAACATCTCATCTCATATAAATATGTTAGCATATATCTCTGAATGATAAGGAACAGCTTTTAACATAACCAATGTTATATTTTAAAGTTTGCTAAGCTAATTTCATCTAAAAGCTGGTCAACTATCATAATTTATAGTTACCTCAAAAATCTGTATGTGTGTAGCTGTAAGTGTAAATATTCATTGTTTGATCGGTATCCAAATAAAGAGCTGAAAATCTTCTGAAAGTAAAAGAGAAGGGGTTACCAGTGATTGCCAGGTGTCCAGGGAGACCTTTGGATCTAAACAGTGGTGTATACTTAACATTTTTCTCCATATTACTCAAGATAATCTGGTAGATACTTACTTATGAAGGAAACATGGTTCATTGGTTTTATCTCTCTCCTCTTTCCCTAGGTCTCTCTGCTCCCTGGTGTGCAAATGGACATATTCAGCAGATAAAGGCTGGGATGACAGTTTCTGGAAGATGGTTGGTTTGGAAGACTTAGTTGCTGATAATTACAGCAAAATAGGTAAAAGAGGAGAAAATCTGGAGAATGATCACATCCATCTGTCTATGTATCTTTCTATCTATACATACATTGGTATTTTATATACATATATCAGTGAGTTTATGCATGTATGTAACATATTGTTCATTTTGCCTAGATTCCAGTATAGGAAACCAACCCTACTTTCCTAAGACTTGGGTTTTTCTAAAATGAACCAGATAGTGGCATGCCTTATCTGAAGAGGAAGGCTGAATGGAGAGAGGAAGGGTTGGTGAATACAGTCATAATACTCAATGTGCATGTGTGGAAATAGAACTGGGACGGAATAAGTAAGAATGAGAGGAAGAATGATGGGAGGGGTGACATTGATCAACATGTATTGTACACATACATGGACATGTTAAATTGAAACCTTTTAGTACAACTATTTAGAGATAATTTAAAAAATTTATTAATATACCACAGCATAAGAAAAAAAATAAGTCAGTTGAAAAAATTAATGAAATAAATCAGTTATGATGGATAGGACATGACTGTAGGCCAATTTTTCTTTTTCATGGTTAATTGAAATAGGAATGTCATGAACTTTTCTGTCCTGTCTGGCTTTGAACCATGATCCACAGATCTCAGCTTCCTGAGTAGCTAGGATTACAGGCAGGAGCCATGGCTGAACAGCTGTACCTGCTTATATATCTTGATTTGATAGTAAATTGTGAAGTCTTGAACAAGAGGTTTTTCACTTATTTGCTTTTAGAGTCCCAGTTCTAACAGAGGGCGTAGCACATTTTTATGGCTTTATTATTCTTTGATTAATAGGAAGATAGATTCATGCTTCTGGGAGCTGGTATATTTTGTTTTGAAAATATATAAGGATTTTTCTGATTGTAGCAGTACCATATGTGGGCTTTGATTTTCTGATTATTTTACTAGTTTCCTCACACTCTGGTTTCTCTTCAAATCCTTTAACCTCTTGCCTTTTCAACATTTTCCTCTTTCCTCTGCATACAAGACACATGTTTGATTAGTATATTAGCTCTGCTAATAGGGCAATACCTAAAGAAATGTTCATTAAAAGTCCATAATGTTAATCTGGCAGAAAATTTCCAGAGTAACTTTATTAGATTTTGCCTGTTAAGTTAATGGATTTTTAATGGATGTCCTAAGGAGGCATATCATTAACCAGAATATTGCCATACATGGATTAAAACATACTCATTCATCAAAATTAATTGTGTGATCTTCCCCTGATTTTCATTTCTGGTTACTTGAGCTTAGATTTTCAATCTGAACCCAAAGCAGAAAACATTTAAAAAGATATTTACTCTCAGTTTGATGTTCAGAAACTCCTCGCTCCCTTCCAGACATTGTCTATAATTCTTGGAACTATGTAAAATGAATCTCGGAAGTCTCCCTATAAAGTGTTAAATATTTCCAGTGGCCTCATTGCTCATCAAAATGTGAGCAATATAGCACAAAACCTTTTAGCAGATTTGAGCACTGAGTGTGGTGGACTGGAGCATTAATACAATTACCATAATTTGCTCCATGTGGAGCTTTTAGCCAAGTCTTTACCAGCCTTCTCGGCTCATGCAGTAAATAAATGCTTTCCCCGAAAACTGAACACCTCAGCAACTGATGGTCTTATGGAAGAATATTTTTGATATAAATTATTTATGAAGTGTAAGTTAAGGATCAAATGCAATATTTATATAGTGCATTTCAAGGACAAGGGAAATTTACAGTGTTTTAAGTAACTACATGTAAGTTTTCAAAGCTGCTACCTTCTGCTCTTCCAAGGAAGTACTTGATAGTTTGATTTGAGAACACTGTGCAAAGTAAGACATAAAATAACTGAATGAAAAGAATATACCAGGAAATTTCTTTGCAATTAAATTCCTAGTTGGTTTAATATTCAGAATTAATGGAGGAAGCTCAAACCTATCTCTCTCTCTCTCTCTCTCTCTCTCTCTCTCTCTCTCTGTATGTTCTGTGAAGAGTGGGTAAGAGATTATCCACCTATAGTCCAATAAAATGATCTATTTCAATAAATTTTGACCTTCAGTCCCATGTGAATCATTCCCAGGTTACCTATTTAATCCTACACATCTATCAAAAGTGAACAGGAAGGAAGACATCAGCAAGGAGAGAGGACCCTTAGGAAGATAAGCAACATCCCACCTGTTCTAATCGATTATCCAGCCTCCCTTCCGGCATGTCCCAGTTGCTTTTACTTCCTGGGAAAAGCACGCTTTGGTATATTATTGGGGTAGGACAGTTCATGAAAATTCATATGTATAAGATGGCTGAAATATAGAGTAGTTGTTTGCATTATAGGATTTCATTATGTAAAATAATTCAGTGTTACCTTACAGCTCATTCATTATTTTGGATTTAGGAAGTCAGGAAAACAAGAAATATAAGGCCTGAATAGATCGAATTACTGAGTATTCAGAGAGAAGCAGAAATGCATATAAAGTATACATGGAAGAAGATACATTATTGAGGGGAACAGAGGCTGCCTTTTTAAAAATGGTTTTCTCTCCCCTCTGAGACTATATTTTAGGCATTAGACACCATGGATACAGTTACCTGGCATGTTATAGACACCAATGATATATTTGTTGAGTGAGTGAATAAGTATGTGAATGAAGGATTTGTTAAGTAAATTCTGTCTTGGCTTTTATTGTTTTAACACTTAATGGAATTTCAATGGATTCTTTAAGTTAAATGATAGTGCAAGGTGAAAGAGACCTAACAAATTTCTGACATCAATTCTGTGTTCATAATAATCTTTCACTAGCACTTTCTATTTAAGAAGATACTCCTATGAAAGTATAGCAGAGTTTTTGCCTAAATCCAACCCCATTCTTTTTAATTTTTTATTGTTATTATAAAGGTGATGATGTACAGAAGGGTTATAGTTATATAAATCAGGTATAGAGTATATTTCTTTTTGGACAGAGTCACCGCTTCCTTCTCTCTGTCTCTCAGTTTTCCCCCATACCTACCACAACTTGTATAGATCATTTTCAATATAGTGTCCAGTGAGTACCACTGCTTCATTTGTTTACCTTTAACCATCCATTTCTGTGCTTCTCCTCACCCTCCCAAAGACATATAAGGAACAAGGATACAGAAAAGAAAATGAAAACAGCATCAAAGAAAGAAACCTCTTATTTCTGTTTCCTGGAGTTCATTTCTATAATTTTTTTTGTATGATGAGATGCACATAGGTATCGTGCTTTTCTTTTCCCTCTCCTAAGAGTATCTTCTTTGATCTTACTATGTATGAATGCCTAGAGATGTGGATAATTTATCAGGTCCCAGTGTATTTTAGATCTAGCTTCTGTATATGAGAGAAAATAGGTGCTTTTTGTCTCTCTGAACTTGGCTTACCTCACTTAACATGATTTGTTCTAGGTCCATCCATTTCCCTGCAAAGGACATAATATTATTCTTTCTAATGGCTGTGTAAAATTCCATTGTATGTATGTACCACATTTTTTGGATTTACTCATCTATTATAGGACACCTTAGCTGTTTGCACAACTTGGCTATTGTGAATGGTATAGCAATGGACACAGGTGTTCAACTGTCTTTATGCTATCCTGGCTTGTGGTGTTCTAGGTAGATGACCAGGAAAGGTATGACTGGGTCATAGGGAAGCTTTATGACCAGATTTCTCTTTTAATTTGATTTTCTTGTAAAGATGCTGTAGAGAGGGGTAAGGCAATGAGTACATTACTTGTCAATCATTGTTACCCCTTCCTTTGTTGTTGGCCCACTATCCCTTCCCTCTTCCACCTCCCACACTCCTTCCCACCCCACCCCACCCCCACCTGAAGTTGTACAGTTCATTTCAAATATACTGTCCTGTGGGTTTCTTGTAACGGGCCATCCTGTATCCTTGTTTTACCGTTTTGTTATTCCCCTTCACCTCCCTAGATTAGACAAATGTATAAACAAGATGCAGGGTACCAAAATCAAGTACAGTGACATCAGAGAATAAACCATAGAAGGAAGAACATACAAAGGAAACAAACAAAAATCTCATAGTACATTTAAAACAACAACATCAAAGACAGACCTTTGTGTCCATACCTTGGGGTTCATTTCACTTAGCATCATTTTTTATGATCATATATACATAGTGTCTGAACTTTTCAGCTCATCTAATAAGATCACCCTATATGTGTACTAATTATTGCAAATAAGGGAAACCAAGGGACCTAAATTTCTTTGGGACTGGCTTACTTCACTTAATATGATTTTTTTTCCATCTTTCCATTTGCTATCAAATAGGGTGGTGTCATTCTTACTGATGGAAGCATAGAATTCCATTATCTTGATCCACTCATCTACTGAGGGGCATCTGGGTTGGTTCCATATCTTAGCTATGATGAATAATGCTGCAATAAACATAGTAGTGCTGGTAGCTTTAATATGGCCTTGTTTGATTTCATATGGGTAAATGCCCCAAAGTGGGATTGATAGGTCATAGGGGAGCTCTATGTGTAGTATGACCAGATTTCTTAGAGCTAGGATTACGGGTATGAGTCACTAGTACCTGGCCAAGGACAGGAATTTTTTTTGTAAAATTTATTTTATGTTTTTATTTATTTATTTGAATTTTTTATTGTCAAGGTGATGTACTGAGAAGTTACAGTTACATAAGTACGGTAATAAATACATTTCTTATCAAACTTGTTACCCCTTCCCTCATTTTTCTCCTACTTTCCATCCCCTACCTCTCCCCCCACCCCCAAGTTGTACAGCTCATTTACAACATGTTGTCTTGTGTATATCGCTGTTGTATTGGTTTCTCCCTTGTCCTTTGTCTTACCATTCTGTTGGGCAGGAAATATTTAACAACAACTTATTATAGGAAGGTTGGGAAATTTACTTTTCTGTTGAGTAAAATAAAATCTATAGTAATTGATGCTGCCTTTTAGATATTTTTGTCTTGTAGCCTTAAAAGCACAAGTGAAAAATATTGACTAATTACAGATATGATTGGACACACAAATGTACCAGTATTTACCATTGATGGTGTATGAGTGAGTTTTAACTGATTGAGAATAATTCCCAGAACCACCCAAGCCACAGTATAATATTGATTCTGCTTTGAGCCGTGGTGGTCTTCCACTTCTATTTGCTATGAGACTAGACCTTGAGATCTGTAAGATATTGATTAAACCACTGAATGGCAGGTAAAGAACCTGGGGCACAGGCAAACTAAATCTAGCTATACTGGCCTAAAATAAGCTTCATTTGATCTGCTTGGTCTGTGATCTCAGAATCACTTGCCTGAGTATAGGCAGATCAAGAAGAGACAAATTTCAAGCTTGCATTGACTCAGTGTCTAGGATGTGGCCACATCCTGCCCCATAGTGTTTCATTCTTTCAGATCTTACATATCATCTAAGTGATAACTCTTCCTATAGATGGAGTAAGTGACATTAGAGAAACAAAAGATGGGGGGGGGGGTTCCTGTCCACTTTTATCTACGTTGGAGGAGAAAGGAGAAAATCCCCTTATGGGATCAATGTGAATCATGGCCAGAGTTAGAAACCTGAACTTACCGATGCCATCTATAGGAGAGGGTTTTATAAAATAATGTGCAATCTATTAGTGCCTATTGTTCCTTTTTAAATTTATGAATCACTTTATTGTGCATTGTCTTTTATCATCAGAAATCATTCTCTATCTCTCAACACAATAAGGATATTATCTGACATTGTCTTGGAAAATTTTTTTTCTAAAATAAAATTTTATTTTATTATAAAAGTGATTATAGAGGAGTTACAGTTACATAAGCAAGGAGATGAGTACATTTCTTGTTGAACAGTGATACTCCCTCCCTCCTTTTCTCCTACTTTCCCTCTCCCCAACTCCTCTTCTCCCCTGACAACTTGTAAAGTTGATTTCCAACATACTATCTTGTGAGTATCACTGTTGCATTGTTTACCCTTTGTTTTTTTGTCTTACCATTTTGTTATCCCCCTTCTCTCCCCAATTCATATAAATGTATATCTAAGACACAGGGTATCAAAATAAAAAAGTGATAACAGGGGATAAACCAAAGGGAAAAAAAGAAAGTAAAAAGAAATAACTTCACACAGTACCAAAAACAACAACAACAACAAAAAAAAAACCTCTGTCTCCATGTTTCAGAGTTCTTTTTCGATTAGCATTATTTTATATGGTCATTTATACATAGATATTGAACTATTGTGATCCTTCCTCTGCTAGGACTGTCCTAGACATACACTAATTATTACAAGATGAGGTGAACTATGGAGCCTGTTTCTTTATATCTGGCTTTTTTCACTTAATATGATTTTTTCCAAGTCTTTCCATTTTCTTACAAATGGAATGATGTCATTCTTGTGATTGAAGCATATAATTCCATTGTGTATATATACTACATTTTTTTTATCCATTTGTCTACTGAGAGGCATCTGGGCTGATCCATATCTTAGCTATGGTTAATAATGCTGCAGTGAACATAGTTGTGTTGGTAGTTTTAGTGTGGCCTTGTTAATGGGATCCATTCAACTGCAGAGCTTCTGCATAGCAAAGGACATAAATAGCATGATAAATAGAAAGCCCACAGATGGGGAGATCTTCACTAGCTATATAACAGACAGGGCCTCATATCAAAAATATACCTAGAACTCAAAAAAATTAAACCTCTCAATTACAAATCCTCAAAGAAATAACCACCCCATTCATAAGTGGGCTTCTGTGGAGAGGAACTAAGAATAGCCAATGGACACATGAAGAAATGTTCAATGTCGCTGGCCATAAAAGAAATTCAAATCAAAACTACATTGAGATTCTTCCTTACCCCAGTTAGAATGGCCATTATCAAGAAAACAAATAATTACAGATGCTGGTGGAGATGTGGCCAAAAGGGAATGCTACTACACTGTTGGGTGGGAATGTAAATTGGTTCAACCAGTCTGGAAAGCTGTATGGAGGTTTCTCCAAAGACTAAACATAGAGCTTCTCTATGACCCAGTAATCCCACTCCTGGGCATTTACCCAAATGACCACAAATGAGGCTTATTGTTCTTAATTTCCGAAAAGAACTTGATGTATTTACAAGGACTCCTCTGTTCATTCTTTAGAATGTGAGGTTCATTTTCATTTGTTGCAAACAAGCCATGCAGTTCAATGTTACTATTCTGCCCTTCAAGAGTTACTGAGTGTTTCTATTTTATCCTTATGTCATGTGATGCAGGGGAAGTCTGAACTTTTGCCTATGGTTATTTCCAGCTTTGTCTAGTTTATTTGGAGCACTGTATACCACCATCGCCTGTGTCCTGAGTGAGTCCCTCCCATGAGTGGTTTGGGTTGGGCTTTGCCTCCTCCCTTCTTCATAAGACTTTGATCTTTCCCAATACTCTTATTCCTATCCAAACTATATCACAAGGTCTTCCCCAAATTTGAAAACAAGTATGTATTCTCTGACTATCGCACGACCTTATTTTACCTTTTACTGTCAGACTTCTGCCTCACAGAGAATGGCCCAGAGGTCTCCAGGCCAGTTAGTGATCTAATTGGACATGTGTCAATGGAGCCAGTCACATGTACAGAGTGCCTCTCAGGTGCCTTGTGCTAAGTAAGCTTAGTACGTAAAATAAATATAAAGATGAATTCCTCTTGATCTATCTCCTGGGAGATCTTACTTCTGAGGGTGGAGTTGGGTAAATTTTAAAAAAAGCATAGCCTCAAGGTTTTCAGTGTGTTTTGGGATGCCCCATTCTCTGGAGATGTGAGCAAGACATCAATGATGGCAATGGTATTGAAAATGTCTTCTCATAAGTTGATAAATTATATTTGTCTTAAAAACCTGAGTGGCATTTTACTAGCTAAAGAAGGGAGGTAACTTCCACAGAAGAAGATGCTATCAGTAATAGCTTACATATGGAGAAGAGTACAAGGTGTCCATGAATGATTGACTATGTTATATCTTCTTGGGGAATAGGTTGGATGACGGACAGATGGGTAGAGGTAGGAGAGTGGACAGGACACCAGTTTCTAGTGGGACTTCCTATCATTCCTTGAAGATTGATCGCTGGTAAGACATTCCACAAAATTTGCTCCATTTCTTTTAAGAGAGCTTTCTAGTTGCTACTTTTACCAATACTACAAATAAAACCCATAGTGACAGGTAGTGTTAAAGGAGTTTTGTAGCTTCAATCTGTGTGTGTGTGTGTGTGTGTGTGTGTGTGTGTGTGTGTGCGTGCGTGCGTGCGTGCGTGCCTGTGTATCCCAAACCCATTTTTTAATAATTATATACACTATCTATTAGCTACCTTCCTTATATAAATCTTGGTAGTGAAGCTGAACTGGGATATCAGATATCCCAGAAAAGTGTGGTTTATACAGCTTATAGAAATGTTGCTCTTGGGGCTGGGAAGGTGGCTCAGTGGTAGAGCGTTTGCCTTGCATGCCTGAGGCCCTGGGTTTGATTCCTCAGCACCACATAAGCAAAAAGAAAAAAGCCAGAAATGGTGCTGTGGCTCAAGTGGTAGAGTGCTAGCCTTGAGCTGAAGAGCTGAGTGACAGCGCCCAGGCCCAGAGTTCAGGCCCCATGACCGGACCTCCCCCCCCCCCCCCCGCCAAAAAAAAAAGAAATGTTGCTCATTTATTTATTTAATTTTGTTGGTCCTGAGGCTTGAACTCTGGGCTTAGGCGCTATCCCTGCGCTCTGCAGCTCAAGGTGAGTGTTCTATCACTTGAGCCACAGCGGCACTTCTGGTTTTGTAGTGGATTTTTGGAGATAAGAATCTCATAGACTTTCCTTCCCGGGCTCTTTTTATTTGTAAGTGTACTTTGGCACCTGGACTCAGGAATATTCATTCCCTCAGCACTGTTCTACCCTGGGCTCCCACTCCCTACATTCCCAGCAGTACCACTTCAGCAGCCCTCCCTTTCAGGAATAGCTCTGGAGAGTGAAGAGGATTGGGGAACAGTGATGACTACAATATGGTAGCTTTGCTATCCCTGAAGTTTTATGGAACTGCTCCTTTACTCATGGTGGCTTCTGGAAGATGATTGTAAGTCCCGAGAAGTGAGCTGAACTCTCAAATTCTCTTTCTCCTGATAGAGAAATAGCAAGTTGCAGAGTTGAAAGGAAACATAGAGATGCTACTCCAATGCCCTTATTTTACAGACATGAACTGAGACTCAGGGACGTAAGATTGATTTTCTTTACCTTATAGCACTATAGTGATATAGCTAGTACCAGAAGCCAGGCCTTCTGACTCCCATGTTTGGGGGCCATTTAACTGTTTTATGCCAGCTCTTCTGCTTGACCCTTTTAAACACCTTTTTACCAGTTAAGGTACAATCATGGGAATGGGACTACGCACTGAAAAGTTACTTAATCCGTTGTCCAGGCTTCATCTGTACATATGTAGTAACTGGACTTTTCCTATGTGGCCAGTGATCTGGGAGAAGTAGCTTCATTAAGACCAAATGTGGTTGAGAAATAGGAAACCTGCGAGAGTAGTTTGAGCATCTTAGTTAATTTTATATTGGCATGCCAGCTAGACATCCCTAAGCAAGAAAATAAGTTGCAGATGTGATTTTGTGGCCCCATGGAGTAAAACTGAACTGCTTCTCGCATACAGAAAATGGGCATCACTGTCCCAGTAAGTTTGGTCTATTAACCTATGACCATGATGATAGACAGGATCTGTTTTGAGTATTAAGCATGCACTTGTGAAAGGAAATGTTATTAAGATGAACCCAGTTTACTATGAATAAGTCATGCTATCTAACCTCAGGTATTGCCTTTCCTTGAATTCTTTTCTTTGCGACCCTCTCCCTGGCTAGATTGTTGGTACATTGTCCAAGCTTCAGTAGAATCTTCTTGTTATCTGCTTTTGAGTCCTCAACTAGCTGTTAATATTTTAAGGCTGTCTGCTTCGCATAACAACACCATCAAATGCACATGTATGATTGATGCATGAGTAGAGAGGTTGGGTTGAGTTTCTGAGTTGTCCTCTGTCCTCACAAACCAACGACTGACCATACTTTTGTTTTTGTTTTTGGTATTCTCTATCTTGGTAAAAGTTCCCTCAGTTCTCTCTGTTGATGAGGACCCAGGCCTGAA
This sequence comes from Dipodomys merriami, assembly GCF_024711535.1. Taxonomy (NCBI): domain Eukaryota; kingdom Metazoa; phylum Chordata; class Mammalia; order Rodentia; family Heteromyidae; genus Dipodomys; species Dipodomys merriami. The sequence goes on from NW_027204937.1 coordinate 4,729,564, forward strand.
AAATCATTTGTAATGCTTCTTTTTCTCTTACAGCTTGATATCTGCTCATCAACAGGTCCTTTGTACTTTGCTCCAAAATGGACCCCAAATTAGATATCCCCTCTTGAGTGTTACTGACCTAGTTCAAAGTATCTTGTGTCCCTTGCTGGATTAATTTGCTAGCCTCTTTTCTTTTCTTCCCTTTGATAATCCATTTTCCAGAATGATACTTTAAAAATGTAAGTCAGATTATTGTACTCTCCTACATAAATCTCTGCAGTGTCCTTCCTGTGGGGTGTATATATGTGAGTGTGTCCATGTGTGTGAGTGTGTCCATGTGTGTGGTGATCTAAGATCCTTGCTATATTCAAAAAAGTGTTAAAGGAACTCTCTCTGATTGAATTTCTTACTCTGCCACCATATGTTCAGCATCCAACCATACTAGCCTTTTTTTTGTCTCTAAACATTTCTAGTGCCTATAGTTTTTTCATTAGCTGTGCCCCTCCTCTGGAATGGCCCTTCTCAAAATAACCACATGTCTCTCTCTCTTTGTCTTTGCTCAGATCTTAGCCCTAATGTGAAGATGAGAGCCTTGCCTTACCACAGAGATAATACTCCTTTACATGCCAGCAGTGTTGCTGTATTTTCTTCTTAGCACTTTTAACTAGTTGGTCTCGCCTTATTCTTGCATTATTTATGCTTCTTGACACAATAGAAACTTACTATCTTTGAATACTTGTTAGAATTTTGAGTGTTATTGGTAGATCAATAAAACAGCATACAAAAAATGTACCATGTGTGCCATGCATTTTTGAGAAATTTCTTACAGTTCCCTGCTAGACAAAATAGAGATCTTTGAGCTGAATGACCCATTCATATGTATTCTCAAATGAGCAACTATCTCAAAGACCATAGCTAAAGGATTAAATCTTGCTCCCTCATGAGCCTGTGGTAGTCTGAAACATGCCATTGCATTTTAACTTACCCTTGTCAATATTTTCAATCAGCCTCTTAGGTAAAGATATAGAAGGCTTGCTGGTTAAATGTATAAATGATGCAGAACAGACAACCATAGATAATACATTGAATAAAATTCTTTAAAATATTTGAAGATTGCCAGGCACCAATGGCTAATGCTTGTAATCCTAGATACTCAGGAGGCTGAAGATCTGAGGACTGTAGTTCGAAGTCAGTCCAGGCACGAAACCCTTGAGACTCTTATCCCCAAAGTGGCTCAGATGGTTGAGTGGTAGTCTTGAGTGAAAAAGTTAAGGGCCAGTGACCATGCCTGAGTTTAAGCTCCAGTATCAGCACAATCAATTGATAACAAAATAATTAATAAACAATAGAAGATTATCAGAAAGATTAGCTAAAATTAACATGATGTATTTTTTTAACCAGGGATAAATTTATATCCATGTCTTCTTCTTAAAATTGTACACAGATGGGAAAAATGTAGCTTCTCAATGGTGATTGAGAAGAAACATTCATGTATTATGGATTATGTGCCAATTGCTTCTAGATGCCTATCAATATCAACTCATTGAATCCTTTTAACCACTCCATGTAGTACTATTATATTCATTTTTCTCATGAGAGAACTGAGGCACCAAAAGGTTGAATAAGCTGCTCCAGATCATATGTAACAATGCCAGAGATTGTGTCCAGAAACTACAAATCTGATCATGAGGCTGCACAGCCTCTTGAATCTGAGCTAAAATGCTCAAAATCAGTCAGTAAAAGCCCTAGTCCTAGATTGATTGTAACTGCAATCATGTGGACCTCACATTTGCAATGGCTACTGACACAATGCCATATACCTATAGGAAATTGGCCTGCATGAAATAGATCATTTAGCTCTAATCAGTACAAGAAACAGTTGAACAGTTTGGGTTTATCTAACCTTGTGAAATTACCTCCCAAATTGAAAATAGTAGTAAAAGCTGGTTCAAGATTCTAAACTCGCTTGGTGTGACAGCAGAGTGTGTCACTCCTCTGGAGTGAACTGCTGTCCATCACAAGTGGTAAGGGGTGCCTCGCTTGTTCCTTTTCCCTTTCCCTGAAATAGTGGTAGACAGCAGACCAAAGATGGCTCTCCTGTGGAATGCTGGGAAGGAATGCACAGAATGATACTTGGCAAAGATTCCTGTGTTTTAATCTCATTGCAATCTACCGCTCAAAATGTAGGAAACCTACTCCCCCCGCCCCTGATTGCTTTTTCTGAAAATTATTAACTGATGACTTGCTTTTTTTTCTCTTAGCTGGACATCTGACCCTATGCCATTATCCCTATCCATTTAGAGGTCTGTTAATCCAATGTTCTTAAAAAGCAGCCCTTGTCCATGACCAGCCTTCTGCATTGAATGTGACAGGTCATAGCTCTTCTTCTTAGATCCTCTTGATCACAGAGTTGATAAGGTGGTGAGCTCAGTGTCTGGAGTGACCTTCCCTCCGCTCCTCTGTAGTGTCCCTCACTGTGTTCTGTGGGTTTTGACTTAGAGATACCTGTGACCTTTAGTTTCCCAGAATGGGCTAACCTTTCTGAGAATCCATATCGGAGGGCTACTGTGGTCAGGTTAGGGTCACTGGTTGACTAATGGCTTTCTCCAGGATTTGCTGGCAAATGCTGCATTTCATGAACCCTATTGATCGCAGAAGGTTGCCTGTGCTCAGACAGCTTCTGTGGGCATGAGGAGGTGATGAGTCATGGACCCGCCTTCCCCACCACCCTTGTGTTTTGTGGCGGGGAGAACAAAGATGATCTCTTTGTGGTATCGTAAAACCTAGAAGTACATTAAAAATTTCGTTAAATTTTCATACCCATTTAGCTATTGAAAGATACAATCTGCTAGGAGGGGGAAGGAACCTCCTACAGTGTTTCTCCACACTGTCCTCACTTCAAAGGCTACTTAAAGGACAAGGTAATGATTTTGCAGTGTTTATTAATACTTCATGTTCCACCCTCCCTTCCCCCTCTTCTCTGCTATGAACTGTGTATTTGTCTGAATGTATAGAAACTGCTGAGGAATCTTAAGATGCAGAACAAGATTTTTGCAATGTCTTTTTCTATTAGGGGGCATTGCACACTGAGATCTGTTGTTGACTTGAGCTCCTGGGGGGAAGGAACATTTCTTTTTTCAGTTGCATTTTGGGATAATGGAAAGAGCATGGCTTTGGAGCCAGATAGACACGAGTTTGCAACATGTCCCTGCCATATACTAGCTGAGCGACTAAAATCAAGCAAGTTACTTAACCTGTAAGGGCTTCATGGGGAAAGTAACGCCTCTGCCTGGTGATTTTAGTGACCTCAGACAGAAACCACTCCCAGGAAAAGTTGTGTCTCATCTGAGTACCCAAAGTGTTTTGAGGTGTTTTTTGTTTTTAATTTAGCTTAGTTTGGCTTAGCTTCCCTTTACTTTCTTCCCCTCCCACCTCCTTTCCCTCCCCATCCTAGTTCTCTTCCTTCTCTTCCTCTTCCCAGCTTTGATGTGAGTACTGGGGGTAGATGGGAAGGGATGAGAAGGGGAAACAAAGGAGGAGACAACAATGCTTGATAAGAAATGTACTCATTACCTTGCTCATGTAATTGTAACTCCTCTGTACTGTATTTTCACAATAAAATAAAACAAAAAAGAAAAAGAACAAAGCCAGGTGCTTCTGTATGTTAAGCTAGCTACTCAGAAGGCCAACATCTGAGGATCGAGGTGTGAAGCCAGCAGTGGCTTCTCCAGTTAAACACCAAATAGGAAGAAGTGGAGCTGGGATTCAAGTAGCAGAGCACCAGCCTTGAGCAAAAAATTTCAGAGACAGCATCCAGGCCCTAAGTTCAAGCCATACTGGCACACACACACACACACACACACACACACACACACACACACACACACACACACACACTGGCGCACGTGCGCACGTGCACACACACACACACACACACAGACACATACACTGGTGCACGCGTGCACACACACACATACACACACACACAAATCTGAGATTCATCTGTGGTGGGCAATGAGTCATAACTATTAGTTCCTGTTCAATTCCTTTTGTTCCCATCTTTGCTTTTATTTACTATTTAATCCCTTTTACCTGATTTTGCCTTTGCCTACTTGTTATAAGTTTTATGAAATGTTCTAAGAAAAGCTAGCATATACAAACTAGTCTGGAACAAAATAAATATTCCTTGAAATAGAGGTTTAGAAGAGGGAGTGTATAATGACAAAGTGTTGAGATAGTGAATCCCATTGAAAGCCCTGTGGACTGGGCCATAAATTTATAACAGTCCTATGCTCTATGGTACGATTTCCTCCCAGCTTCCTCATTATTTTTATAGCAAGCTGAGAGGAAAAGGGTTTTTCTTTGGGTATCTTATTTTGTTTTATACAGTTATAATCTTAATGCACAGAACCTCCCCCATGCCAGCCTGCTCTGGAAGCCCTTAACACTATCATCTTCTTTATCCCTCATCTCTCATCAGTTACCAAATGCTGTTAGTTGTAGGATGAACTCTGTCCACCTGTAAATACTACCAAGTCTCTGTTCCCATGATCTTTCACATTGACGAGTCAACAGGAATCTAGGCACTTCTCACAGAATGGAAACTGCAGTCTATTCCTTTCTGCATATCCTAGCCTGCATGGACACTCTCTCTCTCTCTCTCTCTCTCTCTCTCTCTCTCTCTCTCTCTCTCTCTCTCTCTCCCCCCCTCTCTCTCTCTCCCTCTCTCCCTCTCCCTCTCTCTCTGTCTCCCTCTCCCTCTCCCTCTCTCTCTCTCTCTCTCTCTCTCTCTCTCTCTCTCTCTCTCTCTCTCTGCCTCTCTCTCTCTCTCTCCCTCTCTCTCTCTCTCTTTCTCTGTCTCTGTCTCTCTGTCTCTCTCTGTCTCTCTGTCTCGCTCTGTCTCTCTGTCTCTGTCTCTGTCTCTGTTTCTGTCTGTCTGTCTCTCTCTCTCCTCTTTCTCTCCTCTCTCAGGGCTGGGCCTGGGCGCTCTCCCAGAGCTCTTCAGCTCAAGGCCAGCACTCTACCACTTGAGCCACAGTGCCACTTCCAGTTTTCTGGTGATTAATTGGAGATAAAACTCTCATGGACTTTCCTGCCTGGGCTGGCTTTGAACTGAGATTCGCAGATCTCAGCCTTCTACGTAGCTAGGATTACAGGTGTGAGCCACCTGCACCGGATGCCTGCATGAATTTTATAATGAAAATCAAATCCTCAGGCCTACCAGCCCAACCTTCCCAAATCTTCCCAGTGCTCTTGAGGGCTGTTTGTGTGGTGGGGGTTTCCACCATGGCCTCCTCATCTGGCACGATTTTGTCCTTCAATCTCTGGTCATCCCTTATTTCTTTTCTCTGCACCCCACTGTCCTCACCTCCCTTTATGGTTTCATGGTATTCCCTCCAGTGCAAATCTATGTTCTAGGCCAAAGAAAGACAAGAGAAAAGGGGAAAATGTATATATGTTAACTGAATCTGCTTTGTTCTCAAGATGTTACTCCTGGGATCTTACTCAGTCTCTTCAGCCTCCATTTCACTGCCACGGGGTATATTCACTGAATGAGAGAATTTAAAAAAAGAAAACCTTCAGAGGTCATATTGCAGTTTTCGAGAAGAACTGAGTAGTGAAATAATGTTGTTATTTTGTGCAATGTTGAGAAGCTTAGACTTTATTCTATATATCAGAAGTCTCCAAATAGGCTTTCATTTCCCAGCTAAAATCAAGCAAAATGTCTATTGGGTATAGAGAAAAAAAAGTAATTAGACCTTTCTCCTTCTCCTCCTCCTCCTCCTCCTTTGTAGTTCATGGGGCTTGAACTCTGGGCCTGGACGCTGTCCCTCAGCTCTTCAGCTCAAAGCTAGTGCTCTACCACTTGAGCCACAGTGCCACTTCTGGTTTTCTGTTGGTTTATTGGAGATAGGAGTCTCACAGACCTTCCTGCCCAGGCTGGCTTTGAATCACAATCCTTAGATCTCAGCCTCCTGAATAACTAGGATTATAGGCAGGAGCCTCCAGCACCCAGCTTGTCTTCATTTTTACTTCACCCTGTCAAATTTCTGTTTATCCAGTTTGAGGCAGGATAAGCAGAAATGACTACAAGACTCCATTTCAATGGAAAAAAAGCTGAGCATGGTGTTTTAGCCTCCATCTCATTTAGACTTTTTGTAAGAAGCCTAAAATAGGCAAGTTGGGGGTCAAGGCACATGCCTGAGCAGGAAGTAAGACTTTACCTAAAAAATAACCAGTGCCAATAAAGGAGGGGGGTGGTTAGGGGTATACCTCAGAGGTAAAATCCCCACCTTAGCAAGTGCAAGGCCCTGAGCCAAACCCCAGTATCAACAAAATCAGCAGTGCATGATTTGCAATGTAATAGTTTGTTAAATAAGAAATAGGCATGTCGGGAATCTTTGCTGAAGTCTTTTTGTTTGATGACAATCAAAATGTTTAGAAAACAATGTGTTAGGTTAGTGGGGACTGCTTAAAGGTTTTAACTATGAAAATGGTCTAGAGAGTTCCTTAAATTAAAAAAAAAAATTTAGAATGTTAGTACTCAGAAAGGAATAGATGAGACATTTATTCCATTTTATAGACAGGATAACTCATGCCTAGAAGTTTACCTAACTTGGGCCAGTCTGTCCACTAGAGCTCCAACCTGGGTTTTCTTCTGTTTGTGGTTCTGTGTGCAATCCATATTCTTTCCAGAATGCTCATTCTGTTTCTTTCCATATCCTCTCCACAGCAGAAACATGGGCATGGGGGAGCCAAGAGGAAAGTAGAAGTGTATGTGTGTAATAAGATGCATACCAGGAAAACAATTTTGCAAAAGTGAATCACCAACTTACCTTGGGATACTGTTGTCTGTTTAACTATCAACCTGGAAGTCTCCAGGCATAGATTCCCATGAACTCTGTTTGCTTGATGGCAAACCTTTTCAGTGTTTCAGCTCAGACATGCCTATATGCATTATCAATACTTTTGGTTTCATATTTATAAAGCTATAACAGGCTAAGCAAGAACCTGAACTCAAAAGATTTTTCATTTGGTAAGATAGGAGCTTTTCAAGGGGTACACTTCACCATTTTATCTCAGCTCTGTGCATATGAAAAACATGTGTTTGCCCATGGGAACATATATGTGTTTGGCTCTGTTTCACAGAGTATCTTGTAAAAACTGATAGGAAAAAAATCTGTTTTATAGATCCTGTTTCCTAATGTTGTGAATTCTAGTTTAGGTCTTTGCTAACTGCTTCTTGGCCAGTGTAATTGATTTATTTCTATATGCCATCATCAGCCCAGCTATGTAAGTACAAGAAGAACACTGGCCCTCATAACCAGATGGTGAACAAGATCCACACTCTCTTGGGTACACTAAACTATTCTGAAAATTCTGTTTATAGGGGTGCAGACCAAGGGTTATATGTCTCCAAACGAATGTGTTTGTCAAGTTGATGTTCATGTTTACCAGGATCCTTTTATCACCAGCTGAGTCCTCTTTTAATGGCTTAGGTCACTTTGGAATAGTTTCAAAAGGCAGCCTGATGTTAGAACTTCCTGCGGGTTTGCCAACACAAATCTAAAGTGAAGCCTACAGCCTTCATGGTAGCAAACTCTAACCTCAAGCACACTTAATGAATCATGGACAAATGTTTTTATATTCAAACAAGTTCATTCCCTACAAAAATAACCTGGTTTTATAAGGTTTTATATATGCATGTTTAGGGGTATAAGAATTTTGATTTTATTTTTCCAACAGAATTACAGTTTTATATGCACATGTTTCTGTGTGTGAAAAATATGTGATTTGTATATATATATATATATATATATATATACATATATATAATATATATACATATATATATATAATGGGTATATATGAATTTTTACACATTTATGTGGTTGTCTCTATGCATATTCTGTATCTTTTAGTATCATTTAATTATTATAGATGCCATTAAACAGTATTATTCTCATTTTGCAGATAAAGAAACTGAATCTCAGAGAGGTGAAATAAAGTCATAATTATTTACAACTAAGAAGTGATAAATTTAACAAAAGAGAACTGCTAAATTTTGCACTTTTATATCTAGAAATTATAAAAGTTGCTTTTGGAAAAAGAACTTCTCTATAAACTAAAGAGATTGAATTTTATCATTAGAACCACCTATAGGGTTTTAGTGAACTTATGCCCTCATTAATTTCAGAACCAGAAATCCTGGGCAAGGGTCTGAGAAGTGGTATTTCTACTAAGTTCTCTGGTGATGCTCCACAGCCATACTTTGCTGCTCATTAGAGTAGGTGATCTCTCAGTTATCTTCCAGTTGTTAGATACTGGGTGATCAGACACTAATGACTAACGTTATTAATTTTCTATATTGTTGGATGGTCAAAAGTGCTACTTCGAGCAGGGCGCTTGTGGCTCATGCCTGTAATCCTAGCTACTCAGGAGACTGAGAGCTGAGGATTGAGGTGCAAAGCGAGCCCAGACAAGAAAGGCCATGAGACTTATCTCCAATTAACCACCTAAAAACAAGATGTGGAGCTGTGGCCCAAAATGATCGAGGGCTAGCCTTGAGCAAAAAAGCTCAGGGACAGCTCTCAGGCCCTGAGTTTAAGCCTCACAACCAATAAAAATAGAAGTGCTACTTTGTGGATATCATATCATATGACAGGTATTGTGGTAGATAGAGATAAATAAAGCATGGTTAAGGCTCTGCTGGACCATAACTGAGATATTCCTATAAACCATTGTTAAGGTGAAGTTATAAGAATAAAATACTCTTTTCTGGAATCTGTGATGATAAATTTAATCTTTATTCAAGCAGTCTTATTTTTATACCTATGGTCTTCATACATAAATTGCTGGGGGTTTTTATCTAGTTTGATTTTTGAGGTATTTCTTTATTGTGTTGGTTCAGTATATAATACTTCCATTTAATTTTTTTCCAACTTGAAGATGAAGACTTAGATTTGTCCAAAATACATCATTTTCATTTTTGGCCTATATGTTGTCTGAAGCCGTTTTCGCTCCATGATTCCACCTTCAGGTAAATTATCACACCTTAGGGAGGTGATTTCAGATTAGTCCTCTCCACCCCATCTTCACTTTTAGCTTTGGCTTCTTTTAAAGAAAATAAAGAAGGCAGAGAGCTCTTGAAAGGAGGGTATCTACAGTAAAATGAGCAGAAAAAGAAATGGCACATAATGGTTATTATTTGTTGAGTTTGTATTAAGTGCCAGAGACCACCACCAAGCATTTTCCCCCAATTTATCTGGTTATTAACTTCCCAACAGCTAGTGAAATAAAGGTCTTATTATTTCCCTTTATATAAGTATGGAAACTGAGGCTAATTAAGGCATAACTGGCCTAAAGTCTCACAGTTATTTGATGGAGGTAAAGGATCTGAAACTTGGCCCACCTGACTCAAGAAAGCTCATCTTTGTTATCAGTAAATTACATCTTCAGTTGTAACAGTCCATGCATTTTTCATTGGATAGTGCTGACTCGTTTGGCTTACTGGATTCTTGACTCATCATACCATGCAAGGCCAAGTCTTTTCTATCCTCTTTCTTTCCTGCTTTGTTTTTTTTCTAGTATGGTCCTTTGGTTCCATCATCTTCTTTCTTTCCATCGGCCTTAGAAGAATATCTTCCTTTGGACTATCACTGTCTATAAAATGCAATAGAAATCTGATAAGCTTTCCAGAGAGTAAAGGTACATTTGTTTAGGACTTTAATGCTGATTTGAATGGACCTTTCATCAAATATCTGATTTTTTTATAAGCTTCATTATATATCCTTGTGATTAGAAAAATTCACCAGTAAGTAATCTTCCATGTGGAGTCACTACCACCTGAATTATTTGCCAAAGATTTGGTAATAAAAGCACTCAGATCATTGAAAGCCCATAGTTAATATGAAGTAAATAAGACATTTAAAAAATAGGCCATGATAGTGATGAGAATATATTTAATTTTTATTATAAACCAAAGACTTCTAAAAGATAGATTATCTATCTGTAGATGCAAGGAATAGTCTGGGGGTTAAGTTTTGGTTTCTTTTTTTTTTTTGGCAAAACATTATTCTAATATTGAATTAGTGGTTTTATTTTTTCAGCTCATTAAAATGGTTGAAAAGTCTTGGCAAGCAAACACCTTTTTAAAAAATCAATTTTTCAATAATTTAGAGTGAATCAGGCCCATATAGTTACATTTCCCTTAAGAGGGATATGCTTTCAAAATAATTAAAGTAGAGGCAGAGTTATGGATCTTGAGGAATTATGCTTGGAAAATGCCCTTAGATTTGTTACGAACCCCAAAACCTTGATAAAATTGAACAGCACTGAAATCTATTTCCAAGCTACATGACTGGATCATGACCAGTCGTAGAGAGAATGTTCAGTACCCATCTCATCTACACTGTTATCCTTTTATTAACAAAACTCAGACTTTTAGCTGCACACAGGACTCTAAAATCTGTAGTCCCCAGCTTTCTCTGAAAGTCTATGTATATTCATTTAAGTTTGTCCTGTAGGATTCTTAAAGAGTCATGGATGTCTTTTCTTCCTATGGGTCTGAATGAAGTCAATGTTAGAGTTGTAACAGCTACTTAAAGATCAAAATAAGAGTCATACCCTATAGATAGTAAAACAGTGAGCTTTCATAAAGATTCCATACCAACCTTGAATTCTATACCTCTGGAAAATTCCTTTATAGAAATTTAATTCTATTTTCCTTGCTGTTGCTGCGGTTGCCAACCCCTCCTCTTCCTTCTCCTCCTCTTCTCCCTCTTCCTCCTCCTCCCTTGTTTTCCTGCCCTTCCTCCCCACCTTCCTCTTTCCCTTCCCCCTCCTCCTCCTCCTTCTCTTTCCTTCCTACTCCCTCTGCCTCTTCTCCCCTCCCCTTTTTCTTCCTCCTTCCTCTTAGTCCTCCTTTTTCTTCTTTTTCTGCCAATCCTGAGGCTTAAACTCAAGTCTTGAGCACTTTCCCTGAGCTCTTTTGCTCAAGGCTAGTTGAGCCACGGCTCCACTTTCTGCTTTTTTTTGGTGCTTAATTGGTCATACGAGTTGCACAGACTTTCCTGCCCAGGCTGGTATCTATCCTTGATCCTCAGATCTCAGCCTTTTGAGTAGCTAGGATTATAGGCCTGAGACATTGGCACTTGGCTATGTTTTCTTCTTTATTTTTTTTAAGCCACTGGTTTGTAGATTTGTAGCTTCCTTAAGTGATAACTAATAAAAATGGAGACTAACCAGATTTGAGAAAACATGTAAATTAGCATAGTCTGTTTATCAACCATTATTTAATATTCTATTAAACATAGAATAATATATTCTATTTACCAGGAACTTTCCTAAGAACAATAGCTCACATAACTTGAGTTACAGTCTTCTAACAGACTCTTGTCCACATTTTACAGATTATGAAACAGGCACCGTTGCATTGATTAACTTGCTGAAGGTCACACAACCAAGCCAAGAGTTAAATCCAATCACTTTTGTCTTTGAACGTTCTCTGAACCACTTCAGGAAAATGATAATATTTTAAAATGATAACATTTTAAAAACAAATAGCTGCATTTAATCCCAGCTTTTCCTTCTATAAGAGATCTGTCCTTTAGATGTAGTGTCAGTAATTATGTGTGTGACCTCTGGCATGACACTTAACACCTCTGTCTCAGATTTCTTGCTAATAAGAGGCATGTGACAGTATGCCGTTTTTGCTTATTATCTACTCTGAGCCTAACACTGTGCTAGGAATGTGTAAGTTAGTGACAGTCTTGTCCAGAAAGAATATACAGATTGCTTAAGGGGACAGCACCTGAACACTTTAGGAAAGTCAAGAAACAGGATATGATATTACCATATGCAGGAGAGTTCTTGGTGCTTGGCTTGTGGCTGATAATCAGAGATTGTTTCTAAACTGAAATGACAATATTTGATCAAGTGCCTTGTGAGCACACAAAAGCAAATGTGGTTAGTCAAAAGGAGGGAATTCCTTTAGGTATAAAGGACTCAGGAAGACAGTAGGTACTTGGTTCATAAAGAGGCCTTGAAGGTTTGTTAAGATGTGATTAAATGGTGGGAAATTAGGCTTTCTGTCCCTATTGCTTTCTCTCCCCCAAGGTTAATTCCTTAAGCATACTCCAAGCTCCCCTATCTTATCTATATGCAGAATACCCTCCTCTTCCTGCTGTACTTTCCTGGATTCTCTTCCTAGCTTAAGCTAAATTTTGATCCATAGCCTAGACCCATGGCCTTTGACATGGAGTCTGTCTAGCAGAGACCACATTTCACTTATATGTCCTCTTGTTTGCTAGAATTCCACTAAAATGGATAATTTGGTTCTAAAGTCAGTACATAGTATCAAAATTTATTAACTAGAATAATCTTAAAAAACAATCTCTTAGGACAGTAGCTCCCTCGTAGAAATGAATGAACTGTCTCAAATAAATCCAGTAGAGATAGTCATTCTAGCCCATTTTTGAGTCCTGATTGTATGAAAAACAAATCCACATCACATCTAGAAAATATGTTGTGCTCCTCAAGAAGTGTTAAGTATGTAATCCATGATGTGAGTGGTACCCTGAGTTTGTTCAATGCACACAGAACTATTCCCCTATTAGGGTCTTGTGTAGGAAAAATAAATATTTGCAGCACAATATTAGAAAATACAAACTGAAGCAAACCAGAAGAGAGATGATTTGCATCCCATTTCAAGAGTAGGGTCCTTAAATGGGATGATTAGATAGTTCACTTGCATTATTTATATTAATTTCATTTGCTTCCTGAATCCTGTCTACTGTTGATTGTTGATGTCACATTTATGTGCAAACCACAACCCCACTTCCTCTTCTAACATTCATCACATTTGAATTTCTCATGGATTATGTGCAATTATGGGTTTAATGGTTCCTTCCAGATTGTACATTCCATGAGGGCAGGAACCATGTTCATCTCATTACCTGCTGGACCGCAGCACCTGCTCCATACTTACCCTGTGCAGGCTTCCTGAGCCAGGTTTTTGTAGCTTTCCACTTTCCTTCCTTCAGGAGTATCTACTAAACTTCTGTCTTAGTTACTTGGTGCTGATATATGACACTACAAAGATGTCCATTTAGGGCAGGTTGGACATGCAACCTGCCTGGGCTGGTTCTGTCTAATGACAGAAGCCCTAAAACTGACAATTATCAAGACACTCGATATTTCTGGAGGATCAAGGAGCTTTGGACCACCTTGACTAATTATCACCTCATTACAATTGCATTTTTAACCACTCCTAGCTCTAAATGCTCTCCTTCCCTTTCCCACTGCCAACCCCTGGATGCAGGGCTCTTGCCCATCCTGACTTTGACTGAGGCTGTTTCTTAAGACATCCACACTGAAGCAAGATATTGAGTGTAAGCCATTGTTGGTTTCTGGTAACAACAGCCTCATATTCTTTCAATTGTTTTTATTTTATCTTCAAAAGAGGCTGAGTGTAAGTATAACTAAAAAAAAAATCCAGAAATTAAAGCAACCCTCTTCCCTCAAGTCAAACCACTATCACCATTTGAAACTACCCCATTTTAATTCACTTTGAGTTTTTTAAAAATCTGTATCAGTTTAGTCCAGTTGAAACTGTGCAAGCAGTTTAATGCTAATTTAGGCTGCAGTTTTAAAGTAACATTATTACATATTCATATTTCCATATTTTCTATGCTCCTTATAACTTATACTTAATGGAATGCAATTTCATCAGATGACCTTATGATATTTTTAAGCCTTAGGGTTGGATACTTAATGGATTTAATTTTTTTCTCTAGTGTACAAATATTATAATACGAATACATGTAAAACACTTCAGGGCAACTCTTTGTTTAGCATTAATTTTTACATCTTACAAATGACTAGAAATGCAATTACTGGGTATAAAAAATATATTTTTTAAATAGTCTTTTAGTTAGATTATACGCCATGTATATTTCATGAAGAAAACTTACATGAAGAAACATGCACATTCTTATCTAATATAGTCTCTAAAATAAGGCTGTTTTGGTATATTTTCTAACTTTTTAATATTTGAACATTTAGGAAATAAATGTTTTATATATGTATATATATATATATATATACTAAAGTATATATCTATATTTTCCATGTATAGTTATTTTACATAATTTAAGTAATTGTATACATAGCATTAAAGCTTTTAAGTTTTTAATTTGCTGAGTAATGTAATGACTTAATTAACAACATTTCTTTATTTTGTTCTTTTCTATGTTCTTATTTTTATTTTTAATATTTCTGTGTTTTATTCAGTTCTGCTTTTAATTATTTCTATAAAAATTAAGGATAGTTGAAGGTATTTGAACAAACAAGTATACATGAACATTTAACACTTTTGTCTGACTCATGTAATTTCTTCAGTTGAATTTCAGACATGAACTTTATTAAATAAAAAACACTATTAATTTTAAGGTTCTTGATATATAGTCCATTATTTCTTGTTTTGTAAGTAGAGAAATTGAGTCTCTGAATTTAAATGACTTACTCTGGTCACAGAGCTAGTCATTTGACAGGCTGGGAGAAAGGCTGTGGCTCATTACCTGCTAATTCAGAGATCAAATGCATTCTTTCATAAGTGAGTAGATATTCACCACACTATCATCTTGCATTCATGCAGCTAGCAGGGAGAAAAATAGTTAAGGTTGTCTGATATTCTTTTAGCACATGTGGGCAAGTGTTCCTAGCAGAAGGCACAATACATGCAAATAAGTTTGATGTAATGAAGAAACTTTTGAGAAGGCCAATTCAGCAGAATGGAGTTATGGAGGGGAATGGCAGGAGCCATTGTAGTAAGGCATCCAGTGTTTCATGGAATCAAAAGCCACTGGTGGCTTGCAAAAGCAAAATGATGGTTTAGCCTTTTGCCATTCAATTGACCTTCTTTTTGTATTTCCCACATAGCTGATTATAGGTACATCCCAGAAATGTTCATCATGAATACTTCTCTCCACAAGGAAATTATAGACTGGCAAAGAAGAAAGAACAGGCAAAGGCTGTAGAATAGAGCAGAATATGACACACTTTGCTTTCTAGATCTAGAGTTGAGGGAATAGAATCCATGGTCAAATCAGGTGGGGATTCCTATTTAACATTTCCTGACAGTCTTATTGTGTACTAGTAACTTTTGGATTTAGATAACTAGTAATTGTTGGATATCAATAGTTAAGCTGCCCAGCTTACTTCAAGTTGGCATTTCCCAAACTTATTTGCCTGTAGAGCTGCTTTCGAATAACACATGTTAACATGTCTCTGAACTAGGGTGTAAAACACACTCAGAATTCGGGCTAGAGGACCAGGTTTATTTTTTTCCCTTTAAATATTTATTTATTAAGTAGTCATACACAGTGATTACAATTCCAGAAGTCAGGTTATGAGTACAATGCATCTTGGCCAATGTCTCTCCTTCCATTGTTCTTCCCTTTCTTTTCCCATCCTGTCCCTGCTTTCAAGTTTTATAGTTCAGTTTTCACATAAAATGTACATTGACTATACTGAACTACATTTGCTCATTCTTCCTCCCTCCATTCATGTACCCTGCCTCCAGTTGTGTGTTTCAGCTTCCTGGTGTTCATTTTATTAAACAGTTATTAGTTATTCAGAGGAATTACACTGTTGGACTGCTCCCCTGAGTATACATGCCAACCTTTAGTCAATTTGTTAGTGTATATATGCATATAGCCCTGTATATGTTATCATGCATGTTTGTATTTTATATCTAACTTCCACATATGAGAGAAAACATATGCCGATTGTCTCTCTGAGCCTGACTTACTTCACTTAACATAATTTCTTTTTGATCCTTCCATTTCCCTGAAGATGACACAGTATTAGTCTGATAGATGAGTATAATTCCATGGTACATAAATACCACATTTTATGACCAGGTTTTATGCTCAGTATTATGGCTGCTCAGAGGAGGGACCTGGCATGGCTCAGGTTGTGGAGAAGGAAGGCATCAGTGTAGCCTTCCACCCTGCAGAAAACAGCTTCTGTGGAGAGAGGGCAGCCATGTGGAGGAGAAAGGAACCTTAGGGGAAAAAAAGCCTGAGCACAGAGACAGAGACCTACACAGCCCATCACTATCTCAAGAAAACAGGTTTATAGGCTTCAAGCAGGAAGAGAAAGAAAAACCTTTAAAGTTCACTTGCTTTTGCACCTTAGATTAACACACACACACACACACACACACACACACACACACACACACACACACACACACACACACACACACACACACACACACACACACACACACACACACACACACACACACACACACACACACACACACACACACACACACACACACACACACACACACACACACACACACACACACACACACACCCAGACTGAGATTAGGATGTGATTCTCCATTTGTTCAGAAGAGCTGCTGGCTTCTGCTTTGCTATAAGAAGGCCCTTGTTCTTCATTCTTTCTGCTTTACTTTAAGCAGACCCTCATTCTTACGTAGGTCTGACTGGCTTACCCACCTCTCTCCCTGCTGCCTTCTCCGGCTGTGCAGCCCTGTATTGGGCAGGCCAGACAGAGCCCCTTGCTGTGTAGGATTCTCTTGTGTCAGTTGGCTCAGCCTTCCTGGAAGTGTCCTGGACTCTGCAGGCACTGTACAGCTATTTCTGTCCTGTCTTTGTTTCTGAATACTCTCACACTGCTGCCACCCCATTCCCCCTCCCTTACATTCTTGATTCACTTTTGCATCTGATTTTTGCAAGGTAGTGTAATTAAAGGATGTCACATTGCCCTACAAGAGCATATCCTTTTGCACAGCGGGACCAAGGGAATGTAAGAGCTCCACAGAGGGTTTCCTTTTGAGGAGTCTTCCTCTCATATACCCACCCATGCCACTTGGGACAATAGAAATTTGATAGATCTTTTTCTTTATTGCTACTAGGTGATTTAGAATAATAGCTCCTTCCTGTTTAGCACTTACTATGTATCGGGTACTAACTCTACCAGTGGTTTTAGATTGTTAATTCTCATTCCCCTAAAAGTATGAACTCAATTCTAGAAATGAGAAGAAAACTAAGAGACTAGTTTGTGCCATGCCCTTTAGCTGGTCAAGAAAGGCCATCATTTAAATGTAGATCGCCCTGGTAATGTACACGCATCCATATACAATGCCATTAAAAGTTCTAATTGTCACATAGGTCTTTTAGGGATCCTTTGTTGACTTCTATTTATGTATAGGTATTACCTGGGACCTTTTATAAGTAAGAATTCATTGTCCAGGAAGCATTGTACTCATTGTCTGACTTAGAGAATTGTGACCCCTCTGTACCATACCTTTATAATAACAGTAAGATTATGTTTTTAGAAATGGACCCTAAGGATACACTTCTGATGCAGTGACCAGAAGTTAGGATGGGGCTCACAGATTGCTGTTCTCAAAAGCCCTGGAAGGGTCTCTCACACTGATTTTCCTTTTAGTATATATTGGAATCAGTTGGAAGTGGGGGGATGGCAGGGCCCCACTGTAGAGTTTCTGTTACTGTACACTACAGCGGAGAAGGAACCATACCTTTTCTGGGGATTCTCACATGAGTTGGGGTACTCACTTTGGTAACACTGGTCTAATGTGGTAGATGGAATTAAGCAAAGAAAGCAAAGTAATAAGAGCAGGAGAGTGAAAATTAGGGAAGGGAATGTGAATGCTCACCCCCTTTCTTCCCTTCCTTTTTGATCTTAAGGTGTTATATGGTTCTGACCTAATGTTTTCAGTAAGCAATAGGAGGAGATACGTTAGAATGCTTTGGGGTCATACAACTTGATGAGCTTTACCACTGACTAAGCTCTGAGCTTCAGTTTCCACAACTAAAGAATGGACCTGCTTTGAAGGTATGATAATTGTCTATTTTCAACTTCTTTTCCACTTACCTCAAGGAAAGAAATTTACTTTGTCAAGATTCAATTGCTTTACTTTCAGTCTTTAGTTCAGGAGATACCTGGCATTATAGAAATCAGCAATAGTGTGAATTTATTTTGTGAATAATTTAGGCCTATTATAGTGAGTACTTCTTTCCTCAAGGGAAATGTGAGGAAAGAAAACAGACGGGGTGGGGCACTGGTGCAGCTGCTGACTAGTCTGCTGGTGTATGTCCTAGGCATGGGATGGAGACCCTGTGTAGGTATTAGCCTTGCATTGGAGAGTGAGGCTTGAGATTGCTAAGTAGGATCTGCTTGGTAGAATCTGTAAGTTTGACATCCAATGGACTGTTGTTTTCCCAGAAGGGGAGAATACTGTTCATATCTACTCCTAAGTATTGGGGTATCTTTTTTTTTAAACTCATTGATCAATGGAAAAGGAATGATGGTTTTCATAGAACAACTAGATTGAAACTGGAATTTTGCTATTTACTTGAAGTGGGACTTCAAACAACTTTAACAAATCCATCCTGTATTTTGGTTTCTTGATTTATAACATGAGATGACTTCATGAATATGAAGTCATAAATGTAAATTCATAAGTATGAATTTAAAAATGGTAAGAGCTATAAAGTGCATTATAACACTCTCGAATACACATCTGGCAAATTGATACTTAGTACAACTTAGTTCCTTCCCTCCTACCATGTCTTGCTCCTATGTAACTTCCTCTGTATAGGAGGGAAATATTTATGAAAATTGATTAAGTGTCATGCAGTGTCCTGGGTCTTTTTACATTCATCATCTCATTCATTCTGCATTGTTCTTTTTAGTGTTCTGTTTATATCCTGTTCTTCCCATCTTAGGCAGGAGAAATAGAGAAGTTAAAATCATAACACATAGTCTGATAACCAAGAAAGGCCCTGGTAGGTCCAAAACAAAGGCCAGCAGAAGGCTCAAGTGAAACCCAGGAAGAGTGATGTTTCAAATACAGAGACAAGAACAGGGAAGGAATATTTCTTTTGCCTCTTGCTTTCTTCATGTCTTCTTCAACTAGCTGATAGGACGAGGTGAGTCGAATTGGAGAAGGCCTTCTGCCCTACTCAGTCTTGGGTGTAATAATATTTAAAATTTTCTCACAGAAAGCTTTGGAATAATATTTTCCCAAATATCTAGATACCCGTTAGCCAATCAAATACCATCTATCACTGATCTCTCATTCTGTTTCCCTCACATCCTACTGACCCTTGTTTATTGCTCTCTTTTGTAAATCAGCATTCCATCACTGTGAAGAAGAAACAACTTCACAGGAGGAGAGATTTCTTTGTTTCACAGTTTCTGAGGTTTCAATCTGTGGTCATTTGACTCTGTGGTGACATAGTACAGCCACGCAGGGAGCAGGTGGTAGAGCACAGCTGCTTAACTCATGGCTGCCAGGAAGGAAACAGAGAAAGAAAAGGGCTGGATTCCAGTATCACCTTCATCAGCACTGGATGACTAAACTGCCTTCCATTAGACCCCAACTCTTGAAGGTTGCACTACCTTTAATAGCACCAGGGGCTGGTGACTTGAATCTTTAGCATACCAACCTTAGGAAGACATTAAGACTCAAACCAATGCACATTCTGTGAAAGTACAGCCCTTTTTGCCTAACCATGATTATTTTTGTCGATCTTATGGTCAGAGTGTTGTCCCTGTTGGAGTCAACCTCTGCAGATAACCCTGGAATAAAGTTACTTCTTAAGTCTGGATTTGTTTTCAGTTTGAAAGAAATATACTAAATGTTCAGTACCAAAAGATTGGCTAATTCCTATGGTTAAATCCAAATTATAGACTATGATATATTTTCTGCTTGTGTGTGTTCTCTTTGTTTTTATTTCTTCATATATACTACATCCTTCCACAATCCCTTTCAAATTAGGTGCCTGTAGGATCATTTCACTGTAAAGAATTTACAAATATTTTTCTCCAAGTTCTACATTTTCTCTAAAGCATCATCCAGTCACTAAATATCACCAACTGAATTAGGTCCAATGATTTAAAAAGATGATAATTCATTTCATCAGACATGCTTTTATTTTTCTTTAATATTTTATTATTTTTAAGTAGTTGAACACAGCCAGTGTATGAATACAATGTATCTTGATCAATGCTACCCCTTTGAACATTATCACCCATCCTTCCCAACCCATCCCTTTCCTCACTTTTCTTAAATTTTGTAGGATATATATTTAGCTGTTTACTACTTTCTACTCCTTCCCCTTAATATTATGTCATCCCTTTCAAGTGCTATTTCCTTGTATTTATTTTGTGAGCCATGTTTTTTGCCTTACTAAGGAATTATGCTATTTGAGTTCTTCCCTAAATCTACTATATTCCAATTAATACACTTATGTATACTTGCATACAACCCAAGGTATTTACTTACATATTTTTAAACCAATTGTACCTTCCACATTTGAGAGAAAATATTCAACCTTTTTCTCACTGGGCCTGACTTATTTCACTTAACATATTATTTTCCAAGTCCTTCAGTTTCTTTGCAAATAACATGCTACCATTTTTTCTAATGGATGAGTAAAATTCCATTGTGTATATATACATTTTCTTGATCCATTTGTTCACTGAGGGACACCTGGGCTTATATAATTTCAAGAAGAACATAGTGAAATACTGTTGTGTTTAAAAGGTAGTCATGATAATAATATTAATTTTATTTCTGTTGGTAATTATAACATGAATCAATATTGTTAATCATAAAATTTTACTGTTATTAACTGTAATAAAATATTTTATGATTCTATTTACATAAATGTGAAAATAGGTGTATCTCAGTATTTTTTTAATCTAATATTTTCTAGTGTTTCATTAATAGTTATCCCTGGAAGGAGGAGTATTGAAAGGAAGTTTTTTCCTTCTATCTTTTTATATCACTTGTATTTTCTGTAATCAAATACTATTGTCTTTGTAAATTGAAGAAAAACCCCAGTTGGAAGTGGCACTGTGGCTCAAAGTGGTAGAGTGCTAACCTTGAGCAAATGAACTAAAGGATAGTATCCAGGCCCTGAGTTCAATCCCCAGGACTGACCAAAGAGAAGAAAAAAGAAAATTCCTAGTTAATAATAACTTCATATTCTTTATATTTGTATTTAAAAACTAAATTCAGATTTTACAAGCCAGGGCCCTGTGATCTGGCCTTGTCAGAGTACACCCTCGGTTACTTCCTGTAAGTTATACACTAACAAAATTCTTCACTGGAAGCAGCTCCAAAAAGTAGGGACCTGAAACAGCTCCTCTGATTCCCTCCTACCCCTAAGAGCTGAAGCCTGCTTGAAATTGAAACTTTCATACTCTCTGGTAAACCTTCTGTGGCCAAGGTCGAAAGACAGGATGACACTCCTGGACTTTGAGCCAGTCATACTTCGTCATTTTGTCTGAATTTTGTTTCTCAGATCTTGTGTTCAAAGATTAAAACTTTTTTAAAATGGAGAAATTAGATTTTGTTTCATTTATAAAGCTTGAAGTTTCTATTTCTTCCTCGAGCATTTCTCCTGTCAAACTTATGTGGCTCCCCATCCCCAGGTGGCCTAGATAGGGATTTTAAGTGTGAATAAGTTATGACAACTTTATGTGGCGTCTTCCTTTGCTACATTCCCATGGCAACTTGAATGAAAGCTTCAGGTATTTTACTACAACATTTTGGCTAAATGCCAGCTGGCAAATTCAACTTCTCTCTTGGAGGTAGTGTCTTCTTTTATCTAGTCCTGAGGTCATTATCTTTGTGGTTCTAAGTGGACACTATTTATTTCCTCAGCTCTTGTCATGATGCAGAGGCCTAAGAGAAAGTGGCTGTGTTTTACAATCCAAGTTTCCCTCCCTCCTCTCGTTAGTGCCTCTGTATGGGGGGGTCTATCACCATAGGTTAAGTTCTAGACATGAATCTCCATTCCTAGACCTCAAGTCTGTACCTTACAGGTGCTAACATTCTTGTCCCCATCACCTTTGTCATTTCTTTCTCTTCTTGAACTTGAGCAGAATTACACATTAGGGTTCTGTAGCATTTTGGGGGAAAAGTATTCTTGTTCTTAGGGGAAATGCTTATAAAAGCATAGTTTTATTTCCTTCTGTACATAAGTAAGGCATTTTTGAGTTTTGCTGAAAAATAGGATAGGAAAAGATGCTAAAGTCTTATTAAGAAAACTAAGCAGTGGCAAACTTAGTCCATTTTTGTTTATGTGCAATGTTTATCTGCAGCCTGTCTATTGAAATACAAGGTGTTATAGCAGCTTCGTGGTGCAGTTATATTCTGGGTAGCGCTTTCTGCTTTATTCATGTATGTATATGTGTATTTCCCTTGTAAAATGTCACAAAGCCTCTAGTCTTTAAAATATTGTGTCTGTCCTGTTAAGTGTTGCCCACTAAATCTGACTAAAGAGACTCATTGTTGTCTGTTTTTCGTATATTTTCCAGTTAAATAGTTGATTGTTAGAAAAACAGCATGGAAGATAGAAGGTCATTGATAACCACATGATTTCTTTAAACAAATACTGTCAGAGAAAATTATAGTGTGTACTTCAAAGCAGGAATAAAGAAGAAAATTTCTTCCTTTTAAACACCTGGTGTTCCCCTTTAAGAATTAGTTGCAGTTGGTGTTGCTCATAATTTTATGAAAAACCCCAAATAAAGGCATCACCTTTGTTGGCAGTATGCTTGTCAATGGAGCAAAATAAATCAGTGAGACAAAATTTAAATTTAATTTGAGGGGCTGGGAAGGTGGCTCAGTGATAGAGTGCTTGCCTTGCATGCCTGAGGCCCTGGGTTCGATTCCTCAGCACCACATAAGCAAAAAGAAAAAAGCCGGAAGTGGCGCTGTGGCTCAAGTGGTAGAGTGCTAGCCTTGAGCTGAAGAGCTGAGGGACAGTGCCCAGGCCCAGAGTTCAGGCCCCACGACTGGACCCCCCCAAAAAAACAATTTAATTTGAGAATAGTAAACAGGAGATTAATATCATCTTCCTCTGAGCCCTTTCTTGTGCATTATTATTATTATTATTATTATTATTATTATATTCAACATGTCAATTATGTGTAATTCCTGTGCCCTAGACAGACAGCTTCTATGTTCCACCACGGTCTCTCAGCATCAGGCCCAGTGAGCCTAGTAGGCTTACACATTGTAGGGATAACTAATCTTCAATTTTCACAGTGCCCTCTAATTTTAATGAGTATTGTGATACATATCTGCAAAAAATTGAATTTCAGAGAGTGTGATTTATCCCAAGGCTCTTGACGTTTGAGGAGATGGGTTCATGAATGAGAACCAGATCAGTCTGACTGCTGAAATCACTCTTCATAGTAGCATACGACCTCACTATCAGAAAGTAAGGGATTTTAAAGGAACATTCCAAAGTTGAAATAAATATTCTTTAAAATGAGTGTGGAAAACCTTACTCAAAAGAAAAAATAGTTGGATACAAGAAATAATATGTAATTGAGCATTCATTGAAAAAAAGTAATTAATCCTGCCCCCCAGGAATGAATTTAGTCTAGCTTATTTGCACATGAAAGTCCAAGATTGGCTTCCTTTCTATGGAAGTCTGACATCTGGTTGGAAAGTGAAAAATTTAGTCAATTACCTGAATCATGTTTGGTCTACGTGACAGAAAAGCCCCAGATGTCTTCAGATTACCAGATGTTTGGCCCTTTATAGTTACCACCGGAACCACTGACGGGTTTGCTCATGTGAGAGTGGTGGTTGGACATTCTGCAGGTCCATCCATTGTTAGAAGGCCGTTATCATTTTGTAAACCCAACAGTATGCAATAGGAGTCTAGACTAGAGACCAACTCTAGCCTCTGACAAAGTATTCCCTGGGGCACTAGGGTGTGAAGGAATGAGTAAGTGAGGCCATAAAAGGAAGTATACTTAATTTAAAAGACTGTTCTTTATTTTGTTATTCGTGGCCCTTCTTTCTTTTTTAAGAGATGGGGCCTTCTGTGGAATGAAGCTAGAGTTTGTTTTTCATGAATCTATAGGACAACATTTTGAAAAAATCCTGAGAAGCATATGTCCATCTCTAGTTGCTTTATGTCATTTTTGTACTGCACAGAAGAGACGACTGTTCCACATCTTGTGGCGTCCTTTGCAAAATGATAGCTATTTTCCTCTAGAAGTGGGGAACTCTGCATGGCAGCACTGTCTCCATGGGTCTGGAAAGCACAGGCCATGCTAACAGTGTTATTTTACTGACAAAATAATGTTTCCTTTTGAAACCGACATTGTGTCCTTAAAATAACTCCAAAGAGAACACTTTCTGCACTCTGAAAACATTTCAATCAGAAGGCATGCCGGGGGACATGACCACAGGGAGACACTTTCTGTGATGAGAAGCTGAATTCCATCACTGTGAATATTTTAACAGCTTTCACAGTTTCTGCAGTTTGTTCTCCCCACACCAAAAGCATAGGTCTCCTCATGCTATAACATCATGGATCTCACTTCACGCTTTACCAACTTATCCAGAATGAACCTAGTAACCCCTGGGTGCTAGATAATGCCCATTGTAAAGTAATATGGAATCATATTTGTTGAACATTTCCTGTATGACAGACACCAGGCTAAAGCACTCTATTAGCATCACCATGTTTGATTATCATAACTACTCTGGGAGAAAAATACCATTAGTCTAGCCTTTTTACAGGCAAGCAAACAGTTTGCAAGGAAATGAAGTTCCTTGCCTGAGGTCACAAGTTTTATGAGTGGTAAAGCCACCCTCATCCTAGCCTGTCCACCCTCTAGCCTAAATTTCACCATGTTATAAAACCCACTGCCTCAGATGATATGTCATATACAAAAAGAACTCTACCTTCAAGGTAGTTATCATCAAAATTAGAAAAGTTAAACTCAAAAAAAAAAAGCTGTTATTGTAAGACAGAATGATGTAATCCCAGAAACCATGCTGTGGGATTGTAGAGGAAAGAAAGATTAATTATGATCTACCCAGGAAGGCCTTTTGGAGGTGGCCCTAGGCTAGGTAGGAACAAAATAGGGCACTGGCAATTATCTGGAGAATTAGGTCACTGCAAGTGCCAGAGTGGATGATTTGGAGGTAAAAAGACTATAATGCATGTTTTGAATAGTTCAGAATAGCCACCCACACTTTTGGAATCTGTTGGATTTTGGCCAGCTCTCCTGGTCTACACCTGCCTTATTGCCCTGACTTAAAGGACCATCCTGTTCTGTATGGAAAAGGGTGCAGAATAGCACTGCCACAGCAGGGGACGTAGAAAAGTGAAGGAATCTTGCTGAGTCAGGAATCCTGAGTCCTGTCTAGACGCTGCTTTCATAGTGGTTGACTTCAGGGAGCTCCTCCTTCTCAGATGCATTTTCATCTACTACAAAATGAACATATCGAAGTTGATGATCTCCAAGCTCTATTTGAAGTCAACTCTTTTTAGAACAGGGAAGAACCTAGAGGAGGAGAGGAAAAAGCTCGGAGATTCAGCATATTAGGTTTTATGATTCTTACAGTTTTCCTCCCAGATGAAGTTCTTTTGGTCTTTTCCATGACAGTCCATACCACTTCCTCTAATCTGCATGGTATAGTGGGAAAATCCCAGCTGGAGTCAGAGAATCCTGGATTGAAATTCTGACTCTGATCTTATTTGTGATTGAAATGTCTCATTACACACTAGACAAATTGTGTAACTTTTATATTTTCATTTCTATGACTATACAATATTAGATTATAATAGCATAAAGTCTAATTCACAGAACTGAATTCTATGTCCAAAATTATCATTCTGTAGGTTTGTTATTATCACCCGATTATTATCAACAAATGTAAATGCCAGGAATGGTGACTGATGGCCCCGTAGATTTTGTAAATGGGCACTATTACTATCATCATATTTCTCTTGTTAAGTATAAATTGTGAGTACCACTCCTTTGCTCATTGGTTGTTGGATTAGTACTTGAACCTGCCTTGTCTGGGCTGGGAGATTTGAGTGAGGGCTTTTGTTCTTCTAGGGAGTAGCATCCCCAGTGTTTAGCCACCAGAGCATCTATGTGCCTTAGTCAACTGTTTCTTGGAAACTATGTTGCAGTAACTTTCAGGATCAAGAGTTAAACTTAGATTCATCTATTCTCAATGGGTACCAGAGGCTTGCCCTTACAATCTTAGCTACTTAGGAGCTGAGATATGAGGATCACAGTTCAAAGGCAGCCCAGGTAGGAAAGTCTGTGAGTTTTATCTCCAATTAACCACCAAAAAGCCAGAAGTGGAGCTGTGGCTCAAGTGGTAGAGAGCTAGCCTTGAGCAAAAAAAGCTCAAGGATACCACCTAGGCTCTGATTTCAAGCCCCAGGACTCACACATACACACACACACACACACACACACACACACACACACACACACACACACACACACACAGAGAGAGAGAGAAAGAGAGAGAGAGAGAGAGAGAGAGAGAGAGAGAGAGAGAGCTTCTGTTCTCAACTGATATTTATTCAGAATCAACAGTGCATATAGATGCGCATATTTAATATTTCTGTCTAAATTGATTGACCTGTGTCTGTGGTCTTTCTCTTCTTAAAAATATGCTTGTTCTGTTAAATGAAGAGTAATACTAACAATGTAATATACTCTAGTTATACTGCTCTTTGTTAGGGATGAGGGGAAATGAATGCAGAGATTAATAAAATAGCACCAATTGTAGGTCAGAATACACTCTCAGGGATGTAAATATATCCCAGAGGCACATATAAGGATATAACTAACAGGAATATCTTGGAGGAGGTACTGAATACATAGTGTCTGTTAGGAAATAATGCCCCTGAGCACAGGGACTACATCTGTCTTATCTTTGATGGACTCAGCACTGGGACAAAGCATGTTGCAGTGTAAGTACATAGTATATATTTCTTTAATGGGTGATACAAATGTCAAAAAATTCATATTCAGTCAGTAATATAAAAATAGAATTCAATTCCCAGTTTAAAATGAGATTATTTTAGGAGTCAAATGAAGGGAAATGGGCAAATTACAGTTGCAGAAGATACCTTTCAACAGGTGGCAAAACTTATCAGCTTTGGATTTCTCATTAATGTTTCTGATAGTGAATTGTTCTGGATGTTTGTAACTCCAGTTTGGGACTGGAATTGCTGGAATGTTTTGCAAACAGTCTTATCAGTTGTTGTTGCAGGTCTAGAAAACTCCCAGAGCTGATTTGCCCAAGTGATCTGAAGTCTATTGTAGAGGAATTTGGGTGCTGGATTTTGGCCAAGTTCCTAATCCTATCAGTTCTTGTAAAGTCATTATCAATAGCCATATCTAGTGGCAACCTTAAGCACATGGATAGCATTACATTTTGTTTTATGGGGGTTCATGCTTCACAGAACTTTGGAGCTCCACCAGACTTGGACTCCATCTTAACAATCTCTGAAACTACTCAAGCATGAGGTATGCCTGTGTGAGGCACCACATTTATATCTGCCTCACATACTATTGATTATGGGTCCTATATTCTCAATTTTGGTTGGTGGATCCTAAGCCAGATTGAAAGTAGGTTCAGCCTGAGAATATTTCAGTTCTCCTTCTTCTGGCAGGATGGAACAACACTTAGCAGTGTCCCAGACAATCTGGTTGGCCTGTTGACCTTGGCAGATTTGAGCTGGGACTGGCATGGCAGTGCCAAGCATGTGGAACCAGGGTCGACTGCCACCCACGCCCAAACCTCTCTTTGACATTTCCATGGGTCTAGAGCCAGCTCTCCCTCTGAGTTTAATCTCACTGTGAAAATACAAAGGAACACTGAACCTTCCAGTTAATTCAACGCACCACCCCCTCCCTCCTTCCTGGAGAGGATAACAGTTCTGTTGACCATTATAATGCATTTTCTGTCTCGCAGCAATCCACATAGTCATTAATTTCTTCTGCTGACATCAGGAAAGAGGATTATGTGTGTGTCTGAAACTGTTCCCAAAGTACTCATTAGTCATAGATAATTGAAAAACTGGTAGGAGAAGATTTGGTGTAATAGGAGCCCCTGCCTGAGAAGAGGGACTGTAACCACCAGATAATTGTAGACTCCAGCTTTTGACCACTCAGACTGAATAGGAGCTCACTGAGCTCAAGGGCCCTTATGACAGTTGCTTTTCTATATTTCCAGGTGAGGGATGTGTGTATAGGACAGAGTCTCGTCATATCAGAAACACAGTTGAGCTCTAGATTTATCTATTCCCTATAAATGATATGATTTTTACTTTTATTTTTATTAGCTTATCTTAGTTGTACAGAGGGTGTCATTGTGATATCATTATGCATATATTTCTTCCAGGTCAAATTCCCTCTCTTTACTCTTCTTTTATCACCCTTTCCCTTTTCTTGAGACAATTTCAACACGTTTTGTTGTTTTTTAATCTCATGTTCAATACGAGATCATCATGTTGAACAAAATAAGCCAGATGTAGAAAGACAACTATCACATGTTTTCTCTCATGTGGAATGCTTTATTAGCATGCAGTAGCTACACAGGGGGAGATTTCATTGTGACACTTTCATGCCTGTGCACAATGTATACCATGTATGCCAGTCAATCTCCCTCCTCTCTATCACATCTATAGAAGTTTTAAAAAGACATGATAGTCCAAGGGTGACTATTAGTTCATAAGAAGGGAACCACAAGTAGGGGAATAGTGGAATAAAGGTGACTAATAGAAAGGTAAATATGATCGAAAAAAGAAATAGAAGAGCTTATGGGTATCTCTTGCCTTCAGCCTGAGAAGGGAGGTTTGGAAAAGATGCACAGAATTCTTCTTAACTTAATTTTATTTTGCTTTCAACTTAAGCTTAGTTGTTTGACCACTGGAGAATACAAAGTCATGATATAATAACATTACATAGAGCAGAGTGCCCCTGACTGGATCACAACTCTTCTGTACCCACATGCTGTACATTTTTCTAGGATTTTTCTGGAAATGCATAGATCTTGGCATCTTAAAAAGGATCTATAAAATTAAGAAAATTGAGGGAAAGGGTAGAGTTGGGAGGGATGAGGGAGAATGATGCATTGATCAAGATACATTTCATTCACAAACTGCCTTGTTGAGTGGCAAATACTTTGTACAACTACATTAATAACTACATAAAAATTTTAAAAAATCACAAGTGAACATGTTCTGAAAACTATCTTGCTCTTTTTCTTTAATGTAGCTTGTGTTTCATTTAATGTCATACCTTGATTCAATCTCACTCATTTTTATGACTACCTGGGATTCTGCTGAATTGTTGTACCTTATTTTATTTACTCTGACAAGTAAAAAAAAATAGTTAAAATATTATAGAAGAAATGAACGTTCAAAGTAGAACAAGCAGAATTTATTGGTTAATATAATTATTTCACTCCCACTGAAATCTGTTTTCTTTATTTTCCCCCAAGGAATGTGTTTTGTACAAATGGTTCGTCTACCTTCTTACAATGAAGTCATATTCTACATAATGTTTTGCAGCCCCATACTTTTCCATTGGCTCGATTATTTCAGAGATTAAAAATTATTTCCCATGCTCTTTCAACACCGTACAGGTTTGTTTATTTAAAATACCAAATCTCAGGGCACAGAATGGTCAGCTGGCAGGTCCTGGACAAGCTGATATGCCTGCAATCCTCTGTTCCTCTCTGGTGTAAACTTCCCCTGTTCTGTTCCTCTCTGTTGCGCATCTTGTTAACACTGGACATCTCAACCCCATGCCCCACTACAGACAGTTTTTGCTGTAATGACATCCACTTTCCTGGAAAAACGAAGCATGAAATTCAGCAATGGCTTACCTGTTATTCTAGTCCAGTCATTTATTCTTCTGAACTAAATTACTGGATCCTTCCTCAGTTCTCTGAGAACAGTAGGTACATTCTACTTTTTACTAGAGTTTTCTCCACTGTTCTTACAGTCTTGATTTCCCATTGCTCTAGTCCCAGATGTCAGTGTGAGCCTTTAGAGGTCAGCATCTTTCACTCATATTCCAGCATCTTTCACTCATATGCAAGCACCAAGACCTTGGCACAAGGTAGATGGAAATCTACATGGGCCATCTGATGACCAATGGTTTCTGAAAGGTTTATGAACTGCATGAGCAAATGGTAGAATGGAATCTAGCAGAGACTGATGTCCTAAGATAGTAAAGTCTTGATTAGCTTTGGAAAAAGATTCTATGGTTTAATTTTATGGTGAAAGAAAGTAAAACAAGAATTATTTGGGGAAAAGTGATCAAGTGGCCTATGACCACTCATCCCCTCCGTGCACCTCTATCTCAGGAAGAGTGATTTTTAGAGGCGGAATTGCTCAGAGATCCCTGCCTATATCTACCATCCTCTGTCCCTCCAGTCATTAGATGAACAAAGCTCCTTCTTACTTGAGGTTAGGTAGATTGTTCCTAAAAGATGTGGTTCCAGCTGAAGATGGGATGATCATCTCCCAGCCCACTGCACTTAGCAGGCTGGCTCACTGCCCTAGGATGCCTTCTCAGAAAGCAGAGGCTGAGAATACTTTGAGAGGATGTTTATTTGATATAGTCATCTGTGATAGGAAGAAGGAGTAGGGTTGGGCACTGGAAGACAACTAAATGGTGATGTAGCCCCACAGTTTGGCCAGCCCACCATGTTCTAAAGCAAGCGGTGTCCACTGAATCACCAGGGGCAGCTCCTTTGGTAAGGGCCTCTCTGGTGGGGCAGTTGTTTACAGATGAGGCAGGCACTGAGTGTGCTGGAAGATCTTTACAATCACAGTCTTCTCATAGCACACCCTTGGAAGAGGAAATTGAGTTCATGGTGTTTTCCTATCTACTGTGCAGGCCACCATTATAACCTGTCAGTTCTTATTCCATACCCTATCTCCTATCTTTTCGATTCTTCATTAAGTTATAGATAACTTTTATTTCTTTGCTGATTGAAGTCACTTTGTAGCTCACTTCACTAAGTCCAACGTCTTCCCTCTCCCCTAGCCCCCTCTTGCCTTCTTTTCCTCTACTTTCAAGTCCTCTCCTTTTCCTAAACTATTGCCAGAAGAGCTTCATAAAAACATTTCCAGCCACTTTGCTTAGGCATAGCACACCCCTACTAGTTTCCAACATCCTCAGTGGTGAAGCTGTAACACTGCAGTGTGGATTTTAAGTCCTGCCTCTGGCCTCATTGACCCAACTCCAACCTGGTCTATGTTCCACTTTACCCAGCCCTCTGACTGGGTAAAGGCACCTCACAGGTGTCTCTTCTCTGCTTTCCTTGTCCTTGCTCAAGATGCTTCCTTTCCTGAAAAATCTTTCCATGCTCCTACTTGTGTTTTGATCCCACTGAGCCCAAGACTCTGCCTCATCATGGTTTGCAACCTTGCAAACCATGAGCCCAGGTGATATGGAAAAAAATTAGCTCATTTTCAGCTAAGGTTTCTTTCCAAATCACCCTGAAAGAAGAAAGCCCCACCCTGCTAATCCCCTTTCTGCCTGGGCCTTTCTCTGTTAAAAAAAAAAAACTACCCCTTTTATGTTTATGGAGATTTAGGATAAAAATGGAAAAGACTTTCCATTTTGCCTTTTGGTGAGAATGAACCCTTAAAACAATCTGATTTTAATGAACAAGATTTCCAAATATTGCTGGCTTATAAACATATAAAAATACTTGATGGAGGAATACTTCTTTTGATCCTTCATTTATTCATAACACTTCTGAAGAAAAAAAATTGTTTCAGATAGTAATGTAATAAAAAAGAGTCAAAGTTTTGGTATCAATAAGAGGCGAACCCATGGCCTGTCTCCTCCAGTCATTAGGCTGTGTGACTGTGTGAAATGTATTTTTTTTTTTTTTTTTGGTCTCAAACTCTTGGTTTGCCTCTCTCTTTGTGGAATGTGAACATTACAGGTACTTCAGTGCCCTTCCTTACTATGAAAACAAGAGAAGAAAATGCATGTTAGTTTTCTGAGTAGTGTGGGGCCTGGAAGACTTACCATTGGTACGATGTTTATTATGTGTTACATACTAGACAGAGTGACATAATTAAGATATTGTCCAGAACCAAATTGTCCAGAACCAAGGGCAGATTTCTGTTACTGTGGGAATTCAACTCAGGCTAGAAGTCCCTTCTTCCAAGCCCCCCTTTACCACTTTTTTGAGCATTTGAACCTTGTTTTCCTAAACCAGCACCATTAATAGACATTTGAGCTACATACTTAACTTCTGATTTTATAATAGCAATGATAATGTTTCTTTAAGTAATCAATTTGTTTACCTTATTTAACTTAATAGATCCAAAATATCTCTTCAATATAATTGACATTTTTTAACATTAAAATTTTTTTAAATTTTATTGCAAAGATACTATACAGAGGGGTTACAGTTACATGAGTAAGGTAATGAGGACATTTCTTGTTGAACATTGTTGACATTTTTTGGTAGTGTTAAGGATTGAACATCAGGGCCTTGAGCAAGCTAGGCAAGTTCTGAGATACATCCTAGCCTGATAATAAAATCACTAATGAGATAGTTTACATTCATCTTTCCAGACTGGATCATTGCCATTAGATCTGCATTTTCTACTGGTAACATCTTAAAATCAGGCAATAAATTTTCATTAGACATATCTGATTTAGATTTCTGTGTGTGTTTGTCTGTCTGTCTGTTTCTGTGTCTGTGTCTGTTTCTATGTATATGTGTGTGTATGGCAGTTCTGTGGCTTGAATTCGGGACATGGTCCTGTCCATGAACATTTTTTGCTCAAGACTGGCACTCTACCACTTGAGCCACACTTTCAGAACTGGTTTTGGGGTAGTTAGGCTTGCTTAAGCTGGCTTCCAACCACCATCCTCAGATCTCAGCCTCCTGACTAACTAAGATTACAAATGCCTGTAATCTTAGTTAGTGCCTGCCTAAATTTCTTAAATTAATGTTGGAAACAGATCCATGTGCTCCACGTACACAGTTTTTCAAATACTGAATTCATTGTATCAAATCAAATAAATGAAAAATCTAACTCTTCAGTTGTTCCAACCAACTTTCCAGTGCTCAGATGCCAGTGCAGTGTTTTTAATCTTCTTGGCTAAACATTTTTTTACATTCAGTTACAGATAGAAGTTCACTAGTTGAATGGATAAGCATGATGCTGTGGAGGTGCTATTTCTATTCAGAGAAGAATGATTGAGTCATTCATCCTCTGCCCATCCACCTACACACTTGCAGCTGAGTCCAAATATCCTGGGACACAGAAGGCATGAAGTTCCATGAAAAATTATGAACGGTGTAGTAACCAACAGATTTTTGATCAGACACTCAGAATCTTGGAATTCAAAGGTTTATTAGGATATATATTCATAACCCCACTTTCACAGTGCAAAAATATTTACTCTAGAATTTCTTCAAGGTAGGTGAAGACTCAGCCTCTGTGAAACACCTGGCAACAGATGGGTTGTTCATTTTCTTCTGAATAAATGTTTCTCTGTGTCTTATCTCATCTTCCAACTTGGGAACGAGAACTATCTCTCACAGGCTCACTGTGTCCACACAAAGCAAGGCAATCAATAAATTATTAACCAAAAGCCTGACTGACTGTAAGAATTCAAGGTCATGTGAAATACTGCATTGCACAAGTCCAAAGAATATCCTTCACATTGTGTACCAGGTTCATGAACTTTGTAAGGTTTCTACTGTGCTCTCTTTTCTAGGTAAGAAAAATGTCATAAGAAATTCTTGGAGAGAAAGGAGAAATTCTTCTCTCCTTTTATCCAGTGATTGGAGGTGACCACAAAGTAAATTTTCTCTACTTCTTTAGGACTATGTATCAATCCAGTCATTAAGAGGCCACTTTATTTATATTCCTTTGGAATTTCCCATTAATAGAATCTTACTTTGATTTGAGTGATAGCTCAGAGTTTCTAGCTTGAAAATTACTGCAAAACACAGCTCCTACATCCCGAACACATACACCAAGGTCACCAAATAGGAAAAGGGACTCTTCATGGCTGCATGGTTTCTATCTTTGAGAGTTGAGAAAACCCAGGGTGGAATGGGGGAAGCAAAAAGGTTCTCTTAAGAAGCCCTTTGTTCACTTTTGTGTATCCAAACTGATGGGTGTCTGTTTTCTCTCATGTCTCTCCAGGAAACCAAGTGCTGCCTCCTGGAGCACCTCTGGGCAGGGGGCTCACGCCTGAGGCAGCCAGGGAGCTTGGCCTTCCCCCAGGGACTGCTGTGGCCACTTCACTCATTGATGCCCATGCCGGAGGACTAGGTAACCTCTTATTCCATGCCCATAACCAGCTCAGGTGCAAGTAGAATATTCCCCAGGGCCCTGAAAGGCTCCTTTTCTGCTGCTAAATCAAAGGTCAGGGACTGCTAATTCAAAATGTAATCATGAAAATTTAGGTTTGGGATAGAATTATAGTAAATATATGTGTGTGTATATTTAAAGAAAAAATATATATATACACTAAAGCCAGGCATCGGTGGCTTACACCTGTAATCCTAGCTACTCAGGAGGCTGAGATCTGAGGACTGTGGTTCAAAGCCAGCCTGGGCAGCAAAGTACGTGATAGTCTTATCTTCAGTTAACCACCAGAAAACTGGAAGTAGCACTGTGGTTCAAGTGGTAGAGTGCTCACCTTGACCTGATGATAGCACCCAGGCCCAGAGTTCAAGACCCACGACCAACAATAAACAAATTACATATATATATATATATATATATATATGTAATTTATTTATTTATATATATATATATATATATATATCATTGTTAGATGTACAGAGGGGTTACAGTTATATAAGTCAGGTAATGAGTTCATTTCTTTTTGAGCATGTCACCCCTTAGAAGTTATTTTCTCTATACATCATAATGTAGTAAATAAATATCTGGTAGTTCTTTAGTTTACTGAAACTTAGAAAAACATGTTCACTTCCATCTCATCTGTATGATGGTGGTATACCTACCTGGACTGTAAAACCTTGTTAAATCTAGGAGATTTTTTTTTTACCCTATTTGGCTTTTGCTTAAATCTAATTAATTGGTTATAATGTTAATACAGTTTTCTTATACAACATTCAAATCTATCACTCATACATTTACTTTTTTTTTTTTTTTTTGTCAGTCGTAGTGCCTGAACTCTGGGCCTGGGCGCTGTCCCTCAGCTCTTCAGCTCAAGGCTAGCGCTCTACCACTTGAGCCACAGCGCCACTTCTGGCTTTTTCTGCTTAAGTGGTACTGAGGTGTTGAACCCAGGGCCTCATGCATGCAAGGCAAGCACTCTACCACTGAGCCACCTTCCCAGCCCTACTTATTCATTTTTTAATGACCCATTCACCCCTGACCATTTACCACATATGGTACTGTAAGTCAGTGAACCTAAAACTAAACCAAGGGTTGGGGGTATGCCTCACTGGTAGAGCGCTTGCATGGCAGGTATCAGCCCTGGGTTTAATCCCTCGCATCTCAAAAATAAATAAAAGAAAACCATGATCTCTTCCAAATTTTTAATGGAAATGCCTGCCAGGTAGTAAAGAGCCACAGTGATGTGCTAATTCTGTTCTCTTAAAGATTTATTATTATTTCATTTTTTTCCTGTTCTTTGGAGGCTGTTGAATCTGGACTTTTCTCATTTCACTATAGACATATATTTTCCCATGGCCTTCATACTCATTAAACTGTGTTACCCTTGCCTCTGCCACTACTCATGTGTGAAGGAGAGCAGAGGGCTTAAAGTCCTGAAAGATCATCTACTGGTCCAACCACAGATCCACAGATTAACAGAAGATACATACCAAGTTTGTTCAAACCTATCATCTATCACCTTAGAAAATGAAAATTATCTGTGTTGAACTAAACTGTCAAAATCTCTTTTAATCCTTTGAGAGAAAATTCTCATTGTTCTCTCTGGCCTGTGTGTGTGTGTGTGTGTGTGTGTGTGTGTGTGTGTGTGTGTGTGTGTGTGTGTGTGTGTGTGTGTGTGTGTGTGTGTGTGTGTGTGTGTGTGTGTGTGTGTGTGTGTGTGTGTGTGTAACAATATTGATTTGGGACTTTGGGACAGTGAGTCTCTTGAAAAGTTTGCTGATACCATGGATAACTCCACTGGCAGGCAGAAGGTCAAGGCAGTTCCTGTTCTGACTACAAATAGGGTACTTCTTAGCACTTCTGATTGCTCTTTGAGGGAAAGAGCTACCAGTACCCCTTCATGGGATTGTTAAAGAATTAATGATGGAAACAGTTAAAGGAATTGGCATAGATGCTACCTCATAGGAGTCACTTTATAACAAGGTCTCTCTCTTTCTTTCTCTCTCTCTCTCTTTCTCTCTGTCTGTCTCTCTCTATGTCTCTCTCTCTCTCTCATACTCTCTCACTCTCTCTGTGATTTTCTTACTCCAGAATCACAATTCTTGACATGAAAATAGAAGCTTCATGAAGATATCTGAGTTGCCACCCTGGTAGGATGTGTCTGTGGCCAAAACTGCCTTCCTTATAGATATGCAGGTGGAGAAGGATCTGCTTCTGTCTTCTCTGAATTTGTCCTAAGATCTCTTCTTTAGCTCTCTATTACTGAATGCAGGATTAACTACTTTCAGATTCTGTATAGGTTGGGGTCTGAAACTAACTCACTGGATGAACTCTGTGGTAAAAGATCTCTGAACATTGAGAAGAAATACCTTTGCAGATTTCTCACAAACAAATCCTGGAAACTGTGGTCCCATAAAGTGCTGGCCTTGCATGACCCACCTGTGGCCACATCAGGTACTAGCTAGGCACGATCTACATTATGGTCACATCAGTTTTAGCGTAATATAACCTGCCTTGTAGCCACATCAAGTGCTAGCCAGGCATGACTTACCTTGGGGTCAACATCAGGTGCCGGATGTATATGACCTGCTTGGGACTCCACATTCTGACAGATAGAAGCGGTCAGCTTTGGCTTTGTGAAATAACCCTTGACAATCATTTCCTGAGATGCTCTGGGATGGGAGGATAAAGATCAAAGGAGCAAGTATAACTACACTCATATTTTTTCCAGCACTAGGAGCATGAGGAGGAAGAACTTTGTGGGAATGAAAATCAAATAATCAAAGAACATTTTGTTCTTAAGAAGGGTGCTGGTTAGAGTGTTCAACAGCAGACAGCCGGCAAATAGGGGTAGCTTTGTTTGCACTTTGTGGAGGTGGTACTGGCCTGGGCTCCTGCTGCTGATATTCTTCTAGCTTATAAAAATAGCATTAACTTTGTTCCAGGTCCATTCTTGGCTTTAGCATTACAACTGTCCTGAAAGGTAGTAATAACTTCGCACCTCTCTCTCAGGCCCCTCTTCGCTATCAGACAGACTCCTGACTATCCATTGTATCTTGAAGCTTGTACTCTCTTGTCTGGGAAGCCTTCCCTGCCTCCCAAAGCTAACTTAGTTCTTTCTTTTTTGTTCCCATGTGTCTTGTATTTCAGGTTTATGTGTGAATCATCTGCTAATTTATATATATATATATATATATATATATACATATACATGTATAATTTTTTTAGCATGTTGTCATTTCATCTTCATATCCCAATATCATTCAATACTTTGAATGTGGAGAACTTCTTTTTACAGCTGAGTCTGGTTTATTTGATCATTTTGCTCACTCTGTATACATATATATATATATGTGTGTGTGTATATATATATATATATATATATATATATATATATATATAGTAAAGATGCTGTACAGAGGGGTTAGTTACATTAGTAAGGTAATGAGTACATTTCTTGTCAAACATTGTTACCCCCTCTATTTTTCTCCTACTATCCTTTCATTCCCCCATCTTCCTTACTCCTCTCCCTCCCAAAAGTTGTAGAGTTCATTTCCAACATAGTGTCTTATCAGTATCATTGTTGCTATGGGTCATCCTATGTCCTTGTTTCAGCGTTTTGTTATTCCCCTTTACTTCCCCAAATTAGATAAATGTATATACAAAATGGAGAGTACCAAAATCAAGTACAGTGACAACCATTGGGGATATACCATTGGGGGAAGAACATAAAAAAGTCACACAGCACCCAGTTATAATCAAGAATTCTAATAACAACAGATGCTGGAGGGGATGTGGACAGAAGGGAACCCTATTGCATTGTTGGTGGGAGTGTAAACTTGTTCAACCACTTTGGAAAGTAGTATGGAGGTTCCTCAAAAGACTCCACATAGAGCTTCCCTATGATCCCGCAATCTCACTTTGGGGCATTTACCCAAATGATCACAAACAAGACCATACTAACGCTACCAGCACAACTATGTTTATTGCAGCATTATTTACCATAGCTAAGATATGGAACCAACCCAGATGCCCCTCAGTAGATGAATGGATCAAGAAAATGTGGTTATATATACACAATGGAATTCTATGCCTCCAT
The DNA here is from genome assembly GCF_024711535.1 of Dipodomys merriami. Lineage (NCBI taxonomy): Eukaryota > Metazoa > Chordata > Mammalia > Rodentia > Heteromyidae > Dipodomys > Dipodomys merriami. The sequence continues at coordinate 4,767,862 of NW_027204937.1, forward strand.
CAGAAAGAATGACATTGCCCCATGTGTTAGGAAATGGAAAGACTTGGAGACAATTATATTAAGTGAAATAAGCCAGGCCCAAAGAAACATATGTCCCATGGTTTCCCTTATTTGCAATAACTATTATATGTCTGAGACAAGCAGAAATGGTCAGATAAGTTGATGTTAAGAGAAATGAACCTCAAGATAAGGACTCAAATGTTTTTCTTTCTTGCTATTGTTTCTAACATATTTATAAGATGTTTCTTTGTTGCTTTTTTTATTGTGAAAATACTGTCCAGAGGGGTTACAATTACATGGGCAAGATAATGAGTACATTTCTTATCAAGCATTGTAGCCTCCTCCTTTGTTTCCCCTTCCCATCCTCCCCCCAATCCTTCTCCCCACCCCCACCAAAGTTGTAAGGTTCATTTTCCACATAACTACTTGTACATCTCATTGTTGCATTGGATCCACCTGTATCCCTATTTAAACAATTTGTTACTTTGTTGCTTTGTATGTCCCTCCCCCATGGTATAACACCTGTTTTCACTGTATTTGATGTTGGTGTAATTTGTGGCGGGGAAGGGAAAAACAAATTGTTTAAATAGGGATACAGGTGGGCCCATTGCAACAATGAGATGTACAAGATGTTATATTGAAAATGAACTTTACAACTTTGGCGGGAGGGAGGGGAGTGGGGGGGAGGAGGGGGACTGGAGGAGCAGAGATCAGAAGGGATGGGAAGGGGAAACAAAGGAAGAGGCAACAATGCTTGATAAGAAATGTACTCATTACCTTGCCCATGTAATTATAACCCCTCTGTACGGTATTTTCGCAATAAAAAAACAAAAACAAAAAAAGAATGCTGTAGTCAAAAAAAAAAATCACACAGTGCGTTAAAAACAACAACAAAACCCTCTTGTGTCCATATCTTGGGGTTCATTTCACAGCATCATCTTATATGGTCATATGTTAAGATTATCCTACATGTATACTAATTATTGCAAATAAGAGAATACACACAAATACATTTAGATGTGTCTATATACACATATTCATATACACATACATACGCCCACACTGAAAACAGCATGTTCAACCATGAAACAATAGTCTCTTGCATTTATAGACATAACTCTACTAAGCATATCACCATAGAATTGGTCCACATAGTAGTTTTGTAGGACAGAGAGGACTAGTTTGTGATGCATGCCTTCATTCTCCCAGGGAATTCCTGAGTCTCCAGGTGAGTAAAAGACCCAAGAATAGACTTTTGTTTGTTATCTTATACTTGGTGCTCAAAGCAACTTCTTTTTTGCTATTCTTTTAAAAATTGTTATCGTAAAGGTGATGTACATAGTGATTACAGTTACATAAGTCAGGAAATGACTTATGTAATGGCACAATGTAATGGACAATGGCACCCCTTCCCTCTCTATCTTCTAGCTTTTCCCTCCTGCCCCCACTCACAGGTTGTATGGTTCATTTTCAACATAGTGGCTAGTGAGTACTACTGCTTCATTTGCTCACCCTCAAAGCAATACTTCAATAGCAAGGTCCACAAGGTTGCATAACTTGCTGATTATAACAGTTAAGTGGCAATGCCTGATAGAACTCATGCCATCTGGTTGGAACCCCAGTACATACTTGTTACTCTGTTAAATGGAATAACTGGTCATTAGTATGAGATCTATCTTGCTCTGAAATTTAACACATCACCTTGTCTGAGCAAGTAATAAATCTAGAAAGAAAAGTTCTCAGTGAATGTACTGATACATGACTTAGTTGCTGGAAGAATATCTTGAATATGAAAGCAAGTAAATTTCTGGAAATTTTTAGCATAATAGCGAAAACAAACAAGTAAATAGAGTAGTTACACTTACTTGTACCAAGTATGGGAAGCTTTGGCAAAACAAAGTAGGCTCAAGATTGAGACTTAGAGAATTGTAGAAGGGTTTCTAGGGGAAGAGATTTCTGGTAATGTACTTGTAACACATCCTGCCTTTGTTGCTGATTCTTGGTACAGTGGAACCTATTGTTCATTATTATTTGCAAACAAAATTAAGTTTAATGTCTAATAAAGTGACAATATCTAATAAATGATAAAGGATAATTTAATTTCGAATAAAAATGATAATATCAACACCTTTAATAAGTAGTAAGACACACTCCTTTTGGAGCCTTCTATGATTAAAACTATCTCTTATGGACCAAGGGCATTGCCTGCTGCTTCTCATACTTTAATCTCTTGTTCTTCAAAAGAGTCCTGTAAAATACAGAGATTATTGCCCATTCTCTACACAAAGGAACTGAGGACAGAAAGAATGAAATTTCTAAGAGCGCATTCTCTTTATCTCTGAATCAATGGTTTCTACCTCTCCCACCCGATATTTGACAGTGTTTAGCAACAACTTTGTTTATCACCTTTGGGGAGGGGGAATGGCTCTGGCTCTTGGTAGCCAAAAGCCAAGGAAGTTGCTGAACATCTCAGGTGCTATGCCAACCCCTACAACAAAGAGTTATCTAGCCACAGTTATCAGCAGCACTGCAGCTGAGGCACTTGACTCTCCCAAAATATCTGCAATGTTATTATGTCTCTTTATCAATTCTGTTTAGTTCTATAGAAAGCAGAAAACAGCTGGAAATGAGAAAGTTGCTTATACTGTAACGCCTTTAAAGATGTTTTTTCATGACATGACCTCCTCAGTAAAAGTAGTTATAACTTGAGTACTGGTGGCTCACGGCCTGTAAGCTAGCTACTCACAAGGCTGAACGCTGAGGATACAGGAAAGCCCTGGCAGGAAAGTCTATGAAACTTTTTATTTAAGAGTTTTATATTCTTTTTTTAAGTTTATTTTTATTGTCAAAGTTACGTACAGCGGGATTACAGTGTAAGGTCCACCCTGGGAAGGCAGAGCAGACTCTTCCCTCTTCTTGGTTAAGTCTCTGCCTAGTATCTTCATCACCTACATAACTGGCACACCTGGAGGCAATCATCTCCCTGCCCCCCCTTCCTGCCCCTGGCCTGGATAATTCCTGGCCCAGGTGTGGTTCAACCCTTTTTGTCCCAGCTGCATGGGCTTCCAACTTGACCAGAGGCAGCCTTCAGCTCCAAAATAAACCTTTCCCCTGCCTGAATACCACCTGCTGCTCTCTCTTTCCTCAGCTGCTGATTTAATTTACCTAACAATAAGTAAGGCAATAAGTACATTTCTTGTCAAACTTGTTACCCCTTCTCCTACTTTCCCTCCCCCCCATCCCCCCACCCCCTCCATCCCCAAGTTGTACAGATCATTTCCAGCATATTGTCTTGTGAATATCCCTGTTGCATTGGTTCCCCCCTTGTCCTTTGTCTCACCATTCTGTTATCTGTGAAACTTTTAACTAACAAAAAAGTCAGAAGTGGAGGTGTGGTTCAAGTGATAGAGCACTAGCCTTGGGTGAAAAAGCTCAGGAACAGGGTCCAGGCCCTGAGTTCAAGTATAGACACAAGAAACAAACAAGCGTACAAGCAGGCAGTGATGAAAGAATCACAGTGAAGACTGAGGAGGAGATGCAGGATGAATTGAACCCCATGTGTCCTGTGAATGTCATGCAACTACACCACTCAGCCTTGTTGCACACCATGACCCTTCATTCTGTTCCTTTCCTCTTCTTATGTCATCATTTTGGGCAGCCTCCCTATCCTTGTCTAGGTAGGAATGCCTAGACAATCCTCAGCCATTAGCACGCAGTCTACATGTTAACTTCCACTGCAGAAAGCTATCCGGATTGAATCCTGTCATTACAAAAATGTCAATTCCTTCTGCTCTTTTCACTTCTCCCACAAAATCACAGTTCCTTCCCACTATTCAGTATAGAGCCCAAACTCAGTATATTAGCAAATTCATTAATAATTAAGACAGTCATTAGAAAGGCTTTTTTTTTTTTTTTTTTACAAACTAAAAATGTAGAGGTTGGCAAAAACAGGTGAGGGAACCTTTGAAAAATATGGATGCCGAGGCCTAACTCTGATCAAAGATCTGAATCTTAGTGTTATGGCTGCTACCTGAAATAGTGGTTTTAAGTATAGTACCCTGAGGAGATGACATATGGGCGACTGGAAGTAAGGACATGGGGTAGACACGGTAGGGACATTCAACTGCCAAGTACATAGAGCAGACCCAAGCAAAAGGATAATTCTGGCCCTGGCCCAGGTCAAGATCTGGGGGTAGAAGAAGCTCATTCTAAAAGACTAAGAAGGTAATCCCAAAGGCAGATGATCTGTTAGAAATGGAGGGGAGTCAAAGTCCCAATAAAGTCATCCTGGGAGTCTAGAAGGAAAAAACCTGTGCCAGTCCCTGAGCAGTAAGAGTGTAGACAGGGTGGGGAGTTCCTGGAATAAGTCAGAAGCAAATTTGTTAATGTGATGTCACATTTATTATTTGAAGTTAAAGTTTGGTTCAGTGAAAACTTACCCTGCCTGAGACCTGCGTTATGATGTGAGCATAATAATTGACCAGTTGGTTCAGAGGGACAGAGGAGAGACCTGGGCCAGCAGAACTCTGGATTTCCTGTTCCCAAGCTGCTTAGCTTTCTCATAATGTGGCTTTCTCTAGATTTTAGAAAACTGGGTGAGCCAGTAAGCCAGCCTTTTATCAGGTAGACAGAAAGCTGGAAGGGATCCAGATCTTGGGGTATAGCCAGCTCCCCCTCTCATCTTACCCTTCTTTAAATCTTAGGTGACACAATTCAGTAAGCATAGCTGTGAACCTGTCCTGAAATCATGTTTTTACTTTCATACACATACTCCTATTTGGATAATGAGTAATTCTAAAGTTTTGGAACTCAAAGGCTACTCAAAGATTTTCTGTATCATATTCAGTTTGCAGATGAGGAAACCCAAGCTGGGAAATCATGGGGAGTCACAGAAGGCTATACTAGCAAATGATTGTCCAAGTGGAGTTTAAAACCTTCACAATCTGCTTCAGCCACCAGGGCTCTACTTCCAATATGTAACACCATCTCCAAATTAGGAGACGAGAATGATTCCTGGTTTATTATTCTATACCATATCTTATATCCCATTTAATGGCAGCAGTCAGTATCACAGGTGGCTATCAAAATAGGCCAATTAGTTTTTCTAAGTCACATGAATGAGTCCTTTTGTCTACAATCTATACTAAGTTCAAAAGATCTCCCTCAAAGCTACCTGTAATAAAACACCTGGTATTCAACTTGCCTACAAAGAGCTTAAGGTAGTTATTTTTCTTTTACCTACCATTTATTGAACACAAAGTCTTGGCCACATGTTTAGCTAGGTGCTCTAAGTCACAGTTGTCAGTTTATGACTACTCTAAGAGCTGCCATTATTTTCTATATTGAACTTAGCGAGATCAAGGTGTGATCACGTGTATTAGGTTGCTCATTATAACGTGTGTGTGTGTGTGTGTGTGTGTGTGTGTGTGTGTGTGTGTGTGTGTGTGTGTGTGTGTGTGTGTGTGTGTGTGTGTGTGTGTGTGTGTGTGTGTGTGTGTGTGTGTGTGTGTGTGTGTGTGTGTGTTGGTACTGGGGATTGAATTCAGGACCTGAGTACTGTCCTTTACCTTTATCACTCAAGAATAGCTACTTGAACCACACCTCCACTTCTGACTTGGTAGTGGTTAGTTGGGGATAAGGGTCTCATGGATTCTCCAGCCTGGACTGGCTGGCTTCAAACTTCAGTCCTTCAGATCTCAGCCTCTTGAATAGTAATATTATAAGCATGATTTATCAGACCCTGGCTTTCATCGTAACATTATAAATAAATGATAAAGTTAGGGTCTGGATCCAAGTCTCTCTGACTATGGGGGCTATCAGTTATTTTTTCTATTCACCATGACTAGTATACTTTAGGTATGTCTGTACCTTTACTTACATTAGCCTAGTTCATGTCAGCACCTATTTACATCTGTAACAGAGCACAACATGTTTATTTCACATTTTTCTGGGCAGGTATTTTTCTAGATCTATTTCATTGGCGAGAAGGTAGAGACTAGAGCAAGGAATTGACATTTATAAAAGATATTCAATGTGACATAAGAGACTGGGTTCTGTCAGTGTGGGGAATAAGACGGACTTATCACACAAGTATAGCGTACATGGCTGTTTTTACCTGTCTGGTAGAGAGATTGATGTGAATATTGATATTACTTTTGTTGATTACTTCTATCAATCAATGCTAATACTGTTTTCGTTTGTGTAGTGATTTGTCAAACCCTTTCAAAACCTAACCACAGGAAGAAGGAAGGTATTTCTTTTTTAAAATTTTATTGTCAAGGTGATGTACAAAGGGGTTACAGTTACATAAGTAATGTAATGAGTATATTTCTTATTGAACTTGTTACCCCCTCCCTCCTTTTTCTCCCACCCACCCCTCAGTTGTACAGATCATTTCCAACATATTGTCTTGTGAGTATCGCTGTTGCATTGGTTCCCCTTTGTCCTTTGCCTCTCCATTTTGTTGTTCCTCTTCCCTTCCCTAATTCAGATAAATGTATATTCAGTACCCAGGGTACCAAAATCAAATGTAGTCACAGCAGGGGATAAACAATAGGGGGGGGGGAATACAAGGGCATAGTTTCTAACCTAAAAATACAACCTTCAATCCAAGACATGGGCACAGGGTTTTTTGTTGTTGTTGTTGTTGTTGTTGTTGTTTTTAGTGTACTGTGTGATGTCTTGTTTCTTTTTATTTTCTCCCTATGATTTAAGGGAAGTTATTTCTGCCCACCTTTAAATGGTTGAGAAAACCAATATTCCAGGAATAGAGAGAATTTGCCTAAAGTAATAGAACTAGGAAGGGTTGGATCCAAGATTCACCCACATCTTTGTGTCCTGCCTGGTCTTCATATCTGCCTAGCTTTACTCTTGGCATGTAGGAGTGACCAATTAGTACATGGTCTACGTGACTGGATCCAGCTTGACTTTTTGTACTTGTATTCTTTGATGTCAAGCACAACTTAGACCACCTCATTATTCTCCAGACCTTCTTTGGTTTTCAGAGGGAGTAATGAGCCAACAGGCCCAGTTTATTCTTCAAGTATTAGTATGTGGCTAAGCTGTTATTCTCCTGCCGAACTTGGTTACAAAAAGCACACAATAGCCCACCCCTGGGTTCTGCTGCTGCCAACCACTTGTTTAGATCTCTACTACTACTACTACTACTACTACTACTACTACTACTACTACTACTACTCACACACACACCATTCCGAATTCAAAAGTAGAAGACTGATAGAATACTGTTTGGTGGCCTTGTGTCACTGGTTGCAAGAGGAGGATCAGGGACCTGTTTTTAATGGCCCAGACTCTCCACACACGGTGCCTCCTATCCTTACACTGCCCGGGAACGCTCATGTTTATTTTGGGCCATGCCCATCAGAGGCGAGTTGTGCACGTATCTAGTTACTGCCCCACGGCAGAACTGTTGGCTGTTTCCTTATTACCTCTCAGAGGTCTGGTCATTTCCTTGTTTTCCATGACTATTCATTCGCACAAGTCATTATTTCTTTTTAATTTTTAATTCTATTGTAAAGGTGTTATACAGGGGTTTTACAATTACATAACTAAGGAAATGAATACCATTCTTGTCAAACAGTGTTACCCCCTCCCTCATTTTCTCCCACTTTCCCTTCCTCCCAGTTCCCTCCCCCCAACCAAGTTATAAAGCTGATTTCCAACATAGTGTCTTGTGAGTATTGCTGTTGCATTGGATTACCCTTTGTCCTTTGACTCCCCATTTCTGTGGTAAGGGTAAAAAGAGATCCTTTTTAAATTTCCCCACATTGAGCATCTTGAGCATTGCCTTACTGCCTTGGTAGTCAATGTAGATGTCTGGAGACAATAGGAAGTTCTAATGGACTATAGAAAACACACTGTGATTTCTAGGCATATCCTTTAGTAACATTTCCCCACCTCACCTTCCCCTGACCCAGAGCCTTTTCATATGCTCTGTACTATGACTGATATAAGAATCTAGTTCTGAAGACAGTCAAAACCAAGCATTTTGAAGTAACAACATCACAATAGTTCAGAACATACAGCTGATACAAATCCTGTTTCCATGGACTTTGTGCTGTTGGGAAGTTCTTCTACATGTCATGCTCTATGTCCCTCATCTGTGAAATTAGACTAATAATAGCATCTTCCTCATGGAGTTATATGAAGAATAACTGAACTGATACTTCTGAAGTACTTAAAGTGGTACCTGTAAATGTGAACATGACAATGTATTTAGCTGTGATTAATGTGATCTTAACATAATCACATTGTACATAATGGCAGTGAGTATGATAATTTTTAGAAATGAATTCTTTCATTTAACAAATACATATATTTTTCTACATATACATATATATATATATATATATATATATGTTAGAGAATTCCCCTGGTAGGACAATATATGCACACTTATATATACATGTATATGCATGTACATCCATGTGTGCATGAATTAATTATATGTTTGCATATATGTGTATGTGCTTAGTAATATTCATGGTTATTTGTTCTTGGGTGTGTGTACTCATAATCCATAATGTATTATAGGTGTATGTGTTTGATATCTGCATATGCATATATACATGCATATTATACTGTCACTGCAAAAAAATTAGCTAGTACAGACTGGAAGGCTTGATGTAAAAGGCCTTGAACTACAACCATGGAGATTGGATGCCAAAAAGTTTGAACAAACTCTTTTTTTGGGGGGCAGGGGGTAAGGTCATGGGGCCTGAACTCTGGGCCTGGGCGCAGTCCCTCAGCAATTCAGCTCAAGGCTAGCACTCTACCACTTGAAGCACAGCGCCACTTCCGGCTTTTTTCTTTTTGCTTAAATGTGGTGCTGAGGAATCGAACCCAGGGCCTCATGCATGCAAGGCAAGGGCTCTACCACTGAGCCACCTTCCCAGCCCCTGAACAAACTCTTAATCTATTTAAGTAGCTTCCTCATCCCTGAACTTAATGTGATAAATATATGGACTATTCTACACTGAGCTTATGCCTTTGGCAGTACAACTATTTGAATACCAGTGTGTGATACTCAAGGAAGTAAAGCACTAAAGAAGATGTTATCTCATTTTAAGCTTAAAACAAAACTCTTACAAGTGGAGTAAACAGATACTTTATTATGCCAAGCTCTGAGGAGGATTTAGCGCTTCCCTAGTCTGCAGAGTGGTACTTGCCCAGGAAACTGTGTGCCCCGGTCTCAAACTTCTGGATCTCACAATTATTGTTTTTACTCACCACGCTGGAAGGCAGGCAGTGCCAGGCTTCACCACTGCATACCTGGTCCTGTCTGCCACTGGTACTGATAAAAGGAACTTTACATCTGTTCCTTTTTTTTGGCCGGGGGGGGGGGGGCGCGAAGGTGGGGGGGAGTCCAGTCGTGGGGCCTGAACTCTGGGCCTGGGGGCTGTCTCTCAGCTCTTCAGCTCAAGGCTAGCGCTCTACCACTTGAGCCACAGGGCCACTTCTGGCTTTTTTCTTTCTGTTTATGTGGTGCTGAGGAATCGAACCTAGGGCCTCATGCATGCAAGGCAAGCACTCTACCACTGAGCCACCTTCCCAGCACATCTGTTCCTTTTTCTCTTTTTAAAAATATAGTTCTATTGTTATTAAGGTATTGTACAGAGGGGTTACCATTTCAAAACTCAGGTAATGCATGCATTTCTCCTTTGGACAATGTCACCCCTTCCTTTGCTTTCCCCCTGTTTCCCCCTGCTGGCCTTGCCCACAAGTTGCATAGTTCACTTGACACATAGCTTATACTGAATACAGTGATTGTATTTATTCTTGGACGCCCCCCCCCCACCCTTTGTGCTCCTTTGTCTTTACCCAATCATCTCTTGTCTCTTCTAAAAATCCAGGAAATGTGTACTTTGCTCTTGTTTGCTGGAATGTGAGCCAGTGTATATTCTTCCAAGTCCTTAAGATTTCTATGCTCATTTCTTAGGATTTCTATGAATCTTCATTCTGTTAGAGGTATTGACAAATTCAACCCTGTGACTTCCTTCATATTACTGGAGCTTGAAAATGGAAAATGGGACCACATAAGAAACGAGGTTATTTAGGTTTCTTTTAATCATCTATAGCAAATTGAGTTCCCAGCATGAATAACAGAAAAAGAATATTTTTATTTGAATTTAGAAGGAACTGGGTATTTGTTTTAGTTCTATTCAATAAATAAATGATACCTAGCGTAGCAGTTTTCAAACTTGAATGTTTTGTCACCCAAAAATGGAGTTTAAATGCAGATTATTCCCCTATCCACCATGATGCTTCGGATAGGTGGGTTTTACTGGAACCTAAATACCTGTTTCATCCCCACATGAGCCTGTTAGACATCACTAGTAACTTTAAAGGACACCAATCGTATGACCCAGACTCCAGGTGATTATAGCCAAAATTGTGTCTATGTAATATAGAGAGAAATTGAATCCAATCTAAGGTAAAGAGTGCATTTCTAAAATTGTGTTTCCAACACAGAGCAGTAAGGAAATCTTCTGATCTCTTTATTTAAAAAAAAAATTTTAAGCTAGAAGATATGTAGAACCTTCAAATCTTTTGTTGATAAAGGAAGTGTTAGGCTGTTCCTGGGCTGAATTTAGCTTAGAGAGTTAAAAGTGTACAGGCCTGTGAACTCTCCAGTGTGAAACCCTCTGGGGGTGTCTCCTATCAGTATCACTAATATGAGTGAAAACTTTACACACCTTCTATTAACAGCCCTCTCACAGCAAAACTTGTGAAGAAAAACCCACACAATTGGATTCTGTGAAATGTATTAAATATGCCCAAATAATGTGATTCTTCAAAGGAGTGTTATCCTGTGATGTGGCATTGTTTCTCAGCCTCATACAAGTGGTCTAATAATTCTTCCCATTTGTGCATATCTCTGTCTATCATTAAGTGTAACCCTTAAATGTCTAAGTATTTGATTACATTTCTGCGTCTTCCACTTAGACTGACCTTATGGGCATTGATATCTGTTAACATTCACCTTTGTGTTTCAGACCCAGCCATTAGCTCAGTCATAAATAAATACATGCACGAGTGAATGATTGTGCCTAACAACATGCTAAGTGCTATACAAATTAACTAGTAGAGGTACTGATATTAATACTAGACTAAATGCTGGAAAATGCAGTCATAAAAAAAGAAATTGAGACCTATGCACTAGGTCCTATAGGAATATAAAAATGGGCATAGTCACTTTCAGTTGAGCCAGTAAGACAAAGAAAGAATGAAGACACCAATATTCATTGAGGGTTCTCAGTGCAATAGAAATGTTCAGTATGATCTTCATACCCAGCAGCTTGTCTGAGGTACATAGCTAGTAACAAGCACCACAGATGTCAGGCATCAGGTCATTGGGAGGAAATAAGTATTTAAAGGAAATACAGAATATTACAAACAGTGGAATGCAGAGTATTCTGGGCAGAGTGACTTCATTGAAAATATTGAAATAGGCTAGGGAAATATAAACATTGTCACGTCGCTGAAACCGATGATGTCTTTAATGGAAAGACAAGGCCAGAAAGATCAAATTGATCCTTAATTACCACACTGAAAAGTTTGTGCTTTTCCCATTCCTCACCGGAACTAGCAAGTCATTGAAGAAGATCTTTAGAGACTCATTCTACATACAACAGTTGGAAGAGAGGAAAGAATAAGAGTGAAGGGCTTTCCTGAAGCAGCATATGTTGTGGGCCTTGTCAAATAGGGCAGTTAACAGTTTTTAAAATGGTATAATAATGAATTTGACAATTAGTAAAACTTATTATCATAAATTGTATATAAGGGTTTGACAGTTATGTGTATAGCATACATATATTTTTGTTAAAAAATCCGATCCATATTACTTTTCCTACTACCCTTCCATATACTTCTTAATAATTTTTAATGGGTTTCATATTAGGCTATTTTCATGTATATGTAATGTACTCCTATATGTATGTGAACTATCAAATGAGTTCACAATAGCATATCCAACTTGCATATAAAATGCTTTAGCCAGAGTTATGTCATATATATATATGTCTCTATGTGTGTACATATATAGACACATGTATACATATATATACATATATGATCCTGTCTATATTTGTGCATGCATTTGAGAAAACATGTGACTTTTGTCCTTCTGACATTGGCTTATTTTGATTAATATTGTGTATTGCAGCTCTATCTGTTTCTTTTCAGATGACCTAATTTCTTTCTTCTTTACAATTGAATAATATGTTAGACTTTGTGATCCATTTCTCAGTTATAGGGAATCTTGGCTATTTCAGTAGGGTGGCTTATGTGAAGAGTGTTTCAATAACAATGGGTGTGCACCTTGACAATAACAAAAATAATGTATGAAATACATTCCAAGTAAAATATTTGTGAAATTAAAAAAATACCTGTTCAGCTCCTTTGTTCATTTATTAATGGGGTTATTGATTCTTTAGGACTTTTAATTTTTTAAGCTCCTGGTATATACTGGTTATTAATCCCTTAGCAGTTGTATATCTGCCAAATATCTTCTACTCTTTTATAGGCTGTCTCTCCACCCTGATCACTATGCCCTTTACTGTGCAGAAGATTTTTAGCTTGATGAAATCCTATTTGCCAGGCTACTAGAGTTTTATTCAGGAAATTACTGCCTCTACCAGTTATTTCTTTATTCTGTTTTATAGAAGTTTCAATCTCAGGTGTTTCATTAAGTGTTTTGATCTATTTTGAATGGGTGTTGATACACGGTGAGAGATAAGGGTCCCATTTCAGTCTTCTCCATTTGCACATCTGGTTTTCCCAGAACCATTTGTTGAAGAGATTATTTTTTCTTCAACATATATTTTGAGTTCCTTTAACATAAATCATATATAAGCTTTATTTTTTAATGGTCAGAAGACTGAGAATCATGCTTCCCTTTTACCCATATATCTGCTTTCATATGACAGTTGTTTCCTATTATTAAGGTATTGTTACTGGAATAATTGTGATCACAAATACAAAGCTTCTCATTTATTCATCCAGTGATTATTCATTGTGTATTCTGACAAGGCTAGGCTATGTTCCTACCCCTCCTCTAAAAATATGGACAAGTACATATTTATATGACAGCTTTAGAGAACTGATAAAAGACTTGAGGGTCCAAGTTCAGAAGAAAATTCTACAGTGGAGCTTGGCATGCCTTGCCTTTTACACCCAACATTTGCTGATTTGTAATCTGCACCTCAGACTGAGAAACTTAACACCTTCCTGGGCAGGCTACAGGGACCATTGGGGAGGAAAGGAAGTGGTAATCACTCTAAGCGTTTAGTTGGGACCAGGAGTAGAGGTAGTCTAGACATAGATACAATTGACTAAAGCTAAAGCCCAGTTTTGAATCACCTCAACAGTAATGAAATTCAGTAAATCTATACCTCTTCTGTAACAAGCAAAAGCAGATCTCTTCTTGGGGGAGATAATATCAGAGACACAAGTTATATCTAAACGTTTTCGTGTGCATTATCCATATTCAATTAAAAATAATGTAAGCATATAGCATATGAGAATTTTCAACAATCAAGAAAGAAAATCCCATGCAAGAATAAGCCACATGCCTCCAGGACTAGATCTGGGTTATAAAATAATCAAGATGAATATGGTCAAGAACTTGTAAAAAGAGCATAGAGGATTTAGAGAGCCTAAGGCACATGAAATGAAAATTCTAGAACTAAAATTACAGTAGCTGAGATTAATAATTAAACAAGATGAAATAAAGAAACCCAGAGATTTAGCTGTGTCATTCCTGTAATCCCTGCTACTTTAGAGGCAGAGACAGGAAGATTGAAGTTCAAGGCCAGTGTAGGCAAGAAATGAACAAGTCTGGACTGGGGATGTGGCTTAAGTGGAAGAGTACTTGCCTAGCAAGTGTGAGGTCCTGAGTTCAGTCTACAGCATTTCACAAAAGGAAACAACTGTCAGCAGAGTTTGGGGGGCGGGGGTGGGAAAGAAAAAGTAAGTGAACTGAAACATAGATCAGAAAAGAAAAAAATCTACCCACACTGTGGCATAATATACAAAATGATAGACAATACAGGAAATGCACCAAAGAATGTGCTGTTTTTCTAGTTTGGTGAAGCTGTTTAACAGAGGTGTACCTGGCAACTGAGAATGAGAGAAAAGAGACAAAGCATAAGCTATATTTGCAGAAGTCATATTTGGCCAAAAGTTTTCCCAGGGAATGGCAGAGCCCGGAAACTAGCAACATACATGGACAATGTTGCTGCAGAGCTCCAAGGAAATCCCTTTCAATGAATGGCGCTAATGGATTTCAGCATGACCAAAATACTGATTCCCTGCTTTATACTGAAAAATAGATTCCAAATGGATTATATATAAACTGTAGATTTTAAAAAATAGGTCTTTATAACTTTGAGATAGGAAATACTTCCTTTTTTTGTTTTGTTTTGTTTTGTTTCCTCAATTGTGGGGCTTGAACTCAGGGCTGGGCGCTGTCCCTGAGTTTTTTCACTCAAGGCTAGGAGCACTCTACCACTTTGAGCCACAAGACCACTTCCAGTTTTCTGAGGGTTAATTGGAGATTAGAGTCTCAGCGACTTTCCTGGCTTGATCCTCAGATCTCAGCCTTCTGCATAGCTAGGATTACAATCATGAGTCACCGGTGCCCAGCAGAAAATCTTTCCTAAGTAGAAATGTAAGTACCAATGTAAGCACAACCATAAAGGAAAAAGCTTTGTAAATTGGGCTATAGTAAAATGAAGTATTCTTTTAACAAAAAAAAATTAAAAACAAAAGTTATGAGTGAAAAGGCAAGTCTTAAATAAAAAGTAAGAGAAAAAATTTCCAATACAAAAACAAGAATCAAGAATTCCCATGGTTCAATAAGAAAACACAATTGTTCTGACAGAAAACCTGGTTCATTACCTATGCAGTATAGAAGATACGTCAGTGGACAATAAGATAAAGTTATCTTAGTCTCATTAGTTATTGGAAAAGTCTAAATTAAAGCCCTTTGTCTGTGGAGAGGCAGGGGGAGAGGTACACATATATACCCAGGACTTTGGGCATGGTAGACAAGTCCTGTATCACTGAACTATATCTCTGGTACAAAAAGTCTAAATTAAAAACATAATATAAGCCAGGTGTTAGTGGCTCACATCTGTAATCCTAGCTACTCAGGAGACTGAGATCTGAGCATCTTGATTTGAAGTCATCCAGAATGGGAAAGAATTTGAGATGCTTTTTTCCAGTTAATCACCAAAAAAGCAAAAAAATAGAGCTATGACTCAAGTGATAGTGTGCTAGCCTTGAGCATCAGAGCTCAGTGATAGTACCCGGTTCAAGCCCTAGGACCAGTCAAAAACAAAACAAAAGAAAAGCACATAATGCTACCCATAAGAGAGCTAAAATTAAAAAGATTGATAATACAAAGTGACAGTGGGGATAGGAAATACTTAAATACTCAACCATATGGAGAAGTATAAATTGGTGCCACACTTTGGAACAAAGTTTGTCAGTATTAGAATCAGCAATTCTACCTCTGTCTGTCTGTCTGTCTGTCTGTCTGTCTCTCTCTGTGTCTCTGTCTCTCTCTGTCTCTCTCTGTCTCTGTCTCTCTCTGTCTCTGTCTCTCTGTCTCTCTGTCTCTGTCTCTGTCTCTGTCTCTCTCTCTCTCTCTCTCTCTCTCTCTCTCTCTCTCTCTCTCTCTCTCTCTCTCTCTCTCTCACATTCTCTCTTTGTGTCTTGGTCGTGGGGCTTGAACTCTGGGCCTGGGCACTTGTCCCTCAGCTCTTCGGCTCAAGGCGAGTGCTCTACCTCTTGAGCTACAGCACCACTTCCAGTTTTCTGAGTGGTTTATTGGAGATAAGAGTCTCACAGACTTTCCTGCCCAGACTGGCTTTGAACCGCAATCCTCAAATCTCAAATATGTACCATGGGTTCCAGAAAAAAGTACATGGGCAAAAATACATGTAACACCATTATATAACATAATTATTTGTAATATCTAAGCACTGAGAAAAGAATTCCATCCAGGTGTGGTAGATTTTGACACTCAAGTAGGCTGAGGCAGGAGGATCTCAAGTTTGATGTCAGCCTGGGCTAAATAGAGAGACTTAGTCTCAAAACTGACAATAAAAATCCAAATTCTTATTAATAGTAGATTTATGCAATGAAAGATCACACCATCATAAAATGTACAAAGAAATGCAGCAAGCAACAACCTGGTTGACTCTCACATAAAGTACAGAAGCTGGCACAAAGGAAATATACTCAATGGTTTAAAATGTTTAAATCAGGCAAATCTTGTAGGCTAGACATCTGGAGAGTGGTTATCTTGTGGGATGTGTTAGGCAGAAAAGAGCAGGAAGAGTTTCATTCTTGATTTAGTTAGGCATTTGCTTTAATCTAAACGGTATGATTAAAATTTAAGCCTTTATACTTCACTGATGAAGTTTACTAAGATGTCAAAGGGAGTAAAAGCTATTAATTCTGGCATGGTGCAGCCCAGTGCTAGGTGCTGTAATGCAGACATGGGTATAAGATTGTCTCACCATGAATGGAAGGGAGGAGATGAGTGGTTTAAGAGGCAATTTGAGAAGTCTTTGATAGGGATGAAGATACATTATCTGCACACAAAGGTTCAGCTTGTAGCTCAACACACTTACTAGCCTGAATTAGGCACTTAATCAGTGCTAGCCACTACTCCCTCCATGCTATGCTGATAACTATGAGTCATCGAGAAAGGGAGAAATTGTGTTCAGATCCTCCTTATAAGTGTACAGTATATGTTGGTGATAAAGGTGCCAATGCATTTTTTTCTTCTTTTTCTTGAGTGTTTTAACAATGAGCTTCCTTGAAGTAGTGTGTTAGCATTCCAAGTTCCTATACTGAAATGGACTAATCAGTTACTGCTTACCTCTATTGGGTGTTAACTCAGGGAGTTTCTCTTTCATACATAATCAGGGGCTATGAGCCCTTTCAATCTCTGTCTTAGGTGCTACAGTCCCATATAAAGAAGTCTGAGTGAAGAGGAAAGAATAGTTGGCAGCCTGAGAGAATTTAGGCTGGCAGATGTCAGGATGGGGGAGGATGTGAAAGATGAAAAGGACAGGCTAACTTTAGGGACAGTGTCCACTGACAGCAGAGCAGCTGCTGCAGAGCCAGTAGAGTTAGAATAAGCCCTGGCAAGTGGCAGGTGCTATGTTCTGTCTCCTCTGGTTGCTGTCTTTGTTGGAGATGGAGGCCTGAGGAGTCTTGCTTATGTAAGTAAGGAAACAGTACTGACGAGGACACATTCTGAGTTTGCTAGAGGGAAATTGAGAGGGTTGATTGTTCATTTTTTAAATCATTTAAAATTTCCCTCTAGGGGCTGGGAAGGTGGCTCAGTGGTAGAGTGCTTGCCTTGCATGCATGAGGCCCTGGGTTCGATTCTTCAGCACTACATAAGCAAAAAGAAAAAAAAGCCGGAAGTGGCGCTGTGGCTCAAGTGTTAGAGTGCTAGCCTTGAACTGAAGAGCTGAGGGACAGTGTCTAGGCCCAGAGTTCAGGCCCCACGACTGGACCCCCCAAAAAAATTTCCCTTTAAGAAAACCAGAATTTATAAAGAGAAATATCAGTCAAAGAGGGAAAATTATACAGATATGAAGCATATCCAACAAGAAAATATACCTAAAAAGACATGTACAAGCCAGGTGCTGGTGGCTCATGCCTGTACTCCTAGCTACTCAGTTGGATGAGATTTGAGGATTATGGTTTGAAGATAGCCCAGGTAGTAAAGTCCATGAAATTTCTATCTCCAGTTAACCAGCAAAATAATTAGGAAGTAGAATTATAGCTGAAGTGGTAGAGTGACAATTTTGAGCAGAAAAGCCAAGTGAGAGTATGAGATCATGAGTTCAAGCCCCAGTATTGGCACAAAATAAGTAAATAGCCGACTGCCTGAATGGAAGAATGAATGAATAAATGAATGAACGAATGTACAAGAATCCATATAACACCATTCCAACAGCCCAAATGGTTATGGTGGGGATGGGGATAAAACAAGCAATATGAATTCTGAACACTTTCTCCGGAGTTCATCTTTCTTCCCGGCCATCACCTACTGAAATACCAATCACTGGTCAGTTTTTCAGCCCAGGGGTCTGTTTTTTCATGCAACAGAACAACAATAGGAAAATACTACAAAAGTATCAGCTATGAGCATTATAATGATGGCCACAATGTGATCATGACAGTGTGCACTACAATGATGAAGATGAAGATGATGATGATGATGGTGGTGGTGGTGATGGTAGTGGTGACAGATGATGTTGGTGGTGATGATGATGGTTATGATGATAATTGATGCAAAGAAAGCTAAGGTTTGTTGTTGTTGTTGTTGTTGTTGTTGTTCTGTTTTGTTTTTTATAGCTGAGATTAGTTGCCCCAACCAGGGTAGAGAAAAATCTTTCTTAACATGACGGCACACACAATAGGAATTGGTTTCCTCTATCAGAAGGCTTGTTTGTGAGTTTGTTGAATCCAGTCTACCTCTGTTGCAATGTGTATTGTATTTTTGTAGAATCCTCTGGTATGTTTATAGGAGCTCCTGTTAATGGTAAGGTCTGTGAGTACAGGTCACGTGTGTTTGAAAGTATTTCCTCTGTAGTTGTGCTCAGTAATTTTTTTTTTTTTACTGAATTGATTCCTACTGAACAGAAAAGGGAGAGAATACTAATCATAGCCAAGCCTGTGCTAAGTGCTGTTCTTTCAAAATACGATCCAAGATCATTTTGTAATGCTTTTACTTTTAAATCATCACTTCCTTTTTACAGATGCCCTGTTGGAGGACAGGGGGCCCAGCTCATGTGACTGATAGGTGGCATCTGGAAGTATCTCCTCAAAGCCAATGCTCTTTCATGCAGTCCCTGTTACCTGCACAACCAGGCAGGGTCCAAGGCAAGGAGAGCAGACTGGCTGAGCTGCCAGCCCAGAAGGTGGACATCAGGAGCAGGTTGTAGAGTTAGAACCAACCTTCTGAAAGGGTAGAATCTCGATGTCTGCTGAAGGAGACCTGTTTCTACTGTAACTCTAGAACAATGTCAGTTAATTCCTCCTGGGATTTTCTGTAACACATGTTTTACTCTCCTCTTTCACACTGTTTATTTACTTAAGACTTTATTCTCTTTGAAATTCTTTCAGCCACATGTCCTTCATTCTATTACAACCCTGGGCTCTTTATCCTATCCAGGATCCTTTTCTTTCCCCAGCTGCTCTGCATAGCACTTAATTCTGAGTCCTGTGGCCTGACTCTTACCCAGTAGAGGTCACCTTACACACCCACTCCCCCAGTCTCCAGAGAACTGGGGATGGGAGTCAAGACTTAGTTTAAGGATCTGTTTTTCTTTTTGGTATCTTTGTTGTCTGAAACTTGGGGCCAGATTAGATTAATCAGTCTAGGTGTGGTAGAACCCTGTGACCCTCCTCGGGGAAAATCCTGGCCTCATAGAAACTTGGCTTGGTTTTAGATCACAGAATGAATTCCAAGCTTTGAAGAGTCTGTCAATGTTCAACTAACCCAAGCAAAATCTCTAGAGGCTTGTGATGGCATCGAAACTCTCGCACACAGCAAGGAGGTGAAATATGAAAGAGGAGAGAGAAAGGAGGGTTAGTCTGCTCATGAAGATCTTTTTCTCTGAAATTTCAGTCTCTTTCCCGGTTCAAATATCCAAATGAATCTCTCCAAGCCATTTCCACCTCCCACTGGTATCTTCCTGAAACTTCTTGCTGGCCTGCTCTGTCTCAAGGGGTTTTTCAGTACTGCTGATCTTTTTTTTTTTTTTTTTTAAATTTCAGGGAAGAGAAATTCTAAGTATTTTATAAATAAAAACCATTTGTCCAACATCAGGGAAATTTAACTCTGCTTTCTCCCAGAAGATACTGAACACTGACATTTATTAATAGTTCCTATGCCCCAGGCCCAAACCTATGTACCTCCTTTGAGACAACACGGTACTTGAGTTTGCTCAGGAAGTAAGCTGGGGGGGGGGGTGTCCTCAGGCACTAGACTTAACGGTGTGCGGGAGGGAAAGATAGCAATCCCTCGCCCATCTTGGATTTATGATGGACACCCTGTAACCAAAGAAAAATCAGTAAAAATGCCTAGAAATGTATTTGATATAAGTTTTATGTGACACTGGAGCCTTCATTTAGAAATCAACACTCCCCCCCCCCAAAAAAAAAAAACCAGTTAGGCCTGAGTACTTCATACAAGATTTAATTAAGACTCAGAGAAAGATGAAAGGTCAGATGAGGTATAATCCAATGGTAATAATGATCTGGGGGAAACAGTGGGGCACATCTTCTCAGATTCTTCTCTGTGACTTTCTCTTCTGAGGTGAGAATATTACCTTTTTTCAGTGTTTTAAGGACAACTTTTATGACTTGCTGCCAGGGAGAAGTCAGGGGTGTAAGAGTCACCTTTCTACTGTGATTTTCTCAGATATTTTCAGCTTAAAAAATTCATTGTGCCAGAGGATCATATTTGAGAGATCATGTCTTGAAACTTTCAAATGCTAATATAGAGAATAATGACCCTGTAAAATAGATACCATTCTTGCCCTTCTCATCCTACAGCTGAAAAAAAATTTTTGAGTTACAAAATGGCAAATTAGCCTACTGAAGCTGACACAGCAAACTGGTGATGTAGCTGGAAATGAAGTATATCTCTGAGCTTTATACCAATTTGTCCCAATAAATCATCTCCAGACTATATAACCCAGAAGCCTTGTGACTACCGGCTCTGTCTGTCTCTTGAGCCTTTGTTTTGCAGTCTCTTTTGTTTTGAAGTCTATTCCTGCCATCTTCTTCCCCTGCTGACTGATATTCACCTACCTCATTTGCCACAAGAGGCCTCTCTGGCCATCTAAACTGGATGAGACATGGGTATGACCCTCACTGTATCTGATCCACTTCTTGTCTTACAAGGATCTTCCAGGGTAGCTATCCACTCTTACTAGCCTGGGATCTTGTTGAATAAAAGGACATAACTTTGATCTTTAGTTTTCTAGCACTTGACACAGTGATGGGCTGATAAATAGAAATCAATAAATAGCTGTGATATTGGTCAATTACTTTATAAAATGTTTAGAAGACATCTGTTTGATTTGGAGTCATCATTTTCATCTATGTAAGGATATTCCATTGGAGACCTTTGTGACACTTAGGCCAATTCTCTTCATTTGGATTTATTTTAAGAAGAGTAATTTTTATGCATTTGACTGGGCTGTTTGGATTTCAACCAAATACTTCACTATTCTTAATTTCTGTGACCAAAAAATATCTTTTATGAAGTTATTAATAACAGTGTCCAAGTAATCAAGACATAGACACTGTGTTGAGGTTAGGAAGAAAGGAATTTCTGAAATCCAATTTCTACTTGATCTTAACTGAGGAATTTTCCACTGTTCTTTACATCTCAGATTTCCAAGTTAATACATTTTAGCCTACCTTTGAGATATGATCTCTCTGGGTAAAAATGAGGAATGAAGCAGTGAAACCAGTTATCTGTGTCTGTTCTTCTCTGTTCTGTAAACTCCATTGAGCCTTTGAGCAGGTTTCTCATTGATTCACATAATGGAAAAGTATAGCATTTAGACAAAAATCACTAATACCATCTCAAACTGAATTATAGAATGATTGGTGCTACCTGTAATTGCAGGTTTTGTGAATATAAACAGCTTTTGGATCATTATCAGTATTGCTGAAAATATTAGCCTGGATTGTGCCAACTTCTTGGTATCTCATTTTCCTTATACCCTTGGGCCCCCCATTATTCTGTCATCAGCTGTATACTCAAGGACAGGAAACAGATGTTCCAATCAATCTTAAGTAATCCTGGCAAAACATCCACCCAAGCTAAAGGCAAGTGTATAAATAGCCACTCCAAGTCCTGTTGTTAATACTGGAAACTGAATTACCAGTTGTAACAATAATGGTGACTATATGGAGGAAGGTATGTCCCAGGCATTATTCTTCTCATTTATTCCTCAAATGTCAGTAAACTGAGGCACAGGATGGTTAAGTGATTTCACTCACTTGCCAGACTTGAAAGCAAATAGTTCTAACCACAGAGACGTCAGTGCCCTAATTAGCTCACATGTCTAGTAAAGATCCATTTGCATGTAACCCAGACACAACCCATTATCTTTCCAGTGAAAGACAGAGGGTGGGGCAGGAATGGTGGTTGAATGTGTATGTGTGTGTGTGTGTGCGCGCACGCACGCGCACGCGCACGTGCGTACGTGTATGTAGAATCTATTTAGGTCTTTAAAACAAAACATAGACAAGCAAAAAACAAACCTACTAGAGGTTTACTTCTGGTGAATTTGGGTGAATTGTAGACCACAGAGATTCTAACACCAGGACCACAGAGACCTTTTTTGGTTCTCTATGACTCCCTCTTTTTTTGGGGGGGGGTAGGTTTGAGGTTTACCTTTGGGCTTGCTTTAGCAGTGACAGTATATTCAGAAAGAAGTCTATTGGCTCTGTGCTGTTTGGGAATTGTTCAGAATCTTGTCAGTAGCAGGAAACAAATGAACAAGTTGACATAAGTACCATGGCCTAGTATAGTGAAGGATGGAGATAAAGTCAGATAGATAACCCATGTACTCTAATTCTACCAGTGATTATCCTTGAACATGTTACTTCAAAACCCTTTCTCTCATTATTCCTATTTGTATAACTACATACCTTACAAGATTTTTATGAAAATTCAATTTGCTAAGTATTTGGAGAAAAAAAATCTTTCCATCATCAGAGGAAACTGTTCTTTATCCATAACTTTTGATAAATTTAAACAAGGTGAATGAGGCTCTAGTAGTTTTATTGCTCATGTGTTGTCACTCAAAATCCCTCAGGATTTTTATCTTTATTTATATTTTAGACACAGAACACTTTTTCCATCATAAAAGTGTCTCTGTATGTAGAAAATGCTTGAGCTTTATTTATTAGCCTGTGACATGTAACCTGCATGTTCATTCATTCAGCAACAATTAAGGTTCTGCAATGTCAAGATTCAATGTACAATTATTACATTTTAGTTAACAGGAAGATTTACATTGGCCTCATTTAAGTCTAGCAAAGAAAGATAACCATGCCAACAAATACCTGCCAGATACAATGATATAAGCTGCAGTTGGGGGATGGGGGGTGAGAAGTAAAGAAGCTTGGTATGTTCTGCTTGGCTGGGGTACTTGGGAACTGGGGAAGGATATAGTTCAGAAAGCCTTTTTCATGCTACAACTAGGGCTTCTGCCTCTGTGTTCCGAAGGTAGATTGCTGAAGTATGAAGGGTAAGGCTTTAAAGGTAGAGGGAGCAGCATAGGCAATTGTCCAATGACAGATAGCAGGGCATTTCCAGAGGTATGTACAAAATGCTCAGTCGAAGCCCTGTTTACACCCTGAGCCCTACTTAGTACTAACGGCAATTTTGTAGGTATTATTGTCAAGGTCTTTGGAAGTTGAGGCTGCATATCCAAGAGATGAAGGATTCAAGCCTATGTCTGAGGAAACAGAGTAAACAAAGCAACAAAAAATAATTATAACAACAAAATAATAAAAGCAGCATGCATGCGTAGAAAACTAAGGAATCTTCTCACCTGCTCCATTTAATACAGCCTTCAGCTTTATGTGGCTATTAAAAATTAAAGTAATTAAAATTGAATAAAGTAGGAAATTAATTCAATTTCCCCATTGTGCTAGCTACATTTCAGATGCTCTGCTGTCCAAAGCGACTACTGGATGTAACCATGCCAATAAATAGCATTTCCATCTTCAGATTTTTCTATCAGACATCACTAATCTAAGCTCTGTACATTGATTTACACGTGTGATTTTTTATAGCAGCCCTGTGAGAAATGTATATTCAAATGGTATAGATGGGAAAACTGAGACAAAATGCCAAAAGAAATTTAACCAAATCACCTGATGACTGAGTCCTTGTTTTTTAAGTATTTGGCATAATGCCAACCCATGTATTATGTTCTATGTAAGATGAATGAATATTAGTTAGAATCATAGCACTAAGTGTCTGCATACATAGAGTCTAGTGTTAGGCCATCTGCTAAGAAAACCTCTGGGCTAATGTTTCTTGCCCTTATAATTGACACTGATTTTCCAATGTAAGCCTGGGGGTCTGTAGAAGGTATCCTGCCCTCAGACTCCACTCTTTCAGTCAAAGTCATTTGGTAAACTCATTTGATGGAATTTGTCAGTCAGCTCATGACTTAAAATATCGAAATCAAAAGTTGATACAGTACTGAACAATAGCTAGAACTTTTCTCCTCTTTCTTCCTTGTTCTGAGAAGCTATTCCAGGTTGTTATAGCAAGAGAAACTTTTTCAAGATACCAACATATTAGACTAGAAGTCTGAAAAAAATTAGTATGAGTCCTGCTCCTGCCTCGAGTAGCTAAGTACATTTGAGCAAATAACTCCATGTCAAGTGTAGTTGTCGAGATGGAAGGGAAGGGATGGTAGGGGAAAAACAAAGGAGGAAGTAACAATGCTCAATAGGAAATGTACTCATTACCTTGCTCATGTAACTGTAACCCCTCTGTACAGTAAAAAAAAGAATCACATTCACAGAAAAGACAAAAAACTTCAGGTCTCTGAAATTCAGGTTTTTCCAACTGGGAACTGGAAATAAAATACATATATCACAGGGTATTTTTCCCAAAGATTAAATAAAGGGTGTGGTGTTTGAGGATGCTTTGTAAGCTGTAAAGTGCTTTATGTAGCTATAAAGTGAGAGATAATTATAACATAAATGTAAGAACTGGGGATGTTTTTCTTCTATATAACCTCATAAAGTTTTCAAAGCAACTGTGGCTTGATAAATTATAGGATAATGCACTCTTAATCATAACATTTGCAAAGTCTCTTTTTCCTTTTATGTAAATATAGTAGGTACTCAATAAGTGTTTAGCTACAAGGATGGATGATTGCATGGAAGGAAGAGAGGGAGAGAAACAACATGTAAGGGTGAATAAGAGAACACTGCTGTTCATTGTTTTAATTTCCCTTTCAATGTTGTTTTCAAACATACTACCTGATATGACCTATGTCTATATTTTGAAGAGCAGGAGTTATTACATGAAAGGCCTCAGATTTGAGCCAGTAAAATTGTTTATCTGGTACTTGTTTTTTCATTCAACAGAAATTTATTGAGCAACTATCTCTCATCTGAAAGATTCAGATTCTCATGTGAAAGATTCAGAGAAAACTAGTTGGATATGTCACTTTTTTGGTACCTTATTTCTTCATCCTTAGTCCAAGGACCAAAGAATAAGCTGACAGTCATGCTGTCATAGGAAGGGTTACAGCGGTGCTGAGGGCTGCACTTGACAAAATCTCATCACAGGAATTGTTTCCTGATGTACATGTGCTGGTCTGTGATTTCTCTACGGATTGTGAAATGTGTTTACTTAGAAAGGAGAAAGCTCCTCCCATCTTCTCTTACTTTTTCCTTGCTTGTCCTGGGGCCTTGGTTTTTTTTACCCCCCTGGGATAGCCACCCCATGCTCTGCTGACCATAGGAAAATTAAAATATCAGGTCTTAGATTCCTGTGGTCTCACAGAAAGCATCCACCCACGCAGTGCTGTCAGTTCCAGGATAACATCGGGTAGAATGTTATCTCATGAGGAAAACTGGACAAGGCCTGCCTCTCACTAGTGTTGTGCACAGGAGGCTGGTGGTGTCTAGGCCTGGTGTCTAGTGTCTCAGGACTGGAAAATTAGGACCTTGGGAGGAACTTTTTTTTTTAATTGTTTAGTGTTGCCAGGCAAACTGATACTTTACCTGGAGTATTAGAAGAATCACTGTGTATATTGTATACTGAGAATGGCTGAGGAAGGACCTCTCTATTTGGAATCAGTTTTGCTCATTGTAGAAAAGGGAACGAGTTTCAACTTGTGGCAGAATTGGTGCGGAAATTAATTTTTCTATTTTGTAGTGCAAGTACTATTTCTTTTTTTCCCTTTTATTGTCCAAGTGATGTACAGAGGGGTTACCGTTGCATAAGTGAGGTAATAAGTACATTGCTTGTCAAACTTGTTACCTCTTCCCTCATTTTTCTCTTACGTTCCCTCCCTTCCACTGCTCCCAAAGTTGTACAGATCATTTCCAACACATTGTCTTGTGAATAGCACTGTTGCCTTGGTCCCCACCCCCACCCTCCTGCCTCCTCCTTTGTCTCATCATTCTGTTGTTCCCCTTCCCTTCCCTAATTAAGAAAAACATATGTACAATACCAGGGTACCAAAATCAAATACAGTGACAACAGGGGATATACCATAGGGGGAAAGAACACACAAAGTAAACAAAAAATCACATAGCACATTAAAATCAACAACAACAAAGAAAAACCTCTTGTGTCCACATCTTGGAGTCTGTTTCACTTAGCATTATCTTATATGGTCAAATGTACATAGCTATTGAGCTATTCTGCTCATCTGCTAAGATTATCCTAGACATATACGAATTATTACAAATAAGGGAAACCATGGGACCTATATTTCTTTGTGTCTGGGTTACTTCACTTAATATGATTTTTTCTGTCTTTCCATTTCACTACAAATGGGGTGGTGTCATTCTTTCTGATGAAAGCATAAAATTCCATTACACACACACACACACACACACACACACACACACACACACACACACACACACACACACACACACACCTACATAGTTATATGTAGGTATATGTACCACATTTTCTTGATCCTTTAATCTACTGAGGGGCATCTGGGTTGGCTCCATATCTTTAGCTATGGTGAATAATGCTGCAATAAACATAGTTGTGCTGGTAGTTTAGTATGGCCGCATTTGTAATCACTTGGGTAAATACCCAGAAGTGGGATTGTTGGGTCATAAGGGAGCTCTATGTGTAAACTTTTGAGGAACCTCCATTCTGCTTTCCAGAGTGGTTGAACGAGTTTACCTACCAATAGTGCAATAGCGTTCCCTTTTGGCCAAATCCCCTCATGTATCTGTTGTTATTAGAGTTTTTGATTATAGCCATTCTAACTGGGGTGAGGTGGAATGACAATTATGACATGATAAAGGGAGAAAGGATTGAGAGAACATGAGTTTGGGCGTTCTAAAGATTGGGGTCGAATCCTGACCTTGCTTCTTACATGTATGGTGGTTCTCATCCAGTTTCATTCAAACACTCTGATGCTTTGTTTCTATATCTCTTAAAGGGATGAAAGAATATTTACCTGTTATAGATATTGCCACAATTAAATGGATTAGCACAATTCCTAGCCTGTATTAAATATCTGATATGTTTGCTAGAAACAAAGAATAAAGTTGATTCCTGAGAGAGAGTTTAAAGGGCATTGACGGTTATGTTGGTGCTGGTGGGTGTAATCTTAGTCCTGTGTTCACCACTGAAAGACATTAATATTAGAGCAAATGATTTTTTAAAATTATTTTCTTCATGTTATAACAGATCTTCCCAAATTCCATCCTCATCTCATTGTAGATCACCAGTTTTTAGCTTCAAAGTCTAGATAAATTGACAGTGAATCTGCTAATCAGAGAAGATTCACTGATTACTGATTACTCACTGGTTACTTGTTTACTTATTTTTAATTATTTATCAGAATGAAATGACTCAGTAAGTTTAAATTTGCCTGCACTGTGTATGCAAAACTTGTACATGTGGATCACTCTCAGGAACTCCTTGAACTGCACCAATAGTGGCCAAGCTCTTTTCTGTCACGGATCTCAGGATGAACAGCTTTAAGTCTGTACAAAATGTACAAATAGCAGATATTCACTGTCTTGCTATTGGGTTTTTTGTCCCCTTGGGGAGAACCCTATAAGCTTTAGTGAAGCACCAATACCTCAGAATGAGATTACATGTGTGGAAATCATAGCCCTGCTCTAGGGATCCTTGCAACCCTGGTGAAGTCTTTTCATTTCTATGCTTTAGTTTCCTCATTTGTAACAAGGGGATAATAATCACTCTAATCACATTAGCAAGTAGTTTTAAGAATAAAAGAAAATCAGGTGCCCAGTGGTTCATGCCTGCCATGCTAGCTATTCTACTCTGAGGATCACAGTTCAAAGCCAGCCTGAACAGGAATGTTAGTAAGACTCTTTTCTCTAATTAATCACCAAAAAGCTGAAACTGGAGATGAAGCTCAGGTACCCCCAAGCACAAAAGTTTAGGGACAGTGCCCAGGCCCTGAGTTCAAGTCCCAGGCCTGGCAAGCATGCAAAAGTAAATAAATACATACATAAATAAGAAAGAGGTGCATACAGAGAGCATGCAAGAAGGGTTAGTTAAAATGAGCTTATATTTGGTGATGCTTCCTGCATTACCTATATTACACATAGTAAAACATCAAACTCCCTACATGCTTAAAAAAAGATAATTTCAAATACAGAAAATAGTAACCCAAGCATGAAGGAGGTGGGAAGAAGCTAGACATCAAGAAAATGAAAGCTTCTACCAACTAAAGGTTGGGAGTCAAAGGAAAGGGGAATAATTATACTCTAGGAGTGGTAGACCCCAAAGGTTCTGGAGTCATGGCAACCCTGACAGCAGAACTGAAGACAAAAGGGAAGCAGTCTTTATTGGAGATTTCTCCTGAGATGAGGAGTAAGAAGCTGTGTTCTGTTGTCCCTTTTCTTCTAGATTTCAGATCCCTTGGCAGGGCTAACTTTGGGCAACTCTAGGAGCTGCTGTCTATAAGGCTAACCTTGGGTGAGTCTGGGAACTTCTATAACGGGCAGGGCCAGAGACTCTTGTCAACTCAAGTCTTAAACACCAATTGCCTGTTTGCTGGGCTAACTACTGTGATAACTAATACAGTTTTGAAGAGCACCTTAAGTCTAGTGTCTGATGAACTACTGAATAACAGCTGAGTAGTACAAGTTGCTATGCTCCAAAGGTTGAATTTGGAAAAGCAATGGCCAAAAACAAGGAAAACAAAAAACAAATCCATACAAAATTGCAAGAGTCCTGGCTATGGCCATCTAGGTGACCCCTTCTAGAAATCATAACTACTGACTAACCAGGGAATTTGTGGCCTAAAATGCCCCCACCCAGCCTTTCATCCGGCCAGCTTCTGAAGAACTTAGGATGCACTGAACTTTTTATGTGGGGATAGACTGATCCTACCCTTAAATGCTCCATTTAAAGTTCTCTCACATACATTGGACTGTGAGCATATTGAGTTCAGGGTCTTGTTTTATTTCTCTTTGCATCCTCCAACATTTGTATTATCATTCTCTCCTGCCCTAAACTAGTGAACACAGTAAGTCCTGGGTTGCTTATCATGCGCATAAGCAGTGTCTGCTTCCTGCAGCTTTTCTCTTGGAAGGGGAACAGATGGTGTATGATGTCTCAAAATTACCAGTGTCTCTTCTGCTGAGGAAGGCCAATAGTGCTTGAGAACCATGAAGAGGGTGAATCTGTTGTTCCTAGAATGTCAGAAAAGGCTTTCTAAGAAAGTAACATCTGACTTAGGAAGAAGTTGGAATTCAGCAAGCATAAAGGTTGAGGAATGGCATTCCAGGCAGAGGGAAGCAACGTATGCTCAACAGCATAGCTGTTGAGTTGCCAAAGCACAATCTGTATCGGCAATTGAGAGCAGAGTGGCCATGCATGCTGCTGATGAGAGTCTGGAAACCACTATGTCCTATATGCCAGTATCCTATGTGCCAGCACCTCCCACCTCTTGCCTCCATACTATTGTTAGGCAGATTTACATGTTTTAGCTCATACATCATACCTAGTATGGTTTTGTGCCTAAAAGATGGTTGTTTGATATTGGGAATGGACATAGAACAAATCTAGCTAGCTCTCTTATTCATAATTTCTCTTGCCCAACACATCTCAAGGAATATATTCTTGGTGGAAGAACCCATTTCTACCATTTATGGCAACTCTCTGCTCCTGTTGTTATTGTTGTTATTATAATCAGGAACTCATTTTTCTTTACCCTTTCTTTTGTACTTTTGGAGCCGTGCAAAAAAGTAGATAGGAAAGGTGACCTATGGATATGGAAGATGAAGTCATCCAACAGTTCTGTTTGCTTCTGCCTTTCTAGAGATCGAGATGTAGTATGTTATCCCATCTGTTGGACTTCTTACCAGCGTTGTGACCTTAAATAAGTCATATGACCTGTATAGATCTTACTTTCACCTGTAATACCTGTCTGTGGCATAAATAGAATTTAGTGATGGAATTAAAGTCAAATGAGACCATTTTTTGCAAACACATAGTACAGTATCAGGAATTCAGAGAACACAAACCTGATAATCACTGCTTTTGGTGTATAAATAATTCTAGCTACTATTATTGTTATTGTTATTGTTGTGGTTATAAATTGAATGTCATACATAGACCAGAGTAAAGCAAAAATAGAAGAGGTTTCTTACTTTCCTCATGGCAAGCAAGCATGCTCATTTGGGTCTATTGTTTGACACTGATCTGCCACATGCCACTGGTCTTCTATGTTATTTGACTTGTTTTTCATTGTGTTTTATAATTGTTTTTAGCACTCTCTTCTCCTTTTAATTTTTTAAAGAGGACTTTGTTGTTTTACTTTCTCATAGGAGTGATTGGAGCAGATGTGAGAGGTCATGGCCTGCTCTGTGAAGGACAGCCAGTGACATCCCGGCTGGCTGTCATCTGTGGAACGTCTTCTTGTCACATGGGGGTGAGTGTGCTGGATAGAAAGGCAAGGCCACCACCTGGAGTGGGAGGCAGCCCCGGGGGAGAGCCTCATCTGCTGGCTCCTTCACACCTCCACCTCTGCCCTCTTTTTCCTTCCTATGCTTTGTCTAGCCAGAAGTCTAGCCCTCCCTCCCACAACCTTGCTTAAATTTGCCAGGTTATTTTCTAGCCAAAGTCCTTAAAAATGTGCAAGGGTTCAGTCTGCCTTTGAAGCCATTCTAGTAAGAGAACCTAGGTATGACAGGTGAACTTAGGCCCCAAGATAACAAAGCTTAACTCTTCCATACCAATCTCTGCCCGATGCCTTGCTGAGCCCTTCCTGCAAAGGGCTGGCTATTTTCCTTGGCTGCCGAGTGCTCTCTCCATCAATATAAATCCATCTCCCTGGGAACGTCCTGATGATCTATAGAATTAGGCTGCATATCATGACTTCAAAAGAACACTGATAAGCAATTTTCACTTTGTTAATTTTTCTCCATGAGTTAGTAGAAAGGCTTTCTCCAAGATTGCAGTTAAAATTTAGTGCCTGCCCTAAAATTTATATCTTCTTTAAATGCATGAGTCTGAAAGCATTCCATTTCGATAAGTACCCATTTCTACCATATTTTTATTTAAAAGTCATTACTCTGTTAAAGTGAGATGGACGACTCCTTGGATTTTTCCCAGATGGAGTAAAATAAAGGGGCAAGTGGGGGAGGAGGGGGGATGAGCAGAAAGTAGAATGGGATACAGCCCAAGGCAGAATCTTTGCCATGAGGATGAAATCATTTGTCATGTGAAACTGTTTAGTAACTATGGGACCACTGATTCTTATTTTTACGGGAGACTTTGAAGAAATATTTATTTACTGTTTTACCTATGATAAATTCTTAGGACATGGGGATGATATAGACAATCCTTTCCTGTAAATGAGATAGTTAAAACAGACATTAGAATATAATATCAGGCCCTCAAAATTCAGATTCAGATTGAACTAATGGTATGGAGCATCAGGTATGTGCCAGGACCTTTGGGAGGTGTTCATATGCATGACCTCTCATGTCAAAGACAGGGTGGAGCCATCCAACTGGCTTCCAATCCCACTTCCTCCACTTCGGAATCTGAGACCCTGGGCAAGTAGTTTCAGTTCTCTGGGAAAGATTTCTCATGTAAAGAATTCAAAGCCTTCTTCTAGTCCCTGTCTCCTCGAATGGGCAATGAATAAGGCATTGCTTTGCATAGGGAAAGCCTTGCAAAGTCTTGATTTTGGTTTAATAGCCCATTGCCATAGAACAGAAAATAGACAATGATTGACTCAGTCAGGAGGAGCCAGTGTTGCAGAAACGTTTCTGACATGACATTTGGGCTGAACTTGAAAGAATTACATTTCCTTTTTCCTCTCTGGGCTCTGAGCTAAGAACTCAAAGCTCATGCTTCTCCCTACAACACTATTTATTCCATGCTTACCACGTGCTATCATAGGACAGAGAGATCATGGGCCCTCAGGTCACCAGATGCAGGCTGGGACATATGTCATGTACTTTTTGGCCCTTGGCCTAAGTGAGCCCCTTCACTTCTCTGAGTCTCAGAGCCGTCATCCATCAGTTAGAGGATAATGGTGACAGCCCCATAGTGTATAATAGATATTATATCTGTATGTGCCTGGCTTACAGTAGACACTCAAAAATGGTGGGAATTCTTGTCAATTTTCCCAGTGACATATATTGTTCAAATGAAGCAACTGTTTAGGCTTTCACGAATTTGATGGGCAGCTGCAGCTGGTTGCCATGAATGAGGGCCATAAAATGCCAGTTTATTATGTGGTGTTGTACTGGAAATACAACCTCCACCTCCACCCCACTTTGTACTTAGGAGTGGGAAGGGACCTTCTGGGCCAAGGGGATTAATCATCAGCTTTAATGTTATGTCACAAGGGGAGACTGTGGTCCTGCTGGCCTCAGAAAGTGCCTTTGATCTCCCTCAGGTGCTGGGAGCCCAGCAAGCCTGCAACAATAACACCTTTGTGAGGTCTAGAGTAGGCACAGGTCTGAGGAAACACTCCCAGGGAAACTCAAGGCCCTCCTTTGTTGTGGTTCTGGCAAGTAAAACCACCAACTGTCAGGAAAAATTCACCAGACAGAACACAGGGACCAAAGAAGGTTGTGAGTTTGTCAAAAAAAGTGGTTGACAACATGATCTAAAGGATCCTCTCTTCCTGTCTGCTCACTTCTGATGATTTCAGTTCAGTGGGTTAATTGATATGAAATTCTCAGGACAACGTATACTTGATCCAGGTTTCTGTTTTCTGGATTGCCCAAAAAGAAGGAAGGGAGGGAGAGATGCAGAGAGGAAGAGAGGGAAGAAGGGACCAGGTAATTGAGTATTGGTAAATATTTAAAAGCTCCCTACCTCTTGGTTCCTGTTACCTCCAGGAATCTGGAGAAAAAGCCTGAGGTTGAACATAAGACATACTAATCAGGCCTTTGATATTTTAGAAGATACAAGTGTGGGCTGCACATTTATCTTCCTTGTACATGATTTAATTACCAAGAAAAAAAATGCTGTGCTTTTTTTTAAAACTCCATGAAAGCAGAGCTGCTTGTTCAGAGTTAATTACTACCAAGTCACCAAAATACAGGCTAACACAGCAGGGGTTAGCCAAAGGTTGAAAAGTCATGGGGTCAGAGAGGGCTGAGTCTTGTCATTGCTCTAGGTCCCCATTTCTGGAGCTGTCAAGGCGGGTTGTAACTGGCAATCAAATGGGAAGCAGTCTTTGGTGATGTAGGGAGTCTAGCTGCATCTTAAACTGCTTGGAAACAAAGGCTTCACAGTCTCAGGTAAATGTGCAGGTAGTGGATCTTTTGTGACTGAGTGAATGTCAAGTCTCAAAGTCATAGGCTCCTGTTGGCCATAATGCTGACTGAATTAAGATATTTTATTTGTTAGTACCTCAGTTTCCTTGTGCTTAAAATGTGGGAAATAGTATTTGCCCATAAAATTATGTTGAGAATTTGGTTAAGTCATCTTTATAAACAACTTGACACTGTTTCTAAATGCACAAAAATACCATATATGTTGTTGTTGTTATTAAAGATGATTTCTTAAGGTTAAAATGATGAATTAGAATTAGGGACATTAGTATGAACTCATAGCTTAGCGTAGCATATACTTCTAATTAGATATACACATACAAGTTAGTAAGCATGCATTTCCCAACTGTGTCAGCTGGGAGGGCCTAGAAAAGAGAATGTCCCAACAGGTAGATGTTACAAGCACACCTAATGCCCAGATTTTGTTTCCTAATCACACAAGTTCAATAAAAAAGAGAACTAGGACTCCTCAGAGAAATGGTTGCTCCTAGAATTTGAACAGAAAGTAGATATGATCACAAAATACTTGATACTAGATAGTTAATAAAAAAAAGATGTTTCTTAACTCAGGGTTCTGGAGGTTCAAGAGCATGGGACAAGTATTTGCACAGCTCTAATGAGGCTCTCCATGGTCAGGTAGCCACTTAGCAGATGGCATCATGGTGAAAGTTCTAGCTAGAGAGGGGCATCACATGGAGAAGCTTGAGCCTCAGGATAGAAAGACAACACATTTGCTCTTCCTGTTTCCTCTACAGAGGCAGACCACTAGAACATTTCATCCTCATCCCACGCCCCTTCCTACTGTGCCCTTGGAAGAAGGGCACGATTCCCTCCCTTTGGGCCTCTCCAGGATGGGCTTAGGCTGCCTGGCTCTGTAGCCTGTCCTCTACACTGTGGGGAAGGACAGATGGGAGCCTGTGGCCTTGGGCTCCAGCCAAAGAAAAGCCTCCCTTCAAACCACACCAGGTTGCTACGCCATGTTATTTGCTAATGTCTCTAATGGCACTCTACAGCTGTCTTAGATTATATGGGGAAAACATTCATCAAAAGCATAGGGGGCGTAGTCCTTGTGTGGCTGCCTTTTACCCAGGGGCAACATGCACAGGGCACTGGACAACATTTACATGTTAGAGAAACCAAGAGTATTCAGTGTCTTTACTTGAAAGGGAAATGCAAATTAAAGCAGAGTGAAATCCACTGCAAGCTGGAGTCCTGGTAAGAATATGGGCAACTAGGGCTGGGAAGGTGGCTCAGTGGTAGAGCCCTTGCCTTGCATGCCTGAGGCCCTGGGTTCGATTCCTCAGCACCACATAAGCAAAAAGAAAAAAGCCAGAAGTGGCGCTGTGGCTCAAGTGGTAGAGCGCTAGCCTTGAGCTGAAGAGCTGAGGGACAGCACCCAGGCCCAGAGTTCAGGCCCCATGACTGGACCCCTCCCCCCCCAAAAAAAACAAAAGAATGTGGGCAACTAGAGCTCAACACCACTGTCAGAAAGGGGAAATGGGTCATCCATTTTGGAAAAGAGTTTTAAATGTTTCCTAAACAGCTACACCTCCTGTGCAATTCCATTCTTATAAAAGCTGGCCAGGAGTTTCTGAACCCATGTAAATAGAAGCCCAACCTGTAAACAAAAATCAGATGAAAGCCCCCAAGAGAAGGTCAGAAACAAAAGTTTTGTGAGATGTGGCTCACCAAAGTACTACAACTTGACTAGGAAGAAAAGAAATGGGACAGCAGTATTTCAACTCCCTTGTAACAAGCTGCAAGGTTAAGGGATCATGTTTTATACCTGGGGTCACAGGAGTTGCAGATGGGTATGGAGGTATGGAAGGTATGGAAATGGGTATGGGTATGGAGGTATGGAAATTTCTAGAGGATTGTCTTGGTAGAGAAAAATTAGCAGCAATTACAAAAACATACGTATAGTGTGCCAGTCCTGTGGCTTGAACTCAGGGCCTAGGTGCTATCTGTAGGTTTTGCATTCAAGGCTCATGCTCTATCACTTGAGCCACAGCTCTACTTCCAGCTTTTTTTTTTTTTTTTTTTGGTCACTCATAAGGCTTGAACTCTGGGCCTGGGCGCTCTTCAGCTCAAGGCAAGTGCTCTACCACTTGAGCCACAGTACCACTTCCAGTTTTCTGAGTGGTTTATTGGAGATAAGAGTCTCACGGACTTTCCTGCCCGGGCTGGCTTTGAACCACAATCCTCAGATCTCAGCCTCCTGAGTAGCTAGTACTACAGGTGTGAGTCATCAGCACCTGGCAAAAATATCTGATATCTATGACATTTTTACCATAGTCTAAGGAAAGTGGATTTTTTTAAACCTTTCATAAGGGCAGTTATCAAAACTGTTCTAAAAATTTACCAGAACTGAAGGTTCAGAGAGACAAACTACCTTATCTGAGGTCACAGGGCTAGTTAGTCTTCTATGTAGATTTGTACCTCAGGCTGTTGGTTGTAGAATCTCCTCCTCCGAGCTCTTGGCAAAGTGCTGAGGCCCAGACTGAGGGACGGGTCAGCCATGTGCACGTGTGTTTTGTGGGAATGGGTAAAGTGATTACAGGGCAAAAATTTTTTTTTCCCATAAACTAATGAGAGCTGTAACGACAGGGCTGGATCCCAGCTAGGCCACAGTGCTCCCTTGTTCTCTTCTTTCCAGTCCTGCAAACCACTGCCTTTCAAGAGGCCACTAGTCTGATGATATCAGTAAAAATAAACAGCATCTTGTCACCATCCCCCCTGGGAGGACCGTATTTAGGAGACTCCTTATTTAATCTTTTCTCTCTTCCGATTGCTCTGTGGCCAAGTACTGAATTTGGCAATTTGAAGACATGCGGCTAACGTCGCAACTCATGAAGGCATTTTTGTATTTGTATGGAAGAGCATGAAATGAAAACCACATTGATTTCTATTTTCTTCTTCCTATTTACCACTCATCTGCTGTGTGGATAACTCGTTCAGTGGCAGCAGTGATGGAAAGGCTTGTGTCTTTTGCAGAGGTGCGGTGGGGATGGACTTGATGTGAAAGCCAGCCAGGGCTTCAACACACATAAATGCATTCAGTCCTATACACCCTTAAGTCAGGGGTTTTAAAATTTTCTCCTGCTACTCCTGATCCCCTTCTTCCTATTCACTATGTTCACTCCAAGTTCCTCTTGTTCATATGTGAATTAAATGTTCATCTATTTTCTTGAAGAGCCAGCCTAGGTAATTTCTAGTTTTCCAGTTAAGCAGTGGTTAGTATTCCAGTAGAAATCACATCTAAGAGACAAAAGATCCCTGAAGCACGGCAATGAAGTATTTGTGAGCAATCAAGGCTGAGGCATGAGATTTTAAGTCTCTTCCCAATAAGTTGTCAGTGGCTCTCTAGTCAGTAGTGTGAAAAATTCAAATTGGTAAATCAAGTGAACATTTTGGCTATGTTTTGGGGGATATTCGGATTATATTCAAGTCTTAAATCCTAAGAAGAGGTAACTGTGATATTGTCGTATATTTTTAAATTTAAAAAATTGCAATGTAATTCATGTGCCATAAAATTTATCCTTTGCAATGTAGTTTTTATAGATTTTAAAGAATTGAGCTTAGTGGTATTTGGGGAAGAGAGGGACTCAGTACCCCTCAGTACCCATCTTTTAGATTATACTATGCAAGGATACTGGCATATGGTCCCTATTATGTAAGAGGGCACAGAAAGGTATCATAAGACAATGCATTCCCATTTCTTGTGCTTAGCATAATACATGCCACCTAATACATGTCTAGTAAATGGTGGATGGCTACTTGGCAGGTGAATAGACACATAAAAGAAGGTAGCAATGATTAAGGTATATTGCAAAACCAGTCATACCATACCAGTTTTTGTTGTTCTACTTCTTTGGTTTTGTACAGAACCTGGGGCTTGAACTTTAGGCCTGAATGCTGTCCCTTAGCTTTTTAACTCAAGGCTGGCATTCTACCACTGCTCTACTTCTAGAATCTTTGGTTGTTAACTGAAATAAGTCTCACAGTTTTACTGCCCCACCTAACTTTGAACCAAGATCTTCTCATCTTCTCAGGTATGCATGAGCCACTGATGTCTGGCTGCCATACCACATGGATGTCTCTGTTTTGTTGAGTAACAAGATGTGGAACCAAAGGGATAAGGCATGTGAAGGATGACGTCTTCAGGGAAGTTTTATCTTTGCTGCATGATTGGTTATGTGACCTTTTCCACACAGGACAGAAACATCACCCATGCAGGAACTGAGCAATTCATTGAAGTGTATATTGAAGCAGGTCAAAATCAAAAATACAAAATTGATTTAAAATATAACACCAACTAAAAACTATCAGCATCCAACTGCCAAAGCTTTAGATGGAGCCACGCAAAGACTGGTCCATAATTCTGATAGTTGAGGGAACTTACAACTTACAACTGGATAATTCTCTTGCGTGATTGATCTTCTCTTCAGCTGTGTCTTGGCATACGCTGGTTATGGAGTCTTTATGTTATCTACTCTTGCTGTCTGACTACATTATAAAATTATCTGGGTTTCCATGGTATCCCATGACTGTGACAGTTGCTATTAATCTTGGAAGACAGAGCTAGAGTTTTCCAGTTTCCACGTGGCCCATAGTAAACAAGGGATCCCACAAAGAGTTATTTATTTTTATATGTGATTTTATTTGTCAATGGTATGCAGTAAATTAATTTGCATGGAACTATCTACCTGGATCCATTCACAATGAAGGAGGACCTTTATACCTGGTCAATAGGTTCACTTTTCCAATGCAAACCTTTTACAAGTCATTGGAATCACATCTGTGCATAGGAAATCTGTCTGATCTGGTCCCTGTCACCTCATTTCTGCTAGCTGTCACCTGTCATCATAGTTCTAGCAGGTGTGTCAGCATGTCCTGATCTTAATTCCCTATAGCCAGACTTGCTTGAGAATAAAGAATGACCATAGTTTAGAGTTACTATTGTCTGTGTGTGTGTGTGTGTGTGTGTGTGTGTGTGTGTGTGTGTGTGTGTGTGTACAGTATATTATATAACACTATCAGTGAGGGCTGGAGTAGCACCCATAATCAAAGACATTTATATTTCTACAGTAAAACTTAGGAATGTTCACTTCAAATGGGATAAGCAATGTTGAATGCCTTGATCTGTCCAGATTAGATTTTATTACCAAGTGAATCATTAAAAATCTTTTGATATTTGAAATGCTTCAAATGAAAGTTGAAAGTTGTATACTAGACCCACATCTCCTCTTCTTTTTTTTTATTGTGAAAATACCATACAAAGGGGTTACAATTACATGAGCAAGGTAATGAGTACATTTCTTATCAAGCATTGTTGCCTCCTCCTTTGTTTCCCCTTCCCATTTCTTCCCCCTACTCCCCACCCCCTCCCCGCGCCAAAGTTGTAAAGTTTGTTTTCTGACATAATGCCTTGTACATCTCATTGTTGCAATGGGTCCACCTGTATCCCTATTTAAACAATTTGTTTTTTCTCTTCCCCTTCACAAATTATACCAACATCAAATACAGTGAAAACAGATGTTATACCGTGGGGGAGGGACATACAAAGCAACAAAGAAATCATCTTATAAATATGTTAGAAACAATCACAAGAAAGAAAAAAACATTTGAATACTTATCTTGGGGTTCATTTCCCCTAACATCAATTTATCTGACCGTTTCTGCTTGTCTCAGACATATACTAGTTATTGCAAATAATGTTTTTTTTTATTGTGAAAATACCATACAGAGGGGTTACAGTTACATGAGCAAGGTAATGACTACGTTTCTTATCAAGCATTGTTGCCTCCTTTGTTTCGCCTTACCAACCCTGCCCTCCCATTCCCCCACCCAAGTTGTAAAGTTCATCTTCTTAAGATCCTGTGATTTCCCATTGGTCTGGCCGTTGGGCATCCTGCCTTCTCTGCCTGAAAAGACTACATCTCCACTTATCTGTTGAGTAGCATTGTTCCCAACACATCATCATTATTGCATACACTTACTGAGTACCTCCTCTGTTATTACTCCCAGCCAACATTAGGGTGATTGTCACTAGTATTATACTCCCAGCATTCAAATGTGGAAATTGAGGTTTGGAGGGGTCACAGAATTAGGAAGATGTAGAGCTGAGGTTGAATGCAAACAGAGGAGGCTTATGTTCTTAGTCACTGTACTGTCATTACTGTGTGTCTTCTCCAAAGTTCATTCTAGGCAGCACTTGAAGAGAGCCATGAAGCTCTCTTTTCCATCCGTACACACTCTGTTGATTATGTCTCCTATGGATCTTTACTGATGTGTGTGTGTGTGTATGTGTGTGTGTGTGTGTGTGTGTAATTTTCTTTAAGTAGTTGTAGAAAGGGATGACCATTCAGCACATCTGTTTATGAGGACAGTGCATTTCATTGCTCTTTATGTAGAGCCTTGGTGCAGTATTTATCATTCTTTATTCCCTACAAGCCAAACATCCTGAGTAGTTGGGGAAAATCTATTTCAATGCTCTATTTCTAAGTCATATAATAAATATTCAACACATGGTTTATAATCAACCCAAAGATGTAATCTTAATAGTAATTTGTGTTTCTATTAAAATAGTAAACACCATATCTTAAAAGTTAAATAATATTAAATTATTTTTATGTGTATGTGCCAGTCCTGAGGCATGAACTCAGGACCTGGCACTCTTACTTGGCTTTTTTTCTCAGCGTTGGCTCTCTACCACTTTAACCACAGCTTCACTTCTAGCTTTTCACACCTTGATCTTCAGATCTCAGCCTCCTAAGTAGCTAAAATTACAGGTGTTAGCCACCTGAGCTCAATTGGCATGATGTAAAACTTACATTTAAAAAAGAAAAACAAGATCTAGGCACTGGTGTGTTATATCCTTGGGCAAAAATGATTAGGGATAGTACCTAGGCCCTGAGTTCAAGCCCCAGTACCAGCACAAAAAAAATTAATAAAGGAAGGAAGGAAGGAAGGAAGGAAGGAAGGAAGGGAGGGAGGAAGGAAGGAAGGAAGGAAGGAAGGAAGGAAGGAAGGAAGGAAGGAAGGAAGGAAGGGAGGAAGGAAATAAGGAAGGAGGGAGGGAGGGAGGGAGGGAGGGAGAAAAGGGAGGAAAGAAGGAAAGAAGGAAGGAAGGAAGGAAGGAAGGAAGGAAGGAAGGAAGGAAGGAAGGAAGGAAGGAAGGGAAGGAGGCAGGGAGGAAGGGAGGGAAGGAAAGAAGGCAGGCAAATATTTTGAAAAGGCTACTTAGGCTTATCCATGGTTTGTAAAGAAGGATGGGACAGTTTAAAGATAGACAAGGGACATGTTTATACTTAAGAACAAATATCTGAGACTAATTTTAACACCACTGAATGAACAAAAATCACAGCTGAATAGAAAAAGATGCTTAAACATTTATAAGATTATTTCTTTGTTGCTTTGTATGTCCCTCCCCCACAGTATAACCCCTGCTTTCACTGTATTTGATGTTGTTATAATTTGTGGAGGGGAAGGGAAAAAACAAATCGTTTAAATAGGGATACAGGTGGACCCATTGCAACAATGAGACATACAAGTTGTTATGTCGAAAACGAACTTTACAAACTTTGGTAGTGGGGGAGGAGGGTTGGGGGGGATGGAGGGAAGGGATGGGAAGGGGAAACAAAGGAGGAGGCTACAATGCTTGATAAGAAATGTACTCATTATCTTGCCCATGTAATTGTAACCCCTCTGTACAGTATTTTCACAATAAAAAGAAAAAGATGTTTAATATCAGAATAAAGGGTCATACTAATAATTCAGATTAATTAACAGCTTACACAAAAAATGTCATTCCACTTCTTTTTCTAAGAAATGATGGTGTTGAAGTCAGAACTGTTTCAGGCTGCACATGGTCTTTATATCTATTATTTGAAAGTATTCACATAGCACTGTATGTGTATCCCCCTCCTATCTTT
Source organism: Dipodomys merriami (assembly GCF_024711535.1). Lineage (NCBI taxonomy): Eukaryota > Metazoa > Chordata > Mammalia > Rodentia > Heteromyidae > Dipodomys > Dipodomys merriami. The sequence continues at coordinate 4,809,378 of NW_027204937.1, forward strand.
AGGACTGGCTCCTGTTTTGATCTGTGCTTTCTAAAAAGCTGCTGAAGTTTGGCAGGAACACACTGTCCATACTTAACAATGATTAAGAGAAACTAGACTCCAACAAGCTGTTCTGAGGATGACTGAGAACTGATGCTGGGCCTGATCAGAAAAACCTTAGGGGTTGACACACTTATTTTCTCATTTGTGATCAGAAAAAGGACTTTTTCTTGTTAATTTAGAGTGTGTAGCATGCTTATGGGATTTGATGCTCAGAATAAGGTCACCAGGCAATCAGTGGTTTCCTTCTGTTCTTTTTATTATTGTTTTTTTGGTTTCAAATGAGGCTCAAAGACACTAAATGATTCTTCCTTTTACCACAACTAACAAGTGTTGGGCCAAGACTCAGATATACATCTGAGCAAACCTGAGAGCTATTTCTGCTTTATCTGTAATAAATTCATCTTTCTGTGTTCACATTGAAGGGCATTGCCGCTGGAGAAATTCTGGTTCATTACAGGAAGGCCTCCTGGTTTCATGTCACTCATGGTCGCAGTGATTGAATTCTCTGTTGAGCTTCAAGCCAGTACTTCTCAAGTAATGTGCTTAAAATTACCAGGAAAACTTCTTTTAAAAAATGTAATCCTTCTGTTGGTGGTGGTGGGATACTAGCAGGAGGAAGTTGGGTTAAAGGTAAAAGAGGATAGATGCTGTCAAAAGAGATTTTCAGTGTGAGAGTAGATCAATGAAACCTCTTGAAAATGTAGGAGGAAATGAGGAGGGAGTAAAAAGAATGATGTGTGGGGATTGATTGGAAAATATTGTATTCGCGAGTGGAAATGTCACCATGAAATCCCTTCTTGTGTAGCTAATGTAGGTTAATAAAATAATTCCACATTCAGAGAGGGCTGAAAAAAAATGCAGTCCCTCTTGCCTCAGTCTCACATATCTGTCTCAGTAAGTTTGACCCTGGAAAGCTAAGAAGCAGTATATAATGTATATGTTCTGTTTATTTTGTGCTAGGAATTGAACCCAGGCATTTACATACACCAAGCTTGAGTTCTACCACTTAGCCATACTCGAAGCCCTAGACTCTAGAATTTTAACATATACTCAGATGACTCCGATAGAGGATTCTCAGAAAACTGCTTCAAGGGTCTTCAGAATAGTAATTATATCTTTCTGTCACAGTTCCCTCAATTTCTAATACAGTACCTTGTGTATTGATGATGTCCCTTTTGTACAATGGCTGTCTACAAGAGGGAAGTAAATATATACAAAATTAATGTAAAAGGAAGACAGTTGTTGAGTTGGTCAGTCCCTGGTGGCTTCAGGACACTTTCAGTTCACTTGAATGTCCATCCTTTCAAAGAAGGTGTCTCTTGGTGGGCTTGGGTATAGGCATTCTGAGGTCCTGGGACTTGGACAGAGTACTTGGTGGAATCTGCTGACAATTAGAGATTGTTTTGTTTTGTTTTTCTCTTGAAACATTGGAAGATTGTGTTTGCAGCTCTGTGTAGTCAACCCCAGAAACCAAATCACAGACACACCACGGCATAACAGGAAACCACAAAGGCCTAAGATCTTTCAGTGTAAATAGGAAGTAAGAGTTTACTTTTGAATCCACAGTGCCCAGCCAAAGTACAGTGTTTAATCCAGTCCTCTGCCCAGCTCTTCCTTGAGCCCAGGGACTGAAGGAAGATCCTGCCACCTGGGTAAAAGCATTTAAAAATGTATGTGCGTATCAGTACTTGCTGAAAACTCTTTTGTTTGTTCTAGTAAATGATTTGGGGCACAGGTGCGGTTTATACTTGAAAGCATTAATTGGTCTCCCCAGTTTTCCCTGCAGTGATATTTGAAACCTCATCTTCTTCCACAAAGTAGTCTTAATCCACCCATATTCATAAAGCATTCCTGTTGTTGTCCCCATCTTTTGGGGTCAGGTGCATTGGGTCCAGGTGCGTAGTGAGGGAACACTGGTGACACTTCATCTATACTCTCTATCACTGTATTTGTGGTTGCATGTCTGTAATCTCATTTTATCACTACTATTACATTATGAAGCGATAAATAAGATATCAATGAATGTCACCATTTTGATAGGATATGAATGAGTGTCACCATTTTGAAGTAAGAAAAATATAGTATGGTAGATAATACATGGGTTTTGGAGTCAGATAGACAGACCTGCATTTACATCTAGAATACCTAAGACTTCTAACAAAGAGGCCTGTCTCTTTTCAGCCACTTGTTTTCAGCATCTCCTGTGAACCAGACACTGGGCTGAGAGTGGTGGGCAGATGTAAACACAGACTTCACAGTCTCATAGAAGCGATGGGTGTCAAGCAGACAGTCACACACCTGTGTAATTACAGACTGTGATAAATGTTTTGCTTCTATACTCTGCTTGAGAAAGCACCAATTGCTACAGTCACTTTGGAAAACAAAGTAATTTATTTGAATATGCAGGGCTCAGCCCTCTACTAAACCAGTCCTGGGTAAAAATGTGCAGAAACTATTGCACCTGTGTATCAGCATGTGCCCAAAGACAAGTATAAGAATATTCATAGCTGGGTGCCAGTGGCTCATGTCTGTAATACTAGCTACTCAGGAGACTGAGATCTGAAGATTGTGGTTCAAAGCCAGCCTGGCCAGAAAGTTTGTGAGACTCTTATCTCCACTTAAGCACCAAAACAGCTGGAAGTGGCATTGTGGCTTAGTGGTAGAGTGCCAGCCAGCTTTAAGCAAAAAAGTTCATGGACAGTGCCCAGGCCCAGAGTTAAAGCCTCATGACTGGCAAAAAAAAAGAATATTTATAAAATTATGTTTCATCACAGCTCCAAATTTGAGCAACCCAAATTCTCATCAGTGATAGAATGAACAACGATATTGTAATATAGTCATACAGTAGCATATTTGTTTAAATGAAGAAACTATATCTACAAATCACATAGATTTTAAATTTTAAATGAAAAAGCAAGGAATGAAAGAAATGACTATGGAATTATTTCATTCATCGAAAATTCTAAAAGAAGTCAGGTCCCCTAACTCACACCTGTAATCTTTGGTATTTAGAAGACTAGAGTCTGCAGGATGAAGGTTTATGGCCAGGCCAGGCAGAAAAGTTTGCTAGACTCCCATCTCCAAAAATAATTAGCAAAACGCAGAAATAGGGAGGTAAATGAAATAGTAGAGTGCCAGCTAAGCAAGCAATAGGCTCTAAATGCCAACATCAGTATCTCTAAAATCAGAAAAGAAAACTTAAAATGGATCAAAAGAGATAATACAATTTAGTAGTATGTACTGAACATAGAAAAGCAAGAGAACAATTGTGACTGATATAAAAAACCCTGATGAATTACAGACCTTGGGGTGTTGCTGGATGAGGGAAAATATTTCCATAGGAGACAGTTTGGGGAAACTGAACCTGGTGAAAGGATTCAGAATTAATTATCAATCTAGTGTGTACAATATTCCTGTATGTCATCAGGTGCTGGAGGCTTACACCTCTTAGCTTCTCAGAAGGCTGAGATCTGAGGGTTGAAATTTGAAGCCAGACTAGTCAGAAAAATCCATGAGGCTCTTCTCTCCAATTAACCAGCATAAAATCTAGAAAAGGAAATGTGGCTCAAATGGCAAATACCAGATTTGAACAAATAAAAATGTCAAGCAGGAGGGCCAGGCCCTGAGTTCAAGCAGAGAATGTAGTACTGGCACATACACATATGTTCCTGTGTATTATATATTTCATCTGTGTATATGATAAGTATATACAATAGAGTGTGTACCTGGTAGGGTTACTGTTGGTAAGTTTCAGTAATGCAGTGATGTTTGAGCTGAGAGAATTTGGCTAGGTGTCTGAGCAGAGTCTGGTGGCGATGAAGGAAGGTCATGTGTGGAGGTGATGATGGAGAATATACAGCCAGATATGGGAAGGAAATTGGCAGTTTAGGCATGGGGCAGTAGGAAAGGCTGGTACAAGTAATGTCTTGAAGAGCAGAAGGGGCAGAATATATTGCACTTCTAAGTCTTGTGAAAGATTGGAATTATTCATCTCAAAGAAGTTAAAGGGTTTAAAGCATTTACAGAAGACTAAAATAACTGCCCTTTGCAGAACAGATTGAAGAGACACCAGAATGGATGCTAGGAGACTAGCTAGAATGAAATTGAAGCTAGGATGAGAGATCTCATGGTAGCTTGTCTGAGAATTTGCTAGTGGAGATGGGGAAAAAAGTAGGCATTTGGAAGATGTGTAGATCAAATCACTCACTAGCAGTCTTTACTTATGGCAGTAAAGACAATACAGTTGCAGGGCAGGTGTAATAAAGGTTTCCCATCTTCCACAGCTAAGGGAGACAGGACCAGAGAGAGAAGCAGATCTCAGACATTCTTGGGCTAGGATTTACTGGAGAGAAACTGTCTTTATAACACTGTTCTCTAGGTTTTGGTATGAACTTCTTAGCCCTTAGTATTTACTAAAGATCTTCCCCCTACCCAATATCCATCGTCTGGCAGCAATCTTGTCTATACATCCATCCCCAGATGTCTAACCTAAATGTCAGAGACCCAAATTGCAGGCAATTCCAAATGGTAGCCTACATCTACTCTTTAGAATTGACAAGGTCAGAAATTATCAGGACAAACTGAAAGAGGGAGGCAGATTTGAGGAGCTGAAGAGATTTGGCAACTGCTGAATTGCATCCTCAACTAGAAAAAATTTCCCTTCTCACTGCCAATAAAGGAATTTTAGAGGACAATTGATGAAATTTTAATAAGGTCTATAGATTAGATAATAGAATTTTAACAGTTTAGTTCCTGGAAAGACCATTGAATTATGGATAGATTAGAGAATATCCTTGTTTTTCTAAAATACACGCTGAAATGTTTTGAAGGAAATGGTCATTATACTTCCGTGTGTGAGTGTGTGTGTGTGTGTGTGTGTGTGTGTGTGTGTGTGTGTGTGTGTGTGTGTGTGTGTGTGTGTGTGTGTGTGTAAACTAGACAAACTGCTTAAACAAAATATAGTGGTATTTGTGTGAGGTATAGACAGGAATTTCTTGCAGAAATCTTACACTTTTCATAAGTGTGAAATCATTTTTGAATAACAAGTTTAAAAAAAATCAAGAAAGAAAAGAAGAAGAAAGCAAGGGGAGAGAAGGAGGAAAGCAAAGGATTGCGGAAGGGAAAAGGAACAAGTGTCATGTAGGTTAAGCCTGTGTTTACTCTAACCCCATCCCAGTTAGTATATCACCTATTGCACCCATGAAAATCCCACTTGAAAATTTGTTCTGGAATCCCATTTGGAAAAGTATTCTTTATGGTAGAGTGCTAACCTTGAGCTGAAGAGCTGAGGGACAGTGTTCAGGCCCAGAGTTCAAGCCCCATAACCCACAAAAACAAACAAACAAACAAACAAAAAAACAAGCACATATTTGTTTTCTTATGGTTTGGAAATACAAGTACCAAGTTGTTTCCCGTAAATTGAAATCGGTATGCATAGGGAAGGTTTTTGTGTTTCCACTTTTGATGGCTGCTGGTGCAACTTGGCTTGTCACTGTAACACACCAATCCTAGCTTCTGCAGCTATCACCTTTCTCTCCTCTGTGCTCCTGTCTCTCTCTGCGCCTCTCTCTCTCTCCTTTTTTTTTTTTTTTGGTTGGTCGTGGGGCCTGAATTCTGGGCCTGGGCGCTGCCCCTCAGCTCTTCAGCTCAAGGCTAGCGCTCTACTACTTGAACCACACCACCTCTTCCAGCTTTTTCTGCTTATGTGGTGCTGAGGAATCGAACTCAGGGCCTCATGTGTGCTAGGCGAGCACTCTACCGCTGAGCCACCTTCCTAGCCCCTCTCTCTGCCTCTCTTATAAGGACAATTAGGCATGCATTTGGAATACCCTTGGATAGTCTACAATTGTCTTCCCATCTCAAAATCCTTATCACAACTACAAGCCCTCCCCTCCTCTTGTCAGATGAGGTACTAGTCCTAGGTTACCTAGAGAGCTAGGAGATCTATGTAGTTTGGATGTTCAATGAAGGTTTTTGTAAATCAGTGATACCAGCGATAGTCTGTTTATGAAAAAGTGGTCCAGGAAGTGAGGAAGAGTATTAGGTATATCTGTGTGATCATGCCATCTCACAGATTTACTCTTCCCTTCTTTAGACATGTTTTGGTTGTTGTTAATTTTTGTCTGCTTGTGCTTACCAGAACATCCAGCATTGTGTTGGACAGTTACAGTGATATAAAAAGAAAACATTCTTCTTTTGCTCCTGATCTTAGAGGGATGTATCAAACCTTTCTCAAGTAGTATGTTATTTGCCAGAGATGCTAAAGATGTATGTTTACACACACGTACACACATACTTTTCATGAAATTGAAAAAGTGATCAAAAGTAGTTTATACTTGTATAGCCTTAAGGATTATTTATCACATCACTACTTTCCAAGGCTACAGAGCTCTGTCAGGTTATATGCTTCTCTGGGGCAGGCACTGTTGACACTCCCATCTTCCCACTGTTTAATGTAGAGCCCAGGACCTAGTTAGGCATTCAATACTTAATGAATGAATGAAATGTACTTAATTGTTTTGAAAGTCAGCAACTTCTTAAGGTGGACTCAAAGCCTAGCATCTTTCTATGCCTTCAATGAGTTGAGCTCATTATGCTGCTATTCATATCTTCTTCCAGCACCTGGCATGGTCAGCTAGTCATTTGACATATGAAGGGATAAATGAATGAGTCAATCACAGAACCTTCTGTTGCTGACTATTAGACTTTGCCCCTCAGGATTCTGAACTCTATCTGAACTGAAGCCAGGTGGTTAAAGATGATTTAATCAGGACAAAAATAAAATACTCTCTTTAATGGAATAATTGCTTATTGCACTTTCTCCTTAAACTTCACCATTCATCGCATGCCATGGTGTCAATTTATGTACCTTGTCCATGAAGCACCGGAACTGATTATTCTAAATTAAGACCAAAGTCTTCACAGGACATTATCTTAGTGTGGGACTCAGGATTCTGTAGTGGCAAGCTCAACGTATACCTGCAAAAAGACAGGGTTGACTATCTAGAAGGATGGACCTGAATTCATCTATTGGGGAATAAGTGAGAAGCTTCATTATTATAAAACAAGCAAAGTAAGAAGTACTAGTAGATACTAGAATTCACACAAGGCTCTAGCTAGTTGCTTCCCTCTCCTGCCTAGACAAGTCCCTTTCTCTATTTAATCCTGTAAAACAACAACATAAGGCCAGGCGAGGCAGGGTATGCCTGTCACCCCAACACTTAGGAGGCAAAGGCAAGAGGATTTGAATTTGAATCTTGCCTGGGCTACATACCAAGACTCTGTCAAAAAATACAATAAACTACCTCATGCTATAATAGCTTCCCCATGAAGAAGTGAAGGAGGAGAAGGAGGAGACTCCTTCCACGCATACTCTCCTCCTTATACTCCCTGTTATCAAGTGCTATTATCCCTTTGTCCAGTGTGCTTTTCTCCCTCTATCACCTCCCCTCTTGAGTCCAGTCAGGTTTTTATTTCAGTCTCCAGTGATACTTGTGCCATTAAATCCAAGGGCAACCTCAACCTCATAGATCTGTGGGCAGCAGGGTGTACTGTTGAACCCACCTTTTACAGCTGAGCCTCTTGCCTTCCAGAACTTTCTCTTAGCTCATCTCATGTCCCAGACTCTTTGGTCTCATCGTTTAATTCTTTTCCTTTACCACTGTTTCTGAATTTCGGAATGCCTTGGACCTTCAAGTCTCTGGCCAACACTTCCTCCCTTCTGATCTTTCCATACCTCTTTGGTGGCTTCTCTAAGACTCCCAGTTTTAAAAGATTTCCTATGGACTGTGATTTCTAAATATTCATTTCCAGGCTAACCATTCCTGGTATCTTAACTAATATATCTAATCACCTAATCAGCATTTCTGGTTTTTAATAGAAACCTAAAATTCAGTGTGTCACAGGCCCCATTTCTAATTTCTCTCACCCCTGGAATTTCCAACTGCCTTTTTTGAAAGGAGTAAAGAATAATTCTATTACAGTTGTCCTGGCTCAAAATACCTTGAAACCATCCTTGACCTTTCTCTTTTTATCACTTCCTGCTCTAAGCCATCAGTAAACATGGTCAGTTCTACCAGAAAAGTTAACACAGAATCCAACCATTGTGGTCCAGCAGGGTCCAAGGAGCTCCTGACAGAGCATCATCATCTCTAATCCCTTATTCTATTCTCAACACAACAGCCAGGGATCCCAAGAAAACATAATTCTAAATATGCCTTCCCTCAAAACCATGCTCAAAACCATCAGTAATTATCCGTTTTACTGGAAGTTAAAGCCAATCACCTTTTTAAAAGGGTGACATACATCTGTAATCCTAGTTATAGAAGCATAGATAGGAAGCTCATAGTCAAGTCTAGCTGAGGCAAAAACTCATAACCATATCTGAAAATTAGCCTGAAGCAAAAAGGGATGGCAATTGGACTGTGGCTCTAGAATAGAGTACTTTCCTGGCAAACTTCCATGTAAGAAAAGAAAAGAAAAAAATATGTGGAACTGCAACTTACCCTGTCCAGTTAATGTAATCAGTAGACATTTGTTGAGTCAGTGCTAAGGGCCAGGTATTTTTATTTTATTTTATTTTATTATTATCTTTAAGCAGTTGTACAAAGAAGTTCCCATTCTACAAAACAGTATATGAGTACAAAGTGTCTGACAACATTGTCACCCATCGCTCCTAACCCATCCCTTCTCTCATTTTTTTTCTTTAATTGAGATTAGGTGATTACATAAATTTCACAGTATTGTAGAATAGTGATAACCTAGTTAAAGTCACAAACACATTTTAACCTTCACAAGGCAAATTGTCATTATCATGGTCTATACAGTTCAGGGCCAGGTAGTTTGAAATATTTAGTGTTCTTTTATCCTTACATTGACCCTAATAAATATTGTTATTCATGCAGTATTGATGAGAAAGAGTATGAGAGTTGCCTACTTTCAAGCGGCCATATCTTTGAATTCAAAGTCACTTGAAGCCAAACTGTTCCTTTATTAGAAATTAAATGATGTTTTGCATACCCATTTATTAGGTTCAGCCACATGAGGAATACTGCTGACGGTTGCCGTCATTGGATGAACTGTCAGACTAGAGCCCGAGAGGCATTTTAAAGATCATCTAATTCAGTATACTCATTTTCAGTTTATAAAATTGGAGGTGAGGAATCAGGCACCTCTCTGCTAGTATGAATCATTTCTAAGTTCTTGGCTTGTCCTGGTGCTCTCTTGCACAGCAAAACCCCGGGGGAACCTCTTCAGTCCCAAGAGAGATCACCCTCCCTTCTCCTCCTCCCTCCTCCAGCTAGGCACTAGAGCTTTACTACTCTTTCTCTTTCTCTGTCTACCATACCTTTCCATCTGCTCTTTTCCTCACCTCTTAGCTCAGTTGCCTACAGACCTCTTTCCTGAAGCTTTCATACGAGAGTAAATGAAAAAGCCAGTGCCACATGGTGAAAAGCTCTAACATTGTGCATTCTTCCATGTTTGTTCTTGGGAACCTGACATATCTTCCTTGCGCGCATGGCTGTGAATTTGTTGTGGGCCATTCATGTCTTTACCACCAGTGACTCACTCAGCCCCAGCACATGTTGCCATCCCATAAATTTTAATGGAACATTCACTCACCTAGATTCATGCTCCAGATCTCGGAAAACAAAATGGTGTTGAATGCTCACACTGGGTATTTCATGATGATTCTCCTTGAATATCCAAAGGATTCTGTCTTGTTGTGATACCACAAATATATGCTGGTTGTCTCTGTCTTTGAGTACTATCCTTGAGTTGCGGCAAGAACATCTGTAGGAAAAGTGTGGCCTCGAGTATGAAGGAATCTTCTCAACCAGGCTGATGATCTCACAGAATCTGTTCACTGCCACTAAGGGATACAGCTGCTTTCATGTCCTTTAGTACTATGGAAAATTACAACTACAACATCTTATCTCTGAATAGAAGCTAAAACTTTAAGCTAAATGAATAGGCTTTCTCTATTATCACCCTAGAAAAGACTACAAGATGATGCCTTTGGAGATATATAATGGTGTTTTTGACTTCTCAAGTCATATACATTCCTTCTCAATATTAGGTCAATTAAAAACTCACCTTAGAAATAAAAGAGAAGTTCTTCTTTTCAATATTGATACTTTTTAGGTTAATTTGAGTGATTTACTTGACTTTCAGAGCTACCATCTCTTTAACTTCTAAAAGAGAATCTTCCCTACTTATTGGAGATGCCATAATAATTGCTTGGTTGAGCTGTTGGTTATGAGGAAAGCTGTAAATGGTCTGTAGCACTGACACATTTGAGAGACATTGATGTGGCCTGGGAGGAGGGACATTTACTGGAGACACCCTTACTGTGTGAAGATCCCTCAATGGAAGACCGCTTTGCTGTTGGCCACATGCACATCCCTTATTCAGAACACAAAGCTGGATGATCAGCCAAACCTCCAAAGAGGAAGAGCTTGAGGATGGGAAGAGCCTTCGGGTCGGATGCAGGTCCTCAGTAATAAGGCATGGATAAGAAATAGGAGTGACAGGAGTCTGGGTCAGATGTTAACAAAGTCAGGATATAGCAGGCCTGCCTGTAGCACCTGGCAACTACCCCTACCCCCTTTGAAGTGCTCAGGGTTCATCATGTATGCCTTGGATTTTGTGCATGGGCTGGTTATATAGTTTAAAGTTAAAGGTTAACATACAAAACATGGAGAAGCAATGGGTAATGGTAAAGTGGATTGGGCAAGCATAGATGGATAGAATGAGGTAAGACAGTGAAGCTTTTCCTCTGCTTGGAATTTCTGAGTTAGCAGAAGCGAAGAAATCACACATACTCACACATCATGGAGCGGATCTGGAGTTCAGAGGCTCCAGAGGGCCAAGGAAGACCCCACTCTGTGGAGAGAAGTAACATAGCTGTGACCACAAGGACTGTCAGGCAGAACAATGACTGTGCCGAATGCATTCACTTGTGAATCAAGCCAAACTCAAATGGCCCTCTGTGTGCATTTGGCCTGGTGAACCTGATCACATGATGGAGCAAGTCAGGAGTGTGTTTGTGGACTAGTAGCTATGAAGCAGCCAGAGTAGGAGCAGGGATTATTTCACATTCACAAGAACACTTGCCACTGATTAGCATGTTGGGAAAGGCCCTTCAGGATCCAACCTCTACTGCCCTTCTACTCATGTTTGAAATTTTGTTTATACTCATCCTGCTCATGGCTACTTGACCTGAGGCAAGTTATATAAATCCTCTGAGCCTCACTTACCTTGTCTGTTAAATGGGGACACATATACTTATCTTACAGGACTGCAATTATTAAATAAGACAGTGAAAATAAAGCTTCTAATTGTCTTGTTGTTGTTGTTGTTTTAGTACTGGGACTTAAACTCAGAGCCTAGGCATTCTTTCTAAGCTTTTTCACTCAAGGCTAGTGCTTGAACCATAGCTCTACTTCCAGCAATTCACCTGGGATGGCTTTAACCATGATCCTTAGAACTCAGCATCTTGAGTAGATAAGGATTACAGGCATGAGCCACAGGCTCCCAGCTTCTAATGGTCTTTTGTTCATTAATATTCTAATGCTCTAATATTCTTTTTGGCACTACTGGTGTTTTGAACTCAGGGACTTGTTATTGCTAGATATTCTACCACCAGACATTTTTTTTCCCTTTTGTCCTGGAATTGGCTTCAGATGTCAGTCTCTCTACTTAATGCCTGTGGAGTGGCAGAGATTATATGTATATACCACCAAACCAGGCCCAATTTTTCATTCTAACCAAACCTAGATGCCTTCTTCAATCTATTTTGTTACTAAGTATTTATACTTTTATTGAGGCTCATAGTTTTCTTGGCGTTGTTGAATGGAGCATCAGATAGCCCAATTTTACTGAAAAGCAGAACAAGGGCATCTGTTTCCTTAATGCCTGACACATAGTAGTAACTCAATTAAATATTTTATGAAGGAATATATATGGAAAGAGTGTCTGGATAGTTTTGATTCTTAATGGTGCCAGATGTTTTCTAGCCTCTTTTGTCCTGCCCTAAATTGGGCTCTTATTCTGTATCAGAATCCAAGACAGGTACTTTGCATACAAGATGTCAGTTAAGGCCTTGTAACTGGAGGAGGCAGCTGGAACCCTTGACAGAGGAGTACAGGGCATCAATTAGTATGAATGCCTCAAGTGTAAACATCAGGTATCTTTGAACCATCAACCCATTAGAGACACAATTTGAAAACTGAGCAATCCTTGTGGTTCAGCATGAAAAACAAGACCCAGATTTCTTCCACTCCAACTTACTACCTCTCCAGTCATTCATTCCCCTGACACCTCTATTGTTTGTATCTTAGGAGGATTAACCAGATCAGTCTGTACTTTGAACTCAGAAAAAGAGAGAGAGAGAGAGAGAGAAAGTAAATATTTCCTAGCTTAAAAATTAAGAGCACAGAAAGTTAAATAATCAGCTCTCACTTGTTGATTATTGACTGTGTGCAGGCAGTATGCAGGTAGAGACTTCTGGCACAGGATTATCCTGAGGAGTGAAGATTAGGGTATATGAAAACAAAATAAAACAACAACAACAACAAAACCCACCAGCTACTATCCCTCTGATTTTCTCAAATATCTTAGAAGGAGAATATTCTGGTCTGTCTTTTACATAGGATCAAGCCACAATTTAGCAAGGTCTCCAGCTGCACTAAGCCGTTCGATTCCTAACCCAGGTGAACACAGACGCCTCGTTTGTGCTCCTGGCTGCAGTGTCACCATCTTCTAGGCTTTGGTTACCAACTCTTCCTTCTCTGTGTGCCCCAAAGGGAAGTATGGAGGTCTGCTCCTTCTTACCAGGCTGAGCATTCCATTACCACCGCGCAAGTCAGGCAGTAAAGTGGAAAAAGAGCTCTTACCATTGACCACCTGTCCTTCAGGTGAGAGCCAAATTCTCCAATGGCCAGGATCATGGCAAGCCCATGCCATGCAGAGGTTACACATCAGGTGGACGCTAGGACCTCGTTTCTTTTCGTCTTGTCTCTGATTTCAGCTTGATGAGTATAGAGAAAAAAGGGCAAGACGCAGAACTGCAGAAAGGGGGCTTGCCTTGTTCTTTGAGAATAAGGTAGACCAGGGCCCTTTCCAGGCAGCCTTCTGTGGCCCATTCTTTGTAAATTCTTTGTAAATCCATAGCAAAAGCTAGCAAGGAAGGAGAAAGGCTGGTTCTCTCAGGTTCACTGGACTTTTGTGGTTCCTAAGTAGCTTAGAGGCATCCCTGCAGGAATAGTTGGGAGTACATGAAGACAGGTCCATGTCAAATCCCCACCCTGCCACTTTCACACTTGTGTAGCCACAGACAAGGTTTTAGACTTTGCTGAATCAGTTTGTCCAGCTATGAATGGAAGGATATGGTGGGGTAATTGTGAAGATTATGGATGAGAATTTAACCAACACCTCTTAGAAGCTGCTTGTTCTATTTAACTTCTTTCCCTTTTCCCCTCCGTGTTCATTTGTAATGCCTTTTTATTTAAAAGAAAGAACATTTGTAATTTGCCATGCAAATTAAAACACACAACAGATTAATAATACACAATTTCTATTTAAATCACCCTCACAGGACTTCTGTCCTACATCATGTCATGTATTTTGCAGACAGTTGGCTTTTCTTCCCCTTTCTTTCCTACTAAGGCAGTGCAGATGGGCCCCAGATACTTTTCTCATACCCTAGCTTGCCTACTCCAAGGGTTAAAAATCAGGCCTGCTTCACATCCAGATGATCTATTCATAACAAAAGCTGCCTCCTGGCCATTGCCCACAGCTGAATCTTGTTACTCTGAAGCCATCATTTCATTTGTTTCTGATTGTTCTACAGTGTTTGCATACCTTACATATTAGTATGATCCTTTATGGACTACAGGCCAAGGTTAAGCCCTTCCAGATCAACTTTCCCTCTGAGGGCTCTTTCTTCTTGAAGTCCCTCTTGCCTCTGTTGCAAACTAGTTTTCTTTTGTTAGAACTCATTTAAATAGGAAAACTATTGCAAGCATTTCTCTTTAACTTCAGGCTTGCTGAATATTCTTGTGGTACTGCTGTTGGGTGTGAAGAAGAGGGAAAGACAGCAGCCCTGTAAGTTATTTCCTTAGCCTTTGTTGAATCAAATAAGGCACATATTCCATTCATGGCTCAGTGGATCTGGGCCGTCTTTTGCCTGATTTGGAATGTGGTATCTGTATGTTTTGATCTTGTCTCCTCTGTTTATCATACTTCTTCCCTTTTTTTCCTCTAACAAAGTGTCTCAGAAAAGTAAAGTGGACTTCCAATAGATTTGGGTCTGCATTCTGATTCTGTACTAGTTCTAAGTGTAGGAAAGAATTCTTTGAACCTTTGTTTTCTTCTGTGTCAAAACTGAATGTGAATCAGCTTTCCTAGGTCTTAGGTAAGAGAATGTATATGAGAGTATATGAGAGTGAATGTATATAAAGAGAATTGAGTGAATTCTCAGACATATGTCTTCCAGAGACTTCATGACACCCACCACACTGACCTGTGAAGGATTCAGAAGTCTTGTCCAGATTTGTGGGAAGGAGGGATGAGTTCAATTCTGTCAACCATGGGCATGCTGGCATATATGCTATTTATTTGCTGTTTTTTCTGACATACTAGGTAGCCACACCATGTTGGCTTTTATTCTCTCTCTTCTCTTCCTCTTTAACCACCAATGTTTTTAATGTTCTCCTTGATCTCCTTTTTAAGCAGAGATATATGGGATAAACTCTTTCCACTGGTAATCTCAGGTGATGTTTGGTAAATGCTTCTCAGATCAGAATACTTTTTCATTCATGTGGAAAAATGACTCATACGTATATAGATAATAGTTGTGTGGTTTTTTTAAAAATTTCTCCTTGCTTACCCATTTCAACCTTTTCTTCTTCTGTTGTGGAGAAAGTTCTGGAGATCAAGATTGTTCAGATCTAGATTTGCGTAGCTATACCCTGACTTCCTGAGCCAAACTTAGGAGGCAGGCATGGGGAAATCCTCCAAATGTCCATGCCTTTTCTTAAAAAGATGCCATGTTGCAAATCAAGGCTCTCTTTGCCTCTCTTTACGCAGCATAATGTTAACAGACTAAAGCTTCCATTGTACGAATTTAATCCTTCATAGATCTTACACATAGAAACTAATCCTTCCAAATGGTTGTATTCCCTTGTTTATTTTTCAAACCAGTGCAACCTTCATTTCCCACTTCAGAATTCTAGTCTACCTACTTTTTTCCCCAATTAAACTCCCTCATGAACTCTAGTCCATAAATAGGAAATACACCTTGGCTGGTGTGGAGTTGATGATATTAACATAGCATACAGCTCCCTGAGTTACTGAATGTACCAGGCACGGTACCAAGGCCTGTAATAGACTGTGCCACATTTTATCTTTGCAGATGGGGAAGAAGCATCCTATTTGTTCCACATTGCAGATATAAAGATCTCAAGGACCAAGGTCGCATACAAGTTAAGACAAAACACTAGCTATTGTGGTCGGATCTCTGAGACAGTATCTGAAGCCAGATATTGTGATTTCAAGGGAAACCAAGGATCTGATCTGGATCAGGACAGGAGGTAAAAATGACCACAGTTTGGCAGTCAAAACTAAGGAGCTGTGTGCCAGAGACACTGTGTAATGGGCACCACAAATGTGTGGTAAGAGAAAAGGCTGTGTCATCCCCATCCATCTACACCTGCTTATCAGCCTCATTTGGGAGGCTGTCTTCTTTTTTTAACTGAACCCCATCGTCTGCAAGAAGGAGTTGTTTTTCCTAATAGCTAGTTTAGACTTAAAAACTGGTTGGGCCATCTTTGAGAACCACTTAGTAATTAGTATTGTGCTTTCCTCCTGGGGGATTTAACAAATAGGGGAAATAGAAGAGTCCAACGTGGCCATTTTACATCAGAGCAACAGAGCTAAGCCTTCAGCCAGTGAGGACTGTGCAAACAGAGCACCTACCTCTTCATTATCTTATTCATTATCTCCCTTTCTTTCCCAGTCTCCCCAGCCTGACCTTCCTTTCTTATAGTATCCACAGAAAACATCAATAGCTGTTTACTCACCACAGATTGTTTAAGTTGTGGGAAAAAAAAGATGCATGGTATGATTTTATGACTTTGAAGTCATGGCTCAGAGCATTCTAAGGTGAGAAGCAGTCTGAGTTCACTAGAACAAGTCAGGCATTTGTATACAGGAGATCAAGTGTGGCTTTTTGTTTGTGGGAAAGAGATCTGGGACCTCAAAGTTGGCTGGCTATTCAGTGTCTCTTGCAAAGCAATTTTGGGTGTGTTAAATATAAGTGAATGAGAAACATATGGATTAAATTTCTATTGTGATCACATATGGGTTTAGGAATGATAAAGAATGAGGAATTCGGGGTTGAAGGAGTCCAAAATACTTTACAAATAACTTAGGATATCACAGACAGCATTTGACTGCCTTCCTCCATCTTAAGCTTGGGGACTGTTCAGTTTGGTGGCAGACCTGCTCAGTGCCCTCCCTGTTTGCTCACACTACTAACCCAAGAGAATATCTGTGGACAAGTTTTTATATGTTCCTCATTTGCTCAGACTGAAATAAGGAGACTGAGTTTCTAGGAAGTAAAAATTCTTTAGCAGAGAATTACATTTCAGAAACTTCCAAATAGAAACAAAAGCTAACACTTAAGTTTTATTAACCAGATGTTAGTGACAGTTTAGGGGACATGTCTCTTTCCCCTACATCCCTTCTAGCTTTGGGGATCTCACTCAGAGCCTAGTTCATGCTAAGCAAAAGCTCTACCACTAAGCTATATACTCAGCCTTTAATCATGTTTTATTTTCTATTACTACTTTTAATTTTAGTAGCATTGTCATGTTAGTGAAATAATAGCGACATCCCAAGTGTGTGTAATGATTTAGTTTGCAAGGCAATATATATATATATATATACACACACATACACACACATACATATGCACATACACTCATACTACATATTGAGTATACATCACATGGTATTTATAGATGAGTACACTTATGCTGTGTCACAACAACCTACTATAAACAATGTAGAGAACTAAGGGAAGATGTTAGCAGGACTACTTCATGCAGCATTAGGGCAGAGATCAGGCTTTAAAGATGGCATCAGAAAGGAAATAATTTTCAGTAAAATCTTAAATATAATATAATAAGTAAAATGAGAAGGAGTGCCTTCCAGTTACAAAGAAGAGAATTTACAAAGACTCAGAGGTAAGAAAGATATTAGCACACTAGGGCAATTTCCACTTGTTAAATCAATCTGGGGCCTATTCCATGATGTGCTTAATAGCACAAAAAAGGGACAGAAGCAGATGACCAGGAAATGGTAACAAATGTGATGAAGCCAGTCAAATAGGGAAAACCAGACCAGAAAGTATCTCAAATGTCATGGAAGCCTCTAAAGGATTTAAGTAATACAAAGACACAATTGGGTTTTCTTTTTAGAAAGACAATTTACTGGAAGCATGAAAGGCATTTAAACAGGGATAGATGGGGTATAGGGTAGATGACAACATTTGAAGCAGGTAAATAAATTGGATCACTGTCAAAATAGTCTAAGCAAGACATGATGGAAGGCGGCTAGACTAATGCAGTGATAAAAGGTAGAAACAGGAGATTTATATTTGAAACATAGTGGATAGCAGAAGGGATAAATGAGCCAGTCAAGAGAACTGGCATCCCCCCCACAAGAGTAGTCTCAGAAGGAAGGATGGAAAGCACACACTGACTGGACATACAGGTCACATAGCTAGTAGGGAATCCAGGATCAAGTTCTACATTTGGGATAAACATTGGGTAACCATCAGCATACAATTGTCAATACACACATGAGAGGGAGAAGTTGACTCCAGGAGACACAGGGAGTAAAATGGACATGGAAGGAAGAATCTACCAAAGAGGAGAGCCAATAGTGAGGAGAGACTGGGCATGAGCCTAGACCTATCAACTCCAGTGATTCCACTATCTTAAAAAGGAATGAACCTAAATCACTTGATATATAACACTTTTTTGAGATTCTCCTATATCCTAAGCTCATTATGTGCATAATAACACTCAAGGCTTAGGCCTCACTATGATGGATGACATGTTCCCATTTATAGGCAAGAAAACTGATTCTCAGGCCCGTGCCAATGGCTCACTCCTGTAATCCTAGCCACTCAGGAGACTGAGATCTGAGGATGGCCAGCCTGGGCAGGAGGGTCCTTAAGACTCTTATCTCCAATAGACCAGAAAACCAGAAGTGGCACTGTGGCTCAAATGGTAGAGCGCTAACCTTGAGCTGAAGAGTGCAAGGACAGCACCCAAGCCCAGAGTTCAAGCCCCATGACCAACAACAAACTAAAAAAAAAAAAACAACAAACTGAGTCTCAGACTCAGTCACATTGCCAGTAAACAATCTGACGAGAATTACCTAGAATTGTCTGATTCTGAAATCTGTGTGCATATTACTCTACAGTGTTCACTGCCTTGAAGAAAGGACATAGTTTTTACTTCATTGGTGCATAGGAGAGACAGACACGTTAATAGCTCATTATAATTCAACCTAAAAAGGGCAGAGCTAGAGGTGAATGCTAAGAGCTCTCATTCATAAACAGATTTCTCTATGCTCTTTTTTTTTGGTACTACGTAATGATCTGGAAGTTGGCAGGAATGTGTATAAATGGTTTTTCTCTAGTAAGATGATAGCATGGTCCATTTGGAAGGAGAAATGAGCCACCATGGAAATACCCAGTCCCACACATGCCTGCGGCTACCCTCGAAAATCCCAACCTGGCTGGGGGCACTCAAAACAAAACCTCCTATTCCCTCCCAGGACTACTGGCGCCTGGAGCCTGCCTCCTGCCCCTGCCAGAGGCTTAGGCCAGGCCAAACTCAGAATGATGGGCTGGAGAAAGCAGAACAGATGGAGCTGGAACAACTCCTTGCTCCCAGCCAGTCATCTGCACCAGAAAGAGGTGTGAGAAGGCATCCAGGCTTTGTCATGCGGGAAACTCAGCTGATGGGAGCGCAGCTGAGATGAGACTGCCAGAGGCATCCATTCCTGCAGCCAGTTTGGGCACTGACAAGAAAGGGAGGAGCACATGGGAAGAGGCTTCTAATCCCAATTTAGTATTTCTGATCTTTCAGCAATGTGTTCTGCTGTAACATGGGCTGATTGTATTTGAGTCTACACACCCTCTGAATCCACAGATACACATGAGTCACTTGACAATTGAGTGGCCTCCAGGCCTCTTTTGAACTCCAACTCCCACTAGATTATAATCTTTGGGAGGATCAGAATGCAGTCAGTACTCTGCTCCACAGCCCAGCCTTCCATATCTTCTTTATGCTTAGAACAGTAGTTTATACTCAAGGAATCTGTGCTATTTATCCAGTTAATAGAACGAGTTCTACATAGTAGCTATTAAATGCGACAGTTGGCAGTTGGAAAGAAAAAAAAAAGGAAAAGATCTCCAGTAACCTTTGTCACAGGTTAGCGGGATGACAAAGCAAGGAGAGACTTGGAAAAGTCCCTAGAGAAAAACCAAGACAATTCTCCAAAGCCCAGGCCAGGTGAGGCCACAGTGCTGTGTGCAGCTATCACATAGGAGAGTTCTGAGGGGCCAGCTGGGGTGAAGTGACTAAGCCTCATAGAACGTAAGAAAACCTCAATAAGAACAAAGAGACATTAGGCATCACTAGTCCAGTTGACCTATTTCTTGGTGGGGAGAATGAGGTCTAATAAGGGAAATCAGTTGAGGGTTTTTAGCGTGGCTCCTGAAATTACTACTCTTCTGTTTATTAGCTATTTGACTCCTACAGCTTAGCTTCCCTCACTTGTGAAGTTAAGTATAATAATAGGATCTCTATCACTAGGTTGTCATGAATATTAAATGTGCATGTAAAGAGCCTAGAAGAGCCTGTGGCAAGCGTAAATACCCAATAATGTTAGAAATTAGCACGTTGTTATTGTGACTATTTATTTTTATTACCACCCACAAATAGAAGGTCATCTCACTGAGGCATTTTCATGAGTATAGCTTTGGAAAAGTTGAGTTTTTTGGTCAGCACTAATATCTGTGAGTGCAAAATTGTACCTATCCTTTAAACCATGGGATGTTTTATCTAAAGTAAAATGCAAAACTTGAAACAGCCCTCGTAAAATCAATTTGTGTGTTCAGTTCCATGATGCTGAGCTCTTTTTCCTGGGTCACCCTCCCTTCTATCTATCCTAATACTTATTCAGAGCCCAGCTCGCCGGTGGCTCATGCCTGTAATCCTAGCTACTCAGGAGGCTGAGATCTGAGGATCACCATTCAAAGCCAGCCTGGGCAGGAAAGTCCGTGAGACTCATCTCCAGTAAACCACTAGAAAACCGGAAGTGGCGCTGTGGCTCAAGTGGTAGAGCATTTGCCTTGAGCTGAAGAGCTGAGGGTCAGTGCCCAGGCCCAGAGTTCAAGCCCTGTGACTGACAAAAAAAAAAAAAAAAAAAGCCCAGCTTCAGTGCTGCTACCTCTGAGACTGTGAAGTGCCTTTCCTCTTCCAGGCAGTTTAGCTAGCTACTAGCTAACTACTCCTCATACCAATTGTCCTCCTACTGCACTGTAGCTCTTGGTGTATTTTCTTTTCTTTTCTTCTTCAGGCTCTGTTTACTTTGTCAAATTAGAGATTCTCTGAGTTTTGAAGCCATGTGGACACATTATTATTTTTACAGCCTTATTGTGAATCTCATTCCTGTACAACCAAATGTTTTCTTTTGTTGGAATTTTCATTATTCTATTTTTAACACACATGATTAAAGCATATGTCAAATGTCTAAATATAATTTTAAACAACAATACTGAACCGAATTACCATGTATCTACCTCCCAGCTTATGGAAGAGAATATTGTTAGTATATTTAAAGTAATAAATCTTTCCTTCCTCTTTCTTTCTCTTCTTTTCTTTCTTCCTTAATTTCTTTCTTTCTTTCTTGTCTTCCTTCCTTCTTTCCTTTTTCCTTCCTTCCTTCCTACCTTTCTACTTTCCTTTTGCTTTAAAAAAAATTGGTGCTGGTACTAGAGCTTGAACTCAGGGCCTCTCTCTGACTCAGCTCCTTTACTTTTTACTGCCATTTGGAGAGAAGAATCTCTCAGATTTGTTTGCTTAAGCTGGCTTTGAATTGTGATGCTCCCATCATAGCCTCTTAATTAGCTAAGCTTATAGGTCTGTTAGAGTCTCTGGTGCCTGCCATAAGATATAAAAATTTTAAATATTACATAAATATTAACTGATCTCTTACCAAAATATTAACTGTAATGTAAATATTAACTGATCTCTTACCTAAACCTGCATGGTGTTTAGCCCATTGGGATCATCTTAATTCTGATTCATTTTGGTGTGAACTTGTCTCATAATAAGCAGTCTGTCCAAATTTTACCATCTCTTTTCTTTTCACTAAGAATGTTGACTTAAGTAAGACCAAGGACAAACTAGAGTCCTCCTTGTGGTGTGATGCTACTTACTTTTGGTAGTGGTTGCTCAACCAGTCTCCTGGTTGTTTATCATATAGGCCGCAGTCCAAGGAGAGTTCATGTTTATTTGGTATTTAACTTGGAATAAAATGTGTGTATGTGACAGCCTGTTCAACCTTCATAAGAGTCTTCCAACACGTATATCGGTTTTAGAAGTGAGGAAAGGGAGGCTTAGAAAAGTTACATTGCAAAAGATGACATGTCTATCATGTGGCAGAGTGAGGAATAGAATCACAAAAGGTCTTTTACCTTACCCAGGCTTTCTTCAATCTGTTCATTAGTATAGCAAGGAAAACTTATCAAAGCCCTTTGGAAATAAAGATTGCCTAACATAACCAGAGACCTTTGTTCAATTCAAATAAATCTGTTGGCTCCAGTGGCCCTTGCTTTCTACCCTTCAGACACAGATGAATGATTCAAAGAAGTACTGGTTACCTAGTAACAAGAGAACAATTTGGCAGAGGCTGTATGGAACACATAGACCATGTTATGTGACTGGTTATGTTTGGGTAACATTGGATACATCTTTGCCTCAGTTTATGAACTTGAATAACAGAGATAATGACAGCATCTTCCCTCAGGGCTGTGTTTATTAAGTGATTTCATACCAGTACAGTGCTAAGAGTGAGGCCTGTACTAAGCCTTCAGTCAAGCTTTGTCGTTGCTTCTGCCAGGAGCACCATTAGTACTGGCAAGGCAGCATCCTGTATGGACACCTGTCATCAGTATGGTGCAGTGTGCTTTCTTGTTTTGAGTCACAGAGCGACCTCCAGGCCAAGATAGCCATCAGCCTGGAAGGATTGTTCACAAAAATATTTTCAAATATTTAGGTTTACTGCAGAGGATTACAGAACACATAAATACACAAATGTGCATTCTCCTTCTCTCTCAAAACAAATTGTTTCTGGTTTTCCCAAAAGCTCTGGGCTTAGGAGGCAGTGGGAGTACTCTTTGTATCCTTCTTTACTGGAAGTATCTGATGAGAAGCATGTGCCTTGCCAGATGAATGAACACAAACAAGGGTCCGTTCACCACTGTCTCCCTGGGCAGAGTTCAGCAAAGTGCCCATGGACATTTGTGAGCTGTAGACAACAATTCTCTAGTAAAATCCTGCTGCAGTAACATTCTTAATTGTAGCACTGGAGATGGGAGCAGCGGTTGATGTGTTTCCTTCCTAAGCAATACATGAGGGAGCAAAAGTATATCTGGGGGTTTGTGTACTTGGTTCAAATCTTACTTTGGCCATTTAATATCTGTGTGATTACAAACGACTTATTTATTCTTTTATTGTCTTTGTGAATATGGTGTGTGTGTGTGTGTGTGTGTGTGTGTGTGTGTGTGTGTGTGTGTGTGTGTGTGTGTGTGTGTGTGTGTGTGTGTGTGTGTGCGCACGCGCGCGCTAGTATTGGGTCTTGAACTCGGAGCTTGGGTGCTGCTATTTAGCTTTTTCACTCAAGGCTGGAGCTAGAGCTCCACTTCCAGCTTTTTGGTAGTTAATTGGAGATAAAAGACTCACTGCCAAGGCTGATTGTGAACCTTGATTCATAGATCACAGCTTCTTGAATAACTAAGAGTACAGATGTGAGCTACCAGCCCTTATGTACTCTTTATTGAAGCTGTCAAGTGGGGCTGAGAATTCTGGGAGGGAGAGTAATACAGGACACATAAGAATGAGTTGGCTTTGGTGAGTGTCCATCAACCTTTCCCATCTCTGGTTCCCAAGTAGTTATAAGTAGAATCTGTCTTCTTCACCCCAAAGAAGCTCTTGACTCCAGTTTATGGTTGGCATGTAGTGAAATTTTCCCAGGCCAAAACCAGGGTGATGCAAATGATTACCAGTTAGAGTGTGTTCCTTGTGTCTGGAGCATTCTCCCTGCCTCTCACACATACACTCACTGGCCCAGTGGAGTATATTTTGCATCTTGATTCTTACCTCCCTTCCCCAGCAAAGCTTTCTCTGATCCCTAGATCGATCATATATGTCCTCCCTCCTATGTTCTCAGAATACCTTTGCCTTTCTTTCTTTCATTTATCAGTTATCACTGAGGATTTGATTAATACTTGTCTAGGGGTAGCTAATTGTTTGGGTGCACCTAAGGGCTTTTTAAGGACATGAAACTTTCAGTGCTAAATCTAGTAAAGTTCTGGCCAAACCTGACTGACTAGCTGCTCTGGTCTTCCCCCAGGGCATGCTCCATGAGGGCAAAGATGGTGCTCTTCTGATACCATTGATCTCAGTGCCTGGCACACATCCAGATCATGGTGGCAACTAACGAGACATCTGTTGAACTAATAGAGGAAAGAATGAATATGTCAATATAAGTTGAACTATCTCTTTTTTGGCAGAAGTTTGTCTTTTTCTCCCAGAGATTATCTTTCCAAGTTTATGAGTTAAATACCTCCCTTTTAATAACTTGCCCTTATTTGACAAAATTTAAAGTTAGCAATGTTACATAGTTTCCTTGCATTCTCTCATTCCCTTCCCATTTGAGGTTGGAAATCCTACTGATTTGAAAAATCACTGGTTTAGCAAAAAAGAAACCAGAATAGTTGGCATCAAGATAATGAAAGGACTATTTCTGTGCTAAAATGCTAGACCATAAAACTCATGAGATAGAAATTATGAATATTCAGTTCACTTTGCTATCTCAAGAGCTCATCATACTCCAAAGTATATATAGTCAAAGCTGAATAGATATTTAGAATAAATAAATGAACAGATTTTCTGTCCAGCCTTAAAACCTTGTGGGGTCTTTTTTTTTTTTGCCTTATAGATGAGTGAATACTGGGACATTTATTACCAGCCTTGGCCCCTCTACCTAATTTGCCTTACGATGAAAAGGCCATCATAGTTTGCTATGAATAACATGACAGTGTCTTGAGTTCCAGGAGAACCTCTCTCCAAAGGGCACTGTTCCTGAATCCCTGTTCCATTTCATCTAGCCAACTCCTTCTAGTCTTTTAAAGCCAAGCCTGTGTCCCTCCTCCAAGAAGCCACTCTATACCATTTGTTCAGAGCAAACTGAAAGAAAGTTTATTGTCATGTAAAAACACAGGTTGAGATCAGCGAGATTTCAAACCACATAGCAAAACAAACAAACAAACAAAAACAACTGTACTTTAGCATGTAGGGTTCAGTTTATAAAGCAGAAAGCAAAGTCAATACACAATATAAGAATTGAACTCAGTAACTTGAGTGTAGGGAAAGAATGGGGAGCTCTGATGAAGAGGTAATATTGACTGAGATGCATTGTGCTCATAACCTAACTTCTGGAACTGAAATCCCTTTGCACAAATACTTGATGATAAAATATATATATATATATATATATATTTTGGGGGGGGTCTGGTCGTGGGGCCTGAACTCTGGGCCTGGGTGCTGACCCTCAGCTCTTCAGCTCAAGGCTAGCACTCTACCACTTGAGCCACAGTGCCACGTCCGGCTTTTTTTCTTTTTGCTTATGTGGTGCTAAGGAATTGAACCCAGGGCCTCATGTATGCAAGGCAAGCGCTCTACCACTGAGCCACCTTCCCAGCCCTAAAAAATATTTTTTAAGAGCAAAAGGAGGAAGTATTTTGACCTTTTTCTTGGTAGGCTGTTATATATTGAATTTATTTGGAAAAGTAGATCTGTTTAAACTGGTTGCCTCTAGCTGAGTAGTTTAATTTCATTGAATTATGCTAATAAAGATGCAAAGCAGCTGGACACTGGTCTATCATCCTTGCTACATAGTAGTCTGGGATCTTAGGATCTTGGTTTGAAGCCAGCCTAGGCAGACAAATCTGAGAGGTTCTTATCTCTAGTTTACTAGCAAAAAGCTTTAAGTGGAGAAGTGGAGGTGTGGCACAAGTGATAGAGTGCAGCCTTGAGCAAAAAAAAAAAACTGAGAACACAAGGCTTACATTATAATTTCATTAAATTATGCTTGCAAGCCACATAATAATGGCTCACAAACTATAATCCTGACTACCTAGGATGCTGAGATGTAGAGGATGGCAGTTTGAAAACATCCTGGACAGAAAAGTCCACTAGACTCCACCTCCACCAGCAAAAAGTAGGCAACAAAAGCATGACTTAAATGATAGAGCACCAGCCTAGCACCAGCCTAGCACCAACCTAGCCCTGATTTCAAGTCCTAGTATATGCAAAAGGTTCATATTTATAAGATATAGTGCTTACATTTTGTGCTTTGTTTAGAAGTAACATCTAAGGAAGATCAGGATTTTGGTTTTGGCTGCTTGGTGTGCATAGTTGGCCATATTTATTTATCTAAATAGTGGCTTCTATTTTTACTATTCTCTGGCACACATGTTACCCTCTTGGTTCTTCTTCTAATTGCTTTTGTCATTACCACCCACTTTATGATTTATTTTTTAATATTCACATATAAATATATATTGTTTATATATATATGGGGGAAAGCTAATATTTCAGTTAATTGGTGAAAGAACTCTGATTTTTTCTGTTTCCCCGCAGCAGGGGGCATACTATTAAGTGGCTAATAGATGTGAAAGGAAATCATTGTGTCAGTTATTTATTCTCACAAGGTAACAAGCCTTAAACCTTAGTAACGTGTTGTGGTGTTTTTTTCTCAAAGCCTACTGGTTGGCTGGATAAATCTGATGGACTGGGGACAGTCAGCTGCTGGTGTCACATAGGCTGTCTTACATATAGGACATCCCTTGAGATGACTGGGCAGACTGGGCTCTGTTGTACATGTCTTTCCATCTGAGACACGTAGCTCAAGAGAAGGAATACAGGTATTTGGCCTTCGGAAGTCTAGGCCATGACTGTGTCACCTCTGCTTCCTTCTCTTGACAAAGCCAGTCTCAGGGCAGACCCAGATTCAAGAGGCTGAGATCAATGGGAAATATTGCAACCACTCCTTGCTAAAGCTATAGATATAGGAAGAAGGGTGGAGAAGGGATGCCAGCTTGTATCTCTGCCAGGCAGAGGAAGCCCACAGAAAATGATTCATCGTTTGAGAAGTGTCTTTCCAAAATGGCCTTTTGCCACCTTGTCATATACATGAATTTATCACAAAGGTCTCGAAAGATGGAGTCATGTCATGATCTTCCCCAGGAGAAAATGATTTTATCATAGTAGAAGATATTCAGTAAGAATCTAAATTCCAATCATAGAAATGTCAGATGAGACAAGGATCATGATGTGTTTTTATACATGCCCTCAACACTTTTTTTTTATTTGCAGATCAGCAAAGACCCAATTTTTGTGCCAGGCGTCTGGGGACCTTATTTCTCAGCCATGGTTCCTGGGTTTTGGCTGAATGAAGGTGGTCAGAGTGTTACTGGAAAACTGGTAAGTTGAAACTTTTTCATTTGGGTTGTGATTATTCTTTTACCACTGACTGGCCTGTTTTGTCATACTGCCCACATACCCAGCATCTGAAACACTTGTATACAACTTAATAGAAAGTGTATATGCAGCATGTGTTTGCTAAAGGAATAAACATGCTTAGATAGTGATGAGATCTCTTCTTCTCAGTGATCTTTCCTACACTAAGCTATTTTTATCAGAGCAATTAAAATGATATTCTGCTTTTTAAAACAAAAAAGTTACTACTTTGTCAGGTCCTTTTTTACTTCCCTATAGACTTGGAGACATGGTTCAAATCATTATCTGACCACATCATATCCTTCATGATCATACCCTTTATTCTCATGAATGGATCTGTAATTTAGGCTAGACTGTGAAGAATTTTTCCTACTCACAGCTTCACCATGTCTCTTTTACTTCTGTTGGAGAGAGGGGCTACACAATTTTGATGATTATACTTAGTCTTCTAAGACACATTAGCTATTACCATATCCTGGTTATTTTTCTTCGCAGTACTGGATTTTGAACTCAGAACCTCATGCTTGCTAGGCAGACACTGTACTGCTTGAGCCACATCCCAGCCCTATCCTCTATTGTTCTTACAAATTCGTTAATCCACTATTCAAGAATGTCATGATTTTGGTATAATTTGGTGAGGGGCAGGGAAAAAACAAATTGTTTGAATAGGGATACAGATTGACCCATTGCAACAATGAGATGTACAAGACGCTATGTCAAAAAACAAACTACAATTTAGGCGGGGAGTTAGAGTGGGGTTAGAGCGGGGTGGGGGGTATAGCTGAGGAGGTGGGAAGGAAGGGATGGTAGGGGAAAAACAAAGGAGGAGGCAACAAGGCTGGATAAGAAATGTACTCATTACCTTGCTCATGTAACTGTAACCCCTCTGTACAGTATTGTCATAATAAAAACTTAATTAAAAAAAAGAATGTCATGATCTTCTTAAAGACAAGGACTAGATCCATTCATCTACTGAGGGGCCTCTGGGTTCATTCCATGCCTCCATCAGAAAGAATGACATCACCCAATTTGTCAGGAAATGGGAAGACTTGGAAAAAAATTATATTAAGTGAAGTAAGCCAGGCCCAAAGAAACATAGGTCCCATGGTTTCCCTTATTTGCAATAACTAGTATATGTCTGGGACAAACAGAAACGGTCAAAAGCTATGTGCATATGACCAGATAAGATGATGTTAAGTGAAATGAACCCCAAGATAGGGACACAAGTGGTTTCTTTCTTGCTTGCTATTGTTTCTAACATATTTATAACGTACCATATGATTTTTTTGTTTCTTTGTATGTTCCTCCCCCACTGTTTTCACTGTATTTGATGTCGGTGCCCTGCATCTTGTATATACACTTCTCTGATTTGGGGAGAGGAAGGGAAAAAACAAAAAGCTTAAATAGGGATACAGGTTGACCCATCATAACAATGAGATGCACAAGAAACTCTGTTGAAAAAGAACTTTACAATTTAGGGGGTGGTGGGGGTTTTGGAGGTGTCGTTGTGGAGCTGGGAGGGAAGAGATGGTAGGGGAACAACAAAGGAGGAGGTAACAATGCTCGATAGGAACTGTACTCATTACCTTGCTCATGTAACTGTAACCCCTCTGTACAGTATTTTTACAAAAATAAAAGGTATTAAAGAAAAGGACTATTCCACTATTCTCTTTGGATATACTTTAGGACCTAATCAACAGAAGGTTCTTAGTAGAAATTTATTGTATTATTAGAGTTGGCTGATAGTCAGAAATTCTGTATAAGTGAGGTGAATACTATTAACTGACAAAAAGGCATTTGAGCTAGTAAGAATATAAATGGGGAAAATAGGAAAAGAAGGGCAGAGAAGATCTTGAAGGCAGGAGAATTTGCATGAGAAGACATGGAAAGGAAAAATAACAGGGCATATTTGAGTGTAATTGCAAGTAGTCCAGAATTGTATTTGTGGCGTGAACTATTCTTAGAAGAATAACTTACAATAAATGAGAACAGAGTAGTGATCACATCTCAAGAAGTCCCTGTAAAACTTGCTGAGGATTTGAACTTCATCTCATAGACCAAGGGAATCAGAGAAAGGTTGTAAGAGAAAATGTGCATGTACAGATCTCAAGATGACACAGAAAGTCTGCACATCTTAAAAAATAAAAAGTGAGGGAAGGGATGGGTTGAGAATGTTGAAGGGGTGACATTGATCAAGATGCACTGTATTAATAAACTGCTGTATTGAATGGCAACTCCTTTGTACAACTACTTAAGGATAAATAAAAATTTTTTTTGGCAAATAAAAATATTTTTAAATTGAAAACCTATCATTTACTTTAGGCATCCCAAAGTTCTAATTTAGTTGTTCCTATTCACAGTTGTATATTGGAACTATCTAGAGAATTTTACAAGATTAGAATTCCTTAGCCATAAAGTTACAGTATCCTGAGATTCTTCCATAATAGATGTTTTCTAGAAACCAGGCCCTTTAAAAATATAGTTTCCACCCATTAGTATTACTTGGTTTTATCTGAAAATATGCCAGACACCTGAAAATAGGATTACAGTGTTTTTTTTCAAGCTTCCCTCTTTTTTTTTTTTATTGTGAAAATACTGTACAGAGGGGTTACAATTACATGGGCAAGATAGTGAGTACATTTCTTATCCAGCATTGTAGCCTCCTCCTTTGTTTACCCTTCTCATCCCTTCCCATCCTTCCTCCCCCCCCCCATCCAATCCTCCCCCTCCCCCAAGTTGTAAAGTTCGTTTTTGACATGACAACTTGTACTTCTCATTGTTGCAACAGGTCCACCTGTATCCTTATTTAAACGACTTGTTTTTCCCCTTCCCCTCCACAAATTATACCGACATCAAATACAGTGAAAGCAGGGGTTATACTGCGGGGGAGGGACATACAAAGCAACAAAGAAATAATCTTATAATTGCATTAGAAACAAATGCATGAAAGAAAAAAAAACATATAAATACATATCTTAGGGTTCATTTTCCTAACATCACCTTATCTGACCTTTTCTGCTTGACTCATACATATACTAGATATTGCAAATAAGGGAAATCATGGGACCTATGTTTCTTTGGGCTTGGCTTACTTCACTTAATATGATTTTTTCCAAGTCTTTCCATTTCCTAACAAGTGGGGCAATGTCATTCTTTCTGATGGAGGCATAGAATTCCATTATGTATATATACCACATTTTCTTGATCCATTCATCTACTGAGGGGCATCTGGGTTGTTTTTTTTTATTAGCATGTATTAAGTATACAAAGTGGTTTCATTGTGATATTTCTATGATATATCTAATGTACTTGGAATAAACCTCCTCTAATATTCAAAAAAAATAATAAGTACCCAAAATTAAGAAACAATGGCATAAACAAAAGGGAACCCTACTGCATTGTTGGTGGGAATGTAAACTTGTTCAATGACTATGGAAAGCAGTATGGAGGTTCCTCAAAAGACTACACATAGAGGGCTGAGAAGGTGGCTCAGTGGTAGAGTACTTACCTTGCATGCATGAGGTCCTGGATTTGATTCCTCAGTACCACATAAGCAGAAAAAGCCAGAAGTGGTGCTGTGGCTCAAGTGGGGGAGCGCTAGCCTTGAGCTGAAGAGCTGAGGAACAGTGCCCAGGCCCAGAGTTCAAGCCCCATGACCAACAACAACAACAAAAAAGACTACACATAGAGCTCCCCTATGACCCAACAATCCCACTTTTAGGCATTTACCCAAACGATCACAAACAATCCATGCTAAAGATACCAGCACAACTATGTTTATTGCAGCATTATTCACCTTAGCTAAGATATGTAACCAACCCAGATGCCCTCAGTAAATGAATGGATCAAGAAAATATGGCATATATATGGTATATATTTATATATATGTATATATATATATATACACACACATACAAAAGCACACACACTCACGCACAAACACACACACACACACACACACACACACTCACACACACAATGGAATTCTATGCCTCTATCAAAAAGAATGACACCACCTCACTTGTTAGGAAATGGAAAGTCTTGGAAAAAATTATATTAAGTGAAGTAAGCCAGACTCAAATAAACATAGGTCCCATGCTTTTCCTTATTTGCAATAACTAGTATATGTCTAGGACAAGCAGAAGAGGTCAAAAGCTATGTTCATAGGACCATATAACCTGTTGCTAAGTGAAATGAACCCCAAGATAGGGACACAAGAGATTTTATCTTTCTTGTTGTTCTTTTTAATGTACTTATAATGTACTGTGTGATTTTTTTTTGGTTTGTTTTTGTGTGTTCTTCCCCCATGGTACAATCCCAGTTGTCACTGTATACTTGATTCTGGTGTCCTGTATCTTGTATATACATTTCTTCTAATTTGGGGAGGGGAAGGGAAAAAACAAAAGGCTGAAAAAATGATACAGGATGACCCATTGTAACAATGAGATGTACAAGACAGTATGTTGAAAACAAACTTTACAACTTTGGTGGGGGGAGACAGAGGAGGGAGGAGTTGGGGAGGTGGGGAGGAAGGGGATGGTAAGGGAAAAACAAAGGAGGGGGTAACAATGCTCGCCAGGAAATGGACTCATTATCTTGCTCATGTAACTAACTCCTCTGTACAGTATCTTTACAATAAAATACATATTTAAAAATTTAAAAAAGAAATAATGGCATAGAAAGAGAGTAAGTAGTTACCCACATTTTATTGAGTGAATCAACAAGATGTAGAGGGCAAAGTCTTAAGAAATCTAAAAGCTGGCATGATGGAACAAATCTGAATCTAGAACAAAAGTAGTCTACATATTGATGTCTGAAGTATCAGTGTAACAGAGACAGAATTTAGGTCTTAAATAAGATAATAGAAAGCAAATGTGAGAATAGAAATATTACTAATTATTATAACTTATTGAATATGTTTTCAGTGAGAAGGATATACATACATTGTTAAACCTCAAATGTATCCATAATAATCATAATTCCTAATATTGTTTTATTTTTTATTGTTAAAGTGACATATAGAGGGTTACAGTTTATAAGTAAGATAATAAGTACATTTCTTGTCAAACTTGTTACTCCTAATATTATTTTTGTTTCTGGTCTCAATTCTAAGGATTTCTAGTACGGTTAAAGCTTCCTATGAGATAAAATTTATTATCTGAATTTCATAGATAGCTGATTGGAACTCAGAAGTATAGCACAGCCTTGAGAAATGACTGACCCTTATGGCCTTTTTGTATGGTGCCATTGTTACCTTCCCTTGCCATTTGCCAATTCTGATTTATTCTTTTTATAAATATAGACCTCTGGTTTTTAATCTATAGAAGGAAGCTACATCTTTTTTGCCAATTCTGATTTATTCTTTTTATAAATATAGACCTCTGGTTTTTAATCTATAGAAGAAAGCTACATCTTTTGTTCTTTGTCACATATGGAATCTTATCTATTAAGCCACTTTTAGAAATGGCTGTCCTAGTAATTGGTCATGTGTGTACACAGTCATAAGAACACCAGTTAATGCAAGAGATAAGTGGGAAATGAGCAAAGAGAGGAAAAAGAAAGTAAGGTAAAAGAAGACAATAAAAGCCAAGAAAGAAAGGAAGGAAGGAAGCAAGAAAAGAAGGAAGAAAGAGACGAAAGGAAAGAAAGAAAAAAAGCGAAAGGAACAGTGCATTTGAAAGAAAATACTGTTTCCTTTCAAATACAGACTTTCCATTACAAAGTAAATTCTTCCTTCCAAGTTTGTGACTAGATTGATACTTAAAAAGAAAATCTTCATCTGGTTTCCTTGAAGATAAAGAGAAAAATAAGATTGGATGTTTTCTGGCTTGGGAACCCTTACAGTTTCATTTGACTGAGAATTGTGCTCATTTTTCACTCATTTCACATGCTTTTGTTTCCCTGATGTCTATTCTTGTTTGAAAAGCACACATTCCCTTCTTGTAGGTGATTGATTTTATTTGTTTCACCTAGCACCCATCAAGGATTGCTTGCTAGTTTGCCCCAAAAATTGGCAAAACTATTGCTTTTAACCCAGACTTTTTCCATAAGAACCAAGTCCTGCATTCACTTCATCCAGATGTTGGTGCTTATTTCCAACAAGCTTGGCCATTTCCCCATTCAGTTGTTCTTCCCTGTCTTATATTGAAGTCATTATTGGAGGAGACATTCAGTAAAGAAGACTAAGACGAGTTCCTTAAGCTACCTCTGTGTAGCATTGACTTTCTGGAAAAATTGACTCAAATGAGTGGTTAACATGGGATTGTTTTAACACAAAATTCGAACATAGGAACTTGAATCATCAAGTTGATATGTTATGTGTACTTGGGATTTTAGGATTTGTTCACTGAATGAGACTATGTGTGCATCTCAGCTCTAAGGCTGTTCAGCGTGGGGCCAGCCTCACTCAATGATAGTCTAAAAAAAGTTGATTGAAGAACTGATTGTTATAATTTATCATAACACCTAAAAATAGATGGCTACTAGCAGCCTACTAGAAAGGTAAGGATTAACACTTGCTGAATACCTGTTACATGCCAAGTACTTATAGGCCCATTAAGATTCAGTATTTCATCTGATCCTTGTGAAATCTGCTTTATGATATTAGTTTTATTAGTGAAGAATAAAGCTGAGAGTGGTGACGTAATGTGATAAAACATTTACAGTTAGTTTTAGCCAAACCTACAGTTCAAACCTAACTTGGCCACCAGAGGCCCCAAATCTTTCTCAAACTAGAACTGACTCTTAGAGAGCTACCTTTCTGACTGTTATATATAGTTCTCTTCTAAACTCCCTTAGGAAGCCACTATCAGTGGCTCAAGCCTATAATCCTAGCTACTGAGGATGCTGAGATCTGAGGATCATGGTTTGAAGACATCCCAGGGAGGAAAGTTTGTGAAACTCTTTTCTACAATTAATCACCAAAAAACACCACCACCAACAACAACAAAAAATCCTGGAAGCAGAGCTGTGGCTCAAGTGTTACAGTGCTAGCCTTGAGGAAACGAGCACAGGGACAGCACCTGGACCCTGAGTTCAAGCCACTGGACTGTCATGACAAAACAAAAGAGCAACTATTTTCAGTTAGGGGGTGAGATATTCTTAAGCTGTCTTGAAGCAAATATAGTTGGTAGGCTTTGTAGGGGCATGCAAGAAGGATGTGTGCATCATTATTCACAGGATTTATGTGTAGATTTAGGTATATCCCCAGCACTTCTGTTAACTAATTGGAATGTCTTCATGGATACACACATCAACTCTATAAAAACAAATGCCTCCCTTTCCTCCCCGTCCCCGGGCTCTCATGGTATCTTTTGTGTACTCACCTGGATTCCAGCACAATTTCCTAATGGGTTTCTTGTTTCTAATCTTTCTCCCTCTAATCCCTCTTCTGCACTGCAGCTACAAAATTCTTCCAAGACAGAGATAACCCTTTGGTTGTCTATATAACAAAGTCCAAATTCTTCAATGAGTTTATTTATACAGCCAGTATTTATTGAGTAGTCACTATATGTAAGGTAATGCTCCAAATAGGTAGATAGAAATGAGTGAAACACCCTCTGTTTTCCTCTGACCTTGAATCTATAGCCTTCTCAAGCATACATTTTGACAGGAGACAAATAATGCCAGTAATTGCCTTTTATTTAAGCAATAAGTTATTAAGAATACTAGAGAATGTAGCTTGTGGCTTCAGATGGGCAGTTTGCAGTTTTAATCCGCTTTTCAAGATAGGATTTTTTTTGCTTTATTTTTGTTTTTTGGATGGTCATGGGGCTTGAACTCTGGGCCTGGGTGCTGTCCCTGAGCCCTTCAACTTGCCTTGGCAAGCTTTCTACCAATTGAGCCATAGCACCACTTCTGTTTTTTTTTTTCCTTGTGGTTAATTGGAGATAAGAGTCTCACGTACTTTCCTTCCTGGGCTGGCTTTGAACTACGATCCTTATCTCAGCCTCCTGAGTTGCTAGGATTATAGGCATGAGCCATCAGCACCCAGCTCAGGATAGGTTTTACATGTGACATTTGGACAAAGAATGAAAAAGGGAAGGAAGTAGGCATATACAAGCCTGGGGAAATGTACAGCAGGCAAGGTAATGACTGGTGTGTAGATTCTGAGTTGAATGTACATTTGAGCCCTTGATATTCCAGGAATATCAAGGAGGCCAAATAGTTGTAGTAGATGAACCATTTGTGATGATTATTAAGTACAAGTTCAGAGATAAGGGGTTATTTGATTGGCCATGATAAGGCTTTTAGCATTTATGGTGAGGAAATAATGAGCAGAGGTATGATATAATATGACTTAGATTGTCAAAGTCTCATTCTGACTACTGTTGACTATGTTGAGAATCAACAGTGGGGTAGGCATTTGAAAAGCAAAGAAGCTAGAAAGAAGCCAGAAAACCATGCACAGTGGGGCTAGTAAAGAGTGATCAAATTTTTGATATGTCATAAAGTAGACCCAACAAGCCAGGCACCAGTAGCTCATGCCTGTAATCCTAGCTACTCAGGAGTCCTAAGACCTAATGATCATGGTTCAAGGCCAGTCTGGACAGGAAAAGTCTGTGAGACTCTTAGCTCCAATAAACTACCCGAAAACTGGAAGTGGTGCTGTGGCTCAAGTGTTAGAGCGCTAGCCTTGAGCTGAAGAGCTGAGGGACAGCACCCAGGCCCAGAGGCCAAGGTCAGCGACCGAGCCCTCCCCCCAAAAAAAGTAGAACCAACAAGATTTTTTTTTTTATGAATTGGGAGGTGTTCAAAATAGAGAGGGGTCAAGGTTTCTAAAGAGTGACATCTCTATCATTGAAGAAAATGGATTAGATGTCAGGGATGTGTGGGGAAGAATGTTAAGGATCACTCCCAGTTTTCTAACTATAGTAATGGATATGCTTCCAAAGTTGATCCTCATTATTTGTCTTCATGTTGGAAATGAGCATTATCATTTATATATATATTTTTTTTGGGTCCGGTCGGGGGGCCTGAACTCTGGGCCTGGGTACTGTCCCTCAGCTCTTCAGCTCAAGGCTAGCGCTCTACCACTTGAGCCACAGCGCCACTTCTGGCTTTTTTCTTTTTGCTTATGTGGTGCTGAGGAATCAAACCCAGGGCCTCGAGCATGCAAGGCAAGCGCTCTACCACTGAGCCACCTTCCCAGCCCCTCATTTATATTTTTTTATTGAAGTCAAAAGATGAAGATTAGTTCTTTACTCTTCATTATCCCTTTCTCACCACATCCAATCCACCTACACAACCTGTCCATCAATGTTCTTTAAACTTCCACTCTTGTCACTGCTGATTAAATCATCATTGTCTCTAGCCTAGAATATATAGCTGTGGCATACATTTTTGATACCCAGCAGATAGTAAGATTATTTTTTTTCTTGTAAGAAAAGGAAGAGATACTATCGCTTACCCACCCCCACACACAAATAAAGATCATTTGGCTGTCATATTAAGTGACCATCTTCTGCTTTTCAATTTGGTCTAGTTTGAGTCTCTGCATTTAATGTGAAGGTAAACA
The DNA here is from genome assembly GCF_024711535.1 of Dipodomys merriami. Taxonomy (NCBI): domain Eukaryota; kingdom Metazoa; phylum Chordata; class Mammalia; order Rodentia; family Heteromyidae; genus Dipodomys; species Dipodomys merriami. Next base: position 4,845,825 of record NW_027204937.1, read on the forward strand.
TGACTGGATATAGATCTTTCACTTCACTTAGTTTTCAGTAATCACATCTGCTTTTTTGCTCGTTTGTTTTCCTGTCTTTCCTTACCTTATTTTGGATTAATTGAATGTATCTTTTATTAACTGATAATTAATTATAAATTAAATATATTCAATCCCATTAATTCTCAGTTTTGTGGCTTGTCAGGTGTCTCTTTTTTTGCATTCTTTTTAAGATTGTTTTAGTGATTAAAATAAACCTTCTCAAATTAGTGTACTTAACTGTCAAAACAAATTACCAAAGACTGAGTGGCATAAACAGCAGACATTACTCTTCTGCCTATTCTGGAGACTGGAATTCCTTGATCAAAGTGCTGGCAGATTCAGTTTCTGGTGAAGACTGTCTTCCTGCCTACTAGATGGTCACTTTCAGTGTTTATTCTGTGTGTGTGTGTGTGTGTGTGTGTGTGTGTGTGTGTGTGTGTGTGTGTGTGTATGTGTGTGTGTGTGTGTGTGTGTGTGTGTGTGTGTGTGTGTGTGTGTTGGACTTTTTTCTTACGAGGACATCAGTTCTATCTATTGGAATTAGGAGCCTCAGTTATAACCTCATTTAAACCAAATTACCTCTACAGTAAAGACACCAGTGACACAGAGTATTCAGGCTTCAGCATTTGAATTTTGGATGAACACAATGTGTTCCATAACAAAAAAAAATCATACCCATTTCAAAGAAAATCTGATAACTAGCAGATTATATTTCTATGTAGTCACAAAGTAACTATTTTTATCACTTGTATCTCTTGATTAAGATTTGGTTCCATCTAGTATCTTTTCTTTTTAGACCTCCTCTAGAATTTTTTATGATGCAAGGTCAACTGGCAAAAGATACACATATATCATGCTAGCGTGATATATAGCTATAGATACAGATATAGATATAGATATAGATATATTGCTCAGTGTGGAACTAGTGGTAGGCAGGTTCTTTTTTCTTCTTCCTCTTCTTGTTCCTTCAGCATCTGGAGATGTGAATATTTTGTATTTTGACACCATTGTTTCTGAGTGATTTTTTCCATTTCTTTAATTTATTGTCAAGGTAATGTACAGAGAGGGGTTACAGTAAGGTAATGAGTATATTTTCTTGTCGAACCTTGTTACCCCCACCCTCATCTGAGGGATGTTTCTTTAACTTTACAATTCTTTAACCAGATGAAAATTTGAAGCCAGATATCATCTTATTTTTTCTATTAATAAGTTTTTTTTCATTGTGAAAATACCGTACAGAGGGGTTACAATTACATGAGCAAGGTAATGAGTACATTTCTTATCAAGCATTGTTGCCTCCTCCTTTGTTTCCCCTTACCATCCCTAGTCCCACCCAGCCAAAGTTGTAAAGTTCATTTTTCGACTTAGCAACTTGTACCTTTCATTGTTGCAATGGGTCCACCTGTATCGCTATTTAAACAATTTGTTTTTTCCCTTCCCCTTCCCAAATTATACCAAAATCAAATACAGTGAAACAGGGATCATACCATGGGGGTGGGACATACAAAGCAACAAAAAAAATCATTTTATAAATACATTAGAAACAATAGCAAGAAAGAAAAATCATTTGAGTCCTTACCTTGGGGCTCCCAAGTAGTTGGGATTTAAGATGGTGTCTGGGTTCATTTTGCTTAACATCAACTTAGGCGAAATGAACCCAGATATCATTTTAAATCCCAACTACTTGGGAGCCGGAGGAAGAGGACCATGAGTTTGAGACCAGTTTATGCAAAGGTTTTGAGGAGACCTTTTATGCAGGTATACAGAATATAAAATGGTTTCCAGCATCTAAAACTTTAATTTGCAGACAAACAGGGCAGATTTGACTAGCATCTCTGACTAGCCTAGCTTTCAAGACAAAGATGAGTTTCAGTCTCACAGACCTCTGGTTTTGTACCAGAGAGTCAGAATAGCTGTCTACCTCTATCCCTGCATCTAGCAAGAGAAGAACATGAAGCATAGTAAGAGTGTAGGAAAGTAAATTGAAGCTGGACACTGGTGGCTCACACCTGTAATCCTAGCTCAGGAGCCTGAGATCTAAGGATCACAGTTCAAAGTCAACCCAGGCAAGAAAGTTCATGGGTCCTTATGGGTCATTTTTCACTGGCTGCTTTTAAGATTTTTCTTTTTATCTTTGTTTTTATTATAGTATGCAGAGATTCAATGTTCTTTGAATTCATGCTTCCTGAATTTGTAAGTTGATGTCTTGTCTCAGGCCTGGGAAATTTTCAGCATTTCCATGCTACTGAGATTACACATATTAGGACCTTTGACTCTTGGCTCATTGGCTCCTAAGAAACTTAAAGATGTAATTTTTTTCAGAGAATGTTCTCTTGCATGTTCTTTTCCTCTCCATCCTGCTCTCTTTCCATCTTTCATTTGTCCTATATTTTTGAGTTCATCACTCTTGGATCTAACCATCCTCAATCAGCCCTTAGACATATCAGTTATTTATTTTAAATATGAAGTTTTTCATTTTATAGAGGTTTTTGCCAGCTCTTGTTTGTTTATCAATTCTGAGACTATGTTCTTTTCATCCTTAAGCATTGCTTAATGAACTACTTCTAATTCTTACATCTTTGATATCTTAGGTTCAATATCAAATGTCTTTTCCTTTCATTATGAATTTCATTCTCTTCCTCCATATGTCTAGAAATTTGGAGTTTTATCATGGGCATTGTGACTAGACACTGGATTATTTATATGCCTGTAAAAATACTGAATTTTGAAAGCAGGTAGCTTATTTACTGAACTCTGTTTTGTTTCTTTTGTAATGAGCACTTACTGAAATCTCTGTTGAGATCATTTAGTTGAATCCTTTATAGTATTTTGTGCAGTACACATGTAATCAGAGATTAGGTTAGCATTTGTATGTTCAGTGCTAGAATTCCTTTCTTTGGCTCTCTTTTTCTAAGATCCTCTCTTAAACTATTTCTACCTACACTCGTTACTTCCGCTCTGACCTCTAATTTCTGATCATAATATATAGCACTGATAACAGCCCTTCCCAGACCAAAACAAAATTACAAAATTAGCAAATATATAAAAGCCATTTTTGTTTCCATGTATATAGTCTTCCTCAGTTTCTACTTGATTTTGACCCTGATTTAGTGATTTTACTTTGCATTATAGCAAGTTTGTATTATGCTTATTTATAATTGCTATCTATGGTCAATTGATCTGACATGAGCTACTCAGCCATTATCAGAAGTGAAATCCCTGAATAATGTTTTTGAAAGCAGTAGAATATGAAGATGTAAGAGTATTTGGCTAGCATATGTGTGGACTTGGGTTCCATCCCCAGTACCCCAAAAAAGGAGTAAGGAAGCAAATAGAATTATTTTGTCCCCTTGGGTAAAAGTCTTGGGTCTTTCTGTTGTAGTTTCCTGTGGCCTGCTAGGTTTGACCCTCTTCTTTAAACTCTATCCTGAGTTTGTGTAGCTTCCTCTCTTACTTTCCTGCCTTGTCTCCCTTGATTTCCATCAAGCTTTAGGTCATGTGAAGCTCTTTCCTTCCACAAAATCTTTGCATCTGCTGTCCCCTTTCCTTGGAAATTGCTGGATATTGTTCCTTTCAATATCTTTGTTTAGATTGCATTTTTTAGAGAACTTTCCTGACTCATTTTTCTAAAATCATTGTGTTTATATGAGTAACTATTTCCCTCAGTACTCTATATCACTTTTGCACAGCATATCTATATCTATATCTATCTATCTATCTATCTATATATATAATAATCATACATACTTATTAGCTTTTGCTACCTTTCTATTATCTCAGAGGTGGAGTCATTGTTTATCTTCACTTAATCTTCTATACCTATTTATCATGTCTAAATAGAGTAATGTGTTCAATTAAACATTTGTTGAATCTATAAAGAATCAACTATATTTGAATGGTGGCATTCTCATTTTCCCTTTCTTGATAGAACTTTGTGAAAGCAATGAGTTTTATTCATCTTTGTCTCATTACTTTTTAGAATGATGCCCAGCATACAAGGTAACCATGTACATCATGTGTGAGCTTTATAAATAAATACAGGGTAAAACTACACAAAAGTACCAACTTTGGGAATGAAACTGAATACTCTAGTTATGAATTAAGTCAGAATGTATCTACTGGTAAGTGAAAGCATTATATATAAAGCTAATGAAGTTGTAAAACCAAAAAAAAAAACCAACAAAGCATAGCTTATATTATCTTTCAGTTGTGTGTTTGCTCCTAGGGACTATGCAGTATTGAAATCCATCTACTTTTCCTCAGCATAGAAAAAAATGTTCCAGGCTACACTTTTTCCTTTCATCATATGTTCAACACAAAAAACCAGGCAAGGTGTTTTTTAGCTTCTGGATAAGAAACCAGCAAGTGAATTGTTAAAATAACTTATATTAGTCCAAAATAGCTAGTTATACAGTTCCAGTACTAGAGAGACAGAGGAAGAAAGGTCACAAATTCAAGACCAACCTGAGGCTGCAAAGAAAGGTATGTTGCTCAGTGGTATAATGCTTGTGTATCATGTGCAAGGCCCTTCAGTAGAAAGAAAGAGGAAGAAGGAAGAAGAGGAAAGAAGGAAGAGAGTTGACATTATAAGTGAAAACAAATGGAAAGAAGTTGTAAAAAATGGTGGACATTTCTTTTATACACACACACACACACACACACACACACACACACACACACACACACACACACACACACACACACACACACACACACACACACACACACGTATTTTACTCTACAATAAAAAAAGTTTAAAAAAACAAAACCAGTCTTGGGCTGGAAAGGTGGTTCAGTGGTAGAGTGCTTGCCTTGCATGCATGAGGCCATAGGTCCTAAGCACCACATAAGCAGAAAAAGCCAGATCTGGCACTGTGGTTCAAGTAGTAGAGCACTAGCCTTGAGCTGAAGAGCTGAGAGACATCCCCCAGGCCCAGAGTTCACGCCCCATGACCAACAACAACAACAACAACAAAAATAGTCTTAAGGCTAATGCATAAAACCTGAGTTTTTAACTTTTCAGTGGTTAATTTTCATTTTTTGTGCTCTTGGAGTTAGAACTTATTGCTTTACAGTCATTCCACATACTTGTTCAGCTGGTCGTTTACCACATGAGCCAGGCCTCTGGTCCTTTGGCTAATTATTTTTTGGAGATATGGTTTAATGGACTTGTCTACCTGGGTTAATATGGAACCACAATCCTGAAAATCACAGCTTTTTGAGTAGCTAGAATTATGAGTGTAAGCCACTGGCACTCACCTATGAATCTGATTTTAGCAGGAGAGAAAAACTTTTCTCTTTTAAGAGCTTTGTTTAAACAAAATGACCATGTGATTCTTAAAATAAATTATAGATTGTATCTACATAGATTGTATCTATATGTTTTCCTTGACTGTAAACTCTTCACTAATAGTATTGACCTCTTAGACAGGGCAATTCTTTTTGTAATTTTACACACATTTCATTTATTTGTCATAATAATTTGTTTTAGAGAGAATAAGAGATGATCTTGAATAAGATTAGGCCTTGATCCAGGGTCTTAGGATTCCTTGTCTTGTGATCTAGGTGCCACATTAGGGACAAAGTTGAAACGTCTAAGTGATCTAGAAAGATAGTCTAAATGAGAGTAAACAGACAAGGCAAAGGGATCTTTCTGGCTTCCCTAGAAGCTGCTCCAGCACTCAGTTCCTCTCCTCTGAGACAACTGGGCACAGAGCAATGTGTCTCCAGTGTTAGTAAAGCATGAGTGCAGTCATGTTGATGAATTAGTAACACTTGGCCAGAGTTGTTGGCAATGACAGTGAGTGGTAAGGCTTTTCCCCAACTTAAGAGAGCAGGCCCGCATGAAGTGGTTGGTCATCTCATCATCTCCACTCAACCAACTTCTGCCAGAATAGGAAATGTGGGCAGCCCTGTGTTTTACACTTCCCAGTTTTCCAAGAGAAACTAGAATCTTCATCTTAAAGAAAATCTCCCAACGTAATAGTAGTGTCTTAGTTTTGAAAACATAAAGGCCAAATAAAATATGCCTTCAGGCCAGAGATGCCAACCTGTTCTCTCATCTCTGCTTTCTACTCTCTTGCATTACCATTTTTTCCATGTTCCAAACACAGGTGCTACTTTCAGAAATAAAAACCTAAAATCCAAAGTATCATAGGATAACTTGTCCATTTTGATCTTGACCTAAAAACTAACCCAAAGAAGACCTGCATCCGCCCGTTGCAAGCTCCCATCATATTTCAATGGGGTGGACCTTCCTGCTCACTCTTTACCTGCTCTAGTCACAGCTGATACCTGAGAGGATGGCAGCAAAAAGAATGTAGTCATCGTTTAGAGGAGCTCAGTCTGTATATTTCTGAGGCAACCCCTTGGCAAAGACACCTTTGTTGTGAATCTAGTTATTTCACTGGGAAATAAATAACCATGAAAGGGGCACCATGTTCTTCTATACTGTGCCAAAAGCATTAGAGAATAGAATGTAAGTTCTGAGGTCAACCCTTAGAAAACAAGCACTTCCAGTCTGTTGAAACGAGTGCTCAGTGAATTGACAGACTAGCTCATTCTGAGCAATCAGGAAGAAATTACAATTACGACCAGATGCTAGGTAAAAACAAGAGTTGCTGACCCTTTGGGATTCCATTCTCCCAACTACATTTACTCTTTTGGTGGTACCCTTTTCATTTCAGAATGAGTGTTGGGAAGTGAAGGCTGCCTATAACAGGCATTCTGTACAGCCTCCCCTGCAAAACAAATTTTATTAGCTTTGTTTATTCATTCAAAATGTCAGACATTGTTTAGGTACTAGGAAGTGAAAATAATGTGGACCTTACTTTATAAGATCCCAGTGGGTAAGGTTTATTGGTATTCTCAATAAACTAATTATTACAAAATATGATTATTAATGCTAGTGTAGAGAAGAGAATATTTGTCTTCTTGAACTATCAACCCCTACTCCTTCCCTGAATTTGCTGCTAATGAAATGTCTGATCATCTTCCTGTCCTGCATTTCCTGCCATATTGATTTTTCCTACCATATTGATTACTCCCCAAATCAAAATAATTTCCCATAGCCTCAAATTCAATGAAAGTGTAAATGCTTGTTTTTCTCCTAATACTAATTGTCTTCCATCCTTCTTATCCATCTTTATTTCTGCCCCTTTATTTATTCTCTAATTTAATATACACTCACCCGGGATCAATGTGTTCCCAGAAAAAATAGATCCAAATGTAAAATATGTTACATACCACCAAGAAGAAAATATAAAGTGTTATATAATAACTTTCTATGCCTCCATTATGGTTGATTCATCCTACATTCATTTCACAAATATTATTGGACAACTATGATATTCTGGTCTTGCGGCTTGCTCCATTACTTTCTATCATGATGAATTTATCCTAGTGCTTGAGATAGAAGTTTTAGATCCCCGGCCCAAACTCTATTCACTTGTCCTTTTATGCCAAATAAAGAGACATGGTGAAGTAAAGAGAAAGGAGAGTTTTTGTGTGACAGCCATGGGAAGATAACACTTCAGCCCATCTTTAGCTATAATCCAGGTACAGACATAAGCTTCTAGATTTTATAGACAAAGAATTGGAAGCAGGAGGAAAAAAATATGCATAATAATTAAGCAGTCCAAGTCAAAGTATGGCTCAGTTGATCATAATTTAATTCTTGTTGTGGAAGGAGTTCCAGAGAACTTAGCACTGTCATCTCTGGTCAAAATAAACATGTCATTGTCTCCTGATAGATGGTCTGAACTAAGGCTCAATTGTTTCTTAGGGCTGTTTTCACTTCCATGTCATGAAGATGCTATGGACCAATCCTCTCCTTCCCTTATTCTAAAGTAATTACAAAGACCCACAGAGAAAATGGGTGAGACCAGAGAGAAATACAAAATGGAGGCAAGCCTCTCTCCTGTTTTTTGGTTAATTCATTTGCTCTGTAAGCAATCATTGCTTTTCAGAAAAAGCAGTTTTTAAGCGGCTTGTACATTCTCTCACTGGATTGCAGGTTCTTTGATATCCAGAACATGCTTCATCACCATAACCCAGAGTTGACCCTATAGGAATAATATGTTCAAGACTTGCATGATTTGTTTTCATGGAAAAAACCATGGTGTTATTTTGGAACCTTACCACAAAACTGTCCCAATGAAATTCAACAACGTAATATACTTGAAAATTTAGTATTGCATAGGAGTTAAGATCAAGGACTTTTGATACGAAGAGACACAGTTTGAGACCTTAGGCAAGTTAATCTTCCTTGCCATTCTTTCTAAAAGGAAGATGACGATGACAATGAAGGACGTTACTGAGATTCAGAGCAGTCTGGTGATTTACTCAAAATTACAAGCCTACTGAGAAATAGAGCCCAGGCCCAGCTGCAGAAGACATTTTCTTCCTCTGTATACAGTTCTTGCTCTCAGGAAATACACTCAAAGGGCTGATCACTATGAGGCTCAAGTAGCTATTCTTTCCTAGTTTGATTAGAAATGAATCTTTCCAAATGGTTGTTTTAGGATCTTTGAGATTCGAGTAAACATTCAGCAGTACATAGCTGAGATTTATCCACTTCTGAACAGGGTTGCCTACATCTTAGCAAGCTGGATAGAGTATAGGGAAACATTTCTGTCCCCATGTACAGCACACAGTTTTGTTTAGAGCCACCAACCAAATTAGGAATTGAATCCTAGACATGGGTTTTCAAAAATGAGAATCTGGTTTTCTGTAGCATTCAGAAATCTGTGTCCTTGGAGAGCTGTCCTGCCTTCCCTAGAGACAACTTTTCAGTCAATGGAGATTCTCTTGACAGTGCCGGGACACTTCAAGTTTTTTCTTAAAAGTCTGTACTCTACCATGGTTTCCCTTATTTGCAATAGCTAGTATATGTCTGAGACAAGCAGAAAAGGTCAGAGAAGTTTATGTTAGGTGAAATGAACCCCAAGATAAGTATTCAACTGTTTTTTCTTGCATGTGATTGTTTCTAACACATTTATAAGATGATTTTTTTGTTGCTTTGTATGTCCCTCCCCCACGGTATAACCGCTGCTTTCTCTATATTTGATGTTGGTATAATTTGTGGAGGGGAAGGGAAAAAAACAAATCGTTTAACTAGGGATACAGGTGGACCCATTGCAGCAATGAGATGTACAAGTCGTTATGCTGAAAAACGAACTTTACAACTTTAGTGGGGGGGGAGGGGAGAAGGGGGTATGGGGTGGGGAGATGAGAAGGGATAGGAAGGGGAAACAAAGGAGGAGGCAATAATGCTTGATAAGAAATGTACTCACTATACTCATTATCTTGCCCATGTAATTGTAACTCCTCTGTACGGTATTTTCACAATTAAAAAAAAAAGTCTGTACTCTGTCTTAATATTCTCATTCTTTTCCTCAGTCAACGATTCCCTATTAGTAAGACACAGTAAGTACTTCAAGGTTTGACCCTGTTCTGGGGTGACAGCATAGATTAGGAGGGGGAGATGATGTGATCCAGAGACATTTGGTGCTTTTAATGGTGAGACTCCCTTCCCATCCCCCACCCCCCACCCCATACCACCATTCAATTCAAGCTGCCCTGTTTTTCTCACTCTTCATTGTAGGGTTATATGCTACCTACTGCCACCAGTTTCGCCTTGATTGAACTCTTGATTGCTACTCTTGTCTCTAAACTTTCTGGGTTTAGAAATCTGAAGTTAAACAAAGCTACATTTCTGAAAGAACTGAGATACTCATGCTGAACTGGCATTTAATGTCTAGTCTTTCCAAAAAAACAAACATTTGTAGACTTATTTTCTAGCTTAAAGGTAGTTTGAACAGGACACTGGTGGCTCACGTCTGTAATATTAGCTACTCAGGAGAGTAAAGTCTAAAGATTATTGAGGGAGCAACAAAGTTTGACAAGAAATGTTCTCATGATCTTACTTATGTAACTGTAACCCTTCTGTACATCACCCTTACAATTAAATTAAATTTTAACAAAAAGCCTGAGCAGAAAAGTTGGTGAGATTCTTATCTCTAATTAACCAAGAAAAAGCCAGAATGGAGGTATGGCTTGAGTGGTAGACAGCCTTGAGCAAAAGAGCTGAGCAGGAGCATAAGACCTGAGTTCAAGCCCCAATACTAGCAAAAAAATAAATCAGAAGCCATAAATTTGACCCATTTCTCTTGTTTTGTAGATAGAGCACATGGTGCAGGGCCACGCTGCCTTTCCTGAACTACAAGCCAAAGCCTCGGCCAGGTACTGTTCACTTTGTTCCCCTACAGCTTTCTTGTGTCACTGTATGACAATCATTCCCTTTGGACTGTTACGTGATTTTCACATCTCATGGACAAAGAAAATGCCTGACAGCATTTAAGATAATCATCCAGATGGTCCAGCACATGTATGTATTGATTTTTAGAATGAATTAAAGAAACTCAGAAAACCTAGAGATTCCCCAAAGTATCTAAGAAATGGATGATAAACTTTATTTTTCAAACTTTTGATATAGATGAGGGTGCTTGGATTCCAGAGTCCATCGCTTTATGCCTTCATACCTCACTATAAAGAAAAATAACAATATTAAACACTTTGTATGGTTATTTAGAAAATTAAATGAGTTCAAATCATTGCTGCCACTTAGTAATAATTGTTAAGTTGTAATAGGTGTTTAGCAAATACCAGTGGTAATGATAGAAATGATTATGGTTTAGGTACTTATATTAAACAATCCAATTCCACCAAGAAGTTTCCTGCTCATATGGAAGGCACACCTGTGCAGAATGCAGTGCATGCTCACTGTAGTATAGGAAGTGTGCTCTTAGAATGTGAAAAAAGAAGGCTAGTCCTGACATGTTGTCTAATAAAAACGTAAGTTTTTATTTCCAGGAATCTCTAATTATAATGCTGTGACCCTTGAGAGGACTTATACCATATACCCTCAGCAACTGGCCTTTATCTACTTAGAGGCAGTATAGTGTAGAAAAGGGATCCTGAATTTCAAATCATCAGTGAGCCCTTTTTGTTGTACACCAAGCTTTGTTCATCTCAACAAAACATGTTATGTATAGATTTCTGTGAAGATACAAATTCTTGAAAAAGAATCCAGCATTCATAAGCCACAAGAAATGAGCACTAGGTTTGGAGTTTAGAGAACTGAATTCAAAATCTAACTCTATTGTTAGAAAGTATCAGAAGGTCAGCCTGAGCACCTCTAAATTATTCTCTGAGTTCAGTGATGTATTTGAGAATCCATCACTTTGGAGACTGAGTATGACCATGCTGCTGAGAACTAATTCTATTGTCCTCTCCAGAATTAGTTATATTCATTTTTTTTCACATAACTGCATACCCTCTTCCACTTGCTTTCTTGGATTTTTCCTCTTTAGAGATGTTTTTCCAGAGACTTGAGTAATCTCTTGATCACTCTGTTTGCTTATTTTCTCTCCTTCTTTGCTCACTCTAATTTGAATTCTGTCACATCACTCCCCTGAAACATTTCACGTTATGGTCACCATTGACTTAGGCATTGCTACATCCACACAACATTCTTAACCCTGTTCCTGGTTCCTGAGTTCTTAGCAGTACATGACACCAATGATTGTGCTTTTCTTCTGTTCTTTTATTTTGGCTTTCTAGAATGTCACTCTCTTCCTGTTCCTTCTGTGTCTCCAACTCCTTCCTTTCAAGCTCATAGTCATTTTTGGCCATCAACATCAGTGTTCATCACAGCCATGTTTCTGTTTTTTTGTTGTTGTTTTTTCTGCTCTCTCTTCCAAGGTGATTCCCCACTATACCGTTGACTTCATTTCCTTCTGTATTTGGCTGACTTTCAAATGTTATCTCCAGCTCAGAGATATATTCCATGAATATTAGTTATCTTCCACCTTCTATTGTCTTACAAAGGAAAGGGCTTCTGTAATCATATCAGATTTATGAAGACGTTTTAGGTCTTACAATAAAATAGGCATAACTGCTCTTGCTTGAAAGGGAGACTAAATCCCTGAGATATGGAGCCCTTTACCTCTTCTTCTGTGACTTGGGGCTTTCTGAAATCAGTGCGGATCAGCTCAACTGGGAGCTGAGCACCAGCAAATCGTGTCTGAAATTGTGCAGAAAAAGTGTTGATAAACACATTGGGTGTTTTATCTTCATGTTTAACCATAATCCTCTTAAGTCTTATCTCTGAATAGATGTCTTGCAATAAATTGAGTAAACAATAACTAGTTGTATCCATACGTGCAAACTGAGAACCAAAGACTCTTTTCAGTGGTGCTAAATAACCAGATCTGCTGGGCCCTGGTGGCTCACACCTGTAATCCTAGCTACTCAGGAGACTGAGATCTGAGGATCGAGGTTCAAAGCCAGCCCAGGCAGAAAAGTCCATGAGTCTCTTATCTCCAATAAACTGCTCAGAAAACCTCAAGTGGCACTGTGGCTCAAGGAGTAGAGTGCTAGCTTTGAGCTGAAGAGCTAAGAGACAGTGCCCAGGCCCAGAGTTCAAGCCCCATAACCCCCCCCCCCACACACACACACACCATATTATTTACTTCTTAGCCAGAGATCATATTGTTGCAACTTTAGCTCTTTTTATTATGTGCCTTGACCAACAATGTCTCAGATGGAAGTTCGGGTAATATCAGGGATTTAGAAGACTTCAATGATGTTGGGGGTCTTGTGATTTTGCCTAAGCTAGCTCCAGATTATAATCTTCTACTATTCTTCCTCTGAAATTGGGATTACAGTGATGGACCACCACAAACAGACCATTCTAACCTTTTAGTCTGGGCTGATCTCAAACCATAATTCTTTTATTTTTGCCTCTAGTATAGCTGGAAATGGCATGATTTCCTGCAAATGACATTATCTTATTTTCTTTATGGCTGTGTACCTCCACATACACACACACACACATATATATATCATATTTTCTTCATCCATTATGTGTGATGTGATATATATGTGATCTATCTATATGCTATATCTGTAGCTAACTAGCTAACTATATCACATCTTCTTCATCCACTCATCTGTTTTGGGGCATGTTGGCTGATTCTGTTATCCTGCTATTACAAATAGTAAGGACTACAATAAACATAGAAATGCAGGTGAACATTTTTCCTCATCTGATTTATTCCTCTAACTTTTGGGCCTCCTCTTATTCCCATCATCCCACTGAAGAGTAATTACTTAAAATTTATTGATTTTCTGGTATGACAATTTTCAGGCACAGTTTTTTCACTAATGAGGGTGATGCAGATCCCAGGACCACTCCTCTTTTCCTCTTTGAGGCTTCAGGATGGGAGGTGAGGATGCATTCAGTGCCAGGAGGACTTGGGTCTGGGAAAGGCCTCTAGAGCTGAGGAATGAGGATTGCTATCAGGAAGGTAAAAAGACAAGGAAAGGGGTTGTGGGAAAGTGGAAGCAGAAGAGGCAAACAGGTAAGGTGTGTGTGCAGATTATGAAAACAAAATGTAATCTAATGCTTTTTTTTTCTTGAGAAGTAAACCAGCAAAGATTTACAACAGAAAAAGATAAGCAGAGCTTCTGCTAGACAGGAAGGGTGCCAAGGGAGGACACCTAGTACTTTATTTTTAATAAAAAGTAGTTTAATCGTTTAACACTATTAAAGTTGCCTTTTTATAAAACTACATTTTCATTAAAGGCAGTTTAGTGTGGATAGATCATGGAAAATACAGGGTGAAAGCTAGCCAACGAAGAAATTCTTGTGCCAGGAAGGAAGTTTGTGCTGTCGTAAGCCATTGCAGGGTGGAGGAGTCATATTTACTTATAGTGTAAAAGAATCTCCCAGGAAAAATGGAAGGGGCAAGATTTCAAGCAGATATATATCTATATATCTACAGATATATATCATAAAACTGAAGAAAACATTGCTAATTAACAAGGATATTCAGAAGAAGGAATCAAGTCCTGGTGAAAGGTTTAATGGGGGAATGGATGAGTTACAAATCATCCCTACTCTGACATGACCCTCAGGTGATTCTGTGGGTAACTGCTGGAGTGATATTGATTTGATTAGAGCAAGAAAGAGAAGGAAGAGTGAATATATCATCAAAGATGATATATGTCATATTAGACCTTTCTAATTGAGTTACCTTTGGACATCCAAGAAAAGGCATTTAGTAGGTGGTTGGATACTTGACCTGGCAGTCATGAGAGAAACAGGCTGGTAGTAAGGACATATATTTGGCAGTCCTCAGTACTAGGTGGTAACTGGAGCCATGAGGAAGGATGGGATCTGCCAAGAGAATATAAGGAGTAAGAAGGGGCCAAAGGCAGGACTCATAAAGAGCTCACAAATTACCAGGACAAGTGGACAAAGAGACACACATGCCTAGGAGGTAGAAAAATCAAGAGAGTATTTTTGAAATAAAAGAGATCAGATAAAGAATGGGTCAAATGATGTAAAGTGCAGAAGGTTATGCAATGGGTTATAGAGGATAAGTTTCAGTAAAACACATACTGCATTGGTACAATTATTGTTGTCCTACTGTGTGTTTTGACTTTTGGATTAAGAGTATGATCAGAATATTTCTAAGCAGCCTGGTAATCCAAAGAATGCATTGATTTCTAGAAAGGGAGAGTAGTCAAAGGATTCCCCAGGGGCACTGTCTGCATTTAAGATGGTAGGCAATGTAATAGGTCTGGAAAATATTGTAAGTCTGTGACAGCACAGGAGAAGGAATTATTTGTCAAGCACTTGCCATTTCATGTGCTTGGGGCTCAGCATTTAATCTTCCTGTCAGTCCATAAGGTAGAGAGTATTATCTCCTACTACAGGAGAGTGAACTGGACTCTGAGATGTTTAGTGTGCTTGCTCTCCAACTGGTACATAGTGCAGTCACTTTATGATTGTTGAAACTATTTTCTTCATCATGTTCCAGTGAACATGGGCAGCAAGAACATCTCCCTCTGAGACAGTTACAGGAGATGGACTTCATGAGAGGGAAAAGGATATCTAGTAGACAGCATTACTAGGATGTGATGCCCCAGTTGGAAGAAGAGCAGACTGATACTTGGGAAGGGATTGCTAAAACATAAAAAATGAAGCAAAATCAGAACTAAAAGACATGGTGCAAGGTTAAAATTATATGAATAATGATGTGCATTAGTTATTTTAATGTTTTCCAAGTGCATTTCATTTTGAATGATATACTCAGATAGTACACATGGTAAGGAATAATTGAAAAAACATGTAGGGCAATGGCTGCATTTAAAGAATAAACACACAGCTGCAAGGAGGTTAGGAGTCAAAGGGGCGGCATATGCCTCATCCCCCAGGGATCTCATTAGTGCATGAGTGGCCATATATGTAGAGGCTAAATGAAGCTCACTGTTTGCAAAGATCCACAGTAAATGAGACAATGACGAATCAA
Source organism: Dipodomys merriami (assembly GCF_024711535.1). NCBI lineage: Eukaryota > Metazoa > Chordata > Mammalia > Rodentia > Heteromyidae > Dipodomys > Dipodomys merriami. The sequence goes on from NW_027204937.1 coordinate 4,861,226, forward strand.
TAGTAATTAGGCCTATGGGTTGTTATTGACCTAGATGTCTGAAACCAAATGCCCTGTTCTGAGATTCCTTGAGAGGAAGATAAAAAGGTTTATAGACATGTGCTGCTGCCATCGCCTCCTCCTCCTCCTCCTCCTCCTCCTCCTCCTCCTCCTCCTCCTCTTCTTCTTCTTCTTCTTCTTCTTCTTCTTCTTCTTCTTCTTCTTCTTCTTCTTCTTCTTCTTCTTCTTCTTCTTCTTCTTCTTCTTCTTCTTCTTCTTCTTCTTCTTCTTCTTCTTCTTCTTCTTCTTCTTCTTCTTCTTCTTCTTCTTCTTCTTCTTCTTCTTCTTCTTCTTCTTCTTCTTCTTCTTCTTCTTCCTCTTCTTTTTAGAAAAGCTCCCTTTATTCTAAGAGCAGAGATGCTATTCTGAAATGGAAAGTGGCCAGGGTTTGTGCAGATGCTTGGTTTCTGGCTACAAAGATGTTCTTGAAGCTTCTGCTAGGAATATGGTTCCATTGGACCAGAAGCAAGGAGATCTCCAGGATATGATCATATTCTACTCCCAATAATTGTTCTAGCTTCACCTTCTATGGTGGCTCAGAGGATTTTTTCCTAAAACCATAACAGAATGTTCTAAGGCACCATTTGAGTGTGAAGCTTTGACAAATCATTTTTTATTTGTGACATATAACTTCAAAGTCACCCAGAGAAGTGTTTTGTTTGGTTCCTGTCCTGTCTGAGTTCACTGTGTGGAGGGTATTAGTGATGGCCCCCTTCCTTAGGCCAGTAGTAGACTTAGTGCATGCTCAGGGATGGCAGCTGCTGGCCCTGTAGATGTTGAGCCTGTTCCTAGTAGTATCCCACTCCTCCAATGTGATCAGAGGCAGAAGACTTTACAGATGGCAATGAGACGTTGAAGCAGAAAGCAAAGAGATTGCTGGTGGGTAAGGCTGCCTCTGCCTCCACCCAACACACACTCACACACACTTACATATTTGCACACACTCACTGCACAAGCACAGCAGTTTTGTTGTATTTTGTATCTTGAAGTGCTGAATAAAATCTTTATTTGATAAGCGTTCAGCCAAGAAAGGGGAGGAAAGAGAATTTGGAAACCACTTTTCTGTTTGTTTTCTTAAATTTGGTTTAGAAAGGTTGGCCAGGTATCACAAATCTAAAACTAGAAATCGCTGAGTCTTTCTCTTAAAGCATTTGTCATAAATATTGTGTGAAGTATCTTCGGTATTAACTACCCTGAGCATTGATTTCCTATACCTTTTTCTAGCATTACTCTAGCCATGTGTTTAACTTTTAAACCTGAAGTTCCAAGGACACTGGGAGGGAACTGATAAGAGAAGCTGACCTCTGATGTATCTATTTCTGTGTCCATTGTTGAGAGCCTAGGAGGGCAGCATCTTTAGAGAAGGCAAGGCTAACAACTTTTAATCTTTGTACCCTATAGTAAGAATTCATGAATGGGAAAACCAGGATATTGAAAGGCTAAGTCACGATGCCTATTTAAGGCCCAGCTTTCATTTCACCTATTCTTAAAGAGAGAAAAACTCACCAGGTGCTGGTGGCTCACACCTGTGGTCCTAGCTACTCAGGAGGCTGAGACCTGAGGATCGTGGTTTAAAGCCAGCCCAGGTAGGAAAGTACATGAGACTCTTTTCTCCAATTTACTGCTCAAAATGCCACAACTGGAGCTGTGGCTCAAGAGGTAGACTGCTAGTCTTGAGCAAAGAAACTTAGGGAAAGTGCTCAGGCCCTAAGTTCAAGCCCCAAGAGACAGAGAAGCAGAGACAGACAGAGAGACAGAGAGAGACCTACACATGGCATTTCTTAGGTCAAGGTTGAAAAATTCAATCTCCAACTTCTGATCTTAACTGAATTCATGACACAGATTCACTTCCCTTAGCAACTTCCTCTACTGAATCCAGGAACATGCATTTGTCTCCATTTGTCATCTCATCATTGTTATTACAATTAGGAAGACTGATTTAATAAATCCTTTACATATGTACTATATTGCACAGCTTACAGAATACTATGTCTCACATATATAATCTTCTTTGATCTTTACAATAACCCCATGAGGTAAGCTGGACAGGAATTGTGATATGTTTTTACAGATGAGAAGAGGGTGGTTTCTCATAGTTACATGCCTACAAGAAGTAAAACCACTCCTAAGTCTGGTCTTCAGATTCCAACTCATTTCACTTTTCACTAGGAATGGCATTCTTTCTTTGTAGTAGTGCAGTGTGGCTTGAGAATGTACTAGATTAGTTTCTTTGAAGCTTTCGGGAGTCTGCTTGCTTTCCTGGGTCTGATATGGGAAGTACAAATGGTTTCTTTCTACAGAACAATTATTTTCCTGGCTCTACCCCCGCCTTCTGAAAACAAAATCCACTTCTCTTCCAGATGCCAGAGTATATATGCATATTTGAACAGTCACCTGGATCTGATTAAGAAGGCTCAGCCTGTGGGTTTCCTCACTGTTGATTTACATGTTTGGCCAGATTTCCATGGAAACCGCTCTCCCTTAGCAGATCTGACACTAAAGGGCATGGTAAGTAACAGCCAGTCCTTGCACTGAAGTAAAGGCGGCCAAACTCCTACAAAGTTTGGAAGAAACAAAGTAAGGAGAATAAAAAAGAAAAACAAGAGGAAGAAGGAAAAAAAAGCAAAATAGGCCAGTAGTGCACCAGCTTCCTTAAGATGCATGGTTGTGAAGGCTTTTTGCTGATCCTAGGACAATCTGCTGAAAGTCCTTTTTATTCCTGAGCCAACCTTGAGCACATTCAAAGTCGCATTTCCTACATTCAGCTACTGCTGGCTTCTTTGTCCCTTGGTGTGACCAAAAGGCCATGTCTGTGTAATTTTTACATTTCTGACTGTTTATAAAGTTATGTTTTCCATCCCCATTGCTAGGCCAGTTGGTACACCAGTGGTAAACCTTATCTACCACCCTTTGCCTGCCATTGCAAAGACCTAGGCTCTGAGGGAGAGCTGTTCAGTGTCCATGGCAGTACATTTAGGATTTCAGATTAAACTTTATTGAGAATAAATATAACTAGTAACTTCTATTGGAGGATGAAGTCAGCTCTTAGTGAACTTTTTAGGTTCACTTCCAGTCTAGGAATGCTGGGCCCTCCTATAAAGCTTGAATGAACTTGGTGAGTAAGCTTACAACCACAGAAGCAAAGATACATCTTAGAGCCACAAAGGATGAGTGGGCTGGGAGCAGGCTGGCCATTGAGAATAATGTTTGAGGATGGATAAAGGAAATTAAATCTGGAGAAGCAGAACTTCTCCAAGGGGACGAGTAAGAAGCATGAAAGAAGTCAAGAAGGCTAGACATTGAGCCTTCTCTAGAAGGGAAGTTTAAAATGGGAAGTTCAAATAGAGGCTTTGAAAAATTTAAATTACAGCACAGAGTGCAGCTGGACAGTGGCTTAGTCCTGCTAGCTTTAAAAACATCAAGGCTCAAAATAACTATAGGTCAGAGATAGTTAAATGAGATTTTTAAAAAGATAATAAAGAGGCTATTTATCACTGCAGAAAGACAGTTTACTAATACCAAATGGATTAGGTGGATGATGAATCTTTCATATGCATGACATATGCTAATGTTTATATACTAATATTCATGTCTAAATGAACTAATATGAGCTACCATTTTATCACACTTAGAAATATGTTGATTTGTAAAACAATTACAAGCCAAGCTATATTTGGTGGGGAAAGAAGAATAACTAAACAGAATTGCGGCCATCGGAGATATTACAGTCTTTGGGTGGTAGATGTACTCAAACTCTAGGTGTGTCTTCACCGTTCAGCCTCTCTGGATAGATTGGGGATTGTGTAACACGGTTTCAGCAGTCAGGAAAGGCTTCAGACAACAAGTGACACTGATTCTGCATGAGGGTAGAAGGGGATCTGTGGCCAAGGGAATCACAGTGTTCTTGACAGGCGAGAGAACTTGATATGTGAATGAATGTCCCCATCCTTCCATTTCATGAGTGTCCATCATTTGGTTCTGTATCCCCTTGTCTAATTCTTGATAGATTGCATGGCATTTTCTCTTGGAAACATGAAATGAAAGTGTTTTTCTAGTGAACCTCTTGACTCTTGAACTCCACATGCCACAAGTATCAACCTTTCTACCTTCTCTACCCTCCCTTTTGTTCGCTCTCCTCTTACTTTTGCTAACTAATGAATACCTATTGTGTGCAGACCTATACTAAGCCCAGAGAATAGTAAGCAAAAAAAACCAACATCTGTTTCAGGTTAACAGAATCGGGAGATCATTGTTGTATATGTATGAGTATGTGTGCATGTGATTACATCGTCATTATACCATGTGATCCTTGGAATATAGACATCTGTGCAAGCTGAAGGAGGTACTCACTCAATGTCTCACTGTGGAATTTTTTTACGTGGCATCTGTCTAGTGAACATCTGGCAGCCTGTATCTACTTCACTCAGAAATACCCATGAAGATGTAAAGCAGGCATAAACTCATGGTGACTTTGAAAAGTAGGTTGATTCTCAACTGGGAAAACTAAGCTCGAAATTCTCAAAGAGAATCTTTGAAGATGTTGCAGATTCAGAGAGATGAATGTAGGTTGTTTGCTAAATGTAGTATCACACATATGAACAAAGTATCCCACAAGGCTGGAGAGTTTGGACTTTTTTTTTTTCTGTGCTGCTAAGCTGAAAACACACAGACTTTGTCAGTGTAGTAACAGAGCACTTAGCCTTCCATACTGCTGCAGATGCTTGGTCTTTACTGTTTTGGTTTTGTTTTGGAAGCAACAGGGTGAGTTTAATCTCCTAAGCCAATAGGCTTGCAGCCTGGGTCAGGACACACAGGGAGGGCTGGTGTGCCAGCCTTCTGAGTAAAACTGCTGCTACTGGGGCAGAGATCAAAGTACTTTCTCTGAATTTAGAGGAAGAGTTGATCTAATGTGTGTCAGGAGGCAGTGATCTACCGCAGTCCTACAGGGCTGCACGAGTAAGTCTTGCTGCACTCTGCTGATTGGAATCTAGCTATAAATTTGAAGTGGCAAATCTAAGTACACAGTAAGCAGCGAAAGTCCTGTGTGCTGAAAAATCCCACAGTGACTTTCCTGCATATGACAACAAAATAAAGGAAGAAGGAATGAAAGAAAGAAAAAGAGAAAGATCATTTTGAGTATCAACTGAAAGACCTCTTAAAATTGTTGACTATTAAATCCTAAAGAAAATAGTAGAGAATTCTATACAATAGGATAGATTTTTTTTATTTCTTTCTTGTTTTTTCTTTCTTACTCTATGGGTTTTTTTGTTCTATTTTTTCTACTTTGCTTTGTTTTGTTCTTTAAAATAGGATCTGACCATGTAGACCAGGCTGCCCTGACTTTGAACTCATGATTGTCATCTTCTCTAAGTATTTGGATTATAGGCATGTATCACCATGTCCAGCTGAGAGCTCAAGTGTTGAGACTGGACCCTTATTTAAATTTTGACTTGAAAATGTGTTAGCATGTAGCATTTGTAGTTTATCTCTGTGAGATCTGTCTGTTCACCAATAAAGTAGAAGTGCCTCCCCCTCCCCTTTGTAAGGTCATTGACAAATGGGACCCCATACTAGCCCAATGACAGGCAAGTAACAGCAACAAATGAGTTTGAATCTGTAACTCCTGCTTAGTGACCCTCTGAACAGCCATTGAACCTTGAGCAAACAGATATCAATCTTGACCTTCATCCCAGAAGAGACCATTCAGCAGCCACTGAGGTTTCCAGCCACAGAATTAACTAGAGAAGTTAACCAGTCTCTTGCTCCATCACAGGAAGTGTGTTATATACAGGTCTTGATTTTGATGTTCTCTGTACATAATCCTCTGGCCTCCAGTTTCCGTTCAAGTACAACAGGAAGCTCAAATCTGGCAGACCTTGCAAAACAGCCAGTGTGGTGACTCTTCACAGTGCCCTTTCTTCCTGACATATGTGACTAGCTTTACTCACAGATGGCTATGGCCTTTTTGTTGTAGTGGTAAGTAGTTCTTTGTTTGGAGGGATTTGTCTTAATTCTTGTTCTAAAACATGGTCAAAGAAATAAATTGCCTTGGAGATGTAAGAGGCAATGAAAACAACACACACACACCCTAAACTCACCATTGACTAAATTATGTTTTCTCTGCTTTATTTTGGAAGTTCTGTACTACCCAGAATATAAAATGATTAACCAGTGCTCTGAAGAGCTCTGATGTGTGTAACATCAGGCTGACCACTGCTCACACTGCTAGAGAGGTTGAGTTCTGCTCCAAGTGTTCTTCTGAGTCAGGAAAGAAACATTTTAAGATCTTAGCTAGTTCCCAGGTGACCAAATGCCAGCTAGACAAATGCCATCTAGAAATGGCCTTGCTAAACAGATGCAACTACAGGTGGAGTCAGCAACTCAGCTACTATTTACAAGAGCTTGAGAGGGGCCAGAGATTGTAACCCTGTACTCCTGTTGCTGCTTCTGATAGGGAGCTAGAAGCTCAAAGGCTCAGTGAAATAACTTTTGAGTGATAAATTTACAAGCCTCAGTAACAAGTAAACTCTCTTTGACATGAGTTTGTTAATGTTTGGTTATTATTTAATGTTTTATTCAGCCATTTTACATACCATTTTTGCTTATAAAAATCAAATTCCATGACAAAAATTATTTTCCTCAGTGTCAGTTAACTGCTCTTCTGCTATAGTGATTCATAGTCAGCTTTTAAAAGGGTCTGATGTATGAGGAGGAATTACAGTGTTTTACTTGTATCATGTCAATTTTCACAATAATCCTGTGAGATGATTGTCATCCTATATAAAAGAAGAAAGAAAGTGAGGCTGAAGCAGTATATGTAATTTGCCCACAGGAGAAAAGAGTGGAATTGGAATTATTACCCAATCTGATCAAACTTGGATCACTAGCATTATTCAAGGGGAGAAAAAAAAAACCCTAAGGAGCTAAACCTTTCTTTTCTCACTACTTTAGCTCTGTTTTCAATGCACCTGCCACATTTCTTTCTTTCTTTTAATCTTTTTTTTCCCTTAAATTATATCCCAGAATCAGACTTTTCTTTTTTTTCTTTTTTTTTTTTTTTTTTTTTGGTTGGTCATAAGGCTTGAACTCTGGGCCTGAGCGCTGTCCCTCAGCTCTTCAGTTCAAAGCTATCACTCTACCACTTGAGCCACAATGCCACTTCTGGTTTTCTGGTTTATTGGCGATAAGAGTCTCACAGACTCTTTCTTGCCTGGACTGGCTTTGAACCATAATCCTCAGATCTCAGCCTCCTGAGTAGTTAGGATTACAGGCGTGAACCACTGGCACTCAGCTAGACTTTTCTTACTATATGATACTTGCCTTTCTTTTATGCATCAAACAACAGGTAAGGCCAAGGGTAGACTGTGTCTGGGGAGGAGTCTTTAAGGTAGGGCAGAAGAGAAGACTGAGGGGGAATCTGAATCATTGGAAAGGTTCAAGAGATATACAGTGGGAAGAAGCTAAGGCCAGGGAATCAAGGATAATCTGCAAGTTTCTGTGCACATTCAAGACAGGGTTAGACAACAAGAGGTAGAGGCCAGAAGTGTACGCAGGCTGGCTGTGAGATAGTATTACATGCTCACATCAAAGCAAGGCAAATCCAGTGTCTGGTGCATTGGTAAATGGCAAATGCAGTGGAGAATTCACAATAGAATAAGGTCGTGAAGGAGAATTCCATGCCATCATCTACTTTTCCTATGTCTATTAATTGTCTATTTTTTCCTATAGATAAGCTCCACAAATATAGCAGGTTGTGTTTATTATGACATACATAATTCTGTAGGTCAGGATTCTAAGTTGGATTTTTCTGATTTCTCTGCTCCAATTTTTACAAAGCCAAAACCAAAATGCTCACTAGAAGATTCTCAGGAAAATCTGCTCTCCAACTCACACAAGTTGTTGGCTGAATTCAGTGCCAGCACTTGTAAAGCTAAGGTCTCTTCTTTTACTTGCTAGCTACGAGCCAGGACATCTAGAGTTGTTCTGAATTTTAGACCCATCACCCTGTGCTTCAACCTGCAAAGCCAGCAATGTTGGCTCAAGTCTTTCCTGTACTTGAACCTCTGTTCCCATTTCTGACTTCTTTTTCCTGCCTTCCTCTTTGTATTGCTTGACTAGTTCTCCTGCCTTCCTCTGCAGCTTTTACGGGCTCGTGATTATATCCAATCCAACTGAATAACTCAGGATCATCTTCCTTTTCTGTGGGGTAGGGGAGGTGGGCAATTGGCTAGTGACTAACTCTACTACTGTGTCCCATTGCATCTATGCCTGGATTCGTGTTTGAGAAACCCAGAACAAGAGTTCTTAGCATTCTGCCTTCCCACCCTGTGATGACATGCTCATCTGCATTTCCCACATCTAGGTGGGTTTTCAACAATCCCAGGTGTGGATTCCTGGCACCTACTGAATCCTCTAAATATTGTTGGGAAGATGTGCCCTTTCTCTTTCCGGATGCTGCTTATCTTAAACCTGTCCTTCAAATGCCTTCATCCTCCAAGATTTTCTCTAAATCGTCCTTTGATCTTACCTGTTGTCTCCATCTTTAATGACTTTACCAACAGAGCAATATCATCACTCCATTGTGTATTGCAAAGTTTTCAACTAGTTTCCTTGGGTCGTAGATACTCCCCTCAAGTTCTGGAGACCATGGCAAAGTCTCAGGACTGGTAGCCATGCTTTCTTAGTTTTTGTCATATTTAGAGATCCCCTTGAGAATCTATTCCTCAGATCTTTGAAAATTTTCTTCTTGCTAACATAAAATCACTTCAGTTCCTTTAACAATTAGAAAGGAAAAATTAGCCTAAATTCCTGCAGACTGAGTATCAATTATCTGAAATGCATGGGATCAGAAGTGTTTGGAATTTAGGATTCTTTGGATTTGAGATTATTTGAATACGTATGTATATATATATATATATATATATATATATATATATATATATATATATATATATACACACATATATTCAGATTCACACAGAAAAAGAGATAGGCAGAGACAGAGACAAAGGCAGAGAGAGATATACCTTGGGTATAGCATGCAAGTCTCAACCTAAAACATATTTGTATTTCATGAATATATTATATACATTGACTGAAGAATATTTTTTTTACTATATCTAAATAATTGCATACACTGAATAGTTTCCAGATATGGAACTTTCCTCTTGGGGCTGTATGACAGGGCTCAAAAAGCTTCATATTACAGAACATTATAGATTCCAGATTAAGATGGCTATACTCACAATACATTTATTAATATTTACCATTTTAAGATATGAATTGGTAATTCCTAATACCAGAGTGTGAGGCAGATATTCCTGCAAGTTGTGCTTTACCTTCATACTAAAATGCAAATTTCTGTACCCACATTAAAGACTCAGTCTAGAACAGGGTCTCTGGAAGTCTGCCTTCAATTAGAATACCAGAAAAGTGTGATGGGATGTGCCCAAGTTCAGATCATTACAAAGAGGGAAGAAAGATTTAAACTGAAGTTTGCTCTGAAAGTTTCCATTGGTCTTTTTTTTTTCATTATAGTTGTCTGCGTCTTTTTGTCTACCATGTGCAATTTCCACATATCTCTAAATATTAACTAAGCATTTTCTTTTGCCATTTTCTTTATTATGCAATAGCCCAAATAAATATAATGTGCTTACAATTGCAAGTCTCATATGGGGCTTCCCCATATATTTGACTGTCTAGGCCAAACATTCAAAATAGGCACATGCATATTTATAAATATGCTCCTTCCACTTCTGCTTCCTCCTATCAATGGAACCATTTAGTCTTCAGCTGGGCTATCAGATCATCTGTCCCAATCTTCTTAGTCATACAAAGCCATGTCTCTCCCAGAGCATTGCCATCACCCCCAGGGTACTGCTACCACCTTATTTCACAACAGATTCCTCCTGGGGCCTCTTCATCCTCCTGAGTGTTCCTCAAGGTACACCCTCCTTAGATTTTCCCTCTTTGGGTGACTTTTGCTAAAATAAGGCCAAGGTTTCTGGTATTTATGAAATAATGAAATAGACTTGAAGTCATCTACCACTTTATCTGTGTGCAATCTCAGGTGACATGTCAAGGAAATAGGACCTCAGACTTAGCCTGTTTTACTGCAGGGAGAAATATTTTTCACTAAATTGTATTTGACTACAATGGATCTACCATTATTATAAGGAATGTCAGTAATGGCTGTGAGGGGGTGTTCACTTCCTACTTCCTGTATCACACTGTGTGCAATAAATCCATTGTATAACTTCTTTCCCATAATGATTTTTGTCTCCTTAGATGATAGCTATGCTTTATTTTTCATGAAAGGAAAAGCTGTATCACTTCTCATGTGTCCTTTTTCACCATAGCTGCTAGCAATCTCAAGAGTTGAATTTAGTGCTCAATTATGTTGATAAGTTCATTCTGAGATTTTAGGGAAAAATAATTTCCTTTCTCTGTGATTTCTGAGCCTTGGATGCAATGGAAGTTTAAGAGAAGGGCCCATGGTACCTGTGTGCTTCAATGCTCATGCTTTTTGGAAAATTTTATGGATATCTGTTGAGGATTTAAGTGATTAAATCTAACTGTTTGATACCTTTGAAGGTGGGACTGTGAACCAGTCTTGATGGAATTCAAATCCAACATTCTCTTCAGTCCTGGAATCTCTCAAAGACGGGCCTGCTTCATATGAGCATATGGTTCTGATTGACTTTAATGGGATTCTCTTGCAAACCACAGATTCTAAATCATTCCCCAGTAGGTATAAGATTTATAGAAGATGTAGTATTTACCCTGGATACCCCTTGGGTGCTGCTACATTGAATTGTGACAGAAGAAGAACTCAGAATAAAATCACCTTGTACTCAGATGCCAATGTTCATATGTTGATGTCTTAAAACCCATCAAATACAATCATCCTATAATGTTCATTTGGTTTCATGTTGGTTTAATTCCAGTACAAAGCATTTTGAGTGGAAGGGGATTTTTTTTTTTTTAGATCTAGAGACTAAACAATTTAGTAGGCATTGCACGTTCAACTCACTAAAAGAGGATTTGCATATAAACTTGGTTCTGCAAGAAAACACATCTGAACGTGTTCATACTTCATGGGAACTATCTCCACTGATGGCAGGGCCCTTCGGTCATCCCCTTCTTTTCTTTCTCTCCGCAGGTCACTGGATTAAAACTGTCTCAGGACCTTGATGATCTTGCCATCCTCTACCTGGCCACAGTTCAGGCCATCGCTGTAAGATAGTTTAATGCTATTTTTTAAAGAACTTAGGGCTATCATATTAGAAAAAAATTATTAACTTGGTCTGAGATGTTTCTCACAGAGGTCATTTTCTTGGTAAGAACCTTCTAGAAGAGAGGGGGGAAAATGAGGTTAAATTTAACACAGGCAAGAAGAGGCTTGGGGAAGGGGGTGAGAGCGAAGAATCATCTATGTGTTCCCAAGTATCAGACATTTGGACAATCAAACTTTTATTTAACAGGCCATACATGTATTTAAAGTGATGTTATTTATTCTGTCCATTGTCTTAATGATCTTTAACATACCACAAAGAAAAGACATTTTAGACAGATTTCTCAACAAGGCTTTTATTATACAGTTAATTAAATTGAGAGGTCTTCCATCTGTTTTGAGAAAGTAGCTGAGTATGCTGATCATCTGGGCAAAAATGTGCATTTTAATGAAGCATTCTGAAAACAGATATTTTCCCATAATGTTAAACTTGGGACAAAAATAAAAAATCTTTGTTTCTTCTTCCTGAATACTGCCTTCACACGTATTTACTATTGACAGGTTAAAGTTAAATAATGCTTCCCTATAGAAATATTCATGGTAGGAACAGAATGAAAATAAAGTGAGACAAGTTAGCTGAGACTTGATGTAACAAACTCCTCTCCATCTCGGGCCTTCATTGAAAGACCTGTCAACCACCCAGTTCACCCTGGGCCTGTTCATCTGTGGTTCTCTTTTCAGAACAGACCCTTAAAAAGTACTATTTGCATTTGAAGCTCTTGATTTGCATTTGGTCCTGTGCATTCCCAGTGGAATCACTTAATTTCAATTTCAATTTCTCAGTCTGTGAAAACATTTTTTCCAGAAAGGTGAGCACAAAATAATGTTTGCACAAAGCCCTTTGGTGGGGCATTTCAGGAGGGTGGAGCATTACCCAGTGGAGTCTGGGATACCAAAGGGGAATGTTGTCTAAGTACCAGGCACAGTGGGAAATTCCAGTTGACAATGCCACACAGGGGCTGTCACCATGCTCAAGGGAGAGCCTCTTGTTCTGGTCCTTCTCTCCTTTCCCAGGAAATGTGCTTTGCATTACTCTCATTCTAAGCCCACTAATCATGTGGGCCTAACTCCCTGGTATTGGAAAGAACAGAAACATCACTTCTGCCTAGTTTCCCATGAAAATTAAGAGGAATCTGCCCTTCCTCGGATACAGACTACATTGTCTTAGATGAATTCTACAACTCTGAAGTGGAGCTAACAGTAGACAGTTTTTTTAAGTTTAAGATTGGAAAGGACACTGGTGCGTGCTTCTTAGAGTACCTAACCTGTGGCTAATCACCAGAAGAGCTCTCATTTGTAAGCACCTCTCATGCTGTAGTGGGTGTATGGTCTGTACTCCTGTGTTTCATCACATTGCAGAATGTACTTTTTATTTCTTTTCGTGTTAGCACTTTTGACGAAGATGATATTATTTAACTGAAGATGATATTATTAGTCCCATTTGACAAATGAGAATTGAAGCTTTAGAAAGAAATAGGTGCAAGAAATAGGTGAATACCTGAATGTCAGCTTAATGGTCCTAAAAATCTAAAATCCTAACCTGAACTTTGGCAAATCTGTACCCTCGAGTGGAGCAAAGTTTCTTAGCATCCACAAGCCTGGAGTGATTCACACAGAACCTAAGGGCATCTATGACCTCCTGAAATTCTCCATAGTACTGTGTATGTGACCTTTTTTTTTTCTTTTTTCCTGGGCAGGTAAATACATTTTATCATATCCTCCGAAGGGTTCATGACCCCCAAAAGAGCTTAAGAAAAAACATCTGGGGGTAATCAGCCATAGTCAGTAAGCAGGATCTGGCTTTCTACGGTACAACGTGTTTTAATTTTTTAAACATGCTACATCTGTAGATTATCTTCAGAGGCCTAAGTTTTACCTGCTCCATATTTTTACCAGATTTGTGAATAACTTCAACAAATGCTTCAGACCTCTGGGTTGGAGCTGCTGAGCCTGTTGTTCCTAACTGCCTGCTGCAGCATCATGTACTCCAAACTCCTCGGGATTTCATATCCTGTGGTTCGGGATCCCCTCTGACACCTTCCTCCCTCAGACACACCCATATGCCAGGGGAGAGGGAGATAGCTTTCAAAGTAGTCTGTGCCCACTTTTCCCCTTGCCTCTTAGGTTCTGAGACAAGGCCAAGGTCCTGTGGACTTCTGAAACCCTATGCTTTAGGCTGGGCCTCTTACCCCTCAAGCTAAGCTATGTCTTTTCCAACTCTGTGAATGACAGACTTCCAACAACACTGTCATACTCTTTTTTTTTTTTTTTTAATTTGTGAACATACTGTACAGAGGGGTTACAATTACATGGGCAGGATAATGCGTACATTTCTTACCAAGCATTGCAGCCTCCTCCTTTGTTTACCCTTCACATCCCTTCCCAGCCTCCCCCCTACCCCCCCATCCCAATCCAATCCTTCTCCTTACCCCCCCCCCCTGCACCGACGTTTTAAAGCTCGTTTTGGACATGACAACTTGTACTTCTCATTGTCGCAACAGGTCCACCTGTATCCTTAAACAACTGGTTTTTCCCCATCTCCTCCACAAGTTATACTGACATCAAATATAGTGAAAGCAGGGGTTATACTGTGGGGGAGGGACATACAAAGCAACAAAGAGATAATCTTATAAATGCATTAGAAACACATGCATGAAAGAAAAAAAAATTAAAATACATATCTAAGGGTTCATTTTCCTGACATCATATTATCTGACCTTTTCCGCTTGACTCATACATATACTAGATATTGCAAATAAGGGAAACCATGGGACCTATGTTTCTTTGGGCCTGGCTTACTTCACTTAATATAATTTTTTCCAAGTTTTTCCATTTCCTAACAAATGGGGCAATGTCATTCTTTCTGATGGAGGCATAGAAAGAATGACATTGCCATACTTTTAATGAAGCCTATCATATTTTCCTATGAATTCTCTCCAGCACAAATCTTACTACTTCTCAGTGGCTATACTATCTATGAAGACACAGGGACCTTCCAGATACTTAGTCCTTTATTTCCCCTGACCATTTCCTCCCTCTCATTTAGCAATTCACTCCCATGGTCCTTCCTCGGACATTGCCAATAAATCATTAGTTTAGTGTTAGATTTTTGGAACTTCCATATAAATTACAAAGCTCAACTATTCAAATAACATAGCCAACAGTAAAGAATTCTCTGTTAAAATTCATCTCACTGCCCCTAAGGTAGTGTCTTTTCCTCAATCCATAATCTATTTTACTGACTTGAATAAACTCAACAAGCCAGGGATGAGGATAATTCATTTTAAAAGGATACTGAGATAGAAGATCTGATATACAAGATCTGATTATAAATACAGTGAAGCCCTGAACCATCCAGAATGTGTGCTTTTCTCCATTTGACCCCAGGTCATGGGAATAATGGATGCCTGTCCAGAAGCCGCAGTGTTATTGTATCACTGCCTGGTTTCAGGTTGTAATGAGTTTTAGCCCTTGGCTGTCATGAAGGCTTGTAGCATCCTGTGTGTGTGTGTGTGTGTGTGTGTGTGTGTGTGTGTGTGTGTGTGTGTGTGTGTGTGTGTGTGTGTGTGTGTGTGTGTGTGTGTGTGTGTGTGTGTGTCTGTGTGTCTGTCTCTGTGTCTGTGTCTGTGTCTGTGTCTGTGTCTGTGTGGTCTGTGTCTGTGTCTGTGTCTGTGTCTGTGTGTGTGGTGTGTTGTGCCGGTTCTGCAGATTGAAATTGATCATGGGGCCCTCTTGCTCACAGCTTCTGCTCTACGACTTGAACCTTGCCTCTATTTTGAGCTTTAGCTGGTTTATTAGCATTAAGAATCAAGTAGCTTTGTCTACTTGGGCTTGCTTCAAACATGGATTCTCAGATTTCAGTAGCTAGGATTACAGACATCAGCCACCAGTGCCTAGCTACAGTTTACCTTTCTTCCTTAATGAAGTGTCCCCTTTCTATAGTTTTGGTGCTGTTTTGTGTTTGTGTATTTGTTTGTTTTTGTTGTACCTTTTCTAAGGAAGACATCCTTAGTTCCCATTTAGTGACAGTAGACTGACTAGAATGTTGCTTTCAGAGCAACATTGCAGTCACTCCATTCTCAGTCCCCACCAATGTCTGGGCCACTATAAACTCTCACCAAATAGTTGAACAAGTGGTGTTAGTATTAACAAAATATTTGTCAGTGTTGCTAACTATAGATTGAAGCACACGATGTAATAATTCAAAGGATTCTGAACTCATATAGACAACATTGGAATTCTCACTCTGTGATTTAATGAACTCTGATCTTAGGCAACATACTCTCTCTGAGTATCATTTCTGAGATGGTGCAGTGTCAAGTGTGGGGTAAACAACAGCACATTTTCTTTATTGCTATGGGACTAACACTTTTTTCTGCTTTTCTTTTTTAAGTTTGGAACCCGCTTCATCATAGAGGCTATGGAAGCAGCAGGTCACTCGCTCAGTACTCTTTTCTTGTGTGGAGGTCTGAGCAAGAATCCCCTTTTTGTTCAGATGCATGCAGACATTACTGGTAAGTCTGGAGAGCAAAAAAGAAGGTTGTTTTAGATTTGGCAGCAAATGGACACAGAAAGTTCTGAGCAGGCTCAGAAAAGAGACTACCAGTGGTGTGCCAACCTATTAAGATGACGACGATGGAGTCTATATACTCTTGATGGAGGAAATAAAATCTAACTATATTGAACTACTGAATGAGACAAGAAAGGTCAGCCAGGGCTCGATTTTAATTGAAGCATTTATTCAATGGTTTCAAATACTTCTGATCTAGGCATGGTGGAAACTGTTGAAGATACAGTGATGAATAAGATGTGATTCTTGCCTCTGCCTATTGAGGAAAGCAAACTACACACAAACATATTGAGTATAGTGTGACAAGAGCTCTGAGTGAGAAATAAGAAAACACAGGGCATTATGAAAACCTAGTGGGTGATGTGCCTACTTTTGGACCTGTGACCGCCACTTGTGGCTTGGGAGAAAATGATTAGGAAGCTGTCTGAACATGGAATACAGAGCCAGAAGAACCAGGATGCTGTGGAACTAGGTTCTAGCTACAGATGGGGCTTTGATCCCAAAGGGTCCAAGATCCTAGGATTCCTCCTCAGCATTCAGAATCAGGGATGGTGATATAGGCGGAGGGAATCCAGAGCAGTGGTTGAGCCCTTGGGACAGACAGCATCCTCAGGAGAACCCCTTGGAGAGAAACTCCACTGACTAAGACTTCCTGGTGGTACAAAGACTGGCCTTGACTCCCAAGATCTCTGGACTGGATGCCTCACTCCTCTTTCTCTTCCTTTTACAGTGTCTCTTGGGGGTTCCCTCCCAGGATAAATCCATTCTTGGGTTACCAAGTACTAGGAAATGATGGGGGGAGGCGGGGGAGGGGAGAGGTGGCACAGGGCTTAGGAAGATGGCTTAGTGGGTAGAGTGCTCGCCTTGCACGCATGAGTACCTGGATTTGATTCCTCACTACCACATAAGCAGAAAAAGCCGGAAGTGGTGTTATGGCTCAAGTGGTAGAGCGCTAGCCTTGAGCTGAAGAGCTGAGGGACAGCGCCCAGGCACTGGTGGTTCACACTTATAATCCTAGCTACGCAGAAGGCTGAGATCTGAGGATCACAGTTCAAAGCCAGCCTAGACAGGAAAGTCCGTGAGACTCTTATCACCAGTAAACCACCAGAAAACCAGAAGTGGTACTGTGGTTCAAGTGGTGGAGCACTAGCCTTGAACTATAGAGCTGAAGGACAGTGCCCAGGCCCAGAGTTCAAGCCCCATGACAAAAATAAAAAGGACAGGGAAAAGAAGAGGGATTGGCCCCTGGCTCACAGGCTGACACCAGGCTGACACGTGTCCACCTTACCCTGTCCCCCATTCACCATGACCCCTTGCTGTCCCCAGGTTCCTCAGCTCCCTCTGTTTTACCATCCCACCTGCCTTTTGAGACCACGCAGACTCTAGCACATGAGAGCCCTGGTGACATTATGGGCACAGCTGATATCTCCACATTGTAAGAGATGAAACTCAGTAAGACACTTACCCCATTGCAGAGATAAGTAGACTAAAGCACAAGGCAGAATCTTTAGAATTCCTTTAGAATCCTCACCATCTGAAGGTAGATAGATCACGTATAAAAGTTCCTAGCATTAACCAAAGAAAGGCCTGCAGTGTGTCAGTGTGGATCACTTTGTATATATTTAATCCTCACCACTGAAGTTAGAAAGGAGAACTTGGAGGCTAATTAACTTGACTTTGCCAAGTCTGGGCTTAGTCTCCTTTATACTCTATAGCTGACCCAGGTTTCTAGATTTTTCACTTGTCACGATTTGTCACTTGATTCCTCCTTTTCCTGAGATGTTGGAAACCTGTGCTATTCCATGCCCACAGTGGGCATGGAATGTGAGGTGCAAAGTAGGAAGATATCAAAAGGAGCCAGATTAGCCTACATCTTACCTTACAGTAGGAAAACCGTGACCACATTTTATGTAAAAGTCATCTGTGTGATATCTGCCACAGGCCTTAAGTTGAATTTGTGACTTCCTAATTTCAGACCTTCTAATGAACAAAAAGACATCCTACCTGTATGCAGGAAGAAAGATGGAAGTCAGCTTTGGGTGACAGGATGTCCAAAGGAATAGGACATCAGGGCAGCCAGGAGCAACACAGGAGGTGGTCAGCACTTGGAATGAGTCATCCTCCAGCCCTTGTCCCTCAGCCAACTCAGAAGCTGGGGTGTAGCTGAATTTTTAGAAACTCTGCTCATCTAGGCTGTTGAATGAATAGGCTGTTAATGCTTGTTTGGATTCAGATTGAAACTGGACCCTTTGTCTCTAACTGTGGGCCAGTTACAGTTGCGGACAAAGGGACCTTTTCTTTGGCTTGGAATTCCTCAGCCTGTGACTGACAAGTGATGGCAAAGTGCATCTGCCTTTAAATGTTTTGGGTTCTGTTAAATTCATTAATGCATCAGATAAAATAGTTCACATTCCAGGCAAAGGCTTCCTCATCCTCCCTTCACCCAGCACTCAGAGAAAAGAACACATTTGCATTTGTCCTATAAAAGGCATGCCACAGCAGCCAATGGATAGGTGCCCTTAAACACTGTAACTGCCCTAGTTTTCCTCCAAGAAAGGATTAGAGAGGACCATAGCCATGGTACAATGTTCTCAGAAACACAATAAACACATACATACATACCATGGAAGATTCTTTGGAGACAGTGTGCAATAGCAAGAAAGAACAGGAAGCCACCTCTGTGACTTAGGGCAACTTACTTTACCATTCTGAGCCTCAGTTTCCTCTTGTGAAAGACACAATTGTTATCACCTCCTATGTGCAGATTATGCTGAGGGAAATAATTCAGGAGCTGGCGCACTCCAGATCTGTTCTAGATGCTTCCTAGGCGATGGATACATATTCACTTCTGCCCTCCAGTTTTGCCAGAATGAGAAAGAATGGTAAGGGGAAAGATGGCTTAATGTGTTATAAGCAAATCTTTGCATGTGAGGAGCCCGCTGTGTGTGAGCTTGGAGCTTTGCCAGCTGAGAAATGTGGATGCAAGGAAGAACCTTCTTGTGCCCTAGCCCTTTGGTTAAGTGTGGTTTCAAAAAATTCTTGGGTGTATACTAAGTAATTGTAGGTTTCCCCAGTGACTTAGGACTAAATGTTCTTCTAACTTTTATTTATTTATTTATTTTTAGTACTGGCAGATGCAGTAGGGGTTTCCCTTTTCCTGTCTTACTCATCATTTTAATCATTAGTTCATTCATTTGTTCACTCCAAAGCACACTGAGCACTTCAGCCTATCCACTCTGTGCTTGGCCCAAGGATGCAAAGAACAGTATGTCCTCTAAGAGGTTTGATATAAATCAGAAAAGGTTTCATGGCCTTCAAATCAGTGTGCAAGAGAGCAGAGTGGGGATCTGGAAGCCAGAGGAGACAGGGCCAGGCCAGGAACACATGTAGTCATATAAGGTCAGCTGGAGAGAAATTAAAGGGTATATTTACAAAGATGGGATTGGTTGGGAGGGGAGGGAATCCAGGCTCTCTGTAGGATTTCTATCCTTAGGCTTATGATATTCACCTTGAGACAGGAGCTTAGTTGAGGATATAGCCAGAAGCCAAGGGGTAGTGTTCCATTCTGGCCACTTTCCCTGGGCTAGGAGCAATGTAAGGGAGAGATGGAGAGGAGAAGTGGGATTGGTGTGAGAGTGGGACTGGTCAGATAGAATAGTGGACTGTTCCATTCCATTCTGGGTAACAGAGGTTAGGAGACCTATCATAGATAAGGGAAACTTACAGAATCATAACAGCTAATAGTAATATAGAGATTTCTGCAAGCCATGCAGTCTTCAAGTGTCTTTCTTTTCATAGCGCTTTTCTCATGGCAACCCTATGAGATGTGTGGAATTGGAATCCTCTTGAAGATGAGAAAAGTGTGGCACAGAGAGGTTGAATAACCTGCCTGGCATCACATAGCTATGTCACCAGGGAAGCCAAAAGTCAAGCTTCAGCTGTGTGGCTGCAGACACTTTTGGGCTGCAATCTGAGAGCTAAGAAGGCTTTTATCAGGCTCCCTCTGGCCTCTGATTCCCAAGGAGATCTTCCTTCTCTGCTCAGACCAGGAAAACACTAGGTGGGAAATAAACATCACGAGGGCATTTGGAGGTTTATCTTCTGAAAAGTCCCAGGTCCACAGGAGGCCTCAGTAGCCACAGTAATAAGCCCATGTATACCATTCTTAGGATTCTGTCCAGACATGAAATGTCCTCCTGTCTGGGCCCCTGCCTGCCCCGCCCCCACAATGTGGTCTGGTGTCTGTCCTTCCCCTCTTAATGGCTGCAGGGACCTTTCTCTATGCTCTCTCCATTGTTCTACTTTTCAAACCAGGTAAAGTGCATATAGTGGCCCCACTCACCACCAATACTATATTTCTAACAGCAGCAGCTAGGACATGCCCCTGGCCAGGAAATTCGCTAATCCCCACAATGCACCTGTGTGCTGTCTTGTCCCCATTTGACACAGTGGGAACTAAGAGACTAATTTGAAGAACGTACTGAAGGACTCAGAGCTGATGGGAGCAGGAAACATCTGGCCTAAGCTTCTACCACAGCCACCAGCCAGCCAATAGCCAGCAGACACATCCTTAGTCCTGGCCCTGCAGCCCAGGACCAGCATCCCTGAGTTCCTTCGGATGTCTAGGGGAGTTCTGTCTCCTGTCCCTCTGTCAGGGCCCCTATGTCTACCAAAGAGGCAGGAGACAAATTAGGAGGTAAGGGGACACAGAGGAGCTTATATGCCTTATTTTTGATAGCTCTGTTGGGTCTCACCAGAAGTTCATGAGATGGATGACATTTTTAACCCCATGTTGCAGATAAGAAATGGAGGACTCGTCTAGGATCATACATTGAAGTCAGTGAAGAAGCTGACGAGATTCCTGGGACACATAGGTAGAGGGCTTCTTCCTCCTGCTGAACCTCTGCTCACCTTCAAAGGCCTGTTTCAGACTCATATCCATGATGACAGACATTGTCCCCACCCCCTGGATATGTCTTCCCATCACTCAGTCACTTACCCACTTACCTTGAGCTGCTTCTCAGTCTACACGCCAGAGACATAGCAGTAGACAAAACATAGCTCTGACCCTCATAGAGCATAAATTCTGGGCCTGGTAAATAGATGCCAAACAACATAACTAAATAAAACCCCAGGTGAAAGATGAGGAGAAAATAGGGAAGGGGGTGGTGGTTGTCATTGTAAATGTCATGACCAGAAAGGCTTATGTGTTTCCAGGGAAGGAAGGGATACAGTTAATGCCTGATGTCTGGAGTAGCAGAGGCCAGGACCACAGGGCTGGGAGGAGACAGTGCATACTGTGAAAAAGTGAGCCAGACCCCAAAGGAGGACAGCTAAGTAGGGACTTTGGCTTGTGGTGTGAGAGAGGTAGGAAGCCCCGGGAAGTATGGTATCCACCTTGGGTTGTTATCTGCCTTCTCGTAGTATATCTCAGTTAGACAACCAACCTCCTTTTAGGCCTTGCTTCCTTTATCCATCTCCCCTCTGAGTCAGGAATCTGAGAACACAGCCTTCCTGGGACCTGAAAGCCTCTGATAAACACTGTTTGACCCGAGCTTGAACCACATGTCAGGCAGCAGCAGAATCCTGGAAACCTGTGCACCAAGGTCTCATGAGTTGATAAGTATGGTGATGGCTTCCCGGGGGGTTCTTGGCTACTCACAAGCAGGCACCAGCCAGGAACCAAGACATCCTAAGAAACAGAGAGCTGTAAGGGAGGGAAGTGGACTCTGCTGCCTTGACATCAAGTGTTTTTGCTGGCTCTTCACATTGCTGCCAGCTTTGCTCCCTAACCAAGGTGTGGCCTTGTCCTGTGCAGGCATGCCTGTGGTCCTGTCGCAAGAGGTGGAATCGGTCCTTGTGGGTGCTGCTATTCTGGGTGCTTGTGCCTCTGGGGATTTCACTTCTGTACAGGTAGGTGATGATCCAGGGGCGGGTTCTGGTCCCTCTTCTGTCTGAGGCTGTCTTTCCTCTTGACAGCAGCTCACATCATGCAAAACACACACAGGATATAATTAAGAAATGATAGGTTCCTGCAAGGGAAATCACAAATGCTTCTGGCCTCAGACATATTTATTGGAATTTTCATTTGACTTGGCCTCTTGTCAGGGTTTGGTTATTGTTTTTCAGGTGGTTTTTTTTGTTCTTCTCTAAAATAACTCTTAAATTGTTTCCTTTAACTTTAGCCTGGACCACTGTTCTTTAAGCAAATGAAACAGGTAAAGCTCAAAGCTATAAAGTTTTATATATACTTCTGATTTTTTTTAGTATCTTATTTTCAACCCATTACTTTCTAAATACTTTTGAGGCCTGCATCAACAAGAAGCACAAAAGAAAATCTTGTTTAAAAAAAAAAAGGAATTCAAAAGAAAAACAAGGAAGAAAGATATAAGAAAATGAGATGGAAACAATTTGGTATCTGTGATTGATACATAATTTGGCTCTGAGTTTCCTGGCAGCCAAGAGAAAAAAAGTAAAATAAAAAGGACGCATGATAAATTACATAATCCTTATTTCAAAAAGAGGAAACATACTAGTTTCTGGTAAAAATCTTTTCCCTACCATCTAATACAAAAGACATTCACACATTGGGTTTTAGGAACAGATTGTAAGTACTAAAATGATATAAAATAATAAAGAATGAATGTAGTGTAGAGTCTCATAGCACAGGCTCTAGAATTAGACCACTGGGGTTTAAAAACCTAGTTTGCCAGTCTAACTAGTATGCCCTTCATGGACATTTCCTTATCCATAATAATAACTAGTAGCTTGCTGTGACTTGTGTCTGCAGCTTGTATACACCCGGTTAGTCCTTGCCATAACTCTATTCTCCCAATTTTACAATTTAGGATATTAAGAAACTCAGTCTAGTCTGAAATACCAAAAACAAGAAGTGTGGTTCCCAACTGTTAGAGTCAAAAAGTGTTTATTCAGCTAAAAATCAGAGAGTTTCATGTCTTGCCCAAGAACCTGGTTAAGCACCAAGTTTTCCCTCAATAGCCAGTAAAGGCAGCTCCATGTATTGTGAGCCCCTTAGGTGCCAGGCACTATGCTTGATGCTTTTCGTATAACTTTCCTATACCAGCTAGAGGTCCCTGGAGTAGACTATTAGAAACATGCCAGGTACCAGTGAGTGGCTCATGCCTATAATCCTAGCTAATCAGGAGGCTGAGATCTGAGGATTGTGGTTCGAAGCCAGACTCAGGCAGGAAAGTCTGTTAGACTCTTATCTCCAATAAGCCACAAAAAAGCAACAACAACAACATGCTACCAAAAAAAAAAAAAAAAAAAAAAAAAAAAAAAAAAAAAAGCAAACGAGGAGCTGTGGCTCAAGTGTCACAGCATAGCCTTGAGCAAAAGAAGCTAAGGGATAGCACACCCAGGCCCTAAGTTCAAATCCCAGGACTGGAAAAAAAGAAAAACATAGATGCAAATACCAACTTACAAGTTCTTTGTTACACATTTTAGAAAAGGTGCTAAAGTATACATTGTCCTATTGATGACCAGGAAATACTTCTCCCAAGGAGCTGGATCTATTCATGAATACTTGGGCATTTAAATACAGATGGCATAATTGTATTGTCAACATTTTCCAGGTTTTCTAGTCTTCTAAAAAATGTCCTGTAAGATAGTTATTAATTGTTGAAATGTCAATATTTTAAGGTAGAAAATTTTAAAACTATTTCTACAACTTGATGTCTTTTCCTTGCTAGGCCTAATTAAAATAGTTAAAAATAGGAGAAATTGCCTAATGCTACCTCATGTGATAAAAGTATTTGTGTACCCTCAAAATTCCCATGTTGTAAATGAAATGAATATCTGGCAAGGTAATAGACGAAGTCACTAGAGCAGAGTCCCAGTTCAATGGGATTAGTGCCCTTGTGCAAAGAGATACCAAAAAGCTATTCTTTCTTCCTTAGAATTTTTCTTCATGATCAAAAAAAGTCCCTTATCAGAACCCATTAATTCTAGCACTGATTCTCCAGAACTGTCAGATTATACATTATGGTTGTTTGACCAATAGTCCCAAACAAACCAACACATCTTAATCTTAACAGTCTCTGCCTGTGGTACTATCCTTGTGTTGTATGTGAGGAAACCAACCAAGGTTTACAGACGTTTTAAGTAATTTACTCAAGGCTACATGGTCAGTAAAAGCAAAAACCTCATTGAAATATTGCTGGGCTTATATTCTACACTGATTCTCATTCTTTTTCTGATTTATACTGCTTTTACTGTTTTGTATTCTGGGCTTCTTAAGTGTTCAGAGACATGCTTTCTGATTTGAAGTGGCACTGGCCACAATGAAGCCCAGAGAGTAACATCATAGGTTGGGCTATGTCATCAAATGCTTTGTAACATGACTTATTGTGCCTAGTTGACACCTTCATCAAAGTCATGAGTTCCAGCTCACTCACACTTTTCCTTAAGTGGAAACTAAGCTAAATTCCATGCTGATCTCTTTGGGCCTACTGCTACTCTTTGGAATAGAATTGAAGATAGGGAGAATCAGATATTGGAATTGGTGATTTGAGTAGTAGCTCTGAGGCACCAACAGTTACAAATTCATGTCTCCTGCCCAATCCAAGGGTGTATATGTCTGTCCTGGTAATTTTCAAGAAGACACTGCAATCTAATAAAAGGAGAAATACTTGTGGTTTCACTTGTCTTCGTTTACATACGCTAATCCCTGTATTATTGAACTCCATGCTTGCTTGTACATCCTTAGACAATGTTACCTGTCCTCCTCAGATGCTTATTTTGTCTGTGTCTTTACTATAAATATTTAAGAATGACCTGTAGTAGCATGGTTAAGATGAAGGGACTTTGAAAGTGACAGACATCTCCCAGGTATAAACTATGTTATTTGGAACTGCCTTGGAAACATAAATGGAGAAAGCTTCCTTCACTCTTATTCAAAGAAGAGGAGCTAACTTGTGTGCCCTAGATCTAGAGTTCAGCCCAGGTGATCAATCCCAACTGCTTCCTCCTGTGATTGATATTGTCAACCAAAACTTGCACAAATTCTTTTTTTAAAATTTTATTTTATTGTAAAGATGCTGTACAGGGGTTTTACAGTTGCATGAGTAAGGTAATGAGTACATTTTTTGTTGAACATTGTTACCCTGCACAAAATCTTTTCTTTCAACTTCAACTTGATTTATAGAATGCCTGCCATTCTTTAAGAGAGCTTCGTGATTCCTGTTATCAACTCAACATGGACAGATGTTTTGTGTTCTGATGGACTAAACAAACATCTGGTTGTTGAATGGAACATTTCACTGTGTATCTAGATGACCTGACTTCCAGCCAGAGTCATCTTCATATAAAGGAAAGGCTAGGAAGAGCCCAGAGGTCACTGGCTGCAGGCTTATGTTTCTGGGGAGACAGGGTTTCCCAATTTCCTGGGCCCATGAATGGAATGACATCAGCTCTGGGGAGATTCACTGAGGTAAAAGTCTAGCTGTCGACTAGTAGTAGGAGGTGTACCTCTTATTACTAGGGGTGTGGAATGGACAAAATCATGCTCCCTGTGACTTTTCCACCTGATCACCCTTCATCACCACACAATAAAATAATCCTAGTTCTGAAAATCCTGGAAAACATATAATTAAGATGAAGTTGAGGGCAAGTCCAAAACACTTCTGTAGGCTTCTAGGTCCTATGAAGTCAATAAATTGGGGGTAAAATGATTTTATGAAATGTCATCATGCTTAGAGAGGTTCTCATAAATTCAAGGACAAAGGAAATAAGAAACTGGCTTTAAGGAAGTGTGAGAGAATATCCAGTCAAATAGGAAAGAGTCAGAAATATAATATGGCTTTCTACATTATACTTCCTTCAGATCCCCTGCAGATGCCATTCGCTTTCTATAATTAAGGAGACAGGCTTCTTTTTTCAAGACCATTTATACAAAATGAACTTTAATTCTAACAGTGCTATTTATCTTGAAATGCCATCTTCCTCCCCACACCCACCAAAAGCAGCAGAGAGATCACCCAAAGCAAAAATCAGCACAAGGCTTTGACAAGAGACCAAATTGAACCCAGCAATCATTTGAAGGGGAGTACCAGTCTGAAGAAAACCAGCCCAATCAATCAAAAGCCTTTCCTCCTCCCTCCATGGGAGAGTTGCACCCCTGAAAACCACTGACTCCATGCACCGCCAACAGCAACTTTCTCTATCAAGTTCCAGACAGATGCTGTGTCTCCAGACCAACACATGTAAGCGGCCAGTGGAGGGCTATGATTACTCACCCTTTCTGTCATGCATGCCCACAAGATAAACTACCCATGCCGACCGCAGTGGTCAACCCTTAAGGTCAGTCCTTGCAAACATCCTCATTGCTTCCCTGGAGCCTCTCCATCCATGAAACGTACTTCACTTAGATCTAGTTATATCCCTCACTTCATAGGCACTTCAAAGCCTGTGCTTTTAGGCACAGTATATCTCCTGTTTTGTTTAGTATTGTGAGAGTCGACTTGCTGAGATTTTTAGTGTTGTTTGGCCTTCTAGTGCCATAAATACCACATTTACAGTTTGCAAGTAAAACTAATTATCATGACTTCAACTCCTGGAGGCTTGGAAAGACTGACAAATCATGGCCATTCAGACATAAGAAACTATCCCATTTCTTGGCACATTCAGCTTTAATTCACTTGGATTTTTTTTCCTCTTCTAAAACACAAGT
The DNA here is from genome assembly GCF_024711535.1 of Dipodomys merriami. Classification (NCBI taxonomy): domain Eukaryota; kingdom Metazoa; phylum Chordata; class Mammalia; order Rodentia; family Heteromyidae; genus Dipodomys; species Dipodomys merriami. Next base: position 4,887,818 of record NW_027204937.1, read on the forward strand.
AATAACTCATATTCATTGGGAAAAAAGAAAGTTCACTAAAGATAAAAAAGCCATCTAGAAACATTAATTACTCACAAATTGCTTATTTTAGTATCAGTTATTTAATATACTGGTTTCTATTCTTTTTTATCTTTTGTATATAATCAAAATCATTTTATTTTTAAATTAAAAAATATATTCATACAATGCATATGGTTTTATAGTTTTATTTTCCACTCCAAAACATGTAGAAAATCTCTTTACTTACCACTTTTGCAGGACATCTAATTTTCAGAATATATCATGCTTTACATGCATGCTGTACAACACTTAGGTTGCCTTCAGTGTTTTAAAGAATGCTGCAGACAGGTGTGGTGGCTGGTGCCTGTAATCCTAACTTCTTAGGTGGCAGAAATGAGGAGGATCACAGTTCTAGGTCAGCCCAGTCATAATGTTTGTGAGATGGCATCTCAAGAGAAAAAAAATGCACCCCAGTTATGACAGGAATATAAATAGGAAGTTCAGGCCAACCAGGACAAAAAATAAAATCCTATATAAAAAAACAAAAAACACAAAATGAAAAGGGCTGGAGGTGTGGGTCAAGCAGTAGGGCACTTGCCTGGCAAGTATAAAGAAAGTCCGATGTGTTGCTGTTGGTTTTTTAATGCTGTGACTAACATCTTTGTAACTATATTTTTGCACACAACCTAAATGATTTTCCTAAACAAATTATGGTATGATACAACTGTTCAGTCAAAAGCTTTGCCTCATTTTTAGAATTTTTAGACATAATAATTTATATACTTACTAAGAATAAATGAAAAATTCAAGGTTGTGTTTCTTGAGTACAAGGACCCTCTTGCTGTGAAGTTTAGTTCCCTCTGGCTTTCCTCAGCCATCCTTTTTTAATCCCATTCATTTCACATGTGGTCCTGATAGTGACTTTTTTTTTTAGTTAGCCTTTTGGCCTTTACTGCTAAAACATGTGTTTCTGGAGATCTGAGATGCTGGTTTCTAATTGGATAGATTCAGATTTCTGATTCACTTTTCTGAGTACATATCCTGTATTATATGTTGATGCCTCATAGAAAGTTAGCCAAAAACTTTGGGATGATAATCAATTAAAAAAGAATTAAGAATGTGATATTGGTCACAACCAGCATTATATTTACTGCAATACTTGGCTTACCATCACATTGTTTTTAATGAATTTAAGAATCTTTTTATAAGAATTCCTATCTGGGGCTGGGAAGGTGGCTTAGTGGTAGAGCGCTTGCCTTATATGCATGAGGCCCTGGGTTCGATTCCTCAGCACCACATAAGCAAAAAGAAAAAAGCCGGAAGTGGCGCTGTGGCTCAAGTGGTAGAGTGCTAGCCTTGAGCTGAAGAGCTGAGGGACAGTGCCCAGGCCCAGAGTTCAGGCCCCATGACTGGACCCCCCCCCCAAAAAAAGAATTCCTATCTGTACAAAACAAAAACAAAAAATAAGAAACAAATTCAAGTTCTGATTAATTATCAATCTCCTGGTTTCAATCTCACTTTCAAAATAGCTCTATGATGTTAAAGTCAAGCTATCAGCTTAAAAGTAAAATTCTATTCTTAGGAAACTATTTAAATATATGACACATAATAGTTGATTCTTCCATTTGAGGTTTTGTCATTCATTTGGGTAGAGAAAACTTCATACTATGCCCACTAGTATTAATTTGGTTTTAATCATAATCTACCTGATTATTTTTATAGAGGTAGATATAAATATTTTAATTAATGCTTTATTAAGAAAATACTTTTTTTGTATGTGTGCCAGCACTGGGGCTTAACTCAGGACCTTATGCTTTCCCTTACCTTTTATCCCTCAAAATTGGCACTCTACCACTTGAGTTCTGGCTCTACTTCTGGCTTTCGCTGGTTAATTTGGAGATCAGAGTCTCATGGATTTGTCTGGCTGAGTTTAATTTGAACAGTGATCCCAGATCTCAGCCTCTGTAAAAGCTAGGATTTCAAGTATGATCCACTGGTGAAAAATACTATTTTTATTACTGTGCATACTTAATTACTAATAGATATACTATTTCCAAATATCTCCCTTTCCCTATCATTTTATTCAGAAACTTAAGAATTAGACTTATAAAAGCAAAAACGGCCAAATGTCTACTGAATTCTTAGAAACTTATGTTTCTAAAACAAGATATCTCTAACTCTTTGACTTGACCTTATGTTTTTGTTCTTGTTTATTATTTGATTTGTCAATACTGGGGTGTGAACCCAGGCCTTGCACCTGCTGAGCCATGCCTCTAACCTTTGATTTTGTTTAAGACAGCATTCACACTGGCACAAATCTAATGTGTGTGATGGTGGCAGGGACTAATAAAGAATTGATCCTCCTACACAGACAAATATGTATTAGTAGGTATTATTTGTGCCATAGTTTTTCATATTAAACTTCCTTGTCATAATAAACCAAATTAATACCTTTGTTTTCCTGTATGGTAGGATAACTCAAAAATAGCAAACCTGCACTATATAATTTTAATATTGAACACAGTAACCTGAGCTGTGGAATCTGAGATCAGGAAAGGCAACTTTTTTAGCTAAATTGAGAATATTTTAAACTGTGGGAAATAACTACAAATGGAAATAGGAATGCAGCTAAACATAAATTAGTATTATTTTTAAGTGGTATCCAAAATAGATGATGTGAGTTTATTTGTACATTAAGTAAAGATGTACATGAAGTCAAGTTTCCTGTAGGTAGATAAAAGTGCACATTCACATTAAAGTAACCTCAATGCGTTTAAAACAGGTCTATTTGTGAAATTTGGGGCAGTGCATTAGAGAAATCCTATGGGAAAATGTGGTAGGTGGCGTTGGTAACAAGACAGTTACTGGGAGCCCAGAGCAGAGGACTGTGTGGAGTTTGCCTTGGCATCTACTTGCATCAAACCCTGGAAGCAAAAGGGTATGCTACTAACTCCATTCTCCATTGCTGCTCTGATCTTCCAGTCTCCTAATTAGCTGGACTCTGAGTCAGAGAGCAGGATTCTTTCTGTGCAGGTCAGCCTGGCCAGCTCCTGAGAAGGGTGGGCAGGAACTTCAGGAGAATATGAAGACATCCAACACTATCCTCTAGGCTATAGGCTGGACCACTCAAAGTCTATGGCCTCAAAGCCAGTCTGCAAATAGTTTATTCAGATTTGTGATAAGATAAGGAACTTTCAATACAAAGTAAATCAATTATGTCACCAAGTGAACTGTTTGGTTCAGCTGACATTTTATTCATAGCAAGATGTTCTCAATGAAGGAATTAGTGTGTTGGTTTACATTTTGGGGAAAGTTCCTTATGTCATTACAGATGGGCCCTTTGAGGAGCTCTGAGCTTGACTCTGCTCTGGGATAATGAGAAACATGTTGGAGGTCCAGCAACAGCACTCTTTTATCCATGCTTTTATTTTCCTGCCTTAACATCTGCTAAAGAAAAAAGAGTTAATCTTTTTATTTATCTACTCTGAGTTAGGCATTGTGCTGAGGTACTTTAGCTAACAGTTAATTTTTGTAAGGTAGTTATTCATCTTCCTTTTACAGATGGCAAACAGGCTCAGAAAGTACAAGTAATGCACTCATAGCCTAACTGTTAGCAATGGCAGAACTGGCAAGCAAATCTAGATCTGTCCCCAAATTCCACTTTATCTGACATCAATACCCAAAGGGGGGGACAAAAACAGTTGTAAAAGAATCAGCCTGTATGGAAACCCCTGATTTTTGCACTCCTTATTCTAATTCAAAGTTCCTGAAATCGGCACAATGCCTCACTCCTACCCCAAAAATCAGCACAGGGCTAGGAGTCCAATGTTAATCCATTTCACAAAGCCTTTCTTGGCCTAGGCAGTCAGGCCTGAGATGAAGTCAGTTTATTTCTAAGTGGTTTGTGTCTGCTTTTATATCTTTTTAAACCTGGGAGGTCAGGAAGAAGATGGGGAGAAAGAACTCATGAGAGGGATGCATTTCCTTAAAAATGTTATTAATTGGTTGTGCAAAACAAAAGAGGGAAATAAAATATCTGCTTCTTACTAAGTAAAGGCATCTTCCTCCCTTATCTCATTAAAAATTGAAAGCACTCTTGGTTTAAGTAGGGCAAATTAGTAATTAAGTGCTATATAATCAACATGGATAAACATAATATTGGAGGAGAGGCTAAATTAATCACTCTGCAGGCTTGTTTGGCCCCCATTAATGCGCCTTTTACTCATGTCCTTCCTGTGGTGCCAGGATGCATTTTCTGCTCTTCTCCACTACTAGAGCAGGGTAAGATGCACAAGCTGGGCTGATGGAGGACAGTAGTAGATCAGATCTGGAAAAGGTATGCATATGTGTGGGCCCTGATTCAAAGTAAGCAATCACAACCCATGTTTCAGTCTCTAGATTTCATCAAGAGGAGCCTACATGTGAAAAGGAGACTCCTGTATAATAGTAAGACAAAGAAGAGTTAAACACACTCCCAATTTCCATAGACTTTGTAGTCTACTGGGGAGGGTGGGTGGATCTAGACAGACATGGTTAAGAAAAGGCCTATTGCTAAAATATAACAGCAAAGGCCATTTGCATGGCATCAAATTTTGGCTCTGCTGCTTTAGTTAGATGAGTTATTGAATTTCCCTGAACCTCAGAGCTCTCTCCTGAAAAAGATAAGATCATAAATGTAATATCTCATAACTCATGTTGTAAGGAGTAGACATGAAAATATAAAGCAAAATAGTTTTGAAAGACTAGTCTTTGTTTAAATTGCAATTGTTATATGATGGGATAATAAAGCATCAAAGGAATTGTCATCTCTTGTCTTGAGGGCAGGAAAGTCTTCCCAACAAGGCAACATTTGAATCAATCTCGGAAGACTACACAATGGAGCTAGAACTCAAGGTCTTAGAAATTCTCAGGTCTACGTAGTTTGCCTTGCTGTACAGTGCCTACTCTCGATGCAGAAAGAGGAACATTTGACAGATCTCTCCATTTCAATATATAAAGATTAGTCACAATTACTACTCACTCATGCTGCATTATGGCAACTGGTATCAAGCACAGGGTAGGAGGTGAGACAGTAAGTGAGCTGGCACATTGTGGGAAAGGTGAGAGGAAACGAGGTGGGAGCTAGAGAAAGGAGCACTGAAGCCACTTTGTTAAACCTCCGTTGATAGCATCTCCATGGCTTGCTAGCTACGGACATGACAGTGAGACAGACAAGTGCCGTGAGGTGTTTGAGACTGTTCAATATTAACTAACCTCCTGAGTTGCTGTGGATCTTGTGTGAAACGAAGGGCAGATTGAAGACAATGCCTGTGAACAGAGAAGCATTATTCTCATTCCCTGTGTCCATTTTGTCTTTATAACAACCCATTGAGGTAGGTGGCATCAGAGTGCTACTTTATAAAGCAGAAAATGAAGCAACTCAGCCCTTGATAAGCTTGCCTATTGTCATCTAGAAAGTTCATGGAAAACTGAGGGTTTAAACTTACATGAAAGAGACCCATCCTTCACATGTCCCTCATAGCCCAGTGCTTTGGAAGATAAGAAGAGGTAAATGTACATGCTACATGCTGGAAATAGGGCAGACACTGCTTGGCTTTATCCAGACTCCTTGGTCAGCTTTTTTCCTACCAATTGAGAGATTGGCAGGATGGAGCCTATAGCTGTGTAGGGCAGGTGGGCAGGCCACAGTGACTCACTCTGAATACTTAGCCCTTGGACATGGTGTGAATGCAACCACTTACACTGATGTTGACAGTTTTACATAGGGAATGAACAAGTTGTATCATCCATATTGTTTCCATATAGGATTTCAAGGAATCTTCTAATAAGTAATAAATAAGTAAGTATGCTACCAGAATAAAACTTACAAGTCAGAAACCATGTCGACAAAAGACAATACACTAGCCACATATTCTTGGAAAACCCTGAAACCTAGATGCCTTCAAATGTCAGGCCTGGCGAGATGCTAGCTTAGAACAGATGACGTATATCAAAGTGCTAGAAAAAGACTATCTTTAGTACTGAAAGTACGGCTGAAGGACCTTGAAACTCAGATTGTTTTAACACTGGATTGGCAAACACCAAACCAAACATCAATGGGACTTATCTAGGTCTCTGGCTCCCAACTATGGAGATTACTTCGATGGAGCTTTAGGCAGTCAAGGTAACACTGGAAACATATCAAATCAGATGATATCCACAGAGTTAAAAGAGAGCACAAGTTTCTTTAAAGAGAGCACAAGTGTTGGGATTCCAAGTTCAAAAATTGTAATTTCAAAAAAAAAATAAACCTGGAAATGTTTCCTTGAAATTTTCATAGAAACAAACAATTGTGTTATATACCTTGCTGTATATGTTGCTAATACCTTGTCTAGAGCCCACAAGGTGATGGTGAAACTTGGCTTCAGGTCATGGTTTTGGAGGTATTACTTGTCCCAGGGGCAAAGCTGAGAATATCCACTTCAGTATGTGGAAAACATGTCTGTTTTCTCTTCTCTGGATATTTCTATCCTCAGTCAATTTGCAAACAAAGCTGCATCACTGACTGAAGAGTGTTTTAAAGCTTTTCACTAGCCTGGCATTAGAGATGTGCTGAAATGAAGTACCCATCAATCGAGAAAGGGCAGCAGATGTTGAACCATATCAAATATCAGTAAACAGCAAGCCCACAGGGAGAGGCCATTGAACTTGGCATCTTACTCAAAAAAAAAAAAAAAATAGGAAGATGGCTTCAAGCGAGAACACTGTGGCTTTTATGAACTGCATTAAGTGATGTATTTTTTTCCAACTGCGTAGTTGCTTCTCCATGGAATCTTTATAATGATCTACTTAGTAATGATCTACTCTGTTCTAATATTTGTTTTAATTTTTAAAATGATCTTTGTACAAAAGAGTCGCCGTTTAACAAAGCAGTTTATGACTACAATGCATCTTGATCAGTAACACCCCTTCCAACATTCTCCCCACTCCTCCTCACCTACCTTTTCCTTTCTTTTTCTTAATTTTGTAGTTTATACATTGAATTCCTGACTGCATTCCCTCTCTTCTCGAGTAATTTTTAATCTCTTTTTTAAAGACACATTTAATGCTCATGGGCTATTTTAGGCTTTCAGACATGGAAATGTGTAAGTTTTTAAACTATCTCCCTAGTAATTGTGAGGACCTTCACATTCTCATTTAGTATCCTCCATGTTTATTATTAACACTATGATTTATAGTATACATTATATTAGGTAATAAATAAGATTGTAGACTCTGATATCATGCATTATGGCATCCAATCTTGAGTTCAAATTTTGTAAGTGTGTATTAGGATCCTTCCCTTCACCTAAGACTGTTTCCTCCATTGTAAAAGTAAGGCCATATGGTTGTGAGGATTAAATGAGATGGTATGTATAAGTATCTGGCACTCTTACCAGTATGATTACTCTCTCCATATGAGGGATACAGAATGATGGTAATGTTTACAACAAACAGTTGTACTCAGTACTGATACTTTACATATCTCACTGAGGGATTTTTATGTGCCTATTTTGTTTGATTGTGGTGCTATAGATGTTACATCTACAGGCCTTATAGTTATTATTAAAACAATATTCAAAACAGGCTGAGGACCAGCCTGTTTTCTTTCACTCAGAGAGCTTATTCAGCCCTTCTTTTGCCCTGTTTACCCTGTGTTGTATTTCCCAGGCCCCCTTACACCTGGCCTCTAGGTAGGCTTATGCAATAGATGTTGGTAGAAGATTGATGTGCAGATTGGAAGGCAGATCATGTGTTCTCCTTTTACTACAGCAGCAGCTGCATCTTCTATATGATTCTGACCTCCAGCCTTGTTCATCTTTCAGATTCCAATTCTGGCAAGTCAGCCACTACTTGACTTTATTTCCAGACTTACATACCAGCTCCTGGACTGGTCACTTCTCTGCCTCCCATCATCCCTTGGTTCCCTGAAAAGGAAATAGCCTTTTGCTTTGCCTTTCTTTGGTCCATTTCTACCTCTTTGACCTTAAGAACTCTTCTCTCAAGGATATGAGATCAATTTCTTATGTTAGATCTTTTTGTTGAAAGTACTTACACTAATTCTAACTGTACTCAGACTGGTATAATTGCTTTTAAAATGTTACAAGAGAGGTTTGAGCTTTTACAGTGAATTCACTTCCCTCTTCTCTCCTTGTTGGAATGAGCTAGGCCACTGCCTATTGTAAAGAACAGTTCATTTTGATGATTTAAAGCTGTAAGACAATAAATTGACATAAGCAACTTATGTCTTTATGACCACTGCCTTACACGCAGCTGCAGACTAGGCATTGGAGCCAGCAGCACCAAGAAAGCTTATCACTTCTCTGAGGAGACAAGGCCAGATTCAAGTAATAGACAAAGGTGGCATCTAATCAAAAAGGATAGGATCTTTTCCTTCTTAAGCTACAAGCTCTGGATCCTTCACTCTCCTGGATGAGTTACTACAATAGGTATATGATTACCCACATCCTCCAAATGAGGAAATGGAGGTTCAAGGACAGCAAGTTTTTCAGCCCACAGTACTATTAAGTCATCATGTCTGAATTTAATTTATATATCTTAGCGCCTATGATATTAGAAATTGGTATCTGCTCCTTCAGGTTTTCCAAGCTTTCTATTTCAACACAGAAAATTGCACATACATACATACATACATACATACATACATACACATATATATTTCATATTCTTAGAAATTTCCTGGTACCTTGGCCTGGAACAGCCTGTGTATTGGGTGGAATGGATGGCAGAGAAATTCCTAACTGGGCTATCACCTGTTGCCATTTCTGCTAAGACAAGATCTTGACAAACAAGACAGATCTAGATAATTAGATTGTAGCAATTTTTTTTCTTCATCCCCTTGAGCTAACCACTACAGATTCCAGAAGAGGAATCTGTCAGTCATCTTAAGATGAAGATTTAGCCAGGTGCTGGTAGCTCACACCTGTAATCCTATCTACTCAGGAAGCTGAGATCTGAGGCTCACAGTTCAAAGCCAGCCTGAGCAGGAAAGTCTGTGAGACTCTTATTTCCAATAAACCACCAGAAATCTGGAAGTGGTGCTGTGACTCAAGTGGTAGAGCGCTCACCTTGAGCTGAAGAGCTGAGGGACAGTACCCAGGCCCAGAGTTCAAGTCCTATGACCCACAAAAAAAAAAAAAAATGACTATTTAAACAAGTGGTTCATCTACTCAGAGAGGGCTTTTCCTGTGAATGCGACTTTGTAGCATATTCTAATGTGGTGGCAACTACGGGACCCCTATTTTCTATAAGCTTTTAAAACTCATAGCAGAGGAGATCCTTTTAATCTACAACAGATGCTCTTTAAGCACTTGGAAGAATTAACTCACTTACTCCTCACGACTGTCCCATGAAGTCCTGGAATTATTAACACCTTACAGACAAACACTGAATCACAAAGACAAGGCATTTCCCCAGGTTGCACAGACAGTAAAAAATCAGGCTCAGATGTGAACTGAGACTTCCCATCTCTGTGGTGTGCTCGCTGTGAAGTGTTGAAATCCCTCTCTGCAGTTCCTTGAGGCTGCATCTTGACACTGTCCTTAGATATTTCCATGTTTGCTCACCTCCCTCACTTGTCAGCTTCTGGGTAAGAGTCCAAGTCTTAGTCAGTAGTAGCCAGTAGGAGAAGCTACTCAAACCACATTGGAGTTGAAATTTTACTGATATTTATCCCAGAACAAGCTGAGGCAGGTATCTACTTGTGGGTCTACAAACACTCAGCCACCTATGGCAATGGTGCTATTGTACGTGGATTTGAATGTAAAGCCCATAGCAAATAAAAGTCTGACCTTTGTCCCTACACATACCATGACTGACTCCAAACTACCCCTTAAGATTCTCTCTCACTTTAACTTTTCAGAGCTGAGCACTCCATGAGATTCTGTTCAGTCACTTAATAACCTGGAGTGAGAGCTCTACCTCCTTGGGTCTCCATTTCTTCCTCTTTAACTGCAAGGATCGAATTCTGATTTTCAAAACATGTCAAGCAGCGGAACCTCTCCGAGGCCAAATATAAAACAGAGCAGGTGTCCTGGGCCTGCCGCTCCCTGGCACGCCTCCTTCCCACCACAGGCAGCCATTTATGGTCCCTGGCTGAACTTGGATTGGATTGGATTGTTTCAAAGAAAATAATGAAACTATATTAGGACAGTTAACGAGGAGACTTAATAATGAAATAATAAAATTGCTAGCCATGGAAACAGGTAGGCTGCAGGGCTCTCAGCATGGAGTCTGTATGCCTGCACAACCATGACACACACACTGAGTCCCTGGCGAGGAGGAGAGCACTGGGCTGACCATCTACGGTGAGCTAGAGAAGCTAGAGGCACTGGGCCCCGTCCTCCTTGGAGAAAACAAACGAGGAGTCGAAGCCCTGGTGAATTAGAAAATCTATCCGTCAACTCTTAGAGATTGATTTTCTGTCTAGAGATCTGACTTTTTGCTTCACTAGCAGAGGGGAAGCAGACTGTTCTGGAAGGAGGGAAAAAACTGGCCTTCAGAAAGACTTTCCTTTCCTTTCCTTCCCTCCTTCTCTCTATCCTGCCTTCCTCCTTTCTTCATCCATCCTTCCCACCATCACCTCCTTCCATTCCTTTCCTTCCCTCCCTCCTTCCTTTTCCTTTCTTTTCCTCCCCCTCTCTCTTTCTTTCTTTCTTCGCTTTCTTTCTCTCTTTCTTTCTTTCTTTCTTCCTTCCTTCCTTCCTTTCTTTTTCTTTCTCCTCTATGTTTCAAAGATAACTTCTAATTTCCCTGCGGCTTGCCACCATGAGTTTGTTGCCACTGAGAATACTGAATTGTGTATACCACCACCCATATCAGTTCTTTCTCAAGGTTTATTTCCATTTCTGTATTAGGATTTATAGAAAACTCTTTTAGACTTGAGGATAAATGTTCCATCTCTTTTAGTTTTGTCTGCTTCACAGACTCCTTCTGTCAGCTCCTCAAGAGTAAAAAATCTTGTTATTTATTTATCTCCAGGGCTTAACACAGAACCCACTTGTCAAATCTTTGTTCATTCATTCAGCAAATGTCCCTTAGATATAGTAGAAAACAAAATAACTGTAGTCCTAATCTTGATCGGTTACAAAGAGATAATGAAAACAATAAATGCAAATATATTATAGCTTTGGTTAAGTGCTATAAAGGAAAAGAACAGGTTCAATGGAAGAGCTAATTAGAATAATGGATACATTAATGGAAGCAAATGATCTCAACTCCTAACTCTGAATCTTGTTCTCATCTCTGTAAGTAAAAGCATTGCTATTATTTTAATTATCCCAACTGCTACCATTTCTTGAATACTCATTATATTCCGAGTTTTATGCTAGCATTTTTATATTTATTATATCAAATTCTTAAGATAATGCAGTCAGTTATGCCTTCTTATCCCTCATTCCAGATGAAAAAACATAAGGCCCAGGAAACATAATTAAGTTGTTTGTGATCAAAGAGCTAATAGTGTCATAGATGAAATTTGAACCAAAGTTGGTCTGATAGAATATTCTGTTTTGAGCAAATGAGAAAAGAGGTCTTGTGAACTCCCCAAATTATCACCAAGGGTCCTATAATGATCCTAGCTTGAGAAACATTATATATTATATAGCAAAAAAATCTACTTTATTAGGTGAGAAGAAAATAGAAGGAGGAAGGGAAGGAAGGAAAGGAGAGAGAAAGAGAGAAAAAGAACAAAGAGAGAATGAGAAACTTTTTTGAAGAGAGTAGAGGAAAAGGAGGAAGGTATTGTTTTTGAATTGGCCATCTTATCAGCCTAACAATAATAAACCATCACCATGGCAACAGGAAATCTAATTAATGGCAGATGTTGAGTCATTTTAAAAGCCACACCAACAGAATGCCACTCTGATGTTGTAAACCTCTCTGTGTTCTGCCACAGCTGGGCTCATCATGCTATGGTCTTGTTAGACAGACACATCTTTAAGGGTGGACCAGACCCTGAGCTTAGCATCTGAAGATTTAAGTCTGAACCTCGGATCTGCCCTTTCTGAGTATTATTGTCTTGAGCAAGTCAGTTCATCAGAAGTGGATTCTCATTTTTTTTGTCATTATTACTCTAATATCAGCTTTCTTAGGATCAACTTCATGATCTGTAGAATGGATAAGTACTATTTTTGTAAGCATTTCCAGGAGGCTTTAATAAGATGAAGGCTGTGGAAATAAACTAACAAGTAACATGCAAATATATAATGTGATTAACACCAAGAGCCAGCCTGGTAGAAAGAACTTGCACTGAAACCAGATAGACCAGGCAGTTTTCTGATTGCTCTGAGCATAACCAAGCCACTTCAATGCTCAGAGCTCCTGTTTCTCAACCCGTAAGCCTTCTTATTATAAATCTGTAAAGTGCTCTCTCTGTTTCACAAAACTCAGGTCTTATATGACCTCTCATCATTTCGGTATATCCTGTGTAAAATGGAATTGACAGTAGCATCTTCCCCTGTAAAGCAGGGGGTTAACAGAATCAATCCAGGATGAACATTGAGATTGAGCTCCTTCCACAAGCAGGCTCCCAACAATGGTGGTGGCAGTGATTATGGAGAAGAAAAGGAAGGGGGAGAAGAGAAATTGAACTGATACATGTGCATAAAACTATGAACGCTCCGTGGGGGTACAAATGAGAGTATTCACAGACATCATCAAAATACTTTTGGTTAGTTCCTAGACTGGTCAGCCCATTTATATGCCTGTTGTTTCCCTCAGAGTTTCCACTGTCTGTTTCTGTCAGGCTCAGTATGTGTGCCTCCCATGATCTGTAGCTCTGCTGTTTCACATAGGAAAAGAGAACTAGCCCAAAGAATGAATAGAAACAGGAGAAAATTTTGTTCAGCAACTAAGTTTCTATTGGCCAGGATTTCCCAGTATATTCTGGGTCATTAAAAGACATTCCTTAAAAAATGAATCTAAAGAAGCTATGTTTAAGTTAACTAGGTATCTAAACAGCGAGACTTCTGGATTTCAATATGTCTATGCTTTGTGGATATCCTGGGTTAGGCAGGCATACCTAATATGGCATTTCCCAAGTTTACTTGACCAAACAATTAGCCTCTTACTAACATTCAGACATTGGTAAATGATGCCATAAACTCATGGTTTAAGGCCATCAAACATTAAGAAGAGTGCCATGAATTTAGAATTTCCACTCACCTTCCCATCAATCTGTCTATTTAACACATTGAAACAGAGGTAATTAGCAGTGAGTATGTGCAGTGAATATGTCCCCTCAAAGCATCTATGGGTCTCCTGGGAAGAAAAACAGGTATCCGGGTAATTTCAATATAGATGGAAAGCAAAAGTGCCATGTGACCAGGGGCAAGAGCTTCTTACTCAACTGGGAAATCAGGGTACTGTCCCAAGGGAAGTAGCTTCTGGTGTGAGTACCAAAGGAAGAGTCAAAGTTGTGCCTGAGGAGCTTGAAGCTCTTGGCCAAAGCTGTCCATATTTCACCCTCTGAGCAATTTTTCTAGGTAGCTTCAATGTCATGGTAGAAATAAAGTGCAACAACCACAGATCTGTGCTGTGCAAGGTATTTTACAAATATATTGCATCTAAGCTTCACAATGATAAATAGTATCCTCAGTTCTCAGATGAGCAATTGAGACTCAAAGAGTTAAGTGGCTATCTCAAAGCCACCACAGGAAGCTAGTTTACCACTGAGACTTCAACTCAGATCTGTCTGTCATTATAGCATGGTTCCTTCGTGCCAGCCCAGGGCAGTGGCTGGTCCCTGAAAGCTTTCACTAGATTGAGAAATGTGGAAAAGTAAGTACAATGCCATGAATTCTCCCTTAACGTATGTTTTTCTTAAATAATTTATGTTATACCAAGAAGTCTTCTTCCCTGCTATTGGATACGGAAAGTCCTGTGTTGTTTTGCTGTTTTATTTTTATTAGCTCACCAAACAATACTTCAGCTTCTTTCTTGGCAAAATAAAAACTTGCTAACTCTATGTCAGTCTCCAGAGTCATCTTGAAGGTTTTCCATCCATGAAATCAGGAAGCATTGGAAATACTATGTATGCAATTTTCTTGAGCATCCGCATCAAGGATGAGAGCAATATGAACTAGCACCTAGCTTTGAGTCCTTTTTGGATCACACTTGGATCAGATTCTGAACTCCATGAACACCAATGTCCAATAGCCATAATGGAGATAAACGAAGCTAGTCTGGCTTCTGCAAAAATGGTACATGCATGCAGTACAAATGGCTCGTGGGATGATTTCATCTAATGTGTGGACATTCTCTTCCCATAGCTGAATACTTTTATATGTGAGAAAATTATGTGTGTGTGTGTGTGTGTGTGTGTGTGTGTGTGTGTGTGTGTGAAAGTTGAATTTTCATGGGCAGTTTTGCTAAAAATGAGGCTACTTTAAAAGGGGAAAAAGTGTTTTTATTCATAATTTAGAAAGAAATTTCATGACCTACAAATACAGTCGGTAATACCTAGATATGGAAACAATTGTGAAAATGGTATCTGAATTACTGAAGCTTTTAAACTAACAAGGTGATATGTGTGAAAGCGCCTCATGCATAGAAGGCCCAGTAACTGCTTCCTTCCTCCCTTCCTGATTCACATGGTGAGCAGGTGGCAGAGCCCAGGACTAAGCCTCATTGTGTCAGACTTCCATCCATCCCAGTCAGTCCTACTTGTTTGCTTCCGGTCTGTCTACTTCACACAGTGTCTCTTCCTCCCTACCCACCTGCTAGGAAGAGTGCAGCATGTACAGGTGTTCAGAAGTGACGAAGGGCTCAAGCAATGATCTGAAGAGTGTCGATAGATAGCAGTTGGAAAAACAGGGGCTGGGAGAACTGAAACATTCTCTCTCAGAGAGAGTGCTTGTTCTATACAGGAGCAAGGTGCCAGCCTGAATGAGGAAGGGATTTGATTTCGCAGCCATCAATTTCATCGTTAGTCAAACCAGAATACAAATTCTAAACTTAAACCTAATTTCATAAATAACAAAATAATATTTTTATTTATTCCAAAGATATTTAGGCCTCGTCTTTTTTTTTTTTTTTTTTTTTTTTTTGGTTGTGGGGCTTGAACTCTGGGCTTGTGCGCTGTCCCTCAGCTCTTCAGCTCAAGGCAAGTGCTCTACTGCTTGAACCACAGTGCACTTCTGGTTTTCTAGTGGTTTATTGGAGATGAGAGTTGCACGGACTTTCCTGCCTCGGCTGGCTTTGAACCGTGATCCTCAGATCTCAGCCTCCTGAGTAGCTAGGATTACAGGCGTGAGCCACTGGTGCCTGGCTTCAGATATATTTTTCTTTTCCTCAGATTCTCTAAGTAGAATTGGACTATGGCATTGGCTTGTCCCATCATACTCCTCACCAGCATCATCAGCACCATCATGGTTATCTCCTCCACTATTTAGAACCCCCCTCTTCCCATAGTTCCCTCCTTGGATGAGTGTCTAATCTTACTCCCAGAAAACTACAGATACTCCTTTGTCCACTCTCTCAAATAACAAGTCTTTAATGCATAGGGAACCCAGTTAGCATCTACCTGCCATTTTATTCAGCCATTAAGATGTTCCCTCAAATCTTAAAATATTTCCTTCCTCTCCTTCCCTCACAGCCTCATGATAGATGAACCTGAATTCATTCACCTTCCCAGCCATGTTAAGGAAAAAAAAAAAAAAACAACTGAGTTTACAAACTGATCTCAGCTTGTCTCTAAGCTGAGCATGTCTTTGTACCCATCACTTGACAATCCTTTTTTTCCTTGCTTCTGACCTACCCTTCTCCTTTCTTTTTGATAAACAAGACAGCTAACACCAAAGCGATATGAATCCATTACCTTTCACCAGAGTTGAGTTCATTTTCCATTACATGTTTCTGTTTAAAGAAAAAGCCTTTTAAAGGGGCTGAGCATGCACTGAGTGTGTATACTTAATTTTTAATACATGTGTGCCCACAGCCAAGAGAACAGAAAAACCTTAAATAATAATGAAGCTGAATTGTGCCTGCTGTATGTTTTATGTGGCACCAATTCCTAAATAGACGCTTAGCAGCCAGGTATTATTTAATACATCCCCATTAATCAAACTGCCAAATCTAAATGAAAACCATATTTAAATACATTTAATAAGATTATGGCTTTGAATATCAAACTAACATTAGCTACATTTTTTCCCTCTTAGCAGTCCTAGATTTTTATTCTGAAAGCTAGTTCTTTTTTGTTGTAATACTTATCTTGGTTAGATTGAACTACTACAGATTTTATACTTATACTACAGATTTTTAGCATCTGGTGAATTTCTTCTGAGCACCTAAATGTAAATGTTTGAGAGAAAAAACCAACAGAAATATACATACATACATACATACATACATACATGTACACATACCTACATGCATACATACATACATGTATGTATATAAACTTTTTTTTCCTGGGGAAAAATATATTCTTAGGGTGAGCCATTGTGTTAGAGAGGAAATTATTAATTGTGTTAGAGGTACTATGTTGTTTGTAGCTTCTGTATTATAGTGTCTGCTTTCTGGGCAGTTATTGCTCTTAGTTTTTTGTACTAAATGTTCCGTTTTGTTTTGTTTCAGTTTCCATGATTGAAGCTTCCATTGGTTTTGCAATATTGCCACCTAGGGGTCATTGGGAGCATTTCATGGACCGCTAAAAGTTCTTTTTAAAAAACAATCCCCTTAGTTCAAAGTGATTGTGGGTCCCTGGGGCTGATAGAGAAAGAAAGCAAATGGAGTCTGGCAAGGTAGATTGCTGGTTCTGTCCATCACGTTTGGAAACAAAGGGAGGCAAATGGTCTTGTATTCAAAGAACTAGCCAGACTTGGGGTCACATGTTAGGTTTCAGCAGACTTGCAGTCATTAATAAAATGTCACTTTACTTACCTTCTGTCTTTGACTGTCCCTTTTCTTTGCATCCGTTTGCTTGTGGGTGTAACCTTGATAGCAGGCATGTACATGAGTTTCAAAGAAATGGTTATTGTATGTGCCGCCTTGATGTGCTGGCTTTGGCTGCTTCTTCTTGCTCACGTGTCCAGTTGTTCTCTTTTCTTTATTCAATGTTCTCTGCTCATACTCATCCTTAAATGCTGCCTTTAGGACTTCAGCTCATTTGTTCTTCCAACTCATGTATCACCGTATCTTCTGGTTCTTATATTCTTCATGGTTCACCATGTTGACATATCTTAACACTTTCATATCATTGACTTAAATCATAAATATTTATTATAAACATATTGAAGTCCTCTCAAGATGAACACAGATAAACAATCCTCATAAAAACTTTTCATGCTGCATTAAATCCAAAATACAGGTACACTATAGAAATTCTAGGCTTATTTAAAAAAAAAAAGTAGAGTAGACAGAAATGCATGTAATTCTTACCAGTGGGTATTCCTATCTGCTATATCTCTGTATATCATCATTGTTTTTGCTTTCAACGTTTTTGTAGGCCAAGACCTATTCTACTTTTATATGACCTAATTCATTGAGTCACTACAATAGCACAAGACACACTTCCTTCCCCATTTTATACATGTTCACAAAATGTTCATGTATATTCTTTTTTTTTGGTCGGTCGTGGGGCTTGAACTCTGGGCCTGGGCGCTGTCCCTCAGCTCTTCAGCTCAAGGCGAGCACTCTACCACTTGAGCTACAGCGCCACTTTCGTTTTTTTCTGGTGGTTTATTGGAGATAGGAGTCTCACGGTCTCTCCTGCCCAGGCTGGCTTTGAACCGCGATCCTCAGATCTCAGCCTCCTGAGTAGCTAGGGTTACAGGCGTGAGCCACCAGCGCCCGGCCTCATGTATATTCTTAAAGGGAAATTTCCAAAAAGTAATGCATGACATTGTCATGGGAAGCATGTAGTAGAGGAGTTAACATTACCATTTCTTTTTTTTTTTTTTTAAGCTATTTGGAGTTGAGTGTTAACTGTTCTTAATCTCCTTGGCCATCTCTCTCTTTGGAGTATGTGCATCTCTTTTCTTGTAATACTTGTCTTTTTCTCTCTGATTGGCCCTAATATCTACTGATATAGAAATACCTGCCCTCATGGAGCTTACATTGAAATTGGGCATAATCCAAGAAACTAGCAATAGTGATGTGTTATGTTGACTTCAAGTTCAGGGAAATGTTGTGAAAGAAAGTAAAGCAGTGTCAAGAACAAAGATGGGCTACGAAGACTGGCTATAAGGGCCATGTGTACGGGCCATGTGGACGGTGGGAGGAGGCTTCCTGAGGAAGGGTGCCAGAAGACAGCAAGTGCAAAGGCCTTTGTTAGATGTGAATGAGCGAAGCAGTTCTGAGGAATTGTACATGGGTCAGAGAGGGTGGAGTGTGCTGAGCCAGAGGGATCCTGGGGTATAGAACTTTGCTCTCTCCCTTTTGAAATCCCCAACAGCATATGTTTTCTGTCTCAGACTTTGGTTTCAATGAAGTTGCGTAAGTTAAACACAATCCTGTGGTATCCTCCAGTGGGAAGTGTTGGGAGAAAATACAGAAAGAATAATTGACCTGAGAAAGGTTACATTCTTGTATCTTTTACACACACACACACACACACACACCCCACATACCCTATAAAGTCAGAATAAGATGAATGTAGGGCACATTGAGGTCCTACACAGTTTTGTGTATTTTCAGTGCTCCACAGCACAGACAGATCTTGGATATCATTCTTCCCCCAGGCAGGGTGACTTCTGCTTAGTATGTCTGCCTTGCCACTACACTGGAAGCTTACTGGGGACAGAGCTTTTCCTTACATTCATTTATTCAACTAATGCTGTGTGAACGCCGTCTGTGCGAAGCTCATCTCTCTGTTCATAGATTAAACCCTAAATAGGAAGTCCTTAGTCCTTATTCTCAAACTCCTCCTGCCACTTCTGAGAAGTGCCATATGATGTATAATATGTACATTAGTCCCTGCCTTGAAGAGTCAGAAAAAAACATTCCAAAGAAAATGACAGTTGAGTGCCAGGCATCAGTGGCTCATGCCTGTAAACCTATCTACACAGGAGGCTGAGATCTGAATATCATGATTCAAAACCAGCCAGGGCAGGAAAGTCCCTGAGACTCTTATCTCTAATTAACTACCCGAAAACCAGAAGTGGTGGTGTGGCTCAGTGGTAGAGTGCTCAACTTATGCTGAAGAGCTGAGGGGTAGCGCCCAGGCCAAGTTCAAGATGCGCGACCAAAAACAAAAGGACAGTTGAGGTAGGCCTTGGGCCTTGGCAATATAAATAATGGTGTGTGTGTGTGTGTGTGTGTGTGTGTGTGTGTGTGTGTGTGTGTGTGTGTGTGTGTGTGTGTGTGTGTGTGTGTGTGTGTGTGTGTGTGTGTATGTGTGTGTGTGTGTGTGTGTGTGTATTTAAAGGGCTAACATTGTGGATGATGTGCAGAATGATATACTTCAGGAACAAAGGACTCATGAACACAACAATGTATCACTAATTAATAAAATGGTGAATGAATGCAAGGGTCCATATAAAGTAGCTAGAATAGTGTCTAGGACTTGATGTGCAAAGTTATTTATTGTGTGGTGTGATGTCCTCATTGCTGCTTTCCTTCATCACATGTTTTTTGCCGTCATAGGACGGCACTAGGGTTTGGAGGCAAGCGGGACACCAGCTCAGCCCAATGCCATATGAAAGATGCTCTCTGTATGCCAAGTACTTGGCCTGCATCCTCCTTTGTGCCAAAGTCTAATGCACTACTCAACTTTGCATTTTGTGCTAGAGGAAAGGGCAGCACATAGAAGTCATGTGATGTTCCCAGCACCACACAGTTACTAAATAGCAGAGTTAGAGCCCCCATCTCTATTCACCATGGCAGCAGGCTACCACAAGGCTGCCATTACACACTGGTGGAAGGAAAAGTGAAAGTATATGAAGTTTAACATAGGAGAAAACTGCCCCTTCCCAGCCATCTACTTCCAGCTCTCATTAGGGTTGGGAGGACTATGCTTATGAACCCGGCTCCCAGCAGTCCTTGCTCCAGCCCATCTGAAAAGGATTCGCCCTTAAAAGCAAGGAGCCAGAAAAAATAATTCATTCTAAAAACAAACTCTGTCATGAGTCATTTGACTTTGCTTTCCCCTGAACACATAGTTTATGTCTTGGACGAGCTAAGGCTAAAGGAACATCTGATATGTTTTAGGCTAGCAGAGCCATTATTTAAGGCACTTCACATCCAATATGTGCCCACTAGACCCCATGGTTTAAATCAAGACTTGTCTTTGTACAGCCTGACAATGCATTCCTTTTCTCTTCTTTCTTTCTTTTTTTTTTTTGAGGGGGGGTAGTTGTATTGGAGTGAGATTGTGTACGTGTTTTATCAAGATGACAAGAATGGCTTAAGTCCATGATTCTAAAGTTCTCAGGCCATGAACTAACCTTAACACTAGTTCTTAGTACGAAAATGCACAGCACAGGAGTATGTATACCTGTGTATGTGTACAGACATGTGAATACTTGCACAGAAGAGAAGGAGAGTGTGGGCTATGTGGTGCCAGACAGCCCACTGACCACTCTCCCTGACACAAGAGTAAGGATGAAGGAAGACCAGGGTGGGCCAGATTATTTCTCTGTCATGAGTGAGAGCAGTAACCCAGAATAAGCGAGTGGCTCAGTGGCTAGCTTGTTTCTCTTCACAGGAATATACTTGCATTGTAAAAAAAAATGGATAATATAGAAATACATTATTAAAAAGCACAAATGTCTCCTGATCCCAGAGGTAAGCACTGTTGAACATTTCCTGTATCTTCCTAACCTTTTAAAAAATACATTCACATACATACACACTGATACACAAGATTACATAGTAGATATTTTTTCACTTTTTCTATTTATAGGATATTTAGACTTTCTGATGCTTAGAGAGATGCCTCGTATCCATTACATCCTAACAGCAATCCCATAGTCTTCCCATATAAAAAATATCCAAAGGGAGGAGATATTTAAGTAGTTTCTGTTGGTTAGGTATTACACAGAGTGATATAAGAACTCTTGGAGGTGTGGTTCCCAGATTTCTCTGGGAGAGATACAGAGAAGTAAAATTTCCAGTGGAAGAATTTTTGCATTTAATTGTTTCCTGTGGGCAAATGTCCTCCAAATACACCGTCTCCATTTGTAATCCTGCCAATGGTGTCCCTCCACCTCTGCCAATAATGGGTATTGTCAGTTGTTGAATGCTTTTGCCAATTAATTAGACAGCAAACTCCCATTGCTCTTTTCCTTTGCCTTTTTCTAGTTAGTGATTTGAACATTTTCTTGTTGTCTATAGGCCTCTTTGAATTTCTGTTAGTTGCTGATTCATATCCTGTCTTAATTTTCCTATAGATTCTTTACTGTTTTCTCATTGGTTTCCAAGAATGCCTGGATGTGTATATTTTGAGGACTTTCACTCTTGTCATCTACCTTGCTTATAGTGCCTTAATAGGAGTTTAAATGTTCAGGGAGGCACATCTGTGTGTCACTGATGGTGTCAAGATTTCTTCCAAGTATCTCATAAACTATTTCTGCTCCTAAAGCCATGGTTTCTTAATAATAGTGTATTAGACCTTTATATACACAGGATGAAATGTAAGACCTTGGAAGCAACATTTTACCTATGAGGCAAGCTTAGACCAGAACACACCAGCCTGCCTCTGAGTTGGTACAGGCATTGTTGATAATCTCATCATTAATAGTGGGAAAATTGTTAGAAATTGTATCTGGATCAGTCTCAGACAAATGAGGGCAGCAAGGAGCCAGACACATGCAACCTGGTTATGGTTATTGAAGCATATCCAGGTCCCTCCATTCAACATTTGCTTTGCTACGTGGTACCCTCCACTATTTCTCTGTAAAATGAGACCAATCTCCAGTTTACCATCTCCAGTGTTTCAGCACATGGTAGCTACCTGACACATCTTCATTTTTGCCTTTCTTGGTTAAAAGCCTCTCCTACAACCTGTACTTTTACATGTATCTAGTCACTGAAAACTGTTAACTTCTATTACTTCTGACTCCAAATACTGGAAGCACAGCTTGCTTAAGAGTCGGAGGCAATTTCCTAATGGTACATCTCAGTGGGCCTAAAGGAAGCCAAACACCTACACCATTGCTACACACTGGAAAATTCACCAAGGTGGTCGACCCCTTTTGGAAAGGAGTCAGGGCTCTAGGGAACTATTCCCATCCATGTGGGTGGGGAGTTTCTTCTTCCTGAGCTCTCCTAGTTCCTGTACTCATTGAGCTCCTGCCTAGCAGAAATAGTGCCTCTGCCTTTGAAAGGATCCCCTCTTGTCAAATCATCTGGCATCCTTCAATCCTTCAAGTAAAACAGCACTAGAAGCTGAGAGCCCGACTCTTGGGTCATTTTGTCAGGACTAAATACCAGCTCTGTTTGTTGTTCTTAGCTTATGAAGCCTGCAGCAAGTTGTATAATTTCTGTCTGCCCCTGATTCTTAGTCTTTAAAATGAAGATACTTTAAAATGCATAACTCATAGAGTTGTTCAGGGACTACCATTTAAAAAGTGTTTGGCACATAGTGAAATATTAGAAGAGTAACTTTAAGAATGACATACAGTGTCTGAATCCCAGACCCTTCTTTCGCAGCTAATTGGCTTTGGATAATAAGCTTATTCTAACTCTCTCCTTTGTGAAATTAGTATGAAAATATGTAGCTTGTGGCACTGCCGGGAAAGTCAAGTGGGGCAATGTATGAGTGTTCGATAAATGGCAGATACTCTGGTAATGATTATTCCAAGAGATGGGAATTAATGTGTAGGAAATAGCCAATCCTCAAAAACAATGAGGCTGGCAATTAAAAGAAAGCTGTGGGGTTAAAATTCTTAGCCATCACATGTTTTTGCTTTGTGACCTTGGAACTAAACACTCCAACATTGTTTCCTTATGAATTGGATCAACATTGGTTCCTTCCTCCAGAACCAGAGGTTCTAGAGCTAATACCCTACTCCAGTCCACTCTGGTGGGTCTGGAATACAAGGTAAGAGATAGGATGAAGACTAAAGAAGGGAAACCAAGGCAAAAGCCTGGGCTCACTGAATTAGCCAAAATGATTGGGACTAAGAGGTCAACACACTTAAGCATTTCCACTAGGATTTAACTACAGCAAAGTATTTCATTGTAATTCTTAAACAGTCTAGTTGGATAGGTACTATTTCCAGTTTCACCCAGAGAAACTGGATCTGAGAGGTTACATGACTTGCCCAAAGTCACAAGATGAAAGTGGAGGAGTTGGGACTTGACTCCAAAGTTTGTGTGAATCCAGACCCTGAATGCCGTGCTGTCAATAGTGCATGTCATTGCTTCTGTTGGAAGTGACTCAGAGGCCAACCTGGAGGAGAAGGGAGTCTGGGTAACTGTTTCTGTGGGTGAACAGAAGAGGCACTAACTTGGGCTAACTCTAGAACTGGCAGGCTTCATGACAAAATTTAGCAATTTTGCTCTGAAAGACAAGGGAGTGTTTTCAGCTGTGCTTTGTGTACTAGGTTGAGGGTAAACCAAAAGAGCCATAAATAGCCCTCCACAGAGTATTCATCATAACAGCCCACTTGTTCCTTCTGTTTGGAGAGGATTGTTGAACATTCACGGAAACAGCTGGATGTGTTCCATGTGTGCCACCATCCAGCCATAGCCATGAGAACGAGGTGCCCCCGGTATGAAGGGAGATGTAGGGGATCAGAGCCTCCCCTGACCACCACCCTTTTCCAGGCAGACTCTCAAAAGATAGGCTTGCTCCTGTACTCATCACTTCCTGTATAGCCACACAGCCTTTTCTTGCTAAAGAATATGTTTACAACTTTCTCTAAGTAAAGATAAATGCTACTAGGGAATTTAAATAATTAAAATAAATATTAACTAATAAATATTTTAAAAATAGAGGCATTTGATTGCAGTGTGGGTATGGAGGTTCCTAGGATTTTATATAGAAAACCGGAGGACTGAAAAGCAGGCCTCCTTATTCATAGTCTTAAAAAAAAAAAAAATCAACCCTTCCTAGGTTGTGATGAGAAATTGTGCCTTCCTCCCTAAAGACAGGGCTGGAATATGTTCAACAAAGGGGGAAAAAAAACCTTGTTTGTCCTTGATGCCATCTACCTTTAGCATCTGTCCATCCTCTTAACGTATTAATTCCTACCTGTCAAAACAAACCACTCCTGGGAGGGTCAGTATTTGTTCCTTGAGAAGCAGATGGGGATTTCCATGTCTCAGTGCTGTTTCCTGTTTCAAGCTTTCTCCTGCTATTCAGTCCTGCCCCTTGGACAATGAAAATAACTCTATATGAGAAGAACACCAGGTGTGACCTCCACTGCATGAGTTTCCCTGGGCAAAATATTGCCTCCCCAAGGGTATAGGCAAGGAAGAGAAAAAGGATGCATATTAGTTGGCCACCTGATATATGGCAGTCTTTGTTTATATACTTCATAACTTGGCTGAATATCTCTCTCTCTTTGTCTCTCTCTCTCTTTCACTCTCTCTGCCTCTCTCTGTCTATCTTTCTCTTGCTCACTCACTCACTCATTCTCAGCTTTTTCTCTTGTCATGTTCCCACTTGATCCACACATCCAGTTCCAACTTTTTTGCTAGCTAAACATCTCTTATTTGCCAGGTTGGCTTAGAGTCCTCAGATCTCAGCTTCCTTAGTAGCTAAGATTATAGGCCTGACCCCCAGCACCCAACACCTGATTTACTCTTTAAATGATACATCTAGAAAAGCAAATCTAAAAATCCTCAAAGCCAGCAAGTGAGAGAGTTGAGAACTCAGCCTAAGTTTGATTGAAAATCCAAATTATGAGCTAATTCTAATTAACAAGCTAAAATGTGAAACTAACGTAAATGCGTGTGTATGTGCACATGTATGCGTACACACACACACATACACACACACACACACACACACACACACACACACACACACACACACACACACACACACACACACACACAAAGAATGTCTTCTTCTGAACTAGAATTGCTACCCATGAATGAAGAAAATACAATTGGCCTCCAGTCTGGGTTAAGAAGGAAGTGACTCCCACACGCCAGTGTGAACCTATCAGAAAACTTGTGGTAACCACAACCATTGTGCAAAAGATCTACTTGCAAAAGAGGAGAGTAGAAGAGGTATTGAGAAGCAAAGACTATTGGCTCGATTGCTAGTTTTCAAGTATCTTCAGAACATCATTGCAGGTAGAACAACTACATATTTATAAGGCCTAATACAAAACGAAAGTTCAGGCCCCTGGTTAGGAACAGGAAATTTTCCCTTTCCATAGGCCTGTCACTCAACCACAGCTGACAGGTGACTTCAAAGTCTGTCCAACTTTTACCTGGGGCTACCCCTCCATATTGCCAGCCTAACATCTGTGGCAATGGAGAGAGCACTGGTCACTGCTTTGCTTCATCCTGAGACAAAGGGGAATTACTTCCTACCCATCTGTGTTCTTCCTATAAGAAGGAAGGACCAGAGCAAAAAAAAAAAAAAAAAAAATCCCCCAGGTAACTGTCACCTGGCCAGCAGAGGGAATGTGGACTAGAACTCCAGAAGGCAAGGAGTAGAAAGCCAGAAAGTAGTCCTCAGAGATACCAGCAGTCCTCACCCCAGCACCTGCTCCATGGCCCACCAATCTTCAAGGATAAGACTGTTAAGAATTGTAAGACAGTGCATAATTAAACCCCATGCTTCTCTGAACAATAGAGGAAATGCCCCGTGCAGCCAATCCTCACTGAGGCTTGGTAACAGTGTCACTAGTCCATGGGAAGTGAAAAAATAAGGGAAGTATGTGTTCTTTAAACAAAACTATATGTGCATTATTAAAGTGAATTTGCTTTATCTTGAGATGATGGTAACTACGCGCATGTGCATGCATGCACATGTATGTATACCTTAAAATCTTCTTTTAGTTATGAAGTAATGGGGAGAGTAAATGTTGGGCAGTCATTCTGTTTAATATCTCTCTATGAAGCTAGACATTTTGGCTCACAACTATAATCCCAGCACTGGGGTAGCTGAGGCAGAAGGAACATGAGACAGAGGCTACAAAATGAGACCCTATCTTGAAAAATAAAACAACAAAAAGACTCTTTATGATAAATAAAAAGCTAACAATTCTTCGTGTGTCTTTAAAATGCTTGGATGTTTTACTTGTTTCCAAGTGTGGGAACTCATAGGTCAGGCCTTCCAAGGTGGCCCAGCCCATTGGGGAATGGACAGAATTAACAATCGCTGCATATTTCAGCATTTTCTAGTACATCTTTCTTTTTGGAGGAGTTTGAAGGGTCAGATGAAACCAGACACTGGTGGCTTACACCTGTAATCCTAATCAAGAGAGTGAGATTAGACAATCAAAGTTTGAAACTAGCTTAGGCAGGGAAATCCTTTAGACTCTTATCTCCAATTAAACAATAAAACAGAAGTCAAGCTATGGCTTGAGTGAGTGGTAGAGTACCTGCTTTGAGTGAAAAAATCTAAGGGACAATCATCAGACCTGGAGTTCAAGCCTTTGTATAGCAGCATATACATACACACACATAAATTAAAGGTTTGATGAAATTGATCAGAAGAGGCAAGACAGAGTAGTAATCAGGATCAAAATTCAAAATATAAAACTTACTATTTCTCTACATCATTGAGAGAGCAGGGCCTAATGACAAATTTCTCCAATATCTCCCAATCATCCACAGGCCCTTGGAAATTAAGTGGAAGGGTGATAATACATCCCAGACAGACCCGCTTATATCTTTTGTCATTGTTAATAATACCATCTCCTTTCCTTCTTAAAAGTGTTTAGGACTCATAGATGAGTTTACTGGCCATCCTGATTAAAGTTTCCCTCATCCTTCTTGAGACAGGAAGCCCCTGGTAGACAGTTGGAGGCTTATGTTCGTCCTTCAGAAGTCTGATTAGTGGGTCAGCCTGGAGCCTGTGAGATCCACTTAGATTCCAGGCTTTTAAGCTAGTGGTGGGGTGAATCTGTGAGCTCCTAGCCCAGTGGCTTCCCCCATGGTATTATCTATGGGAGCATCAAGTTGAAGGCCAAGCCAGTGTCTGTCTGTCCTTTGATGAGGGACAATATATCAACACAATGGTCCACTGAATCTAGGAACAGAGAGACATGCGGTGCCTTTTAGGGATTATAGGCTAGATGGCTTTACTCCAGCGCATATGGAATTAAACATAAAACAGACAGCTGATTATTGCTAAACCCACATGTATAAACCAACCATTACAGAGCCTTCTCAGCTTCAGGACCAGAGAGCCTTTTCGTAGAATAGACTCCTTGTTGGACTCTCTTTTGGAGTGAGAGGAGAAAAAGAAAAGGAAAGAAGAAAGAGAAGGAACAAGAGGAATAGGAGGAGAGAAATAAGTCAGACAGGTGGGCACTTTAGAAGCTTCCAAAGTCTGTGACATTTACTGAAGGTTATATTTTTTTTCCTTCTTGTTTGGAAAGAAAGCATGGATCCCAGCTTCAGATTCTCAGCTGTTAAGAACCCCTGACCAGCTCAAGGGACTCTTACACAAATCACACTCCCAATGCCTCCAGACAAAGAAGAACTTGCAGCACAAGCCTGAGAGTTTGCAGGGCATTTTGGTGGCATTTCTGGGTGCCCTTTGTTTCCCCCTTTCAAGAAAAGCCCTTTCTTTTCTTTGCCCTCTCATATAACAGCTTGGGATTCTTCTCTTCCCAGGGCATGAAGCATTTTTCCATGGTAGTAAAGTTCTGGCATTCCAAAGCAGAACTAATGTGGGATTTGGGTTCCTGCCCTATTCGTGCAGTTAATTAGGACTCCCAAAGGCAGCTGATCCTTTGGTGCCATAGGAAATCAAGTGGGGGTGCTGGGGCAGGGAAGGGGGACAGTGACTGAGCTCCTTGAGCAGGTGGAGAGCCAGGACTGCACACGTGATTTCCATCTCTGGATCTCAAGTAAGCCACGCCCTATGCTTCCTGACAAGGCTCATTTCAGTCCCTGGCCAATTTGATGAGGTGATATGTTGCCAGTGTTCGACTCAAATCGCAACACATAGGGCTCCTCACAAGCCAAGGAAATGGGCTCTGGGTTCTTAGAAGACTTTTGAAATTCACCACATTGCAGGGGAAAAGCTATAGATTTCAAGCTAAAATAGAACAGTGCTCTACATCTGACTCTCTGGCTATCAGAAGATGTCAAGTCTTAGAGAGAGATTTACTTTTTCATTCTATAAAAAGTCATACTGTTGGGCATTGGTGGCTCATACCTGTGATCCTAGCTACTCAAGAGGCTGAGATCTGGGGATCATAGTTCAAAGCCAGCCCAGGCAGGAAAGTCTGTGAGACTCCTATCTCCAACTAACCACCAGAAAACCAGAAGTGGCACTGTGGCTCAAAGTGGTAGATTGCTAGCTTTGAGTAAAAGAGTTCAGGTTCAGTGCCCAGGCCCAGAGTTCAAACCCCACGACTCACCAGAAAAAAAAAAAAAAAAGAGGTCATCCTAATTCCGATTTCATGGGTTCATTATAAAAGCTGCTGACATTGAGTCAGTAATTTCTCTGTGCTGGCAATGCTCTAGGGGAATGACATGTATTAACCTTTACCCTCTGTGGATCCTACGGAGTAAATTTTGTTTTAGAGCTTAGCAAACTCTCCCCCACAGGCCAAATCTTGTCCACTACCTGTTCATTCAAGTAAAGTTTCATTGAGACACAGTCATACCAATTCATTCATATATACCTTGTGGTATACTACAAACGCAGAGTTGTAAGAGATCATAGGTTTCCACAAAATGTAAATGTTTGCTCACTGATCCTTTGTAGAAAAGAAAAAGTTTGCGGAACCCTGCTATTCAAATTATCTCAATTTAAAGATGAAGGAAACAAGCCAAAGACATCTTGATTAAATTAGCTAAGGCCACAAAGGCAGAAATAGGTTGGACCAAAAAGCTCTTCACCCTACACCTATGGTATATAGTATATATGAAGTGTAGAGCTCAGTGCTTGGCCAGAAGACATGCTCGATATGTTCTTGCCATTGGTGACCTTCAGCATTCCACACAGTTCTCCTACCTTGCACCTCCCTTCCTAGCTTCCTATCCAAATAAGTTTTTTTCTTCTCTGCCAGACTTAGATTTTCCACTCAGCAGACTTCTAACCAGTTTTTTTTTTACCAAATTTTTTTTTTTTACCCATCTATCAAGCAATAAGACTTTTGGCTACTTGAGAGAAAAAAATTACCGTTTAATTAGGGAGAGAAAACCAAACTTCTGGGACAACAGAAGGCACTTTCAAGTTATTTAGTACAGATTGTAAGTAGGTGTGAATTCAGAGTGGTGGACAGCAGAGAGAGGGTCTCAGAATGTTTCCTGCTCTCATGCGGGCCCCAAATGTGGCACTGAATTTAGAAAAGAGCACCTGAGATTTAGAAGTAGGAAAAGAACACAGAGGTGTATGGAAACAGAAGCAGGGATTCTCAGAAGACAGTCCCAGAAAGTCCCAGGAACTTGTAGAAAATAAGAGTGAGTATAGACTGTAGGAATGGGTTGTGCAGAACTTTGAATGTCATAATGATAATTATGACTCCACCAATGTGCAGATTGCTCACCTTTACATTTTATACATCCTCACCATCTCTTTCAGCAATCCTATGATCTAAGTATTATCCTAGTTTGCAGATGTCAACACTGAGGCTAGAGCCACAGCAATAAAACTTTCATAGGAAAATTATAAATACCCCACAGTATATCATCAACCAGTGTTTCTTCTGTAGATACGTATGCCCCTAGTTGGGATTTGATAGCACATACATAGAAATTGTAAGTTCCGCCTGTAACCTTGTTTCAACACTGTTGTTTCTCATCCGTTGTACATGGACTCGAATACTCAGTCAGGAGTTAGAGAATCTGTACTTCCTGCACCAATCTACTGTTTTAGTGTGGGAAGCTATCAGGAAAGGAGGGAGACTGCTAACAACGTTCAGTTGATGGGACCTGGGGAACACCGGAAGGAGGAAGGAGATGAATCCAGAAGTGCCATATGTGGCTATGAATCAGTCTTGGGATGAGCACCAAAAGCTTGGATTTGAGGTAGCTGAAGAGGACATGAAATTATTGAGGCAATAATCTTGATCCCCAGCAAGATGTCTCCATCCTACTTGAGTCTCTTAACAAAAGAACTTGGAAGAACCTCTTCTTTCTTTTTTAGGTGTGTATTAGAGTTCTGCACAGAGAACTATAGCAGTTAGGAACATGGCCTCTGGAATCACAAAGAGGTAGATTTAAAATCCAGTTCTGCCATTTGCAGAACTGATTGTGTCATCCTGGGGAAATTCTTTAGCCTTCCTCAACTTTTTGCATATTTATGAATTACAATTAGGAGGAAGCCTATCTTAATAACAGTCATTCAGTGACCTGATATGTATGAGTGCAACAACAGCACTAGACATGCAGAAGATAAGCACATTATATTAAGACTCACCAGTAATCTTCTCTTTCAAGACTGCCCAGAGATAGTTCATTTAGACAATCATTTATCCAGCACACATTTATGGAGAGACTATTGAGTGCAAAGGTGGTCTGTATAATTGTATGTATATATAAAGAAGCAAGCTTATTAATCACCAGGTCTGGGACCTGGGCTTCTGTAGGCATTTTTAAGGACATTATTTCATTTTTTTCTTGATAAGATCATTGAAGGCAAGCAGAAATTATTCTTGTCATTGTAAGATGATAAAGAAAAAAAAACAGATCTTAAGTAGTTCACACCCTAAAAGCAAGAACAATGATTGAGCATGGCATTTACCATCCCTAACAAAAACCAAGATGCTCCAAGGTCAAGTCCTCCCTACAAGACAGAGGGAGGGAGGGAGGAGAGAGATAGGGAGAGAGAGGGGGAGAGAGATCCACATGTTGCTTTATTGCCAACACAACAGAACACCCCTGTGTACCTTGCTACTTACAAGGAAGCCTACAGGAAATCAGTTTTTATTTCATACTCATTGGTAACTGATCTGAGAGATGAGAGATCGTGGGTCTTTATAATCATGTAAATGACAAGCCTGGAGGGGTCTCCTCTCAGTAGGGATGTCCTCATCAATCAAGATAACTGCCTGTATCTTATGGAACTAGAAAGAGAGATGGAGAAGGTGAGCGGTAAGACCCTCATTGCACTAGCCCAAGGCATGCTTTGCCAAGTCATTTTTTTTTCTGTTGTTTTCTAAAAAAAAGTCATGAGTTAGTCTTTTGGACCATGCCTTTAAAGCCTCAATCCATTGAAAGCCAAGTGTATCAGGGGAAAATAAGAAGGTCCTTTAGTAAACTGAGGTTTTCATGCCGTTTCTCCTTTGGTGGTTTGAAACTAATTACATGTGGGCTGTGCCTCCATATACAAAATGAGATCGGGACTTGGAGACAATTACCTTAATTCTTAATAAAGAATAAAAATCTACTTTTCTTTCCTTGATCTAAAGATTTGGGGCATATATAAGGTTTTATATGTGAAAAGGTGACTTCAAGCATTCCTTTCACTTTGAGTGTCTAGAAACAGTATCAAATTTTGTTTGGGAAAAGGTATGACATACCTTTAACTTCTGTGGTACTGCAGTATTTTGTTTGAACTCTTTCAGGCTAAGAGATTTTGTTATTGTCAAGGAATATTTGTGTATGCTTAGAGAGAAAGACGACTCTACACCTAAAGGAAAAAGTCTGGAGTACCTGCGATAAACATCAAGATGAAAAGATTTCATTCATTTTACACACTTATTCATTTAGTTCAAATAGTAAGTTGAAGTTCTCTCTGGCCTGAATCCCATCCCACTTCTGACTCAATCGCCTGATCTTTTTTCCCTGCCCTTGCTCAAACTGCTTTCGATGATCTGTTCTGGTCTTGTCACACATACTGAACATGCTTCCCCTGTAGGATTTCACACTTGGAGTTTTCTCTACCTATAATCCTCTTCCCCTATTGCCTTAGATCTCTGCTTCAGTATTATTTTATCACAGAGATACCATTTCTGACCACCTATAGCAATGGACTGTCTAGCCCTACTACTATTCAGTCCTAATTTCTAGATTTTTGGTACTTACACATAACACCTATGTGCATAATGTACATTATCACATGTGCATAATATACATATCACTTATTGCATACACATCTAATACATCTGTGCATTTATCTGTATGCACATACATATATGACATACATATATATACATACATATGAAGAAACTTCATCTGAACTTCTTTAAGCTCTTCTGCTTCCGATCACTTTGATAGTTTTGAGGAGCACTGTTCAGAAATTTTGTAAATTTCGGTCAATTGGGATTTATCTGACATTTTTCTCATGGTTAGAATGGAGTTGTGGTCTTTGGGGAGGAACACTAGAGACACAGTTCCCTTGTTACTACATTAAGGGAACTTGTAATATTGACCTGGAGCAACAGATTTCTCTACTGTAAAACTACTGTTTTCTTCTCCATTTCCTTACTATACTCTTAGGCAATAAGTAGTTATGAACACGCTGGACTTAAAGTGTAAGCAGTTGTGCTCCTCATCCTTAATGGTGGAACAACTATGTAAATTTGAACTTCTAGGTGCGAGATTTTTCACTTTTAATAAATCTATTCATCCATTCCTATAATGACTTATAGTTACATTTAGGGCTGTATTTCAATAATACTATATTTGTTTACTCATTTGTTCCAGTTTGGGTCCCCTTTTTTTGACATTTGGTGGCTCCTTTCTTCCTTGACACAACTCAGTATTTGGTGTGTGTGTGTGTGTGTGTGTGTGTGTGTGTGTGTGTGTGTGTGTGTGTGTGTGTGTGTGTGTGTGTGTGTGTGTGTGTGTGTGTGTGTGTGTGTGTGTGTGTGTGTGTGTGTAGATTTTAATTTTTTATTATCTACTACTAATCCAGGCTCCTCTTGTCTACTTCCTGTCCCAGTCCTATAGTCTATCTTTTCTCCAAATAGCCTGGCTCTTGTTAATGGACAGGGGTAATAGAAACCAAGATCTGGGCACTAAAGTTGCTCACTGCTCTTGGGTTATTGTTGCTTCCTGCCTCAATTTGCCCACAGAGTATAGGAACACATATATGTACAAACTTACCTGGAAATAGTTCACTGTGTCATCATCTCCATCTATACTAAACTAAACATCAGTTCATTATCTCCAAGTATAATCTATTACCATATGCATCATTCTAGCCTTGCTTATCTGTAAACTTCCATGTAGATACTGAGAAATGTCTTTCTCACCATCTGCTGTCCTTTTACTGAATTCTAAATATATGGGTAGAAATAGCAGAAAATTGTTAACTTGTAACCTTGAAGTACTTGTATACAGAACTGGGGGAGAGTGTTTGTTTTGCCTTATTTTATTTTATTGACTTTGGTTGGGACTCTCATTTCCCAAATCACTTAGATCAGCACA
The DNA here is from genome assembly GCF_024711535.1 of Dipodomys merriami. Taxonomy (NCBI): domain Eukaryota; kingdom Metazoa; phylum Chordata; class Mammalia; order Rodentia; family Heteromyidae; genus Dipodomys; species Dipodomys merriami. The sequence continues at coordinate 4,921,259 of NW_027204937.1, forward strand.
TTTATCCACCCTCTTTAGTGAGATTGTTTCCTACATTGGTAATACAATGAGATTGTCATATAATTGGTTCTGTCATGGGATGTCCCCATTTCTTAATTTGTTGTTGTTGTTGTTTTAATTTGAGTGTTGTTTGTAGCTTACAATGAAAAGTACTGTTGTTCTATATCCTTTCATAATTGGGATTTTAAGGGATTTTAACCACTCCAAGCAATATATAGTTAACAAGCACTGTTATTTCAGTTTGTAATTTCCTACAATGTTCTCTTTCATTGATTATGCTTTTTGCATTGCACCTGAAAACTTATTGCCAAGGAAGCCTAGATTTTTCTCCTGTTTGGCTTTTTTTAATACATTTTTTAAATTGCAAAAATACTGTACAGAGGGGTTACAGTTACATGAGCAAGGTAATGAGTACATTTCTTATCAAGCATTGTTGCCTCCTCCTTTGTTTTTCCCCTACCATCCCTCCCCTCCCACCTCCTCAACTACACTCCCCCCCACCCGCACCCCCACCCCACCCCCACCCCCTGCCTAAATTGTAAATTTCATTTTTTGACATAACATCTTGTACATCTCATTATTGCAATGGGTCCACCTGTATCCCTATTTAAACAATTTGTTTTTCCCCTTCCCCTCCCCAAATTATACCAACATCAAATACAGGGTTATACCATGGGGGAGGGACATACAAAGCAACAAAAAAATCACACTGTTTTGCTTTTTTGATACTTTGTAGTTCTGTGTTTTTTGTGTAAATCTGTTTTGACTTGTTTTTATATGTAGTGGCAAGATTACTTTTGGTGTACATGGATATGTGGTCATTTAAAAACATGATTTGTGGAAAGTACTGCCCCACATCTTTTGCATTGTTTTAGATTCAACTAATCTTAAACAGAAGAGTTGAATCTGTGTTATCTACCTACTTCAACCCTCTGACTCTGGAGGTTACAGGCATGCAGCACCAGACCTTGCCTTTAGGGTGCTGGTGGCTCATGCTTATAAGCCTACCTATTCAGGAGGCTGAGATTTAAGGATCACAGTTCAAAGGCAGCTAGAGCGGAAAAGTCCCCATAAGACTCTTAACCACTCAAGGCCGGAAGTGGTGCTGTGGCTCAAGTGGTACAGCCCTAGTCTTGAGCACAGAGGCTCAGGCAGGACAGCACCCAGGCCTTGAGTTCAAGCCCCACAACTGACCAAAGGGGGGGGGATGTTAATGATGTTTGCATGATAGCAGCTGAGAGTTGGATTATATTATGTTGAATCTATCAATCAACTTGGAAAATTTATCATCTTAATGATAATTTTTTGGTTCATGAACACCAAATACTCTCCATTTATTTAGGCCTTTTATTTCTTACACTGTACTTGTATAGTTTTCCACTATAGATTCTGTACCTTTTTATTAGATTTATACCTGTTCGATGTTTTGAAGCACACTCTTACAAGCAGTAAATTTTATTTGAAATTTGAAGGTTTTTTAAACTAATTGTAATTGCTGATGAGCATTTAACTTTTGATTATAAACCTTATATCTTAACACCTCAATATACTTTTTTTGTAGTACTATGGTGTGAACTCAGAACCTCAGCTTGCTGGGCTGGCACTCTACCACTTGAGCCATGTACCCAGCTCTGTTTTTTGTTCATTATTTTGGAGATAAACTCTAGTGTACTTTTTCAGTCTGGTCCAGCCTTGAACTGTGATCCTCCAGAGTTCAGCATCTTGAGTAGCTACAATACCAGGATAGATGCCTGGCCTCCTAACTTTATATTTTAAAGTAGGTTTCAGATAGGTCTTGATTTTTATACTTTTCAATTGTATTTTTATTATCTTTAAGTAGTTGCACAAAGGAGTTACCAATCCACAAATCAGTTTTTAAGTATGATGTGTCTTGATCAGGGTCATGACTTCCACCATTCTTCCCCATTCCTCCAAACCCATTTTCTGATTCATAGGATATGAATTTAATATTTTGTCTGCCTCCCTCTGCTTCCTCTCTTCCCTTTGACCTCCCCCCACACCATTCAAGTGCCAGTTTCCTGGTATTCATTTTGTTGGGCTGTGAGTTAGTTTTTCTAAGGAATTATACCATTATACCATTTGAATTCTCCCTGCAAATACCATGACTTCAGTCAATACATTTAACTGATATATTTATACCATGCACATTTGAAGTGATTATTAGTATAGTTGGATGAGCATTTACCATGTTGCAACTATTTTATGCTTGCTATATTTATTCTCTGTTTAGTTTCGTTCTATTTTGTCCTATCTTTGGTTTGCTGGACTTTGTTGTTGTTGTTGTTTTTGAGAAAGGTCTTACCATTCAACCCAAGCTGGCCGGGAACTGGCCATGTAGCCCATGCTGGTATCACATTGTGATCCTCCTGCCTCCTGAGTTCTGGTATTACAGGCGAGCACTACCAAGCCTGACTTTTACTTTTAACTTGCTTAATCTTTGTTAATTTGTTGTGTTTTCACATAGAATCATCTTATATTGCCCATACCAATATCAAGCTGACTCTTAGGCTTATGAAGTATGTTGTTTACTTCTTTCATTAAATTGTTTGAAATAACCTAGTAATGTGAATGTTTTGCACTATATCTGACATTGTTTTCTTTCCATGGACTGTGTTTTCTTGTGCTTTTTAACATGCCTTTCAATTTTCTGTTGAAACCTGGATATAATATGGCAATAATAGGAGCTTTGATAAGTAGGCCTTATGTGAAATGCTGTGGAAGAATTTGGACTGTATTTAGTATTTACTATAGTCATCAGTACCAGAGGCTTTCAGCTCAATTGTTGTCCTTATTTTTAACTCCTGTCTTGTCACTGGGATTCCCTAAGAATTCTTTCTAAGAGTTCTTGTCTTACAGAACTTGGATCTGTAATTCAGTATTATACCAGAGTCCTGGTGGTTTGGTTTTAAAGTGTGGGGAAGAGAAGCATTGGCTTATATTTTGATTAAGTCTTTTAGTGGACCAGCCTATGTTTTCAGTGAGAGGAAAAATTAGATTGGGGTAGAGTTGTGGCAGTATCCTTCTGCTGATTAGAGAGAGGTTTTGGTGAACTCCTTTCCCCTTTTGACTAGGCTTATTATGGAGAATGCTCCAGCAGTGGTTATTTTCACAGTGCTTATTCTATCTCCCCCCGCCCCCGCCTTAACCCCCCCCACCCCAAAGAGAACCTCTTTGTTAGTTCTGCCCAGCAAGAACTCTTAGAGGTAAAATCCTTTCCTACTTAAGTTGTGGATTAGTTAATCCATTAACATATCTTAAACATATTGGCATATACTAGGCACAGTGCTTGGGGTGGGGATATGAGAGTGAAAAATAAACCCCACTTGTCTACAGTAATAGGGGGCTGGGAGGGCACACTGGATGCACAATTAACACAAAAATAACAAGCAGTATGGATACAAGCACAGGAGGTACTGGAGGAGGAGTCCCTAAACAGCTCCTTGCTGGACAAGGAAACCATCCCATGAGTAGATCTATAAGGAAGAAACTGTTAGCCCACATAAGGGGAAATGACCCATCAGCAGGGCAGCACCAGCCTCAGATCTGTGTTGGATGTGGACCAAAAGCTATGTATGTATTGAACCCACCTCCTGCCACCCTTAGTGGTCCATGGAAGCAGAGGAATGACAATTCATCTCACACATCAGGAAAACAAGCCTCAGACAGTTTAAGTGACTGGGCAAAATGTCCCCCATGCTGAGATGGAACAAATCTGAGACTAAAGTCCATTTCTCTGTGCTACAAAGATGAGTCAAGCACGACTCAGAGCGCAGGAGGAGCTGAACACAGACACCGAGCCTCGTGATACCAGCTCCTTCTGAGTTTGCTGTTATTTTTTTTTTCTTTAAGATTTCAGCCCTAGAAGGAGGGAGATGAAAATCAGGGTTGCTTTGCAAATACCCAAAACCGCTGGGGGTGGGGAGGGAGAGTTTTGTCAAAGAAAGCAGGAAAGAAAAATAAATGTGGGCTTCTGCTCTTGAAACCTCAGCCCAGTGAGCCAGACTTTCCCGGAATACTTCAGGCTGCTTCAAAGGCCTATTGTGGAAAGTCTCCAGATGTGCATGGAGAACCTCACTGGGGAGCTTCCCAGTGAAGAGTTCTTTCAAGCTTGAGCTGAGATGAAGGAAGTTGACATGACAAGTCCTACCAGGTGGCCCGTGTTCTAAAGGAGTCCAGATTCCACCAGAACCTTAAAGAGCCAGGAGGGTGAGAATTAGACAAACAGTTCCTTTGAATGCAGAAAGCAGTGTTCTTCCTGGCTGGAGGGAAGGCAGGGGGCCAGTCTCCCAATGATTTATCTACCTGTAAATTGTTACTGACAGCTGGGTCATTCCTCTAGCATGCCGTGGGAAGGCTAGGAGGCATTTCAGCTTGGAACAAAGTTGAGGCACAAAATGATTCCAGCCAGTCCATGCAGTGGTGCCTCTGAGCATTCTGGGATTTAGAATCCTTCAGATTTTTTTGCTCTGATTCCCTGCCACAAATCTCTGCTTAAGTTGTCAGCTCACTGTTCCCTGTGTCCTAGTTTTGAGACCCCCATCATCCTCTTGCTAGACAGAATGAACTAATGAGGCATCCAGGTTTAAATCCCAGCCCTCCTTGGCTTGCTGTTGTCATTTGTAAAGACTTACCAGCCTCAGTTTACTCATTTGTAAAGTGAAGTCAGTTCTAGGCATCATATCATCTAGATGATGTGGGGATGGGATGGATCGCTGAGTTGCTGCTCCCTAAACATCTGGCACAGTGCCTGCCACAGAATAAGGCTTCAGTACACGTTAACTCCTTTCCTCATCAGTGCAGTGGTCCAAGGAGACAGGGGCTGTCACTTTGGGCCTTTATGTTTTGCTTCTGTGGCTCTTTAAATCTTCTCCCTGCATCTATGTATGTGCTTAGCTAAGTATTTTGAGATCACAGTGTATTTAGGGGAAAGTCCTTTTGACTACAGCTAAAATTAGGCCTCTCTTTTGCTCCTCTGTTTACCACCCTCCTTCCTCCTTTAACTAATTAGAGGCATTGACACTCAGAAACACTTGAGAAAAGTTGGGAGAACAGCTGGGAGTTGCTGTCCATGCCAGCAGCTGCTGCCTCATAGCAGCAGCATCACAGCAGAGGCTGGTCCTTTCTGAGTTAGGGGGAGCAGGAAAGGCTCCTGGGTGAAGAAGATGAAGGATGCCAGAGTTTGCCTGTGGCCTGGTCAACTGAACAGAGTGGGCTCCACAATCACTGTCTCCTTCACTTTCTGCTAAAAGGAGAAGGTAGAGAAAGCAACAGAGAGAAAGAGGGCAAGTCAGGGAAGATGAGGAAGGCATGCAGTTTAGCTAGCTGGTGGGTGGTTGTGACTTAAAGTAAAACCACTGGCACACCCACCAAGACCACTGCAGTCACATGTTCCAGGCTGCTTTCCCAAGAGAACCAAAGGCCACGGGAAAATGCAAAGGTCATCTCCTAAAACTCCCACAATGGGTTTCCACCACGAGATTTCGGAGAACTTCAAAACCCATCCTATAACCCATTGCCTGGATGTCTTCACACTCTCTCCACCACAGCATTGCTGCAGCCCAGCTCCACTGGCTTTGATCATTCTCTCCTCTTCACCGGGGCTTTCTCTCCTGGAGTTGGGGGTCCTTGTACTTACTTTAAGGCAGACCTCTCTATCTCCCCCTTTGCACCTTGAAATTAAAAAGAACTACTGTACTCCTTTTAATTCCCTGTCCACATCCTGCACACTTGTCTAGTAGACTTATAGCCCATCAACACCCTCCTCCCCACATTAATAAAAAAAAAAAAAGATTCATATGATCCTGAGCAGCCATAGTTTCTGTGTATAAGGGCTTGGTATTTTTCCATAGCCTACTGTTTTCTCTCTTTGACACTTATTTTTGTGTCTTTTCCTCAGTATTCACTACCTCAGGAAACTGGAAGATGCCTGTGTGGAAAGGTCAGAGCCTCAGGCACTGGTTAGGGTGTCTAGAGGTTTCATTTAAACTCCCAGGCTGTCCGCAACTTCCAATGCTTAAAAAAAAAAAAAAAGAAGAAAAGAAGAAGAAGAGGAGGGGTGGGGAAGCGGAGAGAGGTGCCTTCACAGCTTAGGTGGAAGTGCCAGGCCTTGTGTCACAAGGACAAATCCATTTCTTACTGAATAATCAAGCTTCAAGCCCACATGACTGGTGATGTAAGCTCTGACTGGTCTGTGAGAGACCTTTCCAGTATTATTTCTCTGGATTTTTTTCCGCCTGGCTGTTTTCCTTAGAATAAGGCAATGTTGAGGCTCTCCCTTTCTGCCACCCCTTGTCACTGAACTACATAAGCTCTGTGGTTTCTAAACAGAAGCTCTTTCCAAATAGCCTCACGCTGAGGTCTCATTCTGTCTCTTCAAAAGTGGGTCACAGGCCCAAACTCAAAAATCAGAGAAAGAGTTAATCATCTATCACAACTTTTTCTTCCCAACACCTGTATCTAATCTATCACCAAAGCTTGTGCTAAGTCTCTGGTCTTGGGGACACCTTTGGTATCTAGGGGCTATGAGAGCCACTTAATCTTCCCCACATCTCTGCTTCTAGCTGTTGTCAGCTGAACAAGGTGGAGCAGCTAAAGGAGCTAGAAGCTCTGCTTGCCAGCGCTCCTGGAAGTCTGCAATGCTTTGTAGTGTGGCCCTGCCTGCTTTTGGGTACCAGTTCCCATAATTCCTCTTACTTTGTCTGCTCCAACCACAATGTCAGTATTATCTTCCCTCCCTCCACCTGGTTCTCTCCTAAACACATACTTTCCCCACCTGTTAATGTCTGTGCATCCTTGGAATCTCAGCCAGGCCATAATACATGTGTACATGTATTATCACACATACTTCATGTGTACATGAAGAATACAGACTCAGAGATGTACATATCAGACATTCATGAAACAACTGACACTCAGGAATCCTGGGACTCTCCCAGAACTCTCAGTTTCTAGAAAGGGAGGAAAGGAGGGGCTTCCAATTGCTAGATTCTGACAGGCCACTAGGGTCACCTTTGTTATGATGTTCTTTCTCATGCTTCCAAATAGAGAGGACCTGGAAGTGGTTGTTTACACCATCAGTGTGGGTTCTGTCTTTGCTTCTAATCTGACAGATTTATTTAAGAGACTAAATTGGTATCTGCAAATGAACTAGCAATTTAATTTTTCTGCTCAAGCTACAAACATATCCTCACCTGACCATATCTAAAAACATCATTTAGAGGTGGGGGGAACGGTGTGTGTGTGTGTGTGTGTGTGTGTGTGTGTGTGTGTGTGTGTGTGTGTGTGTGTGTGTGTGTGTGTGTGTGTGTGTGTGTGTGTGTGTGTGTGTGTGTGTGTGTGTGTGTGTGTGTGTGTGTGTGTGTGTGTGTTGGTCCTGGGGCTCAAATTCAGGGCCTGGCGGCTGTCCCTGAGGTCTCTTTTGCTCAAGGCTAGTGTTCTTACTATGTGAGCCACAGCTCCACTTCCTGTTTTTTAATGGTTAATTAATGAGTCTCATGGATTTCCTTGCCAGGGCTGGCTTTGAACTGTAATCCTCAGATCTCAACCCCTGGGTAGCTAAGATCACAGCGTAAGCCACCAGTGCCCAGCAAAATCACTATTATGTGTGTATTTGTGTGGGTGTGCTGGTACTGGTGCTTGAACTCAGGGCCTGGATGATATCCCTGAGCTTTATTGCTCTAGGCTAGTGCTCTACCACTTGAGCCACAGCTCTACTTCAAAATTCAGAAAACTTTTGTTCTTTGAGTTTTACTTTCCCAGGTACAGAGATTAGGTGGTGGGGGACACAGGAGGTGGGGTGAACTCAGACTGACTGGCAAGCACATACCTGGGTCTAATCCCCATCACACACCTCCCTGATTCTACTCCTCAACTCTTCTACTCCCTCTCTTCTACTTTCCTGCACTCTGGAGTAAGGATTAGACTACTGGCACCCCTCCTGATATCTGGTCCCCAGTGAATCTTACCAAATCCTTCTCAGCTTATGAGAAAGATTTACAGTCCACAAATTGGAGTCCCTTGTTCTATTCCTTGCTCTGGCATCAGTCAATCTTGTGATTTTTCTCTGAGTATTGTCAGTTCCCTCCTCTAGGGTGTCCTCAACACCAGAACATCCCACCCCTGCCCCCATTCCCTGCAAGCACACTATGCACAGTGATCATCAACATATGCAGCCCTTCTTTTATACACAACACCAACCTAGGAACTACTGATCACTTATCAATTCCTCTTCCCCACCAGACACATGTTCTCTGTTTTAAATAGACAGAAGACAAGACTTAGCAAAACTAACACACTGTCCTGGGCCACAAGGTATTAAGATAGAAGCCCAATATCAAACCAGATCTCTCCAGAGCTCATTCCATCACATCCAGCTCTGTCTCCATATACTGTAGAAAAAAAGAAGATGACTCTTTTAAGAATAAGAAATACAGCTCAGCCTGCCATTCACTCATGCATTTTATAGGAGATAAGATTGCTGTTGGATTATCTCGCTTGTATGCACCATTGCTCAGGGACTGAGGATAGAGAAAGGATATGCTGAGGTTTCAGATAGTAATCTGTGCAAGCCAGAAACCACAGTAGAGGAAAAGCAAAATACTGTTTGGGTATCAGAGCATAGTGTCTCAGGCCTTTAGATTTGTAATGCATGAACAGCACCAGAGAGATTAAACAACTTGTCTGAATCCATATCATACACAAATGAAGAGAATCTAGACCCTCGGTCTCCTGGTTTGTTCAGAAAGAACTTGTAGGTACATTATTTGGTGCTCATCTAAAAGCCATGCTGAGCTTCACTGACGGTAATGGGTACTGGAAAAAATATTTCTCAGGGAACTCCCTGCTAAACACACAAAGAAGTAGGTCTCCAAGGAACAGTATAAGGACTTTCCAAAGGGATCTGTGCTGGTGAGATTACAGAAATCATAATATATGAATAAAGGAACATATGGAAGAAATCAGCAAAGCCCTCTTCTCCTTCCCATATGTAAACTCAGTCTTCGCCTAAAGTCCTTAAGTAAACGCAGATGCAGCCAAACCAGGCACCAGATGGCAAACAAGAGTTGGAATGAGAGGTAAAAGGAAAGAAAGCTTTCTGTGTTTATTCAAAGATGGGGGAAAGCCATGATCCAAAATGCCATGGTTTTCCCAGAATGTCAATGTAGGGGTCACCTACACCCAAACCAAGCCCCCAAGTGACCAAGGCAACACTAGCAGAATCTCCAATAATCATGACTAGGAAGCACTAGGAAAACTACCACTGTCTTAGATGGAATGCAGTGGTCATTCTGGGAAAGGGAAGAAATTGTCAAATCCATTTAGAAGGACCAGCGAGGAACAAGGAAATGGCAAGAAACAGCTTTTACTGAGCTTGTACATGTGGTAGGAGACTTGTAAAGATGTCCTTTAACTCTCTCAACTACTTACTAGAGAATGGCCAAATTTTATAAATGAGGAAATTTCATAAATGAGTCAAGAGAGGTTAGACCCCAAGGTCACACACAGAAATGCCAATCTAGTTATCACCAATGCTTCCCATACTCCATTCTTAGTATGTTTATTTGATTTCAATTGTTTTACCCTGTTGTCAAATCATGTAATATTTGGCAGGGAAAACATGAAACATGGTCCCTAAAAGATTCCCTCAGTCCATAATCCCTAAGCACTCACCATATGCCAATAGCCATGGATACCAAGAACCAGACACAGTGTAAGCCCCTCTCTGACCTTCCTGCCAAAACCATTTGAACCGAAGTGGGAAGGTCAGTTAGCTAGGTACTGCAGTATAGGGAGACTAGAACATTATACGTGAGAACTGAATCCCACTCTTAATTTTACAAAAGTCACCTACCTCTTCCACCTCTTATACATTTGACATAAATGAGCATCAGTAGTAAAAATGCCAGTATGTCCTGGGAGCACTCAGGTTTCTGTGCATATGAGTTTACTTGATGTAGGAAGTTCTGATGTTTCAACTTCAAACAAAAGCTCGAATGAATATTAAATGTGATCCCCACCCCAGATTCAACCAAACTCTTCTTTGCTAGGAAGTAGAGAAATAGAGTAGTAGACTTTTTATAGGAGAGTAGAAAATCTTTCAGGCTAGACAGCCTTGTCTCCTGACTCCACCCATTAACTAAACTTGCTATTGTGGGCCAGCAACACCATGTTTTAAATTTTAGTTTCCTAGTATCTAAAATTAAGCTACTGTGTGCACCTTTAAGGGCTGATTTGAATTTTTCACTTTGATTCTACTAATCTGTTTTTTTCACACGTGTAGTCTTGGCATGGCTGCTTGAGATCTTTTTCCCCATTGTTCTTATCTTACCAAATCTCAGTCTTACATAAATCCAGCTTTCTGGAAAAGGTAAAACCAAAACCACACAATGATAAGGTAAACTTTTATTACCATATATTGTCACCAGACAATCTCCCTTAATCCTGATTTCTAGTTGGGTTTGGCCAGTGGGAGGCACCAGCCTGTAGAAGAGAATGAGGATAGTTATTTTTCTAGCTGGGAGGTAGCAGCATCCATTTACTATCGATCTATTTCCTAGAGTAAACAATTTCTGTAGGTGAACCTCTGCCTACCACTTTCTTTCTCTTCATGATGGAAACCTGTCCGCTCACCCTTAGCTCATTCAAGCTAAGAGGTATCAATGGCTCCTATTGTTGTTGGCTGTCAGGTGCTTGATCCTTTGCATAATCCATCCTTTTATTTATTTTTTGGATTATAATGTCCTTTTATTTTTTTATTTTATTGTAAAGGTGATATACAGAGGGGTTACAGTTATATAAGTAAGGAAATGAGTACAATTCTTGTCAGTGGTTTCCCCCCTCTTTTCTCCCACTTTCCCTCCCATCCATGCCTCTCCCCCACCCCCCAAAGTTGTAAAGTACATTTCCAACATAGTGTCTTGTTGCACTGGTTCACCCTTTGTTCTTTGTCTCACTGTTTCTGTGATTCCCCTTCCTATCCTGGTCAGATAAACTTATATACAAGACAAAGAGTACCAAAATAAAAAACAGTGACCATAGGGAATAAACCAGTGAAAAATGAAAGAAGAAAGAACTGCAAATAGCACACAAAGGGAAAAAACCCTCTTATTCTTGGAGTTCATTTTGATTATCATCATTTTATATCATCATATGTACATAGCTATTGAGCTATTGTGATCCCCTGCTACAACTATCCTAGACATATACTAATTATTACACATGAGAGAACTATGAAGCCTACATCTCTTTGGGTCTGGGTTACTTCACTTAATATACTTTTTTCCAAGTCTTTCCATTTCCTTGTAAATGGTGTGATGTCATTCTTTCTGATGGAAGCATAGAATTCCATTTTGTATTATGCCACATTTTCTTGATCAGTTCATCTACTGAGGGGCATCTGTGCTGATTCCATATCTTGGCTATGGTAAATAATGCTGCAATGAACATAGCTGTGCTGGTAGCTTTAGTGTGCCCTTGTTTGTGGCCGTTTGTGTAAATGCCCAGAAGTGGGATTGCTGGGTCATAGGGGAGCTCTATGTTTAGCCTTTTGAGGAACCTCCATACTGCTTTCCATACTGCTTGAACATGTTTACATTCCCACCAACAGTATAGTAGCATTCCCTTTTGGCCCCATCCCTGTTTTAAAACACATGTTTTATTAAGCTTAACTGAGAGTGTTCATCTGTTTCCTGGCAGGTACCTGATAAATATACCTTGTCAGCTCCACTTTCCATTTTCCACACTGCTTATATAAAATCATCGTAATTCCTGTGCTGATCTTCCCTCCCATAGGTTGTCTCCTACATATCTTCAACCACCTACTAAGAGAAAAGCCTCTAAGAGAAAAGCCAGTAGAAAGATACCTAGTGCTATGGTTTGAATGTGTCTCCCAAAGTTCACATGTTAGAAACCTGATCCCTGATACAACAGTGTAGAGAGATGGGACTATCTACATGTGATTGGGCAGAGCCCTCATGAATGTTTTAGTGCCATTATCACACTATTGTATTAGGTATTACAGAAATGGGTCCTGATGAGACTAGACCCGTTTTCTCATGTGCTTGCTCTCCTGCTTTTCCACCTTCTGAGATGGATAATGTAGTTAAGAAAGTCCTTGCCATGTGCAGTCCTGCAATATTGAATTCCCAACCTTCAGAAATGTGAACCATTAAACTTTTATTTATAAATTATTCAGGGAGTAAGCAACCCAAAATGGACTAAGGCCATCAGGCTCCCAGCTTTCTTATATCCAGTAGTGTGTTGAATCTGGGTTATGTCTGTTCACAAGAGTAAATCTGTACATCTCTGCTCAGCTGTGTGTTCAGTATCATTGCATTGCTGGTTTGAAAATCATCACTGTGAAAGGGTTTAGAACACGGAAATTTTTATGATTAGGCTGGTTATTGAGCATTTATCACACTCATAACCAGACAATTCTTTTTCTCTTTCACATTTGTTAAAGTGGAAGAGCTGTCCTATCTATTATTATTTGTTTCTCACCACTTCTGCAATCCCATCAACCCACTGTTCTCTCTCACTGCTATCTATTGGATTTTCTGTAACAGTTACCTTGTCTATCAACATTTGGACACACCTCCTGAGACCTTGGCCATCTACACATTAGCAACTAGTCATATGTACTGATTTCCTTGAGTTAGGGCTATTCCAAATCAAAATATGTAAAATACACACCAGATTTCAAACATTTACCCTGAATACTGGAATATGAATAAGTTAAATAATATTGAAATTAAATTCAGTAGTCTTTTACTTTTCAAAGTGATTATGAAAGAACTTGAAAGTATTTACATATTTTCTACTATTCCATGCTTCTATAAACTCTTCCATCTTGCAAATAAAATCCTGTTTACATATCAGCTCCTCCAGTTACTACTTCTCACAACGAATTAAAAGTTGTCTGTGCCCACTTTCATGATTTTCTCGCCACCACCACCACCTCCACCATCACTTCAGCAAAGCCAGTCTGCCTTCCACTCCCAGATTTTTACTGAAAATTGTGCTAGCGTAAGTCATGAATAACAACCTGAGCTCAAAGAACTTTTGAATCTTGTCTTCCTTCCTCTTGGCAACATTGCAAACAATGTTCTCTTTGTCAAAACATTATTTTATTGGCAACAGACTTGCTTCAAATTTTCGCCCACTGCTCTGAATGTTATTTTCCAAATTCCTTGCCAGCATCCCTTTCTCTACTGCTCCATATTATATAGTTTTCAATAGGATTCCCCTTTCAGGAATCCATTTCCTATTTATGTGCCCACAATTCCACATCTATCCATAAAACATCCCCACTTTAAGGGCTAGAAATGTGATTTAGTGATAGAGTGCTTGCTTAGCATACATGAAGCCCTGGGTTCAATTCCTTGGTCCCTCATAAACAGAAAAAGCAGGAAATGGCTCTGTGGCTCAAGTGCTAGAGCATTAGCCTTGAGCAAAAGAAGCTCAAGGACAGTGCCCAGGCCCTGAGTTCAAGCCTCTTGACTGACAAAATAATAATAAAATAAAATAAAAAGGTCCACAGAGCTCACAGTTAAAACATGTTGAAATCAGAATTCACCATATCCACCTTTACCTGAAAAACTAGCACTACGCTAACACTTGGCACTTTTGTGGAGGGAACCACATGGCAGGGAAGCCTGCCATTTCAGAACCACCCCACCCCACATCAGTCTAAGCTGCAGCTCATGTCTCTTGAGCGCTTTACCACTTCACTTTAATTTCATAGTTACCACTTTCATCAAAATATAGAAATAAAAGGAAAATTTTATATAAACAACATTGACAATAAGAATAGAGTCAGGAGTCCATTGGAAAAGAACTTACACATTGGTACCTAGAAGATGAACTTTGGTCACCTCCACCCTTTGACCATAGACACATGGAACCACAAGTACAACTGGAGAATTACACTGTGTTCTGAGACACAAGATGCATATAAAAGGTTATCATGTTCTTATATACCTTCTTTGCTAGTCTCCTATTGTATAGGTAGCCCCTCTATTTAATAACCCATATAAATTCCCATTTCCCCCACCTTTCTCATAGTGCGGGTTTGTCTGACAATACTGGGATTTGATATCAAGGCCTTACACGTATACTCTTCCTCTTGAGCCACCCCACACAGTCTGTTTTTCTTTTGTTATTTTTGAGATAGGTTTTCTGTTTTTCTTCCTCAAGCTGGACTCAGACTGTTACTCTCCTACCTGTAGCCTCCCAAGTGGGTGCCACCATACTCAGCTTGTTGAGTAAGATAGAGTCTCCCTAAATTTTTTTTTGCCAGAGCTAGCTTCAATCTACAGCCCTCCAGCATCCAGAGGAAGCAGAGAATTCCCAGTTTCGTGATATTCATAAACACACATGACATTTTTTTCTTTGTTTTATGTGAAAGACCTGAACGTCCAGCTCAAAAATACACTCTGTATTTGCAACCAAGGAGTGCCTACATTGTCCACAACCCCTTTTCTCATTTTTCATCATCCTTCCTGTCCTTAATCAGAGGCAACGGCAGGTATTCCATGGTGAATAGTTCTGCCTTTCAGGCTTTTTGTCAATGTCCTGCCCAGGCACCATATTACAAGTGGCAGCAGATTAGGAAGTGCTGTCTGTAAATAGTAGCATTCAAGAGAGTATTGTGATATCCCAGGTAGTACTGGGGAAGAGATGGCTATTGGTTTGTGACAGGTACTGCTTATAAATGGTTTCCGTACATTTCTTCTTTTACCTTAACACCTCCACGTGTAGTTCCTTCTATTATTTTGTTTTAAAGATGGTAAACTGAGGCACAGAGAAGTTAGGCACTCCTGGAAACATTAGGATCACTAATGGAAAAGCCACAGCTCCAATCTCAGCAGTCCAGAGCCCCTGGTTTCCAATGCTTGAATCTGAAAATAGAGAATGTGTTGACTTGATACCTAGGAAATACCAAAACAACAACTAAAAGATATCTTGATATTTCTGTATGTAGATCTTGCTTTCTAGCATATTCATTAATTCACTATTCTGTCTCTTTGTTCATTTATTCTCTCAACGTGTATCATATCATTGCATTCTTTATATGCATTGCTTGGAATATAGATAAAGTAAATGGCCTCTGCCTCTCACAATCTGACAGAAGGAACATAAATAAAAAGACATTTTTTTCTACTATGTCTAAATGATAAGATAGAGTGAACATAGAGAAGAATATAAGTCAATGTAAAAAGACACAAAAATGCTTTATCCTAGACTTGTCTTCCTTTCCATCTCCTGTCTCTGCCTCTTTTCTTTTTTTTTTAATTTTAATTTTTATTTTTTGTGAACATACTGTACAGAGGGGTTACAATTACATGGGCAAGATAATGAGTACATTTCTTATCAAGCATTGCAGCCTCCTCCTTTGTTTACTCTTTACATCCCTTCCCAGCCTTCCCATGCCCCCGCACCCAATCCCCCCCTCCCCCCCTGCACCGCACCAAAGTTGTAAAGCTCGTTTTCGACATGACAACTTGTACTTCTCATAGTTGCAACGAGTCCACCTGTATCCTTAAACGACTTGTTTTTCCCCATCTCCTCCACAAATTATACCGACATCAAATATAGTGAAAGCGGGGGTTATACTGTGGGGGAGGGACATACAAAGCAACAAAGAGATAATCTTATAAATGCGTTAGAAACAAATGCATGAAAAAAAAACATTTAAATACATATCTAAGGGTTCATTCTGCTTTGTCTGTCTCTTAATGGCTTCCCACTTTCTTTTCAGCTCTTTTCTTGCTTTGGCACTTTGGTGTTGGTCTTTGCTTCCACAACTACTGGCTTCAAATTCAACGTCTTTGCTTGTCTTTTTCCTCCCAAGGTTGTTTTGGAATGCATTTCGACTTAACTAGAGGTATAGTATACTGTAAACCGATCTAAGACCACTCAAAGGCCAAATCAGGGAGTCTAAGGTAGCTCTGGCTCAAAAGGGCTGGATATCCAAAAGTAGGAGACTTTATAGAGCATGAAGAATGGATAGATAGATGATGTATGTTTTAAATAATTTGGTTATACATCTGCCTGAACATAGATCATTGAATCTAGCCACCACCCAACATCCCTTGCGGTTCAATCATTGTTCATTTTGTTAATATAATCTCATGTTTTACTTCTTTACTTCTAATTATAATATCTAACTTTCTGTCCAATAATCCTCACTATAAAAATTTAACTTTGAAGCAGGCAGTGTAAATGTTCAAGAAGTTCAGTCCCTAAGAGCTTTCAAGATGTTTTACTTTTTTCAATTGTAATCTCCAACTGACCTGCAAAAAAGCCAGATGGGAGATGGTGGCTCAAGAATAACCACAGGACTTTATACTCTTGCTCAGCATTGGATGAAAAACTATAAAGTCCTAAGTTCAAGTCCTAGAACCAACACTCATATACACACACATACACACAGACACAGACAGACACACACACACAACTGTAAGGGAAAATAAACTTTATTTCAGTTTATACATGCATACCAATATCATATTATCTGTACCTTTAATAATGTAGCCCATAAAACAGGTCCACAAAATATATATTAAAGTATTTCCCATTCTAATATAAGGAAATTGATTGAGAATCAAAATGGTAAATGTCAGAGCTAGAATGAAGATTACAGTCTATTCAAAGTCACTGTTCTACCATAAACCTTTAAGAATATAGCTTCTAGACTATGCTCTTTTGTTTTTCACTTGGGGATAGAAAGCAGGGAATGCATTTAATACAGCATTGGCCATAGTAGATATTCAGTGAGTTCTAGTTGCCATTATAATTACTGACACTGGGCTGGGAAGGTGGCTCAGTGGTAGAGCACTTGCCTTGCATGCCTGAGGCCCTGGGTTCGATTCCTCAGCACCACATAAGAAAAAAGAAAAAAGCTGGAAGTGGCGCTGTGGCTCAAGTGGCAGAGCACTAGCCTTGAGCTGAAGAGCTGAGGGACAGCGCCCAAGTTCAGAGTTCAAGCCCCACGACCGGACCCCCCCCCAAAAAAATAATAATAATTACTGACACTGAGTTACTATTCTTGACATTAATATTTATTTCTATTATAGTTCACTACACTATATTATTCCATTTTTAGCCAGAAATATCAGCAGGATGCTTCTGTTACAGTCAATAATAGATAATGAGTTGAATGTTGGTTTGGATTTTGGAATCTATAACCTTCCTGATGATTTTAGTGAAAAGCTTGATATTTTTACCTTTAGAAACTTTGTAAGGCCAGTCATTGTGGTTCACATCTGTAATTCCAGCTACTTGGGAGACAGGGATTGGAAAGATCACTATTTAAGGCTATCCTAAGGAAAAAGTTGATAAGACCCTTTGCAACCAATAAGCTGGACATAGTGGGGCATGCCTGTAACCCAAGCTATACAGAAAGCATAAATAAAAAGACCATAGCCAGGCTGGCCCCAGCAAAATTATGAGAGATTATCTAAATAGTGATACTAACAAAGAGCTGGGGGCATGACTCAAGTGGTAGAGTACATTCCTAGTAAGCATGAGGCCCTGAGTTCAAACCCTTCCCTCCCTAACATGAGACATAAGAGGTGAGCCAAATGCCTGTAAAGATTGTGAATTCTTGCTCTCTATTCCTGTTTGAAGCCAGCCTTTAGAAGCTGGGCAATGTACTAGGATCCTGCCTCCAAATCTCATGACAGAGATAAGTAGTCTACCTAACATAGGACCACTCCCTTGTGCTGTATTACCCATGATTGCATTTGAATAAAACTGCACATTACTGGGAAAATATTTGCTGCCAGAGTAGGCCTAGTAAGACTCTCATAAAGCGTACCATTAGGAGTGAGGAGTAACTTGGTCAACTGATAGTTCATTTTAAAAAAAACACATGAGGGACTGGGAAGGTGGCTCAGTGGTAGAGCGCTTGCCTTGCATGCATGAGGCCCTGGGTTCGATTCCTCAGCACCACATAAGCAGAAAAAAAAGCCAGAAGTGGCACTGTGGCTCAAGTGGTAGAGCGCTAGCCTTGAGCTGAAGAGCTGAGGGACAGTGCCCAGGCCCAGAGTTCAGGCCCCATGACCGGACCCTCCCCCCCGCCCAAAAAAAACACATGAGCATAGAGCCATGGAGTCCTTTCAGAACTGGCACAGACTACAGAGATAATTTAATCCAAATTTCTTATTATTCTGATAAGACAAGTGAGTCCCAGGAAGAGGAAGGGTTTTGCTCAGGCTCATATAGCTGGTACTAATTTTGTTTGTTTCAGGGAGAAATATGAACATTCTTTCTATACATCAGTGATTCAACCTTGCTGTCTGTGTGGGTATCGTATAATGACTGTGATCAAATTTACCTTTTTATGTTTTTTATTGTAAAAATTGTGTAGAGAGGTGTTACAGTTATATGAGCAAGGTAATGAGTACTTTTACTATTGAGCATTGTTGCCTCCCCCTTTGTTTTCCCCCTACCAGCTGTACCCTCCCACCTCACATTTTCCTTTGATAATGGAGTGAACAATCCTTTAGAATTTTGCAGGGCCCCAAAGTCATCAAATGAAGATAACTTGTCATGGACTCAAGCTAAGGATCTGCTAGTGACAGTGAACTCCTGGAGGAAGTCTTAAAAACTTGTTTATAAGGTTTAAGTACTTGTACAAGGTGTTGCCATTGAACAGAGCAGTTTATGGATACTATGTGTCTTGATCAGTGCCACTCCTTTGAACATTTAGGCTCAGTCTATTCACAAGTTAAGCAAGCTTGGAGTTCAGCTAGCCATTCACTAGCTTAGGCAAATCACTTAACTTCTCTGAGTTTCTGTTTCCTCATTATAAATTTAGATAAGACGCTGCCTACAGAGTGATTGTAAGGATCAAATAGGTAAACTATAAATTCACAGCACCTTGCATAAAATAGACATCAATAAATTTATACTTTTATCTCACATTTAACTAATGCCTAAGAGCTGGAAATGCATCCATGAAGAAGAAAGCCAAGAACTCTGCTTTCATGGTGCACAGAATCAAGAGGCAGAGATGAGGGCCACAGAGGTGGAGGAAAACAAAAAATAGTGTCATTTCAGATGAAGCTATGTGCAAGAAAAGTTATGAAGGTAAGAAACGGCTAAGGATACAGATTGGAGGTTCACAATTTGAGGATGGAATAAGCCATAGAAATTAATGAGAACCTACCTACTAAATCAAGCCAGGCATGTTGATGCAGTCTGTAATCCTAACTACTCAAGAGGTAGAGGTAGGAGGATCATGATCCAAGGCTGGGCTGGGAAAAAGTAAACTAAAGCAAAAGAAAAAAAGGGTGGGAGTGTAGTTTCAGAACAAATTCAAGTTCCTAGTGCTAGTATACAGGTGTAAATGTGCATTGCATACTACACACACACACACACATACACACACACACACACACACACACACACACACACACACACACACACACACACACACACGTGCGCTATTAGAGCCTATTGCAGTTTTAAGAGGGAAAGACCTAATGCTGAATTAAAATGTTTAGTGTTCGCCCTGGCTCCTGGACCTGTAAAAACCTTTGGTTAGCCAAAAAAAGATCTTCAACCTGTGGAATCCGCAGAGAGATATCTTTGCATATGTAGCTAATGAAATAACTGGTGGCCCCCACCAGAATGGGAATGGGGACCACAAAGATGATGTGATATGAAGAATCAGAAATTCCAGCCTCTCCTCTTATTGTCCAGGAGAGGAGAGGGATTGGAGATTTCAGTTCCACCAGCAATAGCCAATGATTTATTTAATCCATTGCACCCCAAGAATCTCTAGATGATGGGGATCAGAGAGCTTCTAGCTTGAAGGTGCTGTCAAGTGGCATGTCTAGAGAGGGCACAAAGCTCACTACAGTCTCTCCCACCCTCATACCTTGTCCTCTGTGTCTTTACCTTTTGGCTGTTCATGACTGAAAATAGAAAGTCACCTGTTTTCCTGAATTCGGTGTGTAAAGTAGGAAGGTCTGGGCCTTGAGGTTGCTATCTCAAGTGGAGGCAGACTATGGGATATAGCTTTTAAAGGGAAGCCTGACCTTAATTCTGTGTAGTTAGTGTCAGAAATGAACCTAATTTTAGGACCCAAGTTGGTCCCTGGAGAGTTGGAGAACCAGTTGTAGTGAGGAAAAGCCCATACATTTGGTGTCAGGACGCAGAGTAACAAAATCCAACTCACTTCCTTCACTGATTGATTCAACAAATATTGAAGGAGTACATATTCTACGTAAGCACAGTTTTTAGGGCAGCAAATGAAATAAATAAAAGCTCTAGCCATACCTTACCCCAGTCAGAATGGCCCACATCCTAAAGTCAGCCAACGACAAATTCTGGAGGGGATGCGGAGAAAGAAGAACCCTATTGCACTGCTGGTAGGAATGCACACTTATACAACCACTTTGGAAAGCAGTCTGGAGGGTCCTCAGAAAGCTAAATATTGACCTCCCTTATGACCCAGCCATACCATTTCTAGGCATCTATCCTGAACAACAGGAACCAAGATACAAGGACACATGCACCTCCATGTTTATTGCAGCACTGTTTACAACAGCCAAAATATGGAAACAACCTAGATGCCCCACTATGGATGAATGGATCAAAAAACTGTGGTACCTATATACAATGGAATATTATGCAGCCATTAGAAAGGACAAAATAGTGGCATTCACAGGGATAGAACTAGAAGAAATCATGCTGAGTGAGGTAAGCCAAGAGCAAAGAGACAAACGTCACATGGTCTCCCTGATAAGTGGATGTTAAATCCAAAACATAAGGTGATACGACAAAGTAAACAAGAATCAAGAAACAAAGGACCTCCACTCATCTGGTCAAATCATTACTAAATGACCCCCATGCTGCTGACCATGTATGTATGTGCACATCAGAGGGAAACTAGGAGGAGGACACAGAAATAGAGGGAAATGGGGAAAACATACAACGGTGGGACCCATCACCTGCACTGGCCATTGATCAAATGAACCAAGCAACTCAATGGCAGCTATGGAGGGAGGGAATGAGTGGGAAAGAGGGAACAACTGACACTAAGCAAAAGGAAAGAAATGTACATATCACCCGATGTAGAAGAAATAACTGAAAAATCAAAGCTCACAGAACTCATAAACGTTATAGACCACAATAAAGACAATTTGCCCCATGAAGGTTAGAATATGTTTGTGACTTTAAGTATTACTATCCCACAATACTGTGAAATTTGTGAAATTTATATAATCACTTTATTACAATAAAAAAAATTGCAAAAAAACCCCACTCTGGCCATATGGAGTGTGCAGGTCAGCAAGATAACAGATGTATAAAGTTTGTCCAGTGTTTACTTCAATGTAAATAGACCCAGGTGCTATTTTGAATACCTCTGTTTATAGCACTCAGGTGAGTATCCCATGTTAACCTTTTCAGATTAGCAAACAGCCAGAAAGAAAGCAGGTAATTTTCTTGTTAATGATCATATAGATCCTAAGTGGTAAAGCCCAATTGCAAACTAGAAGTCTATTATAGTCAAGGCCTATTATTTTTTTTTAATTGTATTTTATTTTATTTGAGAACATACTGTACAGGGGGGCTACAATTACATGGGCAGGATAATGCATACATTTCTTACCAAGCATTGCAGCCTCCTCCTTTGTTTACCCTTCACTTCCCTTCCCCGCCTCCCCCCTCCCCCCACCCAATTTTACCCCCCTCCCCCACCCAATTATACCCCCCTCCCCCCCCACACCGACATTGTAAAGCTGGTTTTGACATGACATTTTGTACTTCTCATTGTTGCAACAGGTCCACCTGAATCCTTAAACGACTTTTTGTCCCCATCTCCTCCACATGTTATACTGACATCAAATATAGTGAAAACGGGGGTTACACTGTGGGGGAGGGACATACAAAGCAACAAAGAAATAATCTTATAAATGCGTTAGAAACACATGCATGAAAGAAACGAAAACATTAAAATACATATTTAAGGGTTCATTTTCCTAACATCATATTATCTGACCTTTTCCGCTTGACTCATACCTATACTAGATATTGCAAATAAGGGAAACCATGGGACCTATGCTTCTTTGGGCCTGGCTTACTTCACTTAATATAATTTTTTCCAAACCTTTCCATTTCCTAACAAATGGGGAAATGTCATTCTTTCTGATGGAGGCATAGAATTCCATTGTGTATATATACCACATTTTCTTGATCCATTCATCTACTGAGGGGCATCTGGGTTGGTTCCATATCTTAGCTATGGTAAATAATGCTGCAATAAACATAGTTGTGCTGGTAGCTTTAGTGTGGTCTTGTTTGTAAACATTTGGGTAAATGCCCAAAAGTGGGATTGCTGGATCATAGGGGAGATCTATGTGAAGTCTTCTGAGGAACCTCCATACTGCTTTCCAAGGTGGTTGAACAAGTTTACATTCCCACCAACAATGAAGTAAGGTTCCTTTCTGTCCACATCCCCTCCAGCATCTGTTGTTGTTAGAGTTCTTGATTTTTGCTGTTCTAACTGGAGTGAGGTGATATCTCAATGTTGTTTTGATTTGCATTTCTTTTATGGCTAGGGATGTTGAACATTTCTTCATGTGTCTATTGGCCATCGTTGTTTCTTCTTCAGAGAAGTTTCTCTTTAAGTCTTTCGCCCACTTATTTATTGGGCAGTTGATTCTTTGAGGATTTGTTGTTGGGTGGTTTAATTTTTTGAGTTCCAAGTATATTTTAGATATGAGACCCTTGTCCGTTGTATGGCTAGTAAAGATCTTCTCCCAATCGGTGGGCTTTCTATTGATCTTGCCAGCTATGTCATTTGCCCTGCAGAAGCTCTGCAATCTTATGCAATCCCATTTGTCCAACCTTTCTTTGATTTGTTGTGCTTCCGGGTCTCTATTCAGAAAATTTCGACCTGAGCCAAGGAGACCTAGGGTTTCTCCTATTCCATCCAGTAATGTTTTCAGAGTGTCTGCTTTGAGTTCAAGGTCTTTGATCCATTTGGAGTTGATTCTGGTGCAGGGTGATATATAAGGATCTAGCTTTAGTTTTCTACATGTAGTTAACCAATTTTGCCAGCACCATTTACTGAAGAGGCTGTCTTTCTTCCATTCTATTGTTTTAGCTTCCTTATCGAAGATTAGATGGCTATAGGTCTGTAGGTTCATTTCTGGGTTTTCAATTCTATTCCATTGGTCCTGAGGTCTGTTCTTATGCCAATACCAAGCTGTTTTGATTACTATGGCTTTATAGTAGAGTTTGAAATTTGGTATTGATATTCCTCCAGCAGTGTTCTTTCCGTTGAGGAGCGTTTTTGCTATTCGGGGTCTTTTATTGTTCCATATGAATTTTTGGATTGCCTCCTCTATTTCCTTGAAGAATGAGGGTGGAATTTTGATAGGTATCGCGTTGAATTTGTAGATAGCCTTGGGAAGTATTGCCATTTTCACGATGTTAATCTTGCCAATCCAGGAGCATGGGAGGTTTTGCCATTTTTTAAGTTCTGTGTTGATTTCCTTTTTCAAGATTTTAAAGTTTTCATCATAGAGGTCCTTCACTTCTTTGGTTAAGTTAATTCCTAGGTATTTTATTTTTTGTGGGGCTATTACAAATGGAGTTGCTTTCCTAATTTCAGCCACACTTTTCTCATTGTTGGCATATAGAAAAGCCATTGATTTTTGGGGGTTAATTTTATAACCTGCTACTTTGCCAAAGTTTTGAATCAGCTTGAGTAATTTGGGAGTGGAGTCTATGGGATTCTTTAAATACAAGATCATGTCATCTGCAAAGAGGGAGAGTTTTATTTCTTCTTTCCCTATTTGGATCCCCTTTATGTCTGCATCTTGTCTTATTGCTGTAGCTAGGCATTCTAATACTAGATTGAAGAGAAGTGGAGAGAGTGGGCATCCTTGTCTTGTTCCTGAGTTAAGAGGAAATGGCTTTAGTTTTTCACCATTGAGTATAATGCTGGCTGTAGGTTTGTCATATACAGCCTTTATTGTATTGAGGAATGTTCCCTGGATTCCTAATTTTTCCAGAACCTTCATCATAAAGGGGTGTTGGATCTTGTCAAATGCTTTTTCTGCATCTATTGAGATAACCATGTGGTTCTTATTCTTGCTCCTGTTGATGTGATGAATAATATTAATTGATTTGCGTATATTGAACCAGCTTTGCATCCCTGAAATGAATCCTGTTTGATCATGGTGTATGATTTTTTGGATGAATTGTTGAAGTCGATTGGCCAAAATTTTGTTGAGAAGTTTTGCATCAATGTTCATCAAAGAAATGGGTCTATAGTTCTCTTTCTTTGATGAGTCCCTGCCTAGTTTTGGGATGAGGGTTATGATGGCTTCATAGAATGTGTTCGGTAGTGAACTTTCTCTTTCAATTTCATTGAAGAGTTGGAGGAGTATTGGTGTGAGCTCTGCTTTGAAGGCCTTGTAAAATTCCGCTGTAAAACCATCTGGTCCTGGACTTTTCTTAGCTGGGAGGTCTCTTATTGCTGTTTCTATTTCAATGCTTGATATGGGCCTGTTAAGCTGGTTTAACTCATCTTGGTTTAGTTTTGGCATGTCAATATTTGCTAGGAAAAGGTCCATTTCTGTCAAGTTCTCAAACTTATTAGCATAAAGTTTTGAGAAGTATCCCCTAATAATGTTCTGAATCTTGGTTGTTTCCGTGGTGATGTTTCCATTCTCATCTCTGAGTTTATTAATTTGGGTGTGTTCTCTCCTTTTTCTGATAAGGTTTGCTAAGGGTCTGTCAATTTTGTTAAGTTTTTCGAAGAACCAACTCTTTGTTTTGTTGATTCTTTCTATAGTTTTTTTGGATTCTAATTCATTTAATTCTGATTTAATTTTAATTATTTCTTTCCGTCTACTGGATTGGGGTTTATCTTGCTGCTCTTTTTCAAGGAGGTTTAGATGTGTCATTAAATTGTTAGTTTCCGATCTCTCCAATTTGTTGATGTAGGAGCTCAGAGCTATAAACTTGCCTCTGAGTACTGCCTTTGCTGTGTCCCAGAGGAGCTGGTAATTTGTGTGTTCATTTTTGTTGAATAGCATGAACATTTGAATTTCCTTTCTAATCTCTTCCATGACCCACTCATGATTCAGCAGTGTGTTGTTGAGCCTCCATGTGATACCGGACTTTCTTTGGTGGCTTTTGGTGTTGAGATCTAATTTTATTCCCTTGTGGTCAGAGAGAATGCAAGGTATAACTTCAATGTTTCTGAATTTAGACAAGTTTGCTTTGTGGCCTAAAATGTGGTCTATTTTAGAAAACGTTCCATGTGCTGCTGAGAAGAACGTGTATTCTGTTGCTGCTGGGTGAAATGTTCGGTAAATGTCTGTTAAGTCTAGTTGATCTATGCAGCTGTTTAGATCTGCGGTTTCTCTGTTGAGTTTTTGCCGAGTTGATCTATCTAGTGGGGAGAGTGGTGTGTTAAAATCCCCAACAATTAATGTCTTTGGATCTATATGGGATTTGAGGGAAAGTAGTGTTTCTTTGATAAATTTGGGTGCTATATTGTTTGGCGAATAGATATTTAGAATTGTAATATCCTCCTGAAGGAGAGATCCTTTAATTAGTATGTAGCGACCTTCTTTATCTCTTCTCACGAATTTTAGTTTGAAGTCTATTTTATCTGATATTAGGATTGCAACTCCCGCCTGTTTATGAGGGCCGTTTGCTTGGTAGATTTTGTTCCAGCCTTTAACTTTGAAAATATGTTTGTTTTTACGGGCAAGATGTGACTCCTGCAGGCAGCAGATAGAGGGGTCTTGTTTTTTAATCCAACTAGACAGTCTATGTCGCTTAATTGGAGAGTTCAGTCCGTTAACATTAAGAGATAGGACTGAGAGGTATTTGGGGGTTCCTGCCATGTTATCCACCTTCTTGGGGGCTGTGAAAACTGGGTTCTTCCTAAGGTTCTTGGATTCTCAGTTTGGGTGCAGTTTTTTGGCCTTTGTTGCGTTCTTGTTGGTTTTCTATGTGTAGGACATCTTTAAGAATCTTTTGCAGGGCTGGTTTGGTGGAGATGTATTGTTTCAATTTTTCTTTGCTATGGAAGGTTTTTATTTGGCCTTCAGTTATGAAGGAGAGTTTAGCTGGGTACAGTATTCTTGGTTGATAGTTGTTTGTTTTTAGGGCATGGCATACGTCATTCCAGGCTCTTCTTGCTTTGATTGTCTCTGCTGAGAAATCTGAGGTAATTCTAATTGGTTTCCCTTTATAGGTGATTAACCTTTTCTCCTTGACAGCTTTAAGGATCTTTTCCTTGGTCTGGGTTGATCCTGTGTGGATTATAATGTGACGGTGGGATGTCCTATTCTGGTCTGGTCTATTTGGGGTTCTAAAAGCTTCTTGTATCTGAATAGGCCTATCTTTTTGTATGTTTGGGAAGTTCTCTGCTAGGATCCTGTTAAACAAATTTCCTAGACCATTAACTTCTGTTTCTAGGTGCTCCTCTACACCCATTATCCTTAGATTGGGCCTTCTGATGGTGTCTTCCAGGTGTTGGATAGACCTATCATATTTCTTGGACTTGTCTTGGATGGTTGTATGTTCTTTCTCTATAATATCTAGGCTGTCTTCAATCCCTGAGATTCGATCTTCTGCATGGTCTAACCTGCTGTCGAGACTCTCTACTTTGTTTTTTATCTCTTTTCCTTCTAATTGGTCAGCTTTGATGGTTTCAAGTTCTTTGTTGAAGCTCTGTTTTAGGTCTTGTATGATTAAGGCCTATTATTTTTTAATCGCGACACTGTACTCATTCTCTCTGTCTCTGTCTCTCTGTCTCTGTCTCTGTCTCTCTCACTCTGTCTCTGAAAACTCATCCCAACTAACCTTGACTACTGTAAAGGGACCAAAGTAAAGAGCAGCTAGGAGGTGGTAATCAGAGAGTTGGATGCTGATGCTAAGCAGGGAGTTTCTCTGGGTATGTTTTATTATTCCTACTTTCTTAATGAGAAAACTTGAGTCTTAGTTGCACATCTAGTACACTCCTGAACATAGATGAAATCCCAGGCCTATTATTCTCTCAAATGCTGTATTTTCCCACGAATAGCTCCATTTTTTAAAAAATCAGACACATTCTATGTATCCCTTCTTTTATAATCAAGAAACAAAGCAAAGATAAACTTTAATTAAAAGAACTGAATATGTAAAAATTTTGGATTTTCATTTTACATGTGAAATAACAACATGAAAGTATATTGACACACTTGTACACATAAACCATGTTTTCCTTTTTGTAATGTTAAAATTGAGATATAGTACACCTGAGATAGAATACTGAGATGTTAAATACAGAGTTTGGTGAATTTTAATAAATGTGTATCCTCATGCATTCAATCCTGTGTATTTAAAATAATAACCAAGTGCCGGTCTTTCTATGATTAATGATAATGTCCACTCCTACTGCTTCCTCTCATCTCTTCCTACATTTCATGGACATTGTAGTTTCCATTGCCCAGTGGTTTCAAGGAATACCAGGTGCAGCTTGAAAGATGATTGTGTCAAAAAGAAAAACAAAAACAATGAAATAAATAAAAGAACAATCAGTCGCTTCTTAATGCTTGTTGGATGAAAATCACATTGCTTGGAGATTTTCTGTTTTTCTATGGAGTGTCATGTGTCTTGGCCCACACATTAGCACATGAACTTTTTGTTCCAGTAAAATGAGTCAGAGTTCCTCAAAAAGGCAGATTCATGTACTTCAGAGTTGTGTGTGTCAGCATCTATGAAAAAGGTGTAGTACATATTACAGGTTAATGAATGTCACATACTCATTTACACACACACACACACACACACACACACACACACACACACACTCAAAGCATCACATAGCCAACAAGAAGAGATGGGATCTGAACTTCAGCCTAGGGAAATCAGAGAACAATGCCTTTCATTACAAAGAGGATGAAACCATTGTGTCTGAAAACATAGCTAGGGAATGGCCTGGAGTTAGAACAGGCTTAAATTCTAGTTTTCCTACAAATTAGCTTTATGACTTTGAACAATGTTCTTTAAATTCTTATGCTATTTTTCTCTGTTCACTTCATCACGCATCAAATGGAGATACTTGATACTATCAGGGTCACTAAGGCAGTCCAAGGATTCAAAAGGTCGTGTACATAAAGCCATTGTCACGATGCACAAAGTAAGCATCTGAGAAATGGTGGCTTAAACTAGTAACAGGAATGACAGCGGTGGTCAGTTGCTGAGGAAAGATAAAACAGTTCTTTTGGACCATGTATCCCATCAGTGAAGAAAAAAATTAAGCATACATCCTCATTATGTGAAAGCTTCATTTATGTGAAAGCATGAAAGGGTTTTTCTGTGATTTAAGTTTGTTTGTCCACAGAGTCCAACTCTAGCCCAGGACTGGCTCGGGCTGGTTATCTTTTTACCTCACCATGCCAGTTGCTGGGGTTACAGGGCCTGTATGTCCATGTCTCCACTAGACTTCTTGATAATTTTAGTTCCCCCCTAGTTCTTTTCTTATCTCTCTTGGTGTTCATTGTATTTACTTTATACTATGAAGAGAGTACTGAGTAAAAATGTCAGCGTTTCCTTCTGTAGGATCTGAATCATCACCTTCACCTACAACGCACTGAGGAATCTTTTTAGCCCTTGCCCATTTCATGAAAATTAGTTTAAATTAAATCGCATGCTACTTGTAAATCTACTGAGCTGGATTTACACGTAGCAGATCCTGGAAGCAAAGAACACACATGCAAGCACCATGCAGTTTCTCCTTGGTGTGGGAGAGCCTCCATTCTCCTCAAGAACCCTCATTACTGTCTGATGTGTGTCTGCACTGATAGCTCCGCTGTCAATCTGTGTAAATAATGGTGGTTCATCTTAATTTCTTTAGTCTAAAGAATTATATAAATGGTATTTCCAATGTTTTCTTTCAGAATCTTAATGGGTCATCCCAAATACTTTCTGGGTATGTGGACATGCCCTCTAGAAAACATCAGTGTTGATGATCTTACATTATGAAAGGGACTACCCTTTCATTAAGCAACTTACAGACATTAACCAGGCACCCACAGATGCCATGAGTGTGCCAAACATTTGCCCAAAATGATGGCGCCCTGCCTCATGGAAGTCTATGAATAGCTAGCTCCCACTGCACCAGGCCCTGACGTACTCTGTCCTATAGATTGTGCCTCTGGACATTACCAGTCTTGCCATCTACATCTAGGCACCCTTTGGGCTCCTAACATAGAGGAGAAGGTACCACATTTCCTGTTCCCAAAATTGCCAACATCAATATGTAGGAAGTTTCACGAGGAAACCATCTCCAAAGATGCTGAAGGGCCCTCTTCTTTGGTAAGTTACTCCACTGTAGCCTAAAGGTCTTTGGTAGCTCCCCAGCCAAGCCATAACACATGAGAATTGGGTGTTTCCCCTGCCCACACAGAGGCCTGGTGATTGCCAGCACTGCCTGAAGAAAGGGGGTAAGCAGAGTGTGCTGACTAGTATCTGGACCCTGACATGCCAAGGAAGGGTCAAGCCCATGAATGGGGTCTTTTATGGGCAGCTACAGGGCCCCCATTTTTTCCCTACAGAAGCCCTTCACTTACTTTGAGAAATGACAATCAAA
Organism: Dipodomys merriami; assembly: GCF_024711535.1. Taxonomy (NCBI): domain Eukaryota; kingdom Metazoa; phylum Chordata; class Mammalia; order Rodentia; family Heteromyidae; genus Dipodomys; species Dipodomys merriami. The sequence continues at coordinate 4,950,894 of NW_027204937.1, forward strand.
TGTGAACTTTCATGGTCTATTTATAGCTCTGCTTTAGAGAGGGAAAGAAAAGAAGTGATTAAAATGCTATTTTGCAAAATATTTTGTTTTTTAAAAGGCCTTCATTGTGTGGGCAAGAAGCAAAAAGAAAAGTCACTCTATTCATTGTACTGTCTAGACTCTCAAACAAAGAGGGTAGCGTGCTGCAAATTAAGATCCTCCGGCCCCTGCATGCTGACAGAAAGTATGAGTTTGGAGTCCAACTTCAAATAAACCCTTTTGAACAGAAATATATTGTGTGGAGGGGGGGTGACTATATTTAACATGTGTCAGCATTTCCACAATAAATTCATATTGTTATGCTGTGGTGATTTCCAGATTTACTGCAGCCAGGGAGTTCATGAGGTTTCAGTTTTGTGTTAATTACTTGGAGAAACTAGGAAAGTCAGCAGGGCTGGTTGTGATGACAGCACTGATTCTCTGAGCATTCTCCGTCCTGTGACAGGTACTTATAATGATCCCTGCCTTCCAAGAGGGACAAAGGTAATCCTGAGTCATTCTGACTACCAAATGTAAGCATTGTGTGCTGGTCCTGAGGCTTGAACTCAGAATCTGGGCACTATCCCTGAGCTTTTATTGCCTAAGGCTAGCACTCTACCACTTGAACAACAGCTCTGCTTTCAGCCTTTTGGTGGCTACTTGGAGATGAGAGCCTCACACACTTTCCTACCCTGGCTGACTTTGAACTGGTATCCTTAGATCCCAGCATCTTGAGTAGCTAGGATTACAGGCATAAGCCATGGGCACCCAGCTGTAAGCATCACTTTTAAAAAACAGAAAGCCATCTATTTTTATTTTCCTGTAATGATTAAGTCAATATTTTATATTGTAGAAATATTTTAAAACATAAAATGTCGGCAATAAAAATTGTTTATCACTCATGCTTTTGAACTTGTTAACACTTTGGTTTCATCTGATCTTGATTATACATGTATAATTTGTGTTTAGCAAGTGGTATAAAACAAAAAAGGCATAGAATAATTTGCACATTTCTTTTAAATCTTTTCTCTTTTTATGAGATGGGAGTCTTGTTACGTTGCCCAGATTATTCTTGATCTCCCAGGCTGACTGAAAGGATTGTCCGGTCTCAGTCTCCCAAGTAGTTAGGACCACAGACTTGTGCTACCTCATTGTCTTGAGACAGAATTAGAAAATAGCTTTATGTTTTACCTTCCATTTATGCTTCCTACCCTGGCTTAAAATCATGATTATTGCCTTCATTTCTTAGGTAAGTACATCAACTAGATCATATAATTAAGACCTAGGTAAAATTCAGAGAAGCTCAAATATCAAGGGCTATATAAAGGTGAATGTTACATTCCCGTTTCTCCAGCTGGGATCTACCACAATGGATTAGGTTACTATCATCAGATTTTGTACTTTTCCCTACTTGCTTCCTCTCCAACACATTAGCTCCATTCTTACTCTCTGAGGAGGTTGGAATTCATAAAGGATCGTAAATTAAAGGTATAGGAAAGTTCTTACCTGATCAACATTTTCTTAAATGGATTTCCAACTATTATAGCCTACTAGGCATGAACAACTAGTCCCTGGCTCTGACCTAGACTCTTTTAGAAGCACTCCACGTCTGAAAACCTCTCATTCCAGTATCTCTGTTATTGTTATAGCCTCTCACTTTAGCAGGTGGCTTTTCTCTTAATTTCTTAGACATGTAGTGGTTCCTGCTGGATGCATGGCTTAAGCAGTAGAGCTCCTGCCTATCAATTGTGAGCCCTTGCGTTCAAACCACAGTACCCCCAGAAGACAAAGAAAAGGAACAAGAAAGCCAGTCATTCATCTCCTGCTCTCTAGCATCAACAGGCAGTTATACTGGACAAAAATCTAAATCTACCCACTATAGCCTCTCCCATATGGGCTGCCCTAGGTGTGGGAAATGGCTGTGCCTGGGAACTTGTAAGCTCTGGCAGTGTTTGTTGATCCCATTGCAAATTCTTCTCATTTCTATACTGAAGATGCTGCCAGACCACCCATCCCTTCCTGGCAAAAGTTGTCCACAATCCATTGTGTGCCACATCCTGAGTGTCAGGCACCCAGTTCTATGCTGGCCTCAATGAGTCCCTACTGTGTTGACTTTTGAAGGAGATGCTCTCTTTATAACTAACTGTGGAAGGAGGCCTGGTGCATAGTAAAACAACAGCTCTCCTAAGAATTCATTTCTTTGTCTAATCTTCCATGCAGATGAAAGATTTAAGAGTTGATGTCGTGGGCCCTCAAACACCCTTTTTACAAACTCTTTAAGGTGGTCTCTTTCCAACTCACTCTGGTATCTTACATCTGTCATCTTTAGATCTCAGCCAGAACTTCCATTTTAACATTCTGTCACGTGTATTATCTATCCTCAAGTTCATTCACTCTGTCGACATTCCCTGAGTGCATATGATATGCCAGATGCTGAGTTTGGCAGTGAAAATAATTGTAACCATTCCTGCCTGAAGGAGCTCACAGTCTACTTGGGGAGACTGATGTGTTAACAAAAAAGCATGGCGCCATGTCATAAATGCTCTGGGAGACAGAAGGACAAGTTCCTGGGGGAGCAAATAACTCAGTCATGGTGGGGGCTGAGTGGGGGTTATATAGGAAAGGCAGCAGGAATGAGTAAGGAAAAAAAAAAAAACTTCTCAGTGGAATGGGTACCTGACCTAAGTTGAATCAATTATTTTTCAGAAACAAAGTAACACCTTTTCAAGCCTTTGAAATCTTGATTACAAGTATTTGTAATACTTGTAATTTCAAAGCAATTTATTTTTAAAACTAGCCAAGGTACTGTGAAGAAAGGAAGAGAGAATTCCCTGATGTCTGCCATTTGTCTTCACATCTGTTGCAGTGGGAGGGCAATAACATTTATAAAGTACCCTTTACAATACACGTTTCCTGAATCCCACCCATGAAGGCAACCCTGGAATGTTGTCTCAAGTGTGGGCCTAAACACAACCAGGAAGAGCCTCCTTCCAGGCATGTGCCAGACTCAGGGGTAGTGATAGGGGCAAGGTTTTCCCAGAAGCATAGCAGAGGACACGGGCAAGGACAAAAGAAAAGAGTGGGAAACTTGGGAATGGGGATTTCTGAGTCCATCTCAGCATGACGCAGGGCTTGCTTTTAAGTAAATCTGAGCTCAATCTGTGAAAAGGTCCTGACACATTGTGGAATAAGATGAGCTCTTCTCATGGAGCAGAAGCACTTTAGTAAGACACCATTGACTGACTGCTCCTTCAGATAGCCCTTTTTTTCTTTCTTTCTTTTTTACTTTAATTTTATTGTCAAGGTGATGTGCAGAGGGGTTACAGTTACATATGTAAGGCAGTGAGTACATTTCTTGACAAACTTGTTACCCCCTCTCTCATTTTCCTCCCACTTTCCTCCCTCCCCTGAATCTCCTCCCCACGTTGTATAGTTCATTTCCAACATAATGTCCTGTGAGCATCATGGTTGCATTGGTTTGCCCTTTGTCCTTTGTCTCACCAGTTTGTAGTTCCCCTTCCCTTCTCCAGTTCAGATAAACATATATACAATATCCAGGGTATCAAAATCAAATATGGTGACAATAGGGATAAACCCTAAGGGAAAAAAAACACAAAAGAAAAAAAGAAATCACATAGTACCTTAAAAACCACAACAACAAAGAAAAACTGCTGTTTCCATATGTTGTAGTTCATTTTGCTTAGCATCATCTTATATGGTCATATGTACATAGATAATTGAGCCCTTTCTAAATGTTGTCTTTCCTCTATGGTTTCCTGGATGATCATTTTTCATCCCTTAAAAAAAAATCTCCACTTAAGGCTCCTTTTCTTCCTGTTACCAGTGTTCTTGGTACTCTAGCATCTCTGTTCTCCTGATCAGCAACTTCTCAGCCTTTTACATCCATGGAAGCCTAGGCAAGCATAAAACTAGTGCAGGGTGGAGGCTGGGAAGGTGGCTCAGTGGTAGAGCGCTTGCCTTGCATGCCTGAGGCCCTGGGTTCGATTTCTCAGCACCACATAAGCAAAAAGAAAAAAGCCGGAAGTGGCGCTGTGGCTCAAGTGGTAGTGTGCTAGCCTTGAGCTGAAGAGCTGAGGGACAGCGCCCAGGCCCAGAGTTTAGGCCCCCATGACCGGACCCAAAACAACAAACAAAAAAAAAAATTAGTGCAGGATGTTCACGCTATCCTTAGGGAAAGAATCACATATCAGATTTCCTAACCTTAAATGATGGCTGAACAGAGGTTTAGCCACTTCTAATACAGTACTTAGAATATTTGCTTTTGTTCACACCAAATGTCTTTTCCATTCTGCCTTGGGCTCCTTGAGTAAAGGTCCATGCCTCTCTGTAGTTCTCATGTATTGAGAGCAAGGCTTGGTGGATGAAAGGGACTGGTGCCTTTTATAAATAGTCTAGGTGCTACGATTCGGCAGACCAAGCTCTGGTGTAACTTACATTTCAATTAGGAGCAAGAGATGGAGAGGACCAATAATCAACACAGAAATCAGGGAATATATTACATGTCAGTAGTTCATTAGTGTTATGCATATCAACCAATATCACAGTAAGGTGGCAGAGATTATTAAAGAGACACTAACATTTTGAAGATATCCAAGGGGCTGGGAAGGTGGCTCAGTGGTAGTGAGCTTGCCTTGCATGCATGAGGCCCTGGGTTCGATTCCTCAGCACCACATAGCAGAAAAAAAAAGCCAGAAGTGGCGCTGTGGCTCAAGTGGTAGAGTGCTAGCCTTGAGCTAAAGAGCTGAGGGACAGCGCCCAGGCCCAGAGCTCAGGCCCCACAACAGGACCCCCCAAAAAAAGAAAGAAAATAAAAAAGATATCCAAGAGTTCTTACATTCTATATGGTAATCAGACATTTCATTTTTCCCTTTCTTGCTAATATATGAGTATCTCCAGGACCAAGAGTATATATATATATATATATATATATATATATATATATATATATATATATATATATATACAAATCTTTATCTCTAGCCAGTATCTGGTACATAGTAAGCAATTGGTAAATCTGTGGAATAAGAAGTTGTATATGTGACTCAAGAATGACTACATTCTGGACAGCATTTCAATAGCTGTTCCTAAAGCCTGGTCTGTTTTATGGTGTTTTGTTGTGCAATTGTTTGCCATATTTCACAGTAAGGTCTGTTGGACTCCAGAATTTGAGTTCACTCTAATCCCCCTAACTTTCTTGTGGCCTTAGCCTTGGGAGATTTCTAAGGAAACTTAACCCTTCTATTCATATAATGGAGTTGTCAGAATCAATGGTAGACATCACTTCATATAGTTTCCTCCCAGATGCCATAATCAGGTAAAACCCGAATGTCCTGAAGTACCATTCAAGTACTCAGATCAATCTCAGTCTATAGATCTCACATCTATATTCACAAATTCAGACACTGCTGGGGAAAGAGCTAAAGGCAAATCAAAGAGGCCTTAGGACTTTATTGTAAACCTTAGGCTTGAAGGTCATTCAGGTATTATCAGTAGGCAGGTAGACAGCCGACTCAGTGACTGAATTCCAGCCTCTGTGTACAAGTAATGAGGAAGGGAGAGAACACCTCCCTGTGAACCCTGGAGGCAGCCCCAGTGTTGAATTCTGGGTTGTTTAGGCCATAGAGATCTTAGTGCACAGCTATTTCTTAAGCCCCTGATGTCCACAAATGTAACCTTAACAACTGTTCATTGGCTTTTATTCTTATTCCCAGAGAAAAATGAGTTGAAGACAAAACAAAACAACTGGCTGAATATGTTGGAGGGAAGTGAATTCTAATGTTAACGCTCCCACCAGTTACAGACCCTTTGGTTTAGCCTCCCAATTCAGTTCTCTGTGTTGTTTTCCATTTAACAGGAGGCAATGTCAGAAATGAGCAAAGTTGGGAAAGTCGTGCTTCCGAGACATGAAGATAAAAAGTAAGTGTTATATTTTTATGTGCACAATAATGAGCAATAAGAACACACACACACACACACACACACACACACACACACACACACACACACACGCAACTATATTGGAAATAAATTTCAAAGTCAATTAATCAATCCAATTCTTTCACTTAATATTTGAAAGAAAAAAATTCCCAATGAGATAAGTTTTATTTATGGACTCTCAGATCTGTGTTTATCCCCTGCCGGGATCATGGGCAGCAAATTTTTCTCCATTCTTAAAAAAGTGAGCATCAGCTAGGTGCTGGTGGCTCATGCCTATAATCCAAGCTACTTAGGAGACTGAGCTCTGAGGACCATGGTTCAAAGTCAGCCCAAGAAGGAAAGTCTGTGAGACCCATATCTCTAATAATCCACCAGAAAACCGGAAGTGGTGCTGTGGCTCAAGTGGTAGAGCGCTCGCCTTGAGCTGAAGAGCTGGGACAGTGCCCAGGCCCAGAGTTCAAGCCCCTTGACCACCAACAACAAAAACGTGAGCATTGGAAGTGGTGTTGTGGTTCAAGTGGTAGAGCACTAGCCTTGAGCACAAAGAGCCTCAGAGACAGTGCCCAGGCCCTGGGTTCAAGCCTCAAAACCAACAACAATTTAAAAATAACAATAAAATAAAAAGTGAGCGGCTTTTAGGTCGTCCATCAAAGGACGGATCTATTTGTATCACTTACTGGTGAGATTTCCAAAATGACCTTGAATAGTGTTATAACCCCAATTTAATAAAATATTTATTTTTTGAGCCCTGTTATTGAGTTCCCAATATTGATAAACTGCTATAAAATGTCATGCCAAGCTCATGGCAAGATACAGAGGGTCATAAGATTTATGAATATATATTAAATCAAAACAAAGGGATCAAACCTGCTATCACAGTATTACCAGGTAGCGAAGTAGTCTGGAGAAGAAGAGGAAAGGTCAATGACCCTATAAAAGTGAGGGAAAGCTTTGGGGAGGAACTAAATCTCAGTTGACTTTAAATGCTTAAAATAAATTGCTAGACAGACCAAGCAAGGAGGAACATCCTTGGTAGAGGGAATAGCTTGCAAAGTTATAAAAGTCTCAATAGCATGGTATTTGAGGGCACTACAAATATGAGAAGGCAAAAATAGAAAGTGTGAGATGGGGGATAGCAAGGAGTAGTGTGGAAAGAGGGCTGTTCATACATGGTTGGAGGCCTTGGTATGGCCCTGAAGCATCTTCCTGCTGGGGGAGTGGAGACACTGAGTTTTAAGCACTGATGGGAGCTAGTCAGATTTTAGATTTTTAGCAAGATCTCTCGTAGGGAATCATTTTGAAAGGTCTAAAGGTAGGAGTCAGCACTCAAGATGGAAAGCTTTTTGATCAGGCCAGATTAATAAGGATGTTTAAAAAGGCCTCTATTAAGTTCCTGGCAGTGAGTTGGAAGATGAAGGGACAGTTGTGCAAATTGCCTTTATAATTTGAGGAAAGGATTTGAAGTTAAAACATAAAAACAAATTTTAGCTGGATATTGGTGGCTCATACCTGTAATTTTAGCCATACAGGAGGCTGAGATCTAAGGATCATAGTTCAAAGCCAGCTGGGACAGAAAGTCCTGAGACTCTTATCTCCAATGAACCAACAAAATGCTGGAAGTAGAGGCATAGCTCAAGTGGTAGAAAACTACCCTTGACAGAAAAAGCCATGTAAGGACACATGAAATTTCTGAGTTCAAGACCCAGTACCGGCATAAACAAACAAACAAATTTACCATACTATGTCATAGATGAGCAAAAAAAGTGCATATCTTCCAATGCATGGTCATTATTTAAGAAAGTTCAAAATGTCCATGTAAAAAGCATTTCAGTTTCCTATTATTTCTTTATCTCCATATGGATTCTGGCTGTTAACTCCTGAATATATCCCACAACCCAATGCCAAGCTAGGAGGAGCAGACTTCGTATGGCTTGATCCACCCAGGAACATGGAGACATTGAGTTCAGGGTGGCTGTGGGTGTCTGTGGACGCTTTGGAGGTCACTTACTTTTCCCCTGAAGATACATGTGTGTGCGCACACACCTATGCAGGCACACACACACACACACGCACACACACGCAGGCACACAGACACAAATTGTTTTTTTTTAATTATGAAATCAGTTGCCCTAATCTTGAAAAGATTTTTGAGGGAACTCTGTTTTTCGGCTCTTCCCATGAAGCCGGTGTGTTCTTTTTTAAGAGTCTGGCATCTCCAGTGCAGCTACTTTTCTTCCCTCAGCCAGGCACCCATAGTGCTGTACCGCCATCTGCAGGCAGCTGTTTTTTACAAACAGGAAATGAGCCATTTTCCCTCACACATTTCATGATTTCAAGTTCTATTAACCATGGGACATTGTCATAGGTCTTTGCCACCAGAAGCAGCTGACTCGGCTGGAGAGACTTTAGAAGAGTGCTCAATGGACTTAGGCTGTCTTTTACATAGAGCCTAATTTAGTGACTATAGTTTGGTAAACAAATTTTTAGGAGGATCCCAAATTTTATTCTTATGTCCAGACCAGATATATATGTGGCTCTAAAACAGTGATTTTAAGAATATTCTTAAGTCAACCAAAGTCAGCCCACAGGAGAAAATATTTTGCAATTCATTCATCTAATAATGGAGTGACTTCTGGAATATATTAAGAACTCTTGAAGTGTAACAACAAAAAGCCCACACAACTTCAGTCAGAAATGATGAAGTGGGCAGAAGGTGCAGCAGGGTGATACAGACCTTGTCTAGCAGGTGTGAGGAACTTGGTATCCCCAGACACACAGAAAGAAAAGGAGAGAGCGGAAGAAGGAAGGAGAGGGAAGAGGAAGGAAGGAAAGGGAAGAAGGGGAGAAAAGAGAAAGGAAAGGGAGGGAAAGGAGAGAGAGGAGAGAAAGAAAGGGGAAAGAGGGAGAGAGGGAAAAAGAGGAAAAGAGAAATGACAAATACTTGAAAATACTTGACTAGGTATCTCCAAAGTATATCGATAAAGGCCCAGTAAGCACAGAAAAATTACTCAGTGTTGGGCTGGGATGTAGCTCAGTGGCAAAGCGCTTGCGTAGCAAGTGCAGCGTCCTGGGTTCAATCCCCAGTACCAAAAAAGAAAAGACAAAAAAATACAGTTAAAAAAAACCCAAACAAAAAAAAATTACTCAGTGTCACTATATGTGAATCAAAATTACAATGAGGTATTACCTGACACCCATGGAATGCTGCAAAGGCACAAAATAGTAAGTGCTAGCAATGGTATAGAGAAATCGGAACCTTGTATAGTAAAAGGATACCGAACTGTATATGCCATTCTTCAGAAAATTTATAATAATAATTGATATGAAATAATAATTGATCCGATCATTTCTCAATATGTAACCAAACACAGGTTATTGAGGAGATACAATATCTAAAATGAGAACACCCAGGTCTACATCAGTGGGTGAATGCATAGCCAAACATGATATGTACATACAATGGAATATGACTCAGTCTTTAACAGCAAAGATACTTCTGACATATACTACACCATGAATAAAAGTTGAAGTTCATGTTAAGTGAGATGAAATGACCACAACAAGATAAATACTATATATTTCCCCTGAAAGCCAATGAACAAAGTTGTTAGGAAGTTTTTGTTACTAAAATTGGAAATCTTCAAGTCCTTGAGAATATCCTAACCCCTTTTTAGCAATTTTGAGGTTCCTAAGTCATGAGTCATTCAGTGAAATAATGGTTTAAGAGCCTTAGTTTGTCATGGAGTATGATTAGAAGCAGAACCTTGTCCTAAAATCATTCTATGATCAATAAATTAACTGAGTTTGAGCAGCACCTTCATACTCCTAGATTATTAATTACTTATAAAGTAGTACTTACATCATTTCTCACATAACTGGCATTTATTTCTAAGTGTTTTTCACATATTATGTCAAGTCTTCACACACAGCTTTCTTGAGGTAGAACGTATAGTTGTCCTCATTTCTAGATGAGGACATGGGCACAAATCGATCAAGTAATATGTCTGAATCACATCGCTAGTCATGGGGTCATGTTTTATGTTGGCTATGTGTTTAACCCCATCACATCTTTTACATTACCTAAATGCTTAAGGTAGAAATGTATGGGAAGTCCACGTTTCTGTATCTATCCAAGGTTTCTCTGACAACTTTTCTCCCCCAGTTCACAGCTTACAGAAAATCCTTCAGGTGTGCACTCCTTTTTAGAGTACTGCAGAATGTACCAAGACATCTTGAACTGGTTTCATCTATCCTCTCCCCCAGTAAGCTCCCCCCAACCAAGAGGAGTAAGGACTAAGTTTCAGGACTTAAGTATCATCATCAGTCCAGGCTGCTGTTATTCCTTTCAGGATTTTGATTCCAACGCAGCTCCAGTTAGCTACTCTGCCACATGTTCTTTTATGACCAGTGTCAGTACTAATAAGTCTCACCTGAAGAGTCAGCCTGAGAACACAGAGAAAAGTCCAGACACCTGGAAGGCTGGACATGACTTCATGAAAGACATCAATTATATTCTATTGAGGTTTCACTCAGAGCATTCAGTTGTGGAATCCACAAGAGGTTTTAAGGTGTTTGCCCTCATCCCTGGTCATACTGTGGTTGTTAGGGCTATTTTAGGGGGGGAGTGTTAGCAGTAACTGGGTTTTGAACACAGAGTCTCATACTTACTAGATAGGCACTCTACTGCTGAGCCATACCACCAGCATTTAGGCTACGGTTTTGATCTGTGACTAGTCATGTTGGAACTGTGTAGTGAATCTGTATAGGTGAAGGAGCCTGTGTGGTGGAGACTTTGAAGTCACATGATCTGACCCTCACTTCTAATCTTGCTAGTATTTACCTGTACTCTTCGGGTTGATTTCCTGAGAAAATATCCCTATCTCAAACATGGAGAAAAATAGCACTTCACACAATTGATAGGTAACAGGTTTTAAATGTATCATTCTGTTGTTCATGATTCCGTCTGTATCTAACACCTGGGTAGTATCAGCATAAACATGACAGATTTATTCACACCCTTCTAAATGTAAGAGAAAGACACATGACAGCTTTGTCTTGAGATTGCTCAACATTTGCATATTTCTCCCACAGATATTATGACAAGAAATATCAAGTATTCCTGAAACTGGTTGAACATCAGAAGGAGTATTCAGCAATCATGAGTGGAGACTGAACAGGGCTTGCAGGTGCAGAGGCCAGAAGTGCTGTGTCACCGCCTTAGGGGCTTCTGTCTTTCCCTTTTATATTCTTGATGCAGAAAGGTATTATTTTATCATTTCTGTATTGTCTTCTAATAATAAAAATATAGACATGCACAACCAAAGATAATCTTCTACTTCAAAATACCAGTATTATTTTGGTTCTTTTTTTTCTATAGGCACTTAGATTTGCACTTGGTGGACAGGCATATTCAGTCTCTAGACAGACACTAGCATGGTGCCAAGACTTACATGGAGTCATAACATTTCATGTAAGATTAGATCATGGTTATCATCAAAGCCAGAGGAGCTTGTATTTGTTAATTGATTCTGTGTTAGACAATCAGTGAAAGATTGCTTTAGGTAGGATAAGTAATATGCACTGTGTGTAATATTCTTTTCACTTGTTTTGTTTTCTTGTACCAGTACTGGGACTTGGACTCAGGGTCTGGGCACTATGCTTTAGCCTTTGTTTTGCTCAAGGCTGGTGCTCTACCACTTGAGCCAGAGAAAGACTTCTGTATTGGTGGTGAATTGGAGATAAGTCTCTGGACCTTCCTGCCTGGACTTGCTTCTCACCATGATCCTTAAATCTTAGCCTCCTGAGTGATGAGTATTACAAACTTGAACCACCAGCACTCAGCTATATTGTGCTTCCTTTGGCATTTCCCTTGCTTATACAGGATATAGTCTAGGGTCAGATGTTACATTTAATTGAAGAATAATCATTTTGCAATCATCCTATTAAAGGCAGGAATCATTGATATAGCCAGGAGAATATTTTGATGAATAACAGGATGTATGCATGGTATTAAAATGTTTCTTCACAGATTGTTTATTAGTTACAAAAGGAAAAAGAATGTTAACTACATAGGGAAGAAATGGGACATCTTGATTGGATGACCAAAATTAACTTCAGATGGCTGAATAGACAACATGTGTCTCCAGATGTGACAGCATGAGAAAGAAACAGCATCTCTCTGGTTGCGAATGCATAACTCAAATCTAATCATGAGGAAACATCAGAAAAACCCCAAATGGGTCACATTCTGTTTTGTTTTGTTTTGTTTTGTTTTAATGGGCCATTCAAAAATGTTCATGTCATAAAAACAGAGAAAGGCCTTAGGAAGTTTCTAGATTAAAGGAAACAAAAGAAATGTGATCATTTAAAAGCTTTTTAGGTAGACAAGTATTTGGAAAACTATATAATTGCTTTAGTTGATACCATAGCACACATGAACACGCACAGACACACATTTATACATATACACAAATTCACATACCACTTGGGACCCAAGAAGTCATGGCTGATATTTCTTCTAGAGCTATCATAACTCAGATGAATTTGAATAGAGGATTCTCTGATGTCAGCCTTACAAGTAAGCAGATAGAATAGAAAAAGCCAATAGAACACAGTCAACAAACATCCTTCAGAGTATTTACTCTGTGTCAGGAATTGGGCTAAGCATAGTTATATGATTCCTGCCCTTGGAGTGTCCCAGTCTTATGAAAAGGAAACAAGGAACTCAATCATGCTCCATAGTGAGAGGCTACAGAAAAAGAAAGCACCTGCTGCTCAGAGCACAGCATTCAGAAATGGAAGAAAAAGGGATGGCATGTGGCATAAATATCACTATAATAATATAATTGATATGCTATGATGACTGACTTGGGATCCTCATCTTGTATTTTCCTTTTCTTAAACATTTTATGACTTAGAGAGATGTCCTTAACTTTTACAAGCCTTAATTTCCTCTTTTTGTTCTGCTTATTTATTTTACCTTAATTGTACTGGGAATAAAAATTAGAGCTCAATGCTTGCTAATCATGTGTCTACCAGTTCAATCATATAGCTAGGAATCTCTTTGGTTCTAAATGGATATATTAATAGTAGCTGCCTTACAGGGTTTTAATGAGGATTTAATGAGGTAACACATGTAAAATAATTAGCTTGATTGCCTGGCCATGCTTGTCTTGTTCCAGGGACTGGTCCCTACAAGGTAGTCAGAATGTCAACAGGAGCAGCAGACTAAGTAGGAAGGCTGTGCTCAGTTGAGAAGTCCAGCTCTGAAGTAGCATTCTTCAGAATCCAAGGAACCTTAGCATGGCACAAGGTGATAGTGAATGTGGGTGTATGGTCCAACAGGCCTAATATCAAGAGAAGGCCTGTTCATTCATAGCTAGTAGACTTTAGCCAGAGAATGAGTTAGGGATGAGAGGGAATAGAGTAGCACCCCGTCAAAAAAGGAGGATAAAGCAGGATCTAGACAAGATATTAGGATGAAAATCAAACCGGATTCAGTTTCTAAAGCTGATGAATTCTGACTCAAAAACTTAGGCAAGCCAGGGCCAGTTCACACAAAGCACTAGTGAATGCTGTAGCTATTGTGGTTAGGACAGGCAGAGGCAGAAGAATGAATAATTAGCAACTATGTGCCCTCCCTTCCTGTTTTTACCAGTCCTAACTACAGCATTGTGAGGTAGCAGCATTAACCTCACAATATACTTGAGAAAGCTGAAGTTCAGAAAAAATTAAACACACACACACACACACACACACACACACACACACACACACACACACACACACACACACACACACACACACACACACACACACACACACACACACACACACACACACACACACACACACACACCTGGCCTAGAGGCATCCAGCTGGTAAGAGATTCAACCCAGATCTGTTTTGGTGCAAAAGTTTAAGTGTTGTCCAATTGCGCAAACTGAAAAGCAACCCTCTCCCACCATGTGTTTTCTGGTTACAGGGCTCCTACTAAGACTGATGCCTAGAAGTTGGACTTCCTCACTATAGCAACTCATAGCCAAACCAATCCTGACCTTCAATTCTCATTGCTTTGTAGAGAAAGGAAAAGACATATAAATGAGGTGAAGAACTTGGTGCACTAGAATTACCTTTACATGGCCAGAACAAGGAACAACTTGTTAGAAAAACCTTGGGCAAGTCAGTTGGACAGTAAACCTCATTGGCTCCCTCTGAAATTGGGATCATCTGGTTACTGCCTTGTTTGGTCAGGGTAAGGATGAAGTGAAAAAGCTATATAGAAAGCCCTTTGCACAATTCCTTGAAGATAATAACAGGTTACCGAGTGTTGTTTCTACATGGTTTTCCAGCCATGTTAATCCTCAAGAAAATCAACTACTATGTTTCAAGAAAATGTCTAAATAGATTTCTATAACCAAGTATAACTGGAAAACATAAATCATAGTTCCAGTATTCAACTCTTTGAATGGGGAAGGAAACTTTATTTAATGTACTTTCCTAAAGTATACTTAGATTTTATGAATAAGAATTTTAGGATGGCCACAGTGGTTTATAAGTTTTGTTTTTTAATCTATTGCCTACTGTAAGCTTTTCTTTCAAACTGAAGTCAGCGTTTGATTAATCATTTTGCAAAGGAACACACTACCAGTTTCAGATTTGACCAAAAATACTTCCCATATGTGAAGAAAACAAATGTGGCTTTCAAAAGGACCAAAAAGAACAAAAGCTCAGCAAGAAGCTGGGAAAAATACAAGAAGGATAGCAGAATAGTATGAGGTACTCGGACCCACTGTCAGAGTCCACTGGAGTCCAAGTAAGGTTTCTAGAAGAAATGCCCTTGCTCAGTCAGATCCAGACTGAACAATGATCTTTCTCTTCAGAATGATCTTTCTCTTCAGACCATAGTTATGTCTTATCAATCAAACTGGGTCATTTAGATATCTAAGGAAGTAGTGGAAAAAAATCAAGATATCACTAGATGTGAAGAGATGAAAGAAACAAACTAGAAAATTTCGGTTTTAAAGATTAAAAGTGATCTGCTATTTCTCACAGGCTGGGGAACAGCTAAATCATTTTGCTTTTCTTGTCCATTCCTTGGCCACTGGCCTGTGCACCCTTGGAGGACCCAGACTTTGAGGACCTGTGTTTTCAGCACCTAATGGGCACATAATGGGTACTCAGTAAATGGAAAGCATAAATAGGACATTACTCAGAAAATATGTCCAAGATACCTCATTTTCGGTCAATCTTTGGTATGTATTTATGTGTCTTAATTTAAGCAACTTTCTAAATCTTAAATATGTCTTGGTCACTAAGAGATTAAAAATATGTGTCATATCTAATAACTTACTTTTATATTTTTAGTGCATTCACACATGAATAACCATACAACTTTATTTGGGTTTCTAGCTCAAGCTCAAAAATGCTTTGCAAATTTTCACTGTTAACAAAGACCATTTCTTGTATAATTTTTTTTATGGGAAACCAATTACATCGTGGTCCAGAAATACACATTGTTCACTGGGCTACAGTATGACTACTTTTTGAATTCACAGCATACTTGACAAATAATTACCGTCAAAGAAGTTAAAATGAAGGACATTATCACTAAACAAGGAACTAATGACTGTACAGAGCTGTGTAATGTAATTATACTTAAACTGGAACTTCAGATGAATTACAGAAGAATTGTTGTGTCTCTCATGTCTCCATTAATATACTTAACTGCTATTGACAGTAATTTAGGAAGGAATCCTGAATACAAAAAGCTTTTTTTTTCTTTTAAGATTTCCAGAAGGAGAGGCTTAAAAATGTATACTTTTAAAGGATTTTCCCCAAGACTTCTGAATATTAGACAATTTTACTACATTTGTAACACTAAAATAACAAGTAAACAGAAAGATTTCTGCAATATATCTAGACGTCCCAACTTTATCTATAACTCATCATTGATTTTGTTGTCAATATCCATTATGCATAGAAAATCACTTAACATTAGTTGTAATATAAATGTTCCTAAAGGCTTAATTTGTTATTTGCTTAAGTCATGCATAAGCCTTAGTTTGAAGTATCCTCTCATTTAAAAATCTAGAGTAAGACTGCCTCCTATTGTACAATTTTAATGCAAACTTGAAAGATGTCATATTTATTCATGCTTATTCAGATACTATCATGCCTAAATCATGGAATATTACCTTATAAAGTTTCCAAATGTGTTATATGTACATCATCTATTCTCATACAGTGTGAGAGCCCACTTTACTGGTACAAAACTCGCATCTCCAAGAGTGTAAATAACTTTGGCCTAAGATTGTGTAGCTGGAGCACAGATGTAGGACCCCTCTTCTGCTTCTCCCTAAATAAATTCAATTAGCTTATTTGTGCAACAGAGGATGATTCATTAGTTTGCTAATTGCTCTCTCTTCTGTGCTTCCCCTTGTTAGCATGTCTAAATACCCTAGAGGCCCTTTCTCCTGTTCATTGGTTGATCAAAGGACTGCATTATTTCTACTGGCAAGCAGAGGTCAAGTAAGAAAGCCTTGGGCTAGAATCATTGAGTTCTGCTTTCATATCACAGCTTCTTTAGGTACTAATCCACACAGTGTCTGAATTCCCACAATTCAATTAACCTGTTAATCTTTGTGTCCTATCTATAAGGTGAGAACAAAGAAAATCTGCCTCATGGTATGATCCATGAAATGCCTGGCACAGAATCTGATGTAAAGTAGATGTACAACTAATACTAGTTTTGCTTTGAATTTCTAGAAGCACAGCTTCCTTTCAAGTTGGACAATTTTATATCCAGTTTCTAAGGTAAAGCAAGCAACCATTATTGCACTCTTATTTTGCCAGATAGTTCCTGCCATTGCTTAAGGGAGTCAGTATGGTGTTAAGTAAAGGGGATATACATAGAAGGAGAAATCAACAACTACAGATACTTGGTCTGAGTACACAGAGAACAGCATGGCTGATGTATGTTACATGCAGATGCAGGCTGCCAGTAACACAAATGTGTCTGGAGAAAGAAAATGAAAACTAAACATGACCAGCTCTACCTTTCTCTGCAAGGCAAAGTTGCAGGCCGTGGGTAGACCTCGTTCCTCAATACTTAGGCTGGGACCACATATGCCCATCTAGTTAAAAGCAGCCCCAACCCTTGTTACCCAGTGGGTATGGAATTGGTCTTTATTTCACTATTCCCTGAGCACTTGGGACCCCACCAAATCACAGTTTTCTCCTCTACCTACAAATATGTTTGCCTAAACTGGCTTTCCTCCTTGACATTTCAACATCGTCATTATGTGAAGTTACAAAGAAGGGTAAATATTAGCTCCTCTCAATGGTTCACTGCATTATTCCTAACACAGTTGTTAAAGATATTCCTTACATTACATTTAATTATACCAGTCAGCCCTCATTTACATATTTTTAATTTCCAGCCTTACTACTCCCTTCAAATTAGGCTTTGGAACCATCTCCCTCTGTGAGACTTAGCTGTCTTTTAACCATACGTTAAATTCTCCTTACTACTATACTACTATAACTTACAAGATAGCTTTCCTGTCCCGTCGAGCCCCCCACCCCCCAAAAAATTCCTGTCCCTAGTGAATGAATATGGAAGGCCAATCTGTATCTGCCTATTCCCAGCAAACACAATGGGGATGTATTATTAATCCTCTTGTTTCCCTATGGGGAAATTTAGCTACTTAGATGGAACCTGGATACCTTATCTAGCTTTCTCCAACACCCCCATCCCCTCTAGCTCAAATCCACTTTTCTGTCATACTCTAGCCACAAATTTGGGTCTTGCTTTAGCAAAAACACATCTCCCAGAGACAATCCAGAGGTCTTCAGGCATCATTCCTAACCACACATATCTATTTATCTATTGCTTTGTCAACCCTTGTGATGCAAACTAAGTGGAAGATGGACTGTCTAATCTCTGAGGGCTTCCTGTCACCCTGCTTCTGATTATTTTCTTCTCTGGACTCTATGTGGTTGAGGGAATTTGATACTAGTTCTGTCTGATGACTGTGAGAAATGATGGTCATTATTTATTTCTGAACCAAGACTTTGTCAGCGTGAGAATCTCCAGACTTATCTTCCCTCTACACAACAACCTGGATTCTCCCTCAGGTACCAGTGTGAGCATGACTGAGTGTAGACTAGTATCAACCCACAGTAAACTGGAGGCTTAAGGGAGACATAAACCTTTGCTGTTAAAACCACTGCAGCTCTAAATTACTTTTTACCTCAGCATTATGTGTCCTCTCCTGAATGGTACCACCATTTACTACTGCTACCCCCATTTACTACTACTACCCCTGGCTATTAGATCCATCCTGATCCATCCTGAGGCCAAGTTTGCCATGAGTGGAATGGTTCATTTACTCTTACCTAGGGTAAGGGAATTTAAAACCCTAGAACTGCACACCCCCATTCTACCCCTTTTCCCAATGAACATGTGTGCACACACAATCTAGTGAAAAGCCAAAAGCCCACACTCTTAACTGCAGAGATGTCCAAGAGATTGTTTATCAGTAGGAATAGTTTTCAGCTGCAAGTGATAATAACCTATTTCAGTGACTTATATGATGTTTATTATTTCCTCAATAAGCAATAAAAAGAAACAATCATCAAGTTGACATCTGGATTCAACATCCATCTATCCATTTATAATCCTGGCATCACTTGGTTGCCTTTTGATTTCATTTGCTACTTCCAATTCCAAGGTGCTGCCATATCTAGAAGCATCATATTTTCATGGAATTGCATCCAAAGCAGAAGAGGATTTTTCTCTGTAGGTGGTTCTTTATTTTTATTTTTTTGTAGACCAAGGAAGAGCTATCTGGCAGATTTCTCCTTAGCTCTCCTTGGTCATATTCTGAGCTGAAGGCAGACTACACCATTGGGATTTGCCAAGACTGGCCTACAAAAGCTCATGATGCTTTCCCTGGGCATGGTAAATTGTTGTTCCATAGAAACAGAGATAAGGGAACAGCTGTTTTGTAGGCAGCCAGAATAGCAATGCTTGGAAAAAAGAATTATGCTCAATACATTTGAGAAATACTGAGTCAATAGATTTTATTGGAGTATAGGTGTAGTGTGATTGTAGGGTGCTTGCCCAGCATGTATGAAACCCTGGGTTTTATCCTCAGCACCTCAAAAAGAAAAGGAAAATAAAAGCAACTTTTGTTATCAGAGACTTCTTGATCATATACACTGTCTATTCATCAAATTAATGGCTGTGATAAATGAAATTTAATTTGTCTATTGTGAAACAATTACATTATTGACATAAAAACTATTATATTTAATATTTTCTTACAAGTGGATGTTACTAATTATTGATGTCTAAACTAGAAAACAAAGAAGGCTTAAAAACTGCTTAGTGTTACATGATTTTAATCCCAACTACTCAGAAGCCAGAAGCAAAAGAATTGAGAGTTCCAGGCCAGCCCAATAAAGTTAGCAAGATCCTGTCTCACAAACAAAACAAAAGCTAGGTGCTGGTGGCTCATGCCAGTAATCCTAGTGACTTAAGAGATAGAGATTGAAAGATCACGGTTCAAGGCCAACTCTCACAAGAAGTTTGTAGAAGTTCCATCTCAACCAAGAGCTCAGTATGGTGGTGCATGCCTGCCATCCTAGATATGCTGGATGCTGAGATTTGGAGGATATTGCAGTTCCAGAACAGCCCAGGCAACAACCAAGTTTGTGAGACCCCTCTCAACCGAAAATGCTGAACATGATGATGTGTGCACACCATCTCAGCAACAGCGGGAAACATGATAGGAAGAACATGGTCCAGGGCAGCCCACATAAAAGGTGAGACCTGACCTCAAAAATAACCAGAGCAAAATGGGCTGGAGACCTGACTCAAGCAGCTACAACACCTGCTTAGCAAGTGTAAAGCCCAGAATTCAAGTACTGCCCAAAGCAAAAACTAAAGCCCATCAGTTTGACAACTGAGATAGGGGCAAATATTTACTAATAATGCACTCCTGCATTGCTTTTGTTAAAACCTTTTTAAATTTTACTATTTCCATCTATTCTCTTTTGGAAGTTTTCCTCTCTGTTCTGTATGCAAGGTGGTAAAGTCCCTAGTCCTACACAACCAGCAAAGGATGTCTCTCCTGCCCCAACTCCTGTGCACACACTAACACTAAACCACACTACGACTGCACACAGTAAAGGTGACTTCGTGTGTGCCCAACTGTGACTTAAAAACTCAAATTCTCTTTCCTCGAAGTCCAGTAAATACCAAAGCATAATATGAGTACTGTTAGAGGTTTTGTGGCACATGGATTTTCTAATCCCATATTTCATGAGTTGCCTTGAAGTTGCTCTCATTTAAATTCTAGTCTTGCATAGAGAGCATGCCATCCTTTTAACAATATACTTCTGAGACTTTAGTTTTGTTTGTGTGTGTGTGTGTGTGTGTGTGTGTGTGTTTGTGTGTGTGACACTGAGGTTTGAACTCATGGCTAGTGCTTGACCAGCTGAGTTAGGCCTCCAGCCAAATTTTAGATATCTTAATGGTTTTAAAGACATTTCTACATATACCATAAGGTATATTATGATTAAAAAGAATTTGAAAGAAAACATCTATAAAGCCACTTACACAGCAAATGTATTTACATTTTATGCAAATATACACTAATTCTGAAGTCTAATTTCTAAAACATATGGATTAGTATTCTATACAGGTGTTCTACGGAGCTGGAGAACATATTGTGCTTAAGTGTGTTCAAACGTATGTTGCAACCATTCTTTTTTTTTTTTAACAACAGTTTGTAGACTTCCTGCTATTAATACCAGGATTGTATTTGATCTTGATATCATCTGCACTTTGTAGCTGGGGGAAATTCTAGGAGGTTATACAATCCACCGGAAATAACTGCAGGTGCAATGTTGACTTTGTTATAAAAACAACTGAACTGGTGAGAATGTGACTGAAAAGGCCTTGATAATTAGGAGTGTGAAGGAGGTCAATGTCACTCTTTATTCTTTCATTGTCATGTTCTCCCCACAATCCTTATGCATTGTATGAAAAACTAGCTTAGGGCTTTAATCTTATTTGCAGGATTATGACAACTCATGTACCTTCCAGTAACAACAACTAATCATAATGGTAGTTAGTATTGAATAATTGTTCACCATGAGCAGAATCTGTTCTAAATATCTTTCTCAGTTAATCTTTACTCCTAAGGCAAATGGCCACTACCATGACAAACTCTATTTATGGATGAAGAAAAGTCAAGTAACTTGACCAAGATCACAGAAGACAAATGGGTAAAGTCACTGACCACTATTTTATACTAACAGCAACAATAATAGTTCAACTTTCTAGACGGTGATTTCTCTGACTTCATCTTCATAGTTTTCACAGCAAGTGATATCCCCATCCTCCAGATGAGGAAAACAGGATCACAACATCAAATAATCTGTTCAAAATCACATACAGGTAAGTGACAGTAAGCAACTGCTGAAAGTATTACAAGATATCTGGAGCTGAGCTAAAGCTGAAGTCTTTACAACTATCAATGATTATACATAGGAGAGGCCCTATTTGTGGTGATGTCCTCTCTCGAGGAGAGGAGGCTGCATGAAAAATAAAGCAAGCCAGAAGGATGCATGGGGAGTACTATTGTATGACTCCCTCTGCTACTATAAGACAGTTTAGAAGGAGGGAGCATTACCACTGGAGGGGGCTGTGTTTCTTACTTTAGGCCCTAATCACTACTGCTCTGGAACAGAAGTCAGCAAACTTTTCCTGTAAAGGTCCAGATGGTAAATCCGTGTGTTACAACGTCAATTACTAATGTCTAACCCTGTCATTGTAATACATGAGTAGATAGACAATAGGAAATGAGTGGCCATTTCAAGATTGGAAAGTCTAATTGCTGTTCCTTATTAGCTTTCACTATAAGTCAGAACACAGGCCTCCCTCATACACACTTCTGCAATAGAATTGTTCTTTGCTTCACCCTCTCAATTTACCTTTATAAATTGCCATCTGTATGCACCAGTGCATACAGTACCTTACACCACTTCCATTCCTTTGTGACAGACGACATTCCTCTATCTCGTCTTCAAACACGGTATCGGATTTGAACTGAATCCGAACTCACACTTAGCAAAAAGGAAGAGAAAAAAAAGCTTGCATCACTTACTTACTCAGTCAACAGTGATAAGTTCAATGGGAATTGTAGCAGGTATAACTAACTGTACACTACCGTTGTGTTTTACGCAAATTTGTTCCTCCAGTTCTCCCTCACTAAATGAGAGGACTGATAGATTGTTTAGCAAACAGTCTGGTGAAGAGGCTCCTAAGTGGTTGGGCCAAGAATCAAAGTGTAGCCAAGTTGCAGATGTTTGGAGCTGTTCTAAAAGCTGGATTTTAATAGTGACCTCAGCAGAGATCACGCCCCACCCCCCCACCCCCGCCAGTGGAGTTACAGTTTAGTGGAAAATATTTTTGAGTTCTCATTTTGTAATAATTTTAGTGTTGTAGATGAATTGAGAACAGTACACTATCCCTGAGGGCATCCTTAGGTATCCAGCCACATCCATCTCACACAATATTTTGTATTACTAACAAATTAAGTTTGGTACAGTACTACTAAATAAACTATACAACAAAGTAGAATTTCAGCAAGTTTTCCAGAATCCAATCCAGGACACAAAGTTGCACTGATCACCATGCCTCCAGAGTGTGTGTAACTTTTTCTGAATGACCTTGATAATTTTGAAAATAATTAATTAGATCAGATTTTTCACACCTGTGATCCTAACTGCTCAGCAGTCTGAGATCGGAAGATTGTGGTTTGAAGCCAACCCAGGCAGACAGATCTGAGATACACTTATCTCTAATTAACCATCAAAAATCTGGAAGTGGAAGTGTAGCCCAAGTAGTAGAGCACCAGCCTTGAACAAAAAAACTAAGTAAGAACATGAGGCCCTGAGTTCAAGCCCCAATGTTGGAGAAAGAAATCAAAAGAAAGAGGCTGGGGGGCGGGAGGGAGGAAGGAAGGAAGGAAATTGATTTTGTTGAAAGCACTTCAATTTAGGTTTGCCTGATTGCAGCTATGGATTTCGATAAATAACACGGAAGTAAAGTGCTCTTCTCATCACATCACATCAAGAATATATGGCATCTATGTGCCATCACTGATATGTAAAGCTTAATCAAAGTGGTGTAGAGTAGATTTCTTTTATTACAAGCTACTGTTTTTTTTATACTTTTCATATTCTATTTGTTCGAAATTTGTAATAAGAACAGCCCACACACTAAAGGATGAAAATTAAGCACTACTTCCTGGATCACAGACTAAGTACATTTATCACTTAAAATTCTACAGGAAATATTTGTATTGCTTCCCCATTTATCTCTTTAATCACCTATGTTAGTATGGAATTATGCAGGCTTATGTTATTGTTTAGTTTACAGTACAATACTGTTAATGTTTATTTTGCTAGCCAGCTTGTTCCAGCTTTGGCCATTGAGAGCTCTTTCAGGTGAGTATTGTGTTCTTTTCACAGGTCTCCATCTTTTTAAAGTCCTTCCTTGCTTTCTGTCACTACAAGAGGCTCCAGGCTTATCTTAGGATTTCATGGCCCAGACCTATAGTCAGCTATTTCTTCAGAGTCTGTTTCCTTTGGTTGAAACTTAGTATTTAAAACCAAGATGTGGGTTTTGGCAAGTCTTATTGGCTCCCATCAACATCATGGAAAGAATTGTGTTCAAGTTTGGCTCAGACAAAAAGTTAGCAAGACTCTCATCTCAAGCAATGCACTGTATGAGGTGGTACAGGCCTATGATCCCAACTATGCAGGTGGCTGTAGGTTGAGAATAATGCTCTTCAGGACAGCCCCAGCCAAAAGCATAAAACCTCACCTGAGAAAAGAAAAACTGAAGGCAAAAAAGGGTAAAGTGGTAGAGCACAAGACCCTGGATTTAAATCCCAACACAAAATATTGGGGTGCCAGAGTATTTCTGGTTTCTCTCATGGGACAGAAATAAAACATTCTCAGAAAGGGTATCACATTTCCTTTCAAATGTGAAATCTAGAGGGTAGAAAGATGACATGAATGTAGAGAGGGAACTATTACAGAAGAGGAAGGGGAACATGGGGGCTCACAAAGGAAGGGAAGAGGATGAACAGGATCTAAGTAGTTTGTTTTTCATCTATGGACATAAAACAGCATATACTAGACCCAAGACCATGTTGTTTCCAAGAAAACTCATTTTAAAAGTAAAGACATATACTGACAAAGCGAGGGGGCAGAAAAGGCATACCATGCAAATGGGAGCCAAAGAGGAGAAGTAACTACACTTACATAAGATAAGATAGAATTCAAATCCAAATTTGTAAAAAAGAAACAAAGGGATCTATTCGCCAAGAGGAACTAACAGTCATAAACAGGTATATCCAATGCTGGAATATCCAGTTATATAGACCAAAAACTATTAGATCTTAAACGAGAGACAGACACTGATACAATAATCACTGAATGTTTTAAAATTATTTTCTGTCTTCCCTGAGTGCTTGTCTTTAGAGCAAGTTTTGTTACAAGCCAACTGAAAATCATTTGAAAATTACCATTGTAAACTTTGTTAAAACAAGCCTACTCTTGCACTCAGTGTAGGAATTTTCTCTTTAGCACCAACAACAGATTCAGTATGAGGATTCCAGTAACAAGGAGCTCCTTAGGTGGATCTGGTTTTCTGTGTAGTTCTAATGACTGCAAAGTTATTAAATGGTTTTTGATTGTTGGGCCAAATCCATAAACAATGGTCTGCCTGTTCTTGTTTAATAATGAGGCAGTAGTTATTTAAAAACCTTGAGAATATCTTATCTAGTATTAAGACTAAGTGCAGAACACATTAAGAGACCAATTTGCTTATTAAAAGCATGGATTACTTAAAAAGCACAAACCAAAAATAACTACACAAGTGAAAACAGAAGGTTTTATTTCATCTATAGCATAGAACTGTAAGAATGCCATAAAGGCAAATAATTATCCCCAGGGGAATCCTGTTACAGCCATGGCTTAATTATGGTTTATTTTTTCCTTTCCTCTTGTGATAATTATTCACTCATTCGTGTTAAGAGATGATGACAGTTCACAAAGAGCGTGGCTGCTTTTGTTCCCCACACCCTGTGCTTTCTCCTCATTTATCCCTAAGACATATTACTCTCTTATTTTCAGGTCCTAAGTTTCTTTTAATGATGTCTATTTAGATTTATGATTTGGGGTTTTTTTTAGAAATAAAAATACTTAGTATATTTTCCTTTTTTTAATGTGTTGAGAGCCATTTAGAATGTTGACAAATTCACAGGATTTTCATCACACATAAGTTTGGAAGTATAGCTAGAATAATTTCAGGATTTGGAGTCATAAGAGTTGGGTTGGAAAGGCAACCATGGAAATTTAGACTAACTAACCCCTCTGGGTCATTCTTTTTTTTTTAATTTCTTTCATTTTAAGATGGGGTTGGTAGTAACTCTTCCTCTACCCTACTCATTATGTTCTTATGTGCATCATAAAATTACATTTGTAAATCTTGAGTCTATGTATGCATTCATTTAAAAATGTATACATTTTAACTAGAAGATGATGATAGCATGATGAGGAGAATTTTCATAGATTTAAATATTTCTTCTGTGTGTGTGTGTGTGTGTGTGTGTGTGTGTGTGTGTGTGTGTGTGTGTGTGTGTCTCCATCAGTGGTGTGTCTTGAATTCTGGGCTTTGGCACTCTCCCTGAGCTTTTGTACTCAAGGCTAGCATTCTACCCAGTTTGATCCACCACTCTATTTCCAGTTTTTAAGTGGTTAGTTGGAGATAAGAATCTCATGGACTTTATTGCCTGGGCTGGATTCGAACCATGATCCTCAGATCTCAGCCTCCTGAGTGGCTAGAATGATAGGAAAGTAAAAGAGTCTCTGTTAGAGGACGGGTACTAGTACCTAGTATTCAACTAGTGGTGGGCAGTTGGGCTAACAAGGGGGCTGAATGAAGATGAATATGGTCGAGGTAGCTTGTTAACATATATGAAAATAAAGCAATTTCTTATGAGTATATAACAACATCAGAACGGAATTACTAAATCTTTTAAATTTTTGTTTCACACATTTTTGGAAGCAATAATTCCATTCTTAATTTTGTCACAACTATTATATACCTAATAATTAAATAAGAAATCAAAACTCTGGACTTGCAAACAAAAGTTCTCGTGAGAACCCAATATGAGCATGCATAATGAATATTCACAAGGTAGAAGTGTGAGAGAACAGTGCTCGCTTTTTGAGTCTCTACTGTGGGATAAGCACAGAATCAGGAATTTTTAGAGTATGAGATGGGATGGAGTAGAGCATATTTCTTAAGAATCTGAGATGCAAGATTAGATCCTTCCTGTCAGAATCCCCATTCCGTTTATTTAGAATGTGAACAAAAACAAAGAGACAAACAGAATTCAGGATAAACAACAAAAGCATTAGCATTTATGGAAGGTATACACTGTTTTTAGTCCAAATGAAACTTAAAGAAAAGTAGTAAAGATCAAGTATGTGGTTTCATGTATTATTTTATGTACCTGGATGTACAGTGGAGGTAAGCAGACAATTAAAATTAAAGGAATGACTAGTGTTCTCACATACCTAATCATTTCTGCAATTATTTACAATTTTCAATTAAAGTGCCATCAGAAAGGAAGTATTTGCACTCTGTGTGTGTGTGTGTGTGTGTGCTTTTTTTCACACATACACAATTAAGTTTAAGAAAGACTTAAGCCAGGCACTGAGGGTTATACCTATAATCCTAGCTATCTGGGAAGACTAAAATGGGAAGAATAGTGAGGATTGGCATTTCAAAGATAGCCTGGTTTGCAAAACCCCTCCTCAGCTAGTAGTTGGGTATGGTGGCCTGCACTAGTCATCTCAGGTATGATGGGACGTCTAAAATAGGAGATCACAGTCTAGGCACACACCTGAGCAGGACACAAGACCCTATCTCAAAATAAAGAGCACTAAAAAATGACGGGGGCTGTGGCTCCACATTATAATGCCTGCCTACACACAAGAGGCCCTGAGTTCAAATCTCAGTACAGAAAAAGTGATTTAAAAAATAGAAAAAAAAAATAACAACAGACTTACAGACACTATAGTTGCTATCTGAAATGTCCCGTAAGATCTGTGTGTTAAACTCTAGTTCCTCAGGATGATGGTTATGGGGAGTGGTGGACACATCAAGAGGTGAAGCCTACAATAGTAGGTATGTCTTTGAAGGCGATGGTAGAGTCCCAGTCTCTTGCATTTCTTCCATCCCAGCCAGGAGTTGGAAAGGCTTTGCTCTACCATGCACCACTGCTGTGATGTGCTATCTCACCATAGGATCCAAAGCAGCAGGGGTTCTTAGCACTCTGACGCTTTCAAATCTATGAATCTAACTTGATTGCCTGAAGTATTTTTTTCAGTAATGGAAAGCTAATACCATGGGAACCCAACAAATTCTGTTGCTGCCCTTAGAGAACACTAAATCATGTTTCTCTTATTCAAGTAGTGTAGTGATCACTACTGTCAGAAGAGGCCCTCTTCCTCAGATCCTTTTTGTCAAGAGACTTTTTTTGTTCTCTTTTTGTTGCAAGTTTTTATAGGACAGTTGAGATGGCTTAAATCTTTTGTGCATATTGGTTATGGTTGTTTCCCGTAACTAATGTGAAATAGCCACAGTGTAGGAGAGAATTTAAGAAGGAAAAGTTTGGAAAGTATAGAGCTTAGCTTTTCCTCATCATATTTTCATACTAATTTGATTTACAATGTGTAGACTGTTCTGTTATTATAACTTAATGAAATGAAAGAGCAATGACCAAAAAATGAAGACATGAAATGAAATTTTAATCACTTAACATTTTTGGCATAATCAGTTTGGTTATAATTGAGGTGCACTGAAGGGTTTTGTCTTTCAAACAGAACTTTTCTTAAAACGGTTCATGTGTCCCAGATGTGACCTAGTTTTGTTGCGGAAAATGAATACTAAGTGTGGCACGGGCCAGTCAGTCAGACACGGTTATTTCAGGAGCTATTAATGTTGAATCTACAGGAACAAAATACATAAATCCAGCTGCCATGTGAGCACCAATATTAGGCATGTGCTATCCTGAGCAATCCCACAGGCTACAAAAAAATGCAAATACAAAGGCCAAGTCCCAAGGTCAAGAAGTTCATCAACTAGTTTAAAAGAAAGAAAGCAAACTCGTTAACAGGGTAAAATAAAACAAGAAAGAAGACCAAGGATATGACATTTGATAACAGAAGCTTAAGAGAGCTAGAGAACTCTTCCATTAAATGTAGCTATTTGCTCCATCTAAGGAGAATTCAGGGAAGATGTCATAGAAGCAGTGCAACCAGAGCAACAAAAATTACAAGTATCATGTTGGCTTCAGGTCTGCCATACCTGAAGGAATCAAAGGCAACATAAAATAAAGACAAAACTGCCTGTTTTTATTGGGACTCAATTCACAATAGCCAAGATAAGGAATTGGCTTATATATTCATCAGTAGATGAATGGATTATTAGTCATCCATTAAGAAGAATGAAATCATGTTGTTTTCAGGAAAGTGGATGGAACTGGAAATCATCATGTTAAGTGAAGTACTTGAGATTCAGAAAAACATTTTTTCCCTCTCACTGTATTTCTTTAAAGTAAAAGAAATAAAGTCAAAGGGGCCAATAGGGGATGAGAAGGGAAGCAATGGTAGAGAGGACAGGAATAAGGGTGGGTAATAAAGGAGACAGATTAAAGTCTTATGTATGTATTAAGATGACGTAATGAAACACTTTCTACACAATGAATGCAGACTCATCAAAAGTTCAAAGTTTGGGAATTCTCTTCAGTTAAGTCAAGTTCTATTTATGGACAAACGTCCATAAATGCCTAGCATAATATGGGACAAACACCAAGAATCATTAACTGCTTCCTCCCTCTCCCCCAAGATAAAATGGATGAGATGTAATTTTCACCCTTTTTTCTCACTTTAAAATACACAATTTGGTATGTTTAGCATAGTCACAATATTTTAAAACTATTCCATTATTTAATTCCAGAATATCTTTCTCATCCAAAAAAGAAATACTGCTTATTTTGAGCAGTTGCTGGCATTTCCTATTCCCCCAGCACCTGAAGACCACTATTCATTTTCATTTTGTGTCCAGTATAGACATTTCATATAAATATGGCAATAAGATATGTACCATTTGTGTCTGGTTTCTTTCATTTACAAGGATTCATCCAGTTGTGGTATGAATCAACATTTTGTGGTTGAATAATACTCTGCCTTATTACATCCCACATTTTGTTGATCTGTTTTGTTGGTGGATATTGGATTGTTTCTATGCTTTAAATGTTGTGAATAATGCTATTATATGCACTTATGTACAAGTGTTCTTGACCATCTGTTTTCAATTCTCTTGTGCATATACTTATGATTGGAAATGGTGGATCATATGATAATAAATTTCTGAGGGATCATTAGGCCGTTTTCCCACTGTTGATATAACTTTGACATTCCCACCACCGGTGTACGAAGGTGCCAGTTTCTTCAAACCTTGTCAACGCTTGTTATTTTCCTTCATTTATGGTTGTCATTGTTTGGTGATTTCTTATTTTTTCTCCATTTATAACCAACCTAATAGGTGTGAAAAAAATATTTCCTTAATGATATGTGATGTTGAACATATTTTATGTACTCATTGAACACTAACATATATGCTTTAGAAAAATGTCCGATCAGATTAATTTATAAATTGTAATTTTCTTAGTTTTTCAAATTTTAAGACTTTATACATACTTTAGATATAAGCATAAAAAGGGCAGTGACTCTATTATAGATTTTCCACATTCCCAACAGCAAAGGAAATGCTGTCACTAGGAGAAGATAGTTGGCATGTTGTCCTCAGTATTATCTTGCTTCTTTAGGCAGGCATGCTACTATTGCCTCCATTTACAGCAAGAAATAGAACAAAGAGAGATCAGGAACCTGACCAAGGAAACAATGAAGGAAGAAAAAAAGCACGTCCTCTGGGCTTTGTACCCAACACTACTTCTCAGGTAGCTTGCTTCTATTATCTTTTACAAGCTGGCAACAAGCATTCTTACAAATACTACTAAATTCTGGCACAGAGTGTACATGTAATGAATAATGCAACTGAGAAAGCATTCGGTCTGAGATGCCTATCTGTTCTTTTGAATCCTAGGATGCTGGAAGCTAATAGAATAAGAAATTGTCTGCTATTGACTTCCTGAGCAGTAGAGAGAAACACTTGAGCCAGGCTGGCAAGGGTGGCTGCGCATGAAGCCCGCAGTGAACAGCCTCAGGGGAAGCAGCAGCATGACCACAGTTTGCTTCGGAAAGCTCAGCATTGGTGAACCTTGTCCTCTCAGCTCCGAGATTTCCTTGCTCAATTTAAGGAATCATGCAGGACCATAAAAGGCACAGATAAGGCTTTTCATGTATGCAAAATATGTGTTGCATTAGTAAAAATAGTGTAAGTGGGGCTGGGAAGGTGGCTCAGTGGTAGAATGCTGAAGGTGGCTCAGTGGTAGAATGCTTGCCTTGCATGCATGAAGCCCTGGGTTCGATTTCCTCAGCACCCTATAAGCAGAAAAAGCAGGAAGTGGTGCTGTGGCTCAAGTTGTAGAGTGCTAGCCTTGAGCTAGCGCCCAGGCCCAGAGTTCAGGCCCCACAACTGACAAAAAAAAAAAGTGTAGGTGACGGCGCTTACAATACAAAAAAAATTTTTAAAGTGATGTTAGCTTTATTTCTTCTTCTTCCAAGGGACCTTTTTTCTTCTCCACTGCCAAGGGGTCAACTATCCTCATTCTCTCAGCTTCCTCCTTTATAAAATAAGCAGCCTAATAAATAATTTCACTCTAAGATATAGTGACTACTAGATCCATAACTTAGTGTTTATGGAGATGACCCTACCTTAACAAAGGCCTTAGAATATAATTTTCAAGAACAAAAGTGTACTCTTCAAAAGGAGGCCTGCTTTGGTTAGAGATCCAGTCTTATTAACACCAGTCTTCACAATAGGGATCAGAGTTCCTTGGAGAGATGACTGATTCCAGGATGGGGTCAGGAAAAGTACAATTAACCTGGGGGGAAAATGTGTGTGATTGAAGCATAGAAACACAAAAAATAGATATAGGAAATAAATACAGAAAAAAGGAGTTTTTCCTCAGACTGAACGACACATTTATGATTCCAATGAGCAGCGTCAAGAATTGATTATCTTACATAAAAATAAATATAAGACTATATTTACATATCTCAAAGTTTAAATGCAGGTGTGCAGAAAAGAGGACAATGCTTACATAATCATGTCACCTATAACAGATACAGAAGAACTAATACTTAAATTTGTCATTATTATGAACAGATGCTGAAAGCACTAGGTGAAAAAAATGGACAAAACTAGAATGAGAGTCTCCATTATTACAATTGGAAAATATAATACCAACAAATATTATTATCATTATAACTAAGTTATAAAATTCACTATCCTCTGTTATCAGACCATCCAGTGTCATATTTCTGTCAATGTGGTCTGAGCACAATCTCTCCATAAAATGGCTAAATGAACCTAATCATGAAAAACAATCTAAAAATCTCCTAGACACCCCTCTCTCTCTTTCTGTCTTTTACCCTCCATCCCACACATCCCTAGAGACTAAAGTAGTATGACAAATGCACAGTTTGATCTTTGACTTCTTCAGTTTGGATGCGAGGAGGAAAAAAAGCAAATGAAATTATTAGAGACTAGTAAACTTTGCATATTAGATTATTAGATGTATTATATTAATGTAAAATTTCCCAAGTTTGGGAAATAATTATGTGTGAATATGTTGGACAGTCCTTATTCCTAGGAGATAAGTGCTGAAGTATTTAAAAGTAAAGGGTAATTGTTTCCATCACAATTGCATGATACAAATGTCTATTTATCTATGTATCTATCTATCTACCTGCCTTCCAATCTCCCTATCTACCTATCTACCAGAATCTAGCAACTATAACCCCAAACAAAATTCTGTGTATAAAAACATGGCTTCAGAGGTAGGTCAATTATTTAATTCAAACAGCCAACTTTATTATTTTTCAGGAAAAAAAATCATGTGAACTTTAATAGAAAAATTGCATAAAACTGCTTGTTTATTTTCAGAAAAAAAAATTCCAAAGGCTTATTCAGTATTCCTGAGTCACCTATTGTAGTCATTAGTCTTCAGTCAGCAGATTCCTAAGCAGGTAATAATTGATTTGACTCCTAGATATGATGGCTTTGCTTGCTTCATGGTGTTTAGCATAAAGAATGCTGACTGGTTGAAGAAATATTTCAGCAACAAAGGCAAATACAGAATCATCATTGACAGAAGAGGGATTGGACATGATATATGTAATTTTGCAAAATTGTTCTAAGATCAGCTCCCATTGTCCCTAGAAAGATCAACCTCTTCACATCTGGAAAGAAATGTTGTTTTTGAGATATGCAGCTTATTGATTATATGAGCTTGAGTGTCTGTGTATCAGTTACCTTATCTACATATAGGGCTGGAAAATATTTCCTACCATTTTAGGTTCTTGAAAATAAAGGAATTAATGAAGTACTTGGAATAAAACATCACCCAAAAGTTCTCTCTCTCTCTCTCTCTCTCTCTCTCTCTCTCTCTCTCTCTCTCTCTCTCTCTCTCTCTCTCTCTCTCTCTCTCTCTCTCCATATATATATACATATATAGATAGATAGATAGATAGATACTACTACTATTTTTGTTTATGGCTCAAGACTAGAGAACTTGTTCATCACCAGTTGTAATTATACAACACATTTTTTACAACAAGTCCACTAATGAAATATGAAACTTCTCTCTTTTCTAGGTATGAGTAAGCCCTGTTTTGTTTTTCATTCTTTCTTGTTTCATTTAGTCTTTAGAACAGCTAAGAAACATGCCCAATTAATATTACAAAGCATTTTTAAAATTTGCTCAAATTATTTCCAGATGTCCCTTAACTAGATTTCCAGGTATTTTCTGCCTCTGTTTACATCAATATAAATTTCATGTATCTTCCCTGGCATTTCTGCTCTCCTTTATTCCTGAGTTCAACTTATTATTGTTTATGACGAAGTAGCTCTCCTCTTGTTCTGTCATTAAATTATCTAATAAATTCCTTCCTTAGCGCGTTGGCTGTTGCACAATGTACTGTGTATAAGTCATACCTATCTAACACATGAAAATGAGAAAAACATATTTCTTGAAGCAGATATCACTTTAATGAACTTTCAGTTCATATATCCATGGATCCTTCAGAATATCACAAGTAGCTACAATAATTTCACATATCCTTTTCTCAGGATATACTAAAACACAAGCAGTATTTCTAATATTATATGTCTTCAGAAAGTATTTTTTAATTAAAACTAGTACAGCTGTCTTGTGAATATGGCCTATCCACATTCTTTATATAATTATTTTAAAGTGTAAATACAGTCATTTTAACATATTAATTTTCAACACCTCCTAGAAGACCAGGAGATAGTCTGAGTGGTTAGAATATAAAGCTAGATTATTATTGCTTTTTATAGACAAATATCTGTGGATTAGATGATTACCTTCTATGCGTTGCTGTTGGATCTTTGTGTTTAAACCTGCTTACATGGATTAGCAGGATTTTTGTGCATAATAAGTAGGTCAGCCATTGAATGAGAAGCATGAACTGTCTTTTCCAACATGGACCTTCTTTGTTAACTGAGTATAAAAAATGATGACCTGTCTTAGTGATTCACTTAGATAATCTCAGATCTAAACTACAGTATTTAGATGTTTAGACACTTGTTACATTATCAGTGCCTTTTACCAAAAAGGTATCTTACCTTCTATTTTTTTTTCTGTAACAGATACATTAGATATTTGGAGAACTATAAAATATATCCACACAGATAATCTCATTTTATCAGGTTTCAAAATCAGCAGTATTGGTGGAAAAATTACTGTTTTGTAGATTATATACATACATACATATATATGTATATATACATATGTAGATATGTATATATATCATATATGTATATATACATAGGTATATATACCTATGTATATATATGTTTTGTCGATCATACATATATATGTGTGTGTATATATATATATATATACATATATATATATACACACACACACACACACAGAGAAAGGTAATATTGTGCAAAAAATGTGATTTTTTTGTGTGTAAGAGCTTTTCCTTCCAGGTTTGCTCTACTTCTCTTCTTCTTTTTTTATTGTAAAGGTGATATACAAAGGGGTTACAGTTACACAAGTAAGGTAATTAGTATATTTCTTTTCAAACTCACTCCCTCATTTTCTCCTGCTTCCCTAACCCCTCTTCCCCCCCTCTAAGTTGTAAAGTTCATTTCCAACATAGTGTCTTGTATCACTGTTGCATTGTTTCACCCTTTGTCTTTTGCCTCATTGTTTCTGTATTTCCCTTCCCATCCCCAGATCAGATATATACCGAAATAAAAAACAGTGAAAACAGGGGTTAAAACAAAAGGGGGGAATGAAAGAAAAAAGAAATAACTGTATACAGTACACTAAGGAAACAAAAACACAAAAAAACCGTTCCCATATCTTGTAGTTGTTTTTAAGCATTTTAAAAACATGGTCCATGTAGCTTGTTTTAATAATTGGAAAGATTACACGGGTTGTAATTTACAAATGTTAGGACTGTTTCTTTTAGTACCACTGTCTTAACCCCTGAAAGGGATCATTTGCTTAGTTATTTGGCAATAAGCCCCCACCCTACGTGACCTTCAGTCCCTGATGCCCTTTGAGCCTTCTGTCATTTTAAAAAAAAATCCTTCAAGGAGTCATACAAAGGGGTTTCAATTCCACATGTCAGTTTATGTGCACAATGCATCTTGATCCACATCACCCCTTCCATCATTGGAGCTTTCTCAATCTGAGAACCAACAATGTCAACATTCTCCGTCTAGGGCTATGTCAACTTTTGTTTATTGTAACTCGATTATAGCCATACTTACAGACAGTTGCACATATTTTTTTTTTCTGAGTTATTTACACCCAGCTTTGCCTGTGGGTGGTTCCACTGTGCAGAGCTCTGTGACATGCTGTAAAGACATCTCCAGTATCTGAGCGTTCTTTTTCAGTTGCTCAGGCTGTTAGGCCACTTTTCTAGGGCAGCTACTTGCAATGAGTCATCAACATGAAGGCATAAAGGCCAGGCTCCCTTCATCCAAACTCAGGACAGCTTGATCAGGCCATTCCAGCT